>NC_136071.1:297657888-298342527 GCF_964261635.1 Lissotriton helveticus | reverse complement strand
TGGCCATAAAGCAGCTGAAATTAAAATGCTCCACAACGAAGTGAGACTTTTATCAAAAAGCTTTGAACCATCAAATGGCATATTCATAAGAGATGCTTGCATGTTACCAGATAATCCTGTGGTTCGTATCTAGGCATGTCCTCTAGTCACAACACTGGTGCCCATGGCTCAACCCACACAGTCATTCATGTCACCAGCCCACAAAACATATCTTGCTGCACCCTGCCAGTTTTGGATTCTCTGGATAAGGGGGTTCCTGAATTAATCAGTGATGGCTGGCAAGATCATAAAAGTGGGTATCCGGGGACAGGCCCATTATGCCTTGCCACCGGATAGGGGGGCCAGAAAACAGCTTATTCCATGTTGCCGTTAAGGTGTAAATGGCAGTAAGATCTCTGATGCAGTAGGCTCAAGCTACTGGATTTCCATCAACAGAGTTGCTTTAGTTGCAACAGTATGTAGTTGAAGGTCGTCAGGGAAGGGCCCTATTGATGGGGAACAATTTTGTTTCTGGAGGGTGTCTAGGCCATTGGCATTCTGCAGATCTACATATCAGCCAGCATCAAGTAGGGAGGAGGAAGTTCCTCATTGTCATTTTCATCATGCAGAACATTTTGTAGTTCTTGAATGCCATTACAATCTGATGTAAACAAGGCTTCCAGCCTCCATTATATCATGGTCAAAGAAGAGGATGGGGTTCATACAAAGCGTGGCTATGCACCTTTGTAATTTCATAATAGGAAATAAACTTGGTGTAGGCTAATGCCAGTTCTGGACCAGAAATGGATGTTATTGGATCTGGTGCTGGTGCTGCTGTAGTGTGTGTCGACAGGGATGTTGGAATCGACAAGGTATCCAACAGCAGAGTGGAGGCATTGACTAGTATACGCAAGGAGCTAGATGGCAGACCAATGGGGTCAGTCAGCGCCAGAGCATGACTGGCTAGCAAAAGCCTGACTGGTGTCCCTCGCGGCTCCATGGGGACTGATGACACTCGAGAGTGAGCTGGCGACTTACTTTGTTTCTTGTTTCAGCAACATATAACTTTACCTTCTGCTCCCTGATTGCCTTTGAGAGCAGGGTCCCTTTGTTACACAAATGCGAGTCGTACCCCAAATCTAGTCACCATACTCAAACCTTGTAGATCTGTGACCAATATCTACTTCCTGCAGTGGCAGCAGGATTTGAAGCCTGTGGTTTGTGGAGGAGGCAATTCACTTGTACACTGAGAAAATGCAATTTTGGCATCTGAGAAAACATACAAATTTGGGAGTGGAGCTTCAGACTTGTGCTGAAGGATGTGAAAACAACGGATCTGAATCCATTTCACAGGGATGGTGCATATACATTGCTCTGTCCAGTCACTTTCGGAGGTAGTATTGGGTCGACGAGGAGTCAGATGGCACCACTTTCTGGCATGCAGAAGCGGTTGCTTAGAAATAATTTTGGATCCAGTTTGGTACCTCGAAACATTCACAAGGTGATGAATGTGCGGTTATAAATATACAACGTAAGAGCTTGACTGCATCTTTGCAACATTAGATATCCAGCCTCCTACAAGAGGGACTAAAGAGGTCACAGAGGGTTCCTGCTCAAGTCTCTTTGGAAAAATGAGGCATGGAGTACTGGAAGGCTCTTCCCTTTTGTCTTCCCTTGCCATGTTCCCTTGACGCTTCATCTGAGCACAGCCAATTGCTTGTAGTCTATCTAATTTTTTTTTGATAAACAGACTTTATTAAATTTGATCCACCGAACGTGGCGAAGATGAACACATGGCACACATATAGCACAGCATATGATAAAGCATCCTGATTATACAAGGCAAGAACACTCAAATAGCATATCACATAAAGCATAGGTGATGTTTTATAAGGTATAGCAATAGCATTCTTACAAAAATGGACACAACCATTTCCCCACACCCGTCCATGCTTCTGGGGTAACTCCTGGCCTCGAAGACCACATGCTCTTGCTGTGCATACCAATCCAGGCCCATTCTCCCAACACAAGAGGGTCGGGGTGTAGGCCACATCCATTGTGCATTGATGTCGCTCTTTGCAACCAGAAGGGCTGTGCCCAGGACCGCTTTTTCCATCCTGGTGCCACCTGAGCCCTCAAAAACACCAAGGAGAATCAGCGAAGGAGGAAGGGGGACATCCCACCCAACGACATCTGACAACTCCCGGTGCAGCACTGATACATCATTTGACTGGTCCACACCATATTTTAAAAATCCGCTGGGTCGGTTTGTACACAAGGGCAAGCGGAAAAAGGATGGGTACCTGCTTGACATAGGCGGATTGGAGAAAGGTATGCAAAGTATAAATAATATGTATGGACCAGCCTTAAGCGGGAGGAGATAGTAAGTATATGAGGGGCCATCAGTATGTTTCGCCAGTCCTCATCAACCATGGGGCCCAACCAACTTTCCCAACGGGCTCTAACATGGTCCAGGGAATCAGGACAATTGATTACAAGATTATGATAAATCTGGGAGAGTCCCCATCTGCCTATGTGTCCGATTAGATGTTTCACTTCCCAGATTCTGGGAGGGCCTCAAGTGACTGGGTATGAACGCGGAGAGCATGTCAGAGTTGAAGGTACTTATAAAACTGGGTGTGTGCCACACATCACCCAGTCATGTGATACCAATAATGTCCCAGGATCGGAAACCACAGAGCACCGGCATCTCTCCCAACCAGGCACCATGGCAGAGAGGAGTTTGTTGCGTAAGTTTCACCCCCCATTGCACGTGTCTTAGTGCGGCCCTCTACGCAAGAAACACCACTCTAGTCACCAAAGGCATGGAAGTAGAAATCGGGGATCCATAAAGCATCGCTTGCAAGAGAGGGAAACCCAGCAATGAAAGTTCTAAGCGGTAGGCAGGATTTGACCAACCTCCATTGAACCAGTCATGGATGACAAAATGTGAGGACAGGTAATAAAGATAAAGATTAGACATTCCCAGGCCATCATCAAAGGGCCCCATTGACAGTGTGTGAAGGACAGGCGTGAACTAGAACACCGCCACATAATTTTCCTTGCAGTTCCATCCAATGCCCAAAACCACATCCGGGGCAAGTTAAGAGGTAAATTCAGAAAAATATAAAGAAATCTTGGAAGAATCATCATCTTGTACAGTGCAATGTGCCCTATAAAAATTAAATGGAAGGGCCTGCCATTTGGCGAAGTGTGCCTTAAATTTCCGGACCAAAGGTAGAAGATTAAGGGCCCTAGTGAGATCCAGTGCAAAGCGACCCTATGCCCAAGTGTTTAAAACGAAGTTGGAAGAGATGGATAGTTGTCTGCCAATCAAAGCAGTCCCTAGCCGTTGCCAGGCGAACTAACATGGATTTAGAAGGGTTCATCCGAAGGCCCAAGGCAATTTCAAAGCATTTAAGCAGCTGAAGACACCTAGGACCACTAACAGCCGGGTTTGCAATATACAAAAGCATATCATCTGCGAAGAACGCAATGTGGTTCTCGTGGCCTACACGCTAGGGCCAACCAGAATACTGGGGGTCTGTACATATGAGTTGGACCAAAGGTTCTATTGCCGAGGTGAAGAGTAGGCGCAACAGGGACATACCTGCCTGGTCCGTCTCTCTATAGGAAAGGGGTCTTATAATACCCCATTGACACGTACCCGAGCTGTTGGGTTGGCGTAAAGGACACAGACCATGTTCCGAAAGCGTGATCCAAAGCAGCTGCGAACAATCACAAACTGAAGATAATTGCAGTCCACCGTATCGAAGGCCTTCTCGAAGTCAATAAGGAGCAGTGCTAGATCCTGCCGCAATTGATGATGGTGGGCCAGGACCATGTGAAGCACTAATACAATGTTGCTTGCTCCAGGATGGTAGAAAGCGACTTTGGTCTGGCTACACCAGGGTAGTCAGGCCCTGTCTGAGTCTGTTTACCAATACCGTGGTAAACATTTTAACCTCGCAGTTGAGGTGTGATATTGGACGATAGTTAGCGAAGGACGGTGAGGGAGGCTGCATTTTAGCCTGTTGGTGGGAGGACAGCTAATAAAGCGGCTTCCCATTTTTGTCCCACCCAACGATAAATCTTGGCCGTTGTGGCTTGCCAAAGGGTTTTCGCTGTCTCAAGCGAGTATATATGGATGTCATCACGGATGAGACCAAGTTGTCGGGAGATGTCCTCTTGGGGATTCAAATCTAAGAGTTGTTCCAGTCGTAGGGCGCGTGCCTCCAGCTGGGCAATGAGAGAGGAATGATCAAGGTCTCGAGCTCTAATATGACTTTTGGCAAATCCACCTATCACCAGTTTACCAGTCGCCCACAGAGTACTAACAGGTGTAACAGACCCCGTTAGTGTAGAAGTAGGCACGGAGTTCAGCACCCAGTGACTGGGAGAAGGTTTTATCATGGAATATCAAGCATTAAGGTGCCACATAGGGCGCAGTCAAAGTGGCGGCGGTCAAGATGAAGTAGTAGGGGCAAATGATCTGAGATTCCGCGTGGCAACATTTGAATCAGTAGTTGACAATCGGGAGCATGCAATAAAATAAGATCGATCCGGGACTGAGTATGGTGAGCTGTGGACGTGTGTGAATTGACAACATCTAGGATGCCAAGACCTCCAAGTGTCACAGAGGCCCAGAGTATTGATCCATACTCTAGCTAAATTTAACAAAACATGCTCTGCAGAATATCCTGAGAGGCCCTCTGTTTCCCGTTATGTTCAACCCAGATTGTACAGCCCTACCATGTCATCTAAGCCTAAAATTGTGATGTACATTTATACGTTTAAGGATCATTGGGACTTGAGGACTGTGTTCTGTTGAATAAGTACCATTGTCTTCCTCCAAAATGCAAAACTGGATTTTGTTGTAATGCTACCTCCTTACGTTGACATCTTAAAAATAAGACACCATTCATTTACTGACAGGAATTTGGTTTGCCAGGTTTGAAAGCAGGTAATAGTCACTCAGTCTTCCAACTTTATAGAGAAGAGTCTTGTTGTCTTAAGTATGGCTTAATACTTACGTGGTAAGGAATGATTCTGAGCATGCTTCCAAGTGGAAACTTGGAAAAGTCCATCTTCCCCGAGATCGGCTCAATGCGTCCGTGTTCTTGAGACATTCCCACAAGCCTGTTGGAAAGAAAAGACAGAGTCAATTGTCTACACCTGCATGTACTCTTCTCTTCAATTCCTAAGATCTGAAGGAGGACATAGGGGGACTCAGTTATGAAGGGAAAATTCAGTGAATGGCAAATATTTACATGCTCCTGAACCACTGCCACAAACAAGTGGAGGAAAAGAAAGGGAAAGATGGATAAGAGGCGTATGCAGGAAAGAGAGGATGAAAAGAAGAGCAGATAATGGGCCAGCTACTCGCAATTCCATTACAAGGTAGCTTGGACTTGGTCTTTCAGTTCCAGAAAGGGCAAATTAGTCAACAAGATGCAGACCAATGAGTTGAAGTGCAACATTATCACTCACAATGGAGCACAATTGAGGATTTCGGAAAGCCATTTGCGTATCAGGCTGGAGCTCTGTGAGCTACAATTGACTGCATTGTATATTGCCTCTCAAGGGTAGCAGTCAGTTATATGTGATGGGAAGGACCTGAGAGCTTATGAAGGACACTGGAAATGAGAACTTCCGATTGCGGGTTAGAGGACAGTTGTAATGCCGCTGGAGTGCTTTTGTGGAACAACACGTGAGGATTCATTTTGTTCCATTACTTCATTGGGAGGCCAGTCGTGAGATTTCCCTAGACAAGTACAAGTGATTAAATTGTCCCCAACACACTTTTATCTTTGTGAGTGGAGGACCAGGATCTTTTTTTTTTTTTTTTTTTTTAATATATTTTTATTGCAGAATCAGGAATAAACACAACCAACATACCAACCCATACACCAGCGGGTCCCATCATACAGCACAATAGCAATGCAATACACAGCCGATCAGCCCACATCCCGGAGGCTGGGCGGCGTGTCAATGAGTCAGTTCGCTGGAGGTACCTCGGTGCATGCCCTATGCGGGACACGGGTCAAGTGTAGCACTTCGTATCTGCTTTTATCCCAAAACAACCAACCATCTCCCCCCCATCCAATCCCAGGTCACTTCAATGTCATATCACAAAATCAGCACGACTACTTTCCTGGGCCATCCGGTTCCGGGAAGTCGCCGCTAGCCGGCAAACCACCCCCTCCCACAACTCCTACTCTAAACCCCCCCCCCAACTGCTGCTAACGCGGGTATCACCAATCCCCCCCTGCTCTAGGTTGACAACTATCAGGAAGTTGTAACAAACAAGTGGTCACACGGAATCCCAGTTCATAACTGATCAGTTTCGTCGCCTTCAGTTAGGTGGTCCCTCAATGCCTGCACCACCATCTCCCATGACCGTGCTAGGTCCAAGCTCTTTTCATTACCCGTTCTAGTCGCCTGGCGCATTCGTGACACACTCTCACAGCCCGACCACTTCACCAATTCGTTCCTCCACCTCCGTGCAGACGGCCCCTCTTTAGACTTCCAATGCCAAGTGAGTTCTCGCTGCGCCAGTATCAGTCCCAGCCCAATGAATTTACTCGTCACCTTGGTCTTTTTGGTGTGCGGGAACCAAAGAAGCAGGCACGCGGCCATATCAAAGTCCACCTCCCGATCTGTGACAGCATTCAAGAGGTCTCCCACCTCGGACCAGTAGTCCCCCAACCTCGGGCAACCCCACAGCATGTGGTCAAGATCTGCCTCGGGCTCCAAACATCTCGGGCACATGGCGTCAAGCACTTGGAAGTGTCGATGTAACCTCTCCGGGGTCAAATATGCCCTATGGAGCACAAAATAATGCACCTGTTGGAATCTCGCATTCCTTGTCTCTTTCCAGGCCCTGTGTAGCACCTGACCCCAAACAGAGTCCGGAATTGGCCTACCGATGCTGGCCTCCCAGCGCGACTTCAACTCGACCAACGGAGCCAGACCCTCGTTCAGCATCCTATTGTGGAGGCAGGTCACCGCCTTGACGGTGCCCGCAGCCATCACCACATATTGGCACACCGCCGACACCTCCGGTTCAGCTAATCCGCCCCCCCAGTGCTTCCGCAGAGCCGCGACCAAGGCCGCATGCAGCAAGAAGGAACCACTCGGCAGGCCGAACTGCTCCTGCAAGGTCTGGAACGGGGCCAGCGTCCCATCCACATAAAGGTCACCTACCATCTGCAAGCCCAGGTCCTCCCATTCCAACAATTGGGACCAATCACCCCCGTGCGGTATTTGTATTTGTATTTGTGGGGTTATTTGTAAAGCGCGGCATTCGCTCCGGAGGGAGCATCTTGGCGCTAAGTGTTCTTGATGGCCGGTAGGTGACAGAGCGGGATTAGATGGCTGCTTTAGTGAGGTCGTCGGGAAGGCTGAAGATCCAGGTCTTCAGAGCCTTTCTAAAAGGTTTTTCTTGTGTTATTTGCCTAAGGTGTTTGGGCAAATTGTTCCATGCCTTGGTGGCTAGGTGGCTCACGGTTTTACCTCCTTTCATCTTCAGATTGTATATTGCAGGCAGGATGAGGTTGTCCTGTGCCGAACGGAGAGATCGCTTGGGGATGTAGTGGGGAAAGCGTTTGAGGAGGTATTTTGGCCCGGAATTGTTGAAGGATCTGAAGGCGATGATAAGAATCTTAAATAAAATTCTCTTGTGGAGAGGTAGCCAGTGTAAGGAGCGAAGAGCTGCGGAGGTGGAAGCTCTCCGGGGCAGTTTGAGTACAAGTCGAGCAGCTGTATTTAACACGCTCTGGAGTTTAGCGAGAGTGCTCTTTTTTGTCCCAGCCAGTAGGCCGTTGCAATAATCCAATCGGGAGATTATAAGGGCCACTGTTACGCTCTTTCTTGCGTCGAGAGGGAGGAAATTAAAGAACTTTCTTAGGGATCTTATTGTCCCGAAGCATTTGCCGGCTACAGTCTTAGCATGGTGGTCGAATGAAAGATCTGAGTCAAAGATGACGCCCAAGTTCCTAGCCGTAGTTACAGTTTGGGGGGGGGCGATAGAGTCATCAGGCCACCAGAGGGCTGGGCAGAAGGGGGTATTCTTGCCGATTGGGAGAATCTCAGTTTTATTTGAGTTACACTTCAAGTGATTTGCATTCATCCAGTGGAAGACTTTCGTTAGGCAGTTTTTAAGGTTGAGTTCTGCGGTGGTGGAACTACCATCCAGAGGCACGATGAGCTGGGTGTCATCGGCGTAGGAGGTTACAGGGATTCCAAAGGATTCAATCAGGGACAAAAGGGGAATAAGGTAGATGTTGAAAAGGAGGGGGCTTAGGATCGAACCCTGCGGGACACCTGAGAGAATCGTTTTCTCCTTTGAGTGAAAAGGGCCCAGAGCGACGGTCTGAGATCGGTCAGCCAAGAATGATTTTAACCAGGCTAGAGCGTGATCTGAGATCCCTATGTTCATTAGTCTACTGATGAGGATGGAGTGGGAGATGGTGTCGAACGCCGCGGTCAGGTCAAGAAGGATGAGGATTGAATTTTGTCGCTGATCTTGTAGCAGTTTGATCGTGTCTGATAGTTCTATCAGTGCTGTTTCCGTCGAATGTTTGGGCCGGAAACCAGACTGCTGCGGGTGGAGTATATTATTTACTTCCAGGTAGTGTCTGAGTTCTCTGTAGACCAATTGCTCGGTGATTTTTCCTAAGGCTGGAAGTAATGAAATCGGGCGAAGATTAGTTAAGTCAGACGGTGGTTTATTGGCCTTTTTCATCAGAGGCTTGACGATTCCTTTCTTCCACCGGGAGGGGACAATTCCTGTGTTAAGCGAGGAATTGACTATGTCGTTAATTACTGGGTTGATCACGTCGATGATTTGGTGAAGGATTTTGGGAGGACCGGGATCGGAAGGGGAGCCAGATTTACAGGCTAGGATGACTTCTCTAGTTTGTGCGAGAGTTACAGGGGAAAAACTGCTCAAATTTCCGGGAAGGGAATCAGAGGGAGGGGGGAGTGGGGGGGTACAGAAAGGGGGAAAATTGCTTTGGATGGAAACAATTTTCTCTTCAAAGTAGTTGGAAATTTTATCGCATAAGTCCTGAGACGGAGGTATTTCAGGTTGCAGAGTTTTGGGGTGTGTGAAAGATTTTACTATGGAGAATAGGGTCTTTTGTTTTTGGTGTGATTCTTTGATGGCGTTCACATAGTATGACTTCTTGGCTGATTTAATATTCGAAAGATAAATTTTTCTTGTTTGAGTGTATAAAAGACGATCGTCAATGTCGTAGGACTTACGCCATTTTCTCTCTGCTTTCCTACAAAGTAGGTGGGAGGTGGCCAGTTCGGGGGTGAACCAGGGGGCATTGCTCTTAGATTTTCTATGAGAAGTGCCTTGACGTTTGGGGGGGTTTCTGGTTGTCATTTCCTGCGCGAGCCAATTGTAAAAGAGGTCTGCGTCGGTTTCTGCATTTCCGGACAGAGTAGGAGTATGGGATTGATCCATAGGTTTAAGAGTCAAGCTTTCTTGGACTTTTTTCCAGTTGATGGAGTTAGGGGCGTGTGATATTGTATTGTTACGGGAAGGGGAACGCACACTGTGGATATGAAACAAGATCAGGCTGTGATCAGTCCAGATCTGAGGGAGTGGGGGTAGAGTGACGAGGGAGGAGAGATTGGTGCATACAGCATCAAGGGTATGACCAAGCAGATGAGTGGGCTGTGAGACTAGTTGTTGTAGATTAAACATTTCTAGTGTTTGGAGGAAATTGATGGCTTGGATATCAGATTTAGAGTCGAGATGTAAGTTGAAATCCCCGAGTAAGGTGAAGTGGGGGTATCGGAGAAGAAAGTGACCCAGTGAGTCGCACAGTGAATCAAGAAATTCGGTGGCGCTACCGGGTGGGCGGTAGATGAGGCCACCAGAGAAGGAGGTTTGCTCGTTTAGTTTGATTGAGAAACCTAGCCCTTCCGTGTGTTTTAGGGGTTCAAGGTTGAAAGTGTGGCATGGGAAGGTGTTCCTGAGTATTATGGCGACACCTCCTCCTCTGCCTTTTGGTCTGTCCTGCCTAAAGAATGAATAGCCTTGAGGTAGGGAGACGGTGATGTCGGGATTGCTGTCTTCAGTTAACCAAGTTTCGGTTATTAGAAGGCAGTCCAGGTCCGAGTCGCGGATGAGGTCGTGGATGTCTTGATTGTGCTTGCACATAGAACGTGCGTTAATCAGACCTCCTTTAAAGAGCGTAGGTGTGGCCTTGGTGTGCGATAGGGGAGTGGGTGTAGAGGCTGGAAAATTAGCGGTCGTCCAGTTACAATTTTTACAGCTGATATTGTCCGCAGACTTTGTTAGATCGAGTGAACAGGGGCAGTGTTTGCCGCCTCGTAACCGATGGAGTTCTTCGGGGAGATATCTAATGACAGTCGAGGTTTGCGCAGGGTGTCGTGCGCTGGGCGCGGTCTTGGCGCGGACGGGCGCAGACGGGCTTGCCTTAGGCGCGCCTTCGGCGCGCAGACGGCGCGCAG
This sequence comes from Lissotriton helveticus, assembly GCF_964261635.1. Classification (NCBI taxonomy): domain Eukaryota; kingdom Metazoa; phylum Chordata; class Amphibia; order Caudata; family Salamandridae; genus Lissotriton; species Lissotriton helveticus. The sequence continues at coordinate 298,332,057 of NC_136071.1, read as the reverse complement.
ACGGCGCTCCCGCTGCGCTCGTCCGCTGCGCTTGGTTGGTCGACACATTTATAGTGGTCGGTGGGCGTGGCCTCGCAGTGGGCGTGGCTCCGCCTTTTGGCGCGCTGGCGCTGTTGTGCTTGCCTGAAGGGCGGTGGTCTGTGTGAGCGCGAAGAGGCAGCGCTTCTAACACAGGTGAGGAGATAGTTTACAGAGTGATTTAAAACAAGTGGTGACAATTTTTAAAAGCAAAGTACTAAGAGCTAAACCTCCGGCTTTCCGCCTCAGAGGCTGTCAAGAAATGGCAGTCGTTGCGCTTTCCAAGCGTTTGATTAGTCGTCGGTGGGCGTGGCCTCGCAGTGGGCGTGGCTCCGCCTTTTGGCGCGCTGGCGCTGTTGTGCTTGCCTGAAGGGCGGTGGTCTGTGTGAGCGCGAAGAGGCAGCGCTTCTAACACAGGTGAGGAGATAGTTTACAGAGTGATTTAAAACAAGTGGTGACAATTTTTAAAAGCAAAGTACTAAGAGCTAAACCTCCGGCTTTCCGCCTCAGAGGCTGTCAAGAAATGGCAGTCGTTGCGCTTTCCAAGCGTTTGATTAGTCGTCGGTGGGCGTGGCCTCGCAGTGGGCGTGGCTCCGCCTTTTGGCGCGCTGGCGCTGTTGTGCTTGCCTGAAGGGCGGTGGTCTGTGTGAGCGCGAAGAGGCAGCGCTTCTAACACAGGTAAGGAGATAGTTTACAGAGTGATTTAAAACAAGTGGTGACAATTTTTAAAAGCAAAGTACTAAGAGCTAAACCTCCGGCTTTCCGCCTCAGAGGCTGTCAAGAAATGGCAGTCGTTGCGCTTTCCAAGCGTTTTATTAGTCGTCGGTGGGCGTGGCCTCGCAGTGGGCGTGGCTCCGCCTTTTGGCGCGCTGGCGCTGTTGTGCTTGCCTGAAGGGCGGTGGTCTGTGTGAGCGCGAAGAGGCAGCGCTTCTAACACAGGTGAGGAGATAGTTTACAGAGTGATTTAAAACAAGTGGTGACAATTTTTAAAAGCAAAGTACTAAGAGCTAAACCTCCGGCTTTCCGCCTCAGAGGCTGTCAAGAAATGGCAGTCGTTGCGCTTTCCAAGCGTTTGATTAGTCGTCGGTGGGCGTGGCCTCGCAGTGGGCGTGGCTCCGCCTTTTGGCGCGCTGGCGCTGTTGTGCTTGCCTGAAGGGCGGTGGTCTGTGTGAGCGCGAAGAGGCAGCGCTTCTAACACAGGTGAGGAGATAGTTTACAGAGTGATTTAAAACAAGTGGTGACAATTTTTAAAAGCAAAGTACTAAGAGCTAAACCTCCGGCTTTCCGCCTCAGAGGCTGTCAAGAAATGGCAGTCGTTGCGCTTTCCAAGCGTTTGATTAGTCGTCGGTGGGCGTGGCCTCGCAGTGGGCGTGGCTCCGCCTTTTGGCGCGCTGGCGCTGTTGTGCTTGCCTGAAGGGCGGTGGTCTGTGTGAGCGCGAAGAGGCAGCGCTTCTAACACAGGTGAGGAGATAGTTTACAGAGTGATTTAAAACAAGTGGTGACAATTTTTAAAAGCAAAGTACTAAGAGCTAAACCTCCGGCTTTCCGCCTCAGAGGCTGTCAAGAAATGGCAGTCGTTGCGCTTTCCAAGCGTTTGATTAGTCGTCGGTGGGCGTGGCCTCGCAGTGGGCGTGGCTCCGCCTTTTGGCGCGCTGGCGCTGTTGTGCTTGCCTGAAGGGCGGTGGTCTGTGTGAGCGCGAAGAGGCAGCTCTTCTAACACAGGTGAGGAGATAGTTTACAGAGTGATTTAAAACAAGTGGTGACAATTTTTAAAAGCAAAGTACTAAGAGCTAAACCTCCGGCTTTCCGCCTCAGAGGCTGTCAAGAAATGGCAGTCGTTGCGCTTTCCAAGCGTTTGATTAGTCGTCGGTGGGCGTGGCCTCGCAGTGGGCGTGGCTCCGCCTTTTGGCGCGCTGGCGCTGTTGTGCTTGCCTGAAGGGCGGTGGTCTGTGTGAGCGCGAAGAGGCAGCGCTTCTAACACAGGTGAGGAGATAGTTTACAGAGTGATTTAAAACAAGTGGTGACAATTTTTAAAAGCAAAGTACTAAGAGCTAAACCTCCGGCTTTCCGCCTCAGAGGCTGTCAAGAAATGGCAGTCGTTGCGCTTTCCAAGCGTTTGATTAGTCGTCGGTGGGCGTGGCCTCGCAGTGGGCGTGGCTCCGCCTTTTGGCGCGCTGGCGCTGTTGTGCTTGCCTGAAGGGCGGTGGTCTGTGTGAGCGCGAAGAGGCAGCGCTTCTAACACAGGTGAGGAGATAGTTTACAGAGTGATTTAAAACAAGTGGTGACAATTTTTAAAAGCAAAGTACTAAGAGCTAAACCTCCGGCTTTCCGCCTCAGAGGCTGTCAAGAAATGGCAGTCGTTGCGCTTTCCAAGCGTTTGATTAGTCGTCGGTGGGCGTGGCCTCGCAGTGGGCGTGGCTCCGCCTTTTGGCGCGCTGGCGCTGTTGTGCTTGCCTGAAGGGCGGTGGTCTGTGTGAGCGCGAAGAGGCAGCGCTTCTAACACAGGTGAGGAGATAGTTTACAGAGTGATTTAAAACAAGTGGTGACAATTTTTAAAAGCAAAGTACTAAGAGCTAAACCTCCGGCTTTCCGCCTCAGAGGCTGTCAAGAAAATGACGGTAAGGCAGTGAGCATTCCCAACGGAATCTCCGGGGCGTACGGCCGGCGCTTCCCAGCCCTCTTCATATATCTGTTCCAACACAATCTGAGTGTCCATTCCTCCATCGTGACTTCCCTACTGGCCAGTCTCTATTGCATCACGATAGACGACAAGACATGCCTCTGAACGCCGACCCCCCGGCCATCCTCGGGCCCCCTGAATTCTCTGGCCACGTTCTGCGTCAGGACCTGGAGCTGCGCTGCCAGATAGTATAACTCGTAGTCGGGGACGGCCATCCCTCCCTCACACTTGGGCCTCAGCAGGGTGGTCAGTGCCACCCGTCTGCGACCGTGGCCCCAGAGAAAACCAGTCACCAACGTCCTCAGCTCCCGAAAGATACCCTGCGGGATCCACACCGGCAACGTTCTAAAATAATAGAGAAGTCTCGGGAGTGCCACCATTTTCAACAGTGCCACTCGGCCCAGTACAGACAGCGGGAGGGAGGCCCAGAAGTCCATACTGCCTCTCAACGCCCTAATGCAGCGCCCCACATTCCCCTCAAGGAGGTCCGCCGTGTCATGGTAGATGCGCACCCCTAAGTACAGAAAACAAGATGGTTCCCACACCACCGGCCTCGTGAGCTGTGGGCAGAGCGTGGCCTTCCGCAACGGAAACACACAAGTCTTAGTCCAGTTCACCCTGAGGCCTGAAAGCCTCCCAAACCTGCCCAGCATATCCACCGCGCCTTCCAGAGCCCTTCCAGCGTCCGCCAGGTACAGTAACAAGTCGTCAGCGTACAACGATATATAATGCGAGTCAAGTCCCTGCGCAATCCCGTCGAAAACAACTCCCATTCTTGCCTGTGCCGCTAAGGGTTCCATCGCTAGAGCAAAGAGCAGAGGGGATAGCGAGCAGCCCTGCCTCGTGCCCCTACAGACCGGATAAACCGAGGAGACCAGTGTCCCTAGCCGCACCCGCGCCTTAGCCGATGAATAGAGCACTCTTGTCCAGCCTCGGAACCCCTCCCCAACCCCGAACTTCAACAGCACACCATCTAAAAAATCCCATTCCAAACTATCAAACGCCTTTTCAATATCAACCGCCAGCACCACCGGGCCCGGATCCGCCAAGGCAGCACTATCAACGACCCCAATCAGCAGACGGATATTCATCGAGGTACTCCTGGAGGGGATGAATCCCGCCTGATCTCCATGCACCAAAGAGGTCATCAGTGGCAGGAGCCGGGTGGCCAGAATTCGGCTCAAAATCTTATAATCCACAGTCAACATAGACAACGGACGAAAAGAAGCGACATCTAAAGCATCCCTGCCCGGTTTCAGCAGGGCCACAACCAGCGCCTCCGTCATGGAGTCAGGCAATCGCCCCAGTTGTTTCGCCTCCGCATACACAGCCTGCAGTCTGGGCGCCAGCACTTCCATAAATTTGGCGTAGAACTCAATCGGCAGCCCATCCACCCCAGGGGTTCTATTCCGCGCCATATGGCTAATCGCCCCTCTAATTTCGGCCAGGGTGACAGGACCCCCCATATCCCGGGCCTCCTCCTCATCCAATACCGGCAAAGGAATCTGATCTAAATAATCGCTAATGTCCGTGGCTTCCGCTTCGAGGTGGCTGGTATATAGGCCTGTGTAGTAGGATTGAAAGCGCTCCAGGACCGCGGACTGCGAGCAAACCACCATCCCATCCTCCTTTCGTACACTCAGCACCGGACAACCCCTAGGGTTCGGATCAGCCAGCTTCGCAAGGAGCGTGCCCACTTTATCACGTTCCTCATGCACTTTCACCGCATAAAACTTATAGTCATAGCACCGCAGTCTCTCCGTCTCAGTCGCCACCGCTTCCTTTGCACTCAACAGGCTGTCCTGCAGCTCCGGCTTCTCTGGACGCTGCTGTTCCACCCCTCTCAGCACTGTCTCCGCTTTCGCGAGGTCAGACAGCACGGTTCCTCTCACAGTCAGAAACCGGCCCATGCAAATCCCCCTCACCACCACTTTCATCGCGTCCCATTCATTCGCTCTGGTCGCCGTCAACCCAGCATTGATCGCGAAATAGTCGTCAATGCTTTGTCGGACCGTGTCGCAGAACGCTGGGTCCTCCAGCGTCTCCGGGCGGAGTCGCCACGTGTGGACCGCCGATCTCGCCAACTGCCATTGCACCGAAATCAGCAGCGGGTTATGGTCCGAGATGGTTCTAGACAAGTACTCAGTGTGCCGCACCACCTTCGCCAGAGACTCACAACACAGCACCGAATCCAAACGAACATGCAGATCATGCAGCGCCGAGAAATAGGAGTAATCCCGAGTGTCGGGGTGCTGCGCCCTCCAGACATCCACCAAGCCCCACCTCTCCTGCCAGTCCCGCCTATGGGTCGCAAGTCTGCGCACTGGGGAGTCCACCAAAGGCGGGTGTGACCTGTCCAACCGCACATCCGTAATGGAGTTAAAATCCCCCGCCAGGAGGATAGGGCCTGCCAAGTAGCACGCCAGTGAGCGCGACAAGCTCTCAAAGAAGTGGGCCTGCTCAGCGTTGGGGGCATAGATGTTACACAGCACCACTTCCCTTTCATACAGCTGTCCCTCCACCACTACATAACGACCCTCCGGATCTATCTTCTGACTCATGACTTGGAATGGCGTGCCTGCTCTGACCCATATCAACACCCCCCTGGCAAATGCTGAGTAAGTCGTGCCAAACACCTGACCCCGCCACCTCCTCTGCAATGCCCCACATTCCTGCTGTGTCAAGTGAGTTTCTTGAAGCATTGCTATCTGAACGCCCCGCCTCACCAAGTAGGCATGCACCTTGTGGCGCTTGACCATAGTACGAATACCCCGGACATTCCATGTGATACATTTCAAATTAGGTAACGTCCCCATAGAGCATCAATCCCAACAGTGGCGCATGCCAATAAATGTGACCCGCATCGCAGCAATTGTAAAACCCCCTCAAAACATCCCCTGCAACTCCCACCCTCCCCCTCCCCAGGACAGGGCCTAGTAACCCAGCTTCAGCCCCGTTCCAAACCTCAAACACCCCACACATCACACTAATCTGTGGTCGACACCACAGAAGACCTTAAGGGTCTGATGGGGACTATGGAGCCCCGAACCAGGACGACAGAGCAACCACCCCGCGCCCATAGCCCCGTGCTGCCAATGCAGCCCCATACCTGGCAGTCCAGTAGAAGTCAGGAGCGTCCAGGCCATACCAAAGTCCAGCCGCCACAAGCCTCACCCATTAAAGATACCATCAGACGTTTGTGGAGTAACCTCCGGCCCCTGTGCTCCCCCCACCTCCGAGTCCTCATCGCCAGTCTTCAAACCTTCACTCTCCGAAGCCGAACCCCTGGAGGCGTCCTCCTGCTGCGATCCCGTTATGCTCGCTGTGGCCTCCAACGCACTCCATCTATCGGCCAGCATTTGCGCCTCTCGCTCGGCCCGTTGACGTCGATTCCGAGAGCGGATGCGCTGCGACTTCCTGACCCTGACCGGTTGTTCCCGATCTCTGGCTGGCCTGTGCGCCCGATCCGTCCCTGCTCGATACAGTTCCAGCCAGGACCAAGCTGCTTCGGGTGTTTGGAAAAATTGAGTCCTGCCGTCAACGATGATCCGCAGCTTGGCTGGAAAAAGCAAGGAGTATTGAATCCCCTCCTCTCTCAGCTCCTTTTTCACCGACAGAAAAGAAGCCCTGTTCCGCTGCACCTCCTGCGTATAGTCCGGAAATATTGTCACCTTGCTGTTGTCCACTTGGAAGGGCCCACGATCTCTCGCCTTTTGGATCAGCAGATCCCGATCCTTGTAGTGCAGCAGTCTGGCCACCACCGGTCGGGGCGGTCGGCCCTCCAGGGGAGGCTTCGCGGGCACCCTATGCGCTCTTTCCAGGGAGAAGAAGGGGGACAGGCCCTCAGGCGCCACCACTGTGCGGAACCAGTCCTCCAAATAGGCCACTGCATCATCCTTCTCAATTTTCTCCGGAAGCCCCACCACCCTCACGTTGTTCCGGCGGTTGCGACCTTCCGCGTCCTCCACCCTACGCTCCAAAGTCGCCAGTCGATGGACAACGTCATCAAGTTTATGCTCCGCCGTGACCACCGCTGGTTTCAGCTCCTGGAGCAGTTGTTCATTGGATTTCACCCGGTCCGAGAGCTTGGCGTGGTCCGCCCTCAGCAGGCCGAGCCCGGACGCCACCTGCGCAATATCCTGGTGCAGCTCCTCCTTCGTAGCGGTTATCGCGGCTAAGATTGCATCAAGGCGGAGGTTGAGCCTCTGTTCTTGCGGTGAGGACTCCGTCGGGAAGCCGCCAGTCACGTCCTCCGGCCTCCGGCTTCCCTGTCCAGATGGCTCGGCGTCGCCATTTCCCTGCGCGGCCATCTTGTATGCAGATATGCAGCCACTCGAGCAGCCCCTTCGGACAAAGGCGAGGCCCACCAGAAACGCCCAGCGGAGCACCCCAACCAGTGCGGCTCACCAATCCTCAGGACAAGCGGGAGCTCGCGGCGTCAACTGCACCCCACGCACAATCCTCCGACCAGATCCAGTCCGGAAGTGCGCTCCTCGGCGCCCCACAGTCACTCAGAAATCACCCGCAAGGCCCACCAGGGCTAGGGGGGGCAAAGTCCCCTGAAGGGGCGGCCAGTGAATCAGGCGAGGCCCTGGGCAACACTGGCCCCCGCGAGACACCATGCGCTGTGGGGCTCAGCACCACGCCGCCAGCCCGGCGCGTCCTCGCTGTCCAGCGTGCGGGACCCCTGCCACCGGTCGGGCCGACAGCCACCTCCTAGTCTGCCGGGCCCCAGGATGTCGAGGCGCCTTGGGCGGCCGCCCCCCCCAGTGCCCCACCAGCTCACTGTTCACCCCTGCGTCCCGTCGGCCCCTATGACGGGTCAGCCAGGGGGTGGGCGGCCTCACAGTCCAGCAGTGCCTCTGCCGGCACAGCGCAAATGCAGGCTCCGCTCCTCTGCCGTCCGAGGATCGGGTGGGGGAGGGGTGCCACACACGCCGCACACGCCGGTAAATCTCCGCCGGCCTCCTCCGCGGCGCGGGGTCCGCTCCGACGGGCCCCCGCTCTGCTCGCTGCCGCACAAGTGCCCCGCAGGAGCCCACAGCCGCTCCGGTGCCCCACACCGCTCCGCTCCCGGAGCTCTCAGGCAGCCGGCGCCGCCATCTTGGCTTTGTTCGCTCGCCAGGTCGCGCCGAGCACCAGGTCCGCCCGTGTCCACCGGCCAGGGTCCCGACGGAGTCAAACGCTCCTCAACAGGTCACCAGCCCCCCGGACCACGATTCCAGCCGCCAGGCAGCTCGGGGCGACGGTCAGCAGGAGAAAAGAAGGGGCATGGCGCGGAGCAACTCGCTCACGCAGCCATCGCGGTCGGCGCTGAAGCCACGCCCCCTCGTGGAGGACCAGGATCTTGATATAATGGATATGCCAACATGAGCCTGGTGAAGTAGTCGGGTTTGCACTAGTGCAGGGGTTGATGCACTAGGTTGAGGAATTTTAATTGTATGTGTTAATTAATTGGCAGCCATGGGAAAGTGATGTGCCTGGGACATTAAAGTAAGTTTACTTAAGGCTCTAATAGGATGGTCTTTGTGATTTTGGAATCACTGCAATATGGCTAGATTGTTTGGCTGGAAGCTCAATGTGGATGCTATCACAATAACTGAAGTAGGTCACAACAACAGCTAAGATCATAGTGATCTTTCACCAACAACCTTTGTTATCCTGTTGCATGTTTGTCCCTCCTAGAAGAAGTTTTATGTCAAATGTTTTAATGGGGCGATGCCAGTGCTTAATTTGTAAAAATAAATGTTTACAGGGATGTAAAAAATTGTCTAAAGACTCTGCCAGCTGTGCTGCCAAATGTCATGGTTTCCGAATATCAAAGCTGACTAGTCTCATTTTGACTTCATGCCTCTTTCTTTCATCAATCTACATTTGTTATCTCTTTATATCACTCTTTAAAAACATTTTTTTTTATTATTTTCCCCAATTGCTTCCTAATACAGGAAATGACACGACCATTAAAACAACTCATTACTGACATCCCCACTTCCTGACATAAGTGCCCATATAGTTCACCTAAATGTTGAATCGAGGAGCAACCAGGCCTCAGCGGCCATCGCTGAAGCCAATCTCCCCCTCAGAGGCTCTCATAGCGTTGTCTCTGTAATAGCTCCACAAATACCATACTTTGTTGAATTTCCTTGGGCACCTCCTCTGTATATAGGTTGTCTCCTCACATTGCAGGCACCAGTCCATATTCCTTACCCATGTTGCCACAATCAGTGAATTCGGGGCACCCCAGAGGAGGATTATGTGTCTCCTGGCCACACCCAGGACAATGTTACTCCACAGGAGAGTTTATTTAGGTATGGTTTGCCCTTCCCATATCCCCAACATTGCTAGCACAGGGGTGAGGGTACGTCTTCCACAGTGACAACTTTCATTTGTTGACGCACCCTGGAGCAGAAGGGAAGAATTCAGGGGCACTCTCATAACATGTGCACTAGTGTTCTGCACGGCCACATCCACTCAAGCTAGTGGCCTCACTTATTTTGCCATGTGGTGCAGTCTTGACCTAGTGTAATATGCCCAGTGGTCAATCTGAAGTTGCACTAGTCGAAACCCTGCCCTTAGAGCTACTTCCGATGGTGCTTGCACACCTCTCCCCAATTAGCATCCTCCAGGAGTCCCAAGCCTTGCTTCCACCATTCCCTCAATGCTGCGATAGGGTCCACGTCATGCTTCCTAACTGTTTTATATATTTGCGAGATGGCATGACCAAGTAATGGGGTCGCAAGTACCCTGAATTACAGTGGGGTTTTCCTCCTCTACTTCCCTCAAGTATGCCTTGTATTTTGTAAGGGCATGCCTAACCTGTAAATATCTAAGTTGTTCATTGACAGTCAGGTCGTATCCTTCCTGTCGCTTAGCAAAGGGAATCATACCGCCCTCCCCTGAGATGTCACTCATTGACAACATCCAGGTGTCTCAGGTCTACCAGTATCACTGATTCTCATGGGGCATCTCTAGCATCAGTTCCTTCGCACAGCCCACTTTTTTTGTTTCTCTCCTCCACTTCAGTTGCCGTGGGGCTGGAAGAGACAGTGTTTTCTGGCCTGCGTAGAGATATGCCATGTATCCCCTCTGACCCATAGCTCGTTGGTCAGAAAGGAGAGCCATTCTTGTTGGATCGAATACACCAATTTATTCAAGTAATTGGCCCACCCATTAGTAGGATTACGGATTGGGCAGGGCAATACCTCTGTTGTACTGCCCCCTAACGAGTAACTGAAGAACTACCCTCTGACGCCCTCCATCCCACAGAAGCTGTTTGGTCTCCTTGTCCAGTGAGCCTGAAAGAGCCCATCGAACACCTCATACGGTGTGTTGTGTAACATGTAAATAAAATTAGGCAGGGATAATATTTTTTAACAATGAGGCTCTTCTCAGCAACAAGAGTGGACACTGTTGCCAGTGTAACAAGTCCGTTTTCTATTCAACTAGAATTTGCCCCAGACTGGCTTGATGGGACACTATTGGGTCCTTAGTGACATAGATTCCCAGGTACATAAAGCCCTCTGTTGACCACTTCAAGGGAAGCTCACAGTTCTTTGGCAGAACTGGGTAATCAGGACTAGAACCGATGTGTGCCAAGTGATCCATAAGCCCGAATATCTCCTGAATATCGTCAGGATGTTCAATACACGGGGAATCAAGTGTTGTGGGTCGGCTAAGTGTAACAGGAGGCCATACGCATAAAGGAAGATTCTCTGCTCCTAACCTGAGTCCCATCATATGTGCCGTAGCTAAGCATCCCTTTTGATCCAGCAGGCATGGGGTTCCACTGCCAAGGTGAATAAGAGGGGTGACAGTAGGCATCTGTTCTGTTTACTCCTATCTAGTTTAAATTGATCAAATTAAATGCCATTGATCCTAACCCTTGCTACCAGGTCTGTGTATACTAGGCAGAACCAGGAGTAGAATTCCATACCAAATACCATTTTTTCTAGCATAGCGAGCAGGTAGAGTCACACAAGGGAATGAAACACTTTTTTTCACTTCCACTGACAGCTGTATGGTTGTCAAGGATGATACTGAGTTTGCGTGCGTGGTAGGTGGATGTGTTTGTGGGGGGGGGAGGGGTGGTGGTTCTGAGTTCTGCTGGCCACCAAAAGGGAGTGGAGCCCAGAATGAGGACTGCAGGTTTGTCAGAGTTGAGTTTGAGTCAGCTTTCCTTCATTCAGGTGGCTTCTGCCTTCATCCCATCATTGAAGTTGCTCCTATTGTCTGTAGGTTCATCGGTGAGGGAGAGAATCAGCTGTGTGCCCTTGGCGTAGAAGATAATGTTGAGTTCATGGTTTTTGACGATAGCTGCAAGAGGGGCTATGTAGATGTTGAAGAGGGTAGGGCTCAGGGAAGGGAGAGTCCTGAAGGACTCCGCAGCTGATCTCTGTAGGGTTTGAGAACGGTGGGAGTCCGACCTCTGGGTTCGGCTGGTGAGAAAGGAGTCAATCTACTTTAGCTCTTTGCCATGGATGCTGACGTCGTGGAGTCTTGTGCGGAGGGTGTGGTGGGAGATAGTGTCAAAGGCGGTTTCAATGAATTCAGTGAGTTGAGCATTGATGGCCTTCTCGATGACTGTCTGGGAAGGGGAGCAGAGAGATATGTCTATAGTTCTTGAGGTCTGTCTGGTCGACAGAGGGTTTCTTCAGCAGGGGGTTGATCTCTGCGTGTTTCCAGTATTCAGGGAAGGTGGTGGATAAGATGGAGCAGGTGATGGTGCAGCAGAGTTCAGGGGTGATGACGGCACCTGCTTGGTTGAAAATGCATGGGTGCAGGGGTCCGTGGGGGACCTAGAGTGGGTGGTTTTCATTATCCTTAGGGTGTCTTCACCAGTGAGGGTTGTCCAGTTGAGCAGTGTCGGCAGGGATCTGGAACATTCGGGTGCGGTTGTTGTGGCTGGGGTGGTTGGTTCCTGGATTGTGAAGCTGTTGTAGATATCTAAGATCTTGTGGTGGGGAAGTTGTTGCTGAGATTTTGGGAGGGGGGTGTCTGTGTTGTCCGTGCAGGGTTTGGCGAATTCTTTGATCACGGTGAAGAGTTCTTTGCTGTTGTGTGTGTTGGCATTGATGCATTCCTGTATGGCAGTTTTCTTGGTGGTTCTGATGAGGTGGTGCTGTGCTAGGACGGTGGTCTTGAGGGCTGCGTGGTCATTGACTTCAAGCCCCCACGTGTGGAGGTGCAGTATTGTTTGTTGCATGTGGGCGAGGCATTCCACATGAATGCTCCTCTTTACTTGCCAGTCGCTCATGTGCAGGAACACATAACTGTTGTGCCAAAGATGTGCCAGTACAACTTCTAGACATTTTGTAAAGACCTGGGGGCTGTAGTGTCCCTGACGTTTAGGACGTTGACTTGGTAATGAACTTCACTTGCCACAAACCTGAGGTACAGGTAGTGAGCTGAATGGAAGTTGATGTGGAAGTCGGTGCCCTTGAGATCGGGGGCCACAATGTAGTCTCCCAACCTGCAGCAGGGGAATGAGTCATCATTTTAAAGTGATTGGACTTATTGGACCAATTGAGTGCTCATAGCACAAGCATCAAATGCAATGTTTTGTTATTTTTGGGGATAAGGAAGTACATAGTATATACCCATTGTCCTATTAGCTGGTACATCTTCTGTGGCATCTATGAGGAGGAGTGTTTGTAACAAGAGCCCAGACGATCCTTGCTGATGCTGTAAGGATGGGATGGTCGATTAGGTGGGGTGGTGAAAGATTCTAGGCAAAAACTGCCAGGAGTGGTAGAAAGCACCCATCAACCCAGGTTAAACTCTACCACTAGGGAGGGTATAACCACAGATGTCCCACCAAGAGGTATTCAATGGTAAGGAGGACCAAACATGCTGCCCACTGCTTACATGGCAGAGGTGCCTCTCTACCATAGGCTTCTACTCTCTCCACTCTTCCCCACCAGCAGAGACGGATAGAGTCTTGGGTGTGAGCAAGATGGTGGCTGGGACGCTCTCAGTGAGGCTGGGCTGAGCAAGAGCTCCTGTGTGGGCACCCAGAGGCTCCAGAAGCAGAAAGCATGCCATATTTAATACTGCTGTGTACATGTGGCACAAAGCCAAGTCTTGGGCTGCACTGGTGGTGCTGCTTTGTACATCTCTATGCTCTCTTGCTCGTGGTGTTTCTTTAATATATTGATAACCACGTCTCTGCCAATGGAAGGTCTCACACCACCAACATATCTAATGGCATGGCACTACACACTAAGTCCAACAATATCAAACAATATGTCTTGAGATGGACGTTTCCTTCTCTCAGTATCTTCCTCTACAACTCATAGATAGGTTAAACATAATGGGCTCTGGGCTCTACCTTCCTCTCACCAGAGCTGCCCTGGGTGGATTGGGAGTACCTGAAGGATTCTCTGCAGGCGATTCCAGATATGAGAGTTAGCAGTGCACATGTAAAGTACAGCTACACAGCACAGCTCAAACGGAAAAGTAGAGGACCACAACAAAAGAGACTAAGTAAAAATTCTCTACCCTCTCCATTTTTGTCTCTAAAATGTGGTCACAAGAAATGATGCAGGGATAGGATAGAACAGTCCACAATAAACCAAGCTAACTCAACAAACAAGCTTGCATTTTGAAAGGTTTATTTTCCTGTACTCTCAGCAGCGGCTCTCCAAAGACCAAGAGCATTTATACTTACTTCAAGTCAGGGTGGCCCTCAATGATGGCGTAACCTGACTGCAGCTTCCCCAGGCTGTGAAGGCTGAGCCCTGTCCAGCCGCAGTCCACCAGCAGCTGGTTGCGATGCGGATAGTGGCCAATCACTCTGGTCAGCACCCGTACAGCAATGTCCTCCTCCTTGCAGCTGCCAATCAGCATTTGCTGTGCATCTAAGGAGGCACGAGAGAGTGAAAATATATGAACAACTACTGAGATAAAAGAAATGATTTTCTTCAAATGTCTTCTGTTCAGAGGGAGAAGGCGGAAAGCCCAACATGGAGCCTCCTGCTCTTTCACCAGCACCCCTACCCAATTATGTCAATCTTGTACCCTTCCAAAGAGGAGATCCCCAGTGTGAGCTATGCAAAGTAGGTACCAGGAGCTGCAAGCTTTGAAGACATGAGCTGGAAAAACATGTATGGCTATTGCTTAGAAAGACACTGACTGCCACAATATTTTCCATGCATATATATATATAAATATCTATACAAAATGTTGATGCCCATTATAAAAGCACAAAACAGCACATGGACCAGGTATATTCCAGTGAGTTAGAATGAGAACTTAACCTAGACTTGTAAAAGGTGGAAAGTGAGATGATCAGGATTGAGGAATTTAAAACAGGACTGTTTTTTGAGTCTATGTTTTGCAGCTTTTATTTTGCCATGGAACTCTTCTACACCAGCCATACCCAAATTGGCTATAAAATTTAACACATTGCCCCATTTACAAATGGGCATTTCGCAGTGAGAATATACCCTTTGGGATGCGCCTTGACTTTAATAGCTGCTGGTGCTGGCAAAGAGTCATATGTTCCAAATGTTCTGCTGAGACATGGCCTGTCAAAATTGTTAGGGCTATCATTAGCCAAGATTTTAGGTTAGTTTGCTTTGGGCAACCCTGCTAACAAGTCTTTTCACCTTTATGCATCTCGATAAGGAAACAAAAGCTGTATGACAATGTCTTTCTACTCTCAGTTGTCTAATGCTAGTAGAGGTCAAAGTGTACTGATGTTTGGGGGACAGAAGAACAGGGAGATTTGAGAGAAGGGGAGAGACTGCTGTGAGGGAGAAATGGGGCATGTGGGGGTAAGCCCGGAAGTTTACATGAGAAGTGGTGACTGGTATGCAAATTTAACACTGGGAGTTAAAGCTGGTAGAGAAAACGGGTGACTGGAATCATGCTTAATTGATGCCAATTTAGCAGCACTTTAAAATCCCAGGAATGCACATCTGACAAGTATATTTCTAAACCACTTTAATTATTTATTTATTAATTGATTATAATATGCATTTTTAATATTTTCTTTGTAGTAATGATTATATTTTTGTATAATTTTTTGAAGCATTATTGTAATTTGTATTTCTTGGTGTTGGAATTTTGAGGTATGATGTAGGGAAGTGTTTTAAATATTTTTTATATTTTTAATTTGTAAATGTTTTTATTTTTTAGATATTCTTAATTGTTGATATATTAATTAATTATTCATGATTCATGTAATGTAAAGCTGCGCAGTTGCGGGTGATAGTGGAATGTCCCAGCAGCTCTCAGAGAAACACTGGCTGCATATGGACAGGGCCGTGGCGAGGAGGTCAATCTGGGATCTGATCTGGAAGCCCAAAGTGGACCGCCCGAAGAATGCTTACATTAGCACTCCCACTAGCACGGTTCTGAAGGTGTGGGACACGGTCACTGGCGACGACCGTTGGACCACATTTCTGTCTCCCTTCACCCCCATTCACTTTAATCCGGCCTTTCCACCGGCCTTACAGGAGGGACCCTTTCGGCAATGGCGAGAGGGGGGATGTAGGGCGCTTACGCATTTGTTTCACGGGAGGGCTCCCCTCACATTCCACAACTGCATGCGCGACTATGGACTTCCGGTCACTGAGTGCTATCACCATGCCCAGCTTCTCCACTGGGCGACATCGGGGGAAATCGGCGAGGCCGCTACGCGTCCTCCTTCCCCTTTCGAGTCATTTCTGCTACGCACATCTGCGATGCGGGGGACAATCTCCTTCCTGTATGGCCTGCTTCTGGCCACCATGGTCGCCCCGCGCCCTCGGTACATGGAACAGTGGGAGGTTCTCTTGGATCGTGACATCTCTGATACAGAATGGAAGTACCTCTGGAGGGATATAGCCACGCACAACCACTCCGTGCGCCTTAGGGAAGCCCACTTGAAGACTATGTATGACTGGTATTTATATCCAGTCAAGCTCCACCGTATATTCCCTACTTCTTCGGATAGATGCTGGAGAGGTTGTGGCCTACTGGGAGACTTCCACCACATTTGGTGGGACTGCCCAATCATTCGCCCCTTCTGGACGGAGATACTCGCTCACGTCAAGGAGATATTGGGATATCCGATCTCGGATTCAGTGGCCCATGTACTACTCGGTCTCCGAGATCCACTGCTGGAACATCAAACTAAGGCGGACAAGAGCATTCAATGGCTATGCTTAGGAGCAGCTAAGCTTACGTTGGCGGCGGCATGGAAGAAATCACATGCCCCGGCTATATCATTGTGGCACGCGAGACTATGGGAGCTATTGAGCATGGAGAGAATGGCGGACATCTTCCTGGGCGATTTTAAAAACTTTTTATTCCGTTGGGGGCCTCTTGTCCGTTTCTTGTCATCTGGGCTGCCGTCTGCGGTATGCCCGCCCACGCTACGTGCCCTACACCTGTTTCAAATATGACCGGAATGCATGACTATCCAGTTTAGTAAGATGTGTGAATGTTTACGTCGTCACCACTGGGGGAGGGTGGGGAGGGTACCAGTTGGGGTCCGGTTTGTGTTAATTGTTGCGACAATGATCAGCTCTTGGGGATCCAGGGCTTCTGAATCGCTCTGCACCCCTCTTCTACTGCCCACGGACTACTTATGAGCATGCCCTGCGAACTTTCGAGTGGGCTCTAGACTTGCTGCTGGCCCTAGCTGTTGGGCCTTCCAACCTCCTTAGTTGCTCATTGCTTTTATTCTCCAATACATATTACAGCTTCCCCTGTGTGGGATTTGTGGCGGAATTGTCGCCTATTTATTTCCTTTTTCTTGTCCTTTTTCTTTTCCTTCCCCTCTCCCCTTTCTGAAAAACTTTGAATAAAAACACGTTTTACAAAAAAAAATATATAATTTTTTAAAGTATTATTTGTTGAAATATATATATATATATATATATATATATATTTTGCATATCTTTATTGGCATTTGAAACATTCACAATTACATTGGTCCAACTGTAGTAACGACATATCATAATAATGCCACTGAACCAACCCCAACTGTCTCCTCACACCCCTCCCTTGTTTTACCGCTGCCTGAATGGCTGCCTGACTTCACCTTCCAAAACTTGGGCCTAGGGTGGGTGCATACTTATATGATGTCATTCGCATTGCGCTTGCCCCTTGGGCCTTCCTACCCCCGTCTTAGTCCTCCATATCTTGTGAACCCATACTCGCTAGTCTGGGTATCCCCTCCCCATCTGCTCTTTGGATGGCAATCCTACGTTTCGCAAGCACTAGCCCCAACAAAAAGAACCGTCTGTTGAGCTGCTTCTTTTTGCGGATTGGAACCATTTCCCGCAGGTAAAGCCGGAGCCCCGGGGTTAGTGTCCAACCAGAGGCTATCACCAGCCGAGCTACCACTTCCCGCTAGTATGTCTCCACCACAGGGCATTCCCATCCCATATGCAGGAAATCCGCGTCCATATTGGAATAGCAGGTACAGGTGGAAGAACACCCCGGGGAAATATTGTGAAGTATTTTAGGGGGCATGTATACCTGGTGCACAAAGTTAACCTGGATCAATTTAAAGCAGGCGTTAGTTGATATCCCCTTTACCCCCTAATGATATGCCACCCATTCCGAATCTGTCAGCAGTTCTCCAACTGCCTTATGTCACTTACCCTGGATCGCCAGCACATGCAACGGAGCACCCTACCACAGTGGCATGTAGACCTACGATAGCAACTGCTGCACACCCAGCCAGACTAAGTAATGCCACCAACGTTTGAGACTCTTGAGGCTTATCGGGAACATGGGACATATACTCCTCACTGTGGCTGCTTTTTTGCAAACTGTAAAAACTGCCCTGTTCCCAAGTAAAAAGGCAGCCATGGCATCCGTCGATGTCAAAAACCTGATACTGGGGTATAAGTCCCACAGCGTCTCACATCGCCTCACCCTCCAGCATTTGGTAGACATCATCTGGACAATTTGCATGAAGGGATTTAAAGTCCATTCGCACAAATCCAGTGCAAAAGGAGCTCTTTGCAACACTGTTCGTAATACCTGCTCCAATACTCAACAGACCTGTTCCCCCCACATATGGCACACCGTCAGGAACCCTCAAACCCAACATTAGATGTTCTAGCAGGGAGAGTTCCCCATGCATTTCCTCCAATAGCCTCTTCTCCCAGTTGTCCCCCTCATCCAGATAATGGACTGCATGTTGTAATTGGGCAGCCAGATAATAAAGGTCAAAACAGGGAACCTCCCTGCTCCCAGGTCCTTTTGAGATGAGCTAGGCTAACATGTTTCCTTTTTGTGCCACAAAGTAATTCCACAGTAAGTCTACCCAGGTCCCTGAAGACCGGCCCAGGTACATCGAACAAAGTGCCCAGAAAGATATATAGACATGTAGCAACATAGTCCTTTTGACCAAGGCTATTTTGCCTATCAGTGATAACAGGAGAGTATTCCAGAAGGTCATTGACGATTTTAGACCAGCTAACAACACCCTGCCATGTTTAACCGGTGGACTGAATCATGATCTCTCGTCACTCAAATGCTGAGGTACTGAACGTTATTGACCTGCCATGGGAGACCCACCCGGGAGCTCCCCAACAGTGTGGCCGCCAGGGCCCCCAGTGGGAACAATTTAGATGTTGCACAATTCCCATAGAGTCCAGACACCTCTAAAAATTCAGACATGGCAGCCAACAATATTAGGACCGGTTGACGTAAATACACCCGAGTGTCATCGGCGTGCAGGGAAACCACATGTGCATTCTTTCCCACCTTCACTCCCCATCTGCGCAACACCAATCACAACCTACAAGCCAGAGGTTCCATCGCTTGTGTGAATAGCAATGTTGATAGCAGGCAACCATGCCTGGTTACCCTATAGAGCAAGAATCTTTCAGACACCATTCCGCCTATACGCACATTTGCCATCGGGCCCCCACACAGCAGTTGCACCTATCGGAGGTAGGAATCCCCTAACACCCCATGGTCCTCAGCACTTGCCATACGTAACTGCACACTACCAAATCAAAGGCCTGTTCTACATCTAGTAGTACCAGGGCGTAATCATTACCTGACAGCTCAGGGCCATGCAAGACCAACAAGAGTAGGCAAAAGCTATACAACGTTTTACGAAGGGGGATAAAGCTGCATTGGTCCTTGTATACCAGTGTCGGCAAATAAGGCAACAACCTTGACGTAATTATTTCACTAAGAATCTTCACGTCTACGTTCAGCATCGCGAGTGGGCAATATGAGTCCCCCTCCCTCGTGTCCTTATGAGGTTTGGGCAACATTACAATAAGTTCCGCTCTCATAGACTCTGGTAACCTGTGACGGACCCAAGCCTCGTTGTAAACTGCTAACAGTTGATTGGCGATTTCCCTCTCCCTGGATTGATACAGTTCAAGTGGAAATCCGTCTGCTCCCCAGGCGTTGACAGGATTCAGTGCTCTCATGGCTGCTACAATCTTAGCCCTATCTATAAGAGCATCCAGTCCACTTCTGTCATCCTCCCCTAGCCGGGCCAGTGGAAGAGCTGACAGATACTCCGCTTCCACCCCTTCAGGGTAGGGTGACCAGGTGTCCCCGTTTTGCCAGGATGGTCCCGGTTTTTAACCAGATGTCCCAGCAGATTTCAGGAAATTTAGCTCATGTCCCTGTTTTTAGAGAGGGTAGACTAAAAACGGCGGGAGGTGTTTTCTATATTTTACAAAGCAGGGATAGTTAGCAGTTGTTTCAAGAAAGCAATTTAATTAACAGGCAAGCTACTGGGTTGAAACATTGCATTTTAATTAGGTTCTTACTGCCTGTTCTGTAATTCTCTGCTGAGGAGCGCTCTCATCGCTTGAAGTAAAATTGTAGTCCTTCTTCTATTTTTGTGAAATGTCCCCGTTTTTGGCTTTAAAATTCTGGTCACCCTACTTCAGGGCCCGCCATGTGGGCAGCATACACCCCTCTTAGGTGTTGTGCAAATACGTCCATAATAGCCTGCTGAGAATACACCTCCCTCCCCGCACATCCTTAATCCCAGTAATGGGCACCCTAGGGAGCTCATTGCGTAGGAGAGTGGCGAGTAGTGGGCGGTTCTACACTGCTGGCGAGCTACTGATTTTGGCCACAGTTTATTTGATATCAATTTTAATATAAAGCTACCTGCTATTTGTACATTGCTCTGCTGCTATTAGTTAAAAAAAAAACGAATTGCTTTTTAAACAAGGGGTGTCTGCTTTTTAATTGCACAATGTTTACTGGCTGCTGGTTTTAAAAACGAGTTGGGTTTTTGGAACAGGGGGGAATATATTTAAGCATTGGTGCATACTGTTTGGCATACTTACTCTATCTGAGGCTTCCCCGGTCCACCACGGCTCTGCCGATTGTTAAGGAGGGAAGACCTCAGTTCGCCTCACTTCCGGGATCCTTCTTCAAGCGAGGTGAGCGTTCCAGTCGCCAGGCGCGACTATTTAGAGGAGTGCTGGGCGCTCTGCGGTTCTACACTGCTGGCGAGCTACTGATTTTGGCCAGAGTTTATTTGATATCGATTTTAATATAAAGCTACCTGCTATTTGTACATTGCACTGCTGCTATTAGTTTTTTTAAAAAACGAATTGCTTTTTAAACAAGGGGGGTCTGCTTTTTAATTGCACAATGTTTACTGGCTGCTGGTTTTAAAAACGAGTTGGGTTTTTGGAAGAGGAGGGAATATATTTAAGCATTGGTGCATACTATTTGGCATACTTACTCTATCTTAGGCTTCCCCGGTCCGCCACGGATCTGCCGATTGTTGCGGAGGGAAGACCTCAGTTCGCCTCACTTCCGGGATCCTTCTTCCGGCGAGGTGAGCGTTCCAGTCGCCAGGCGCGACTATTTAGAGGCGTGCTGGGCTGGGTGCTCTGCGGTTCAACACTGCTGGCGAGCTACTGATTTTGGCCACAGTTTATTTGATATCGATTTTAATACCTTCAGACCTCAAGTAAATGCGGTGTCCTCGGCAACCCACTACGCTCTGAAAACAGTACACAAAGTCTTGCCTCTTCTCCCAGATGAGTGCAGGAAGACAGTGGTGACTGGACTGATTATGTCACGCCTGGATTACTGCAACAGTTTGCTGCTTAATGCTCAACAAGGGCTGCTTAACAAACTTCAAATCCTGCAGAATGCGGCGGCCCGCCTGATCACGGGTACACCGAAATTTGCCTCGGTCGCCCAGGATCTGGTGAATTTACACTGGCTACCTGTGTGCAAAAGAATTATATTTAAAGCGCTCTGTGTAGTATTTAAGGAACTCAAATGAGTAGGCCCTTATTGTATGACACAGCTCTTCCAGTGGTACATACCAGCAAGATCACTTAGATCAGTCGACCAGGGGATAATTGTGGTTCCAAGAGTCAGGAAAGCCAGTTGGGGGGAAGAAGTTTCTCCCTGGGTGCTGCAAAAGCAGATAGAGGTGAGCGTTCCAGTCGCCAGGCGCGACTATTTGAGCCACGCTGGGCCGGTCGCGCAGTGGATTCGCGCAGCGGGCGCGCCTAATGCAAGCCCGTCTGCGCCTGTCCGCGCCAGGACCGGGCCCAGTGCCTATCATGCTGCCAGTCGTGGACAAGGGGATACTGGACATCGGCCCTATAGCCCGAGACACTCTTCTGGCCTGCAATCCGGGTTCTCGTGCAGATCAGAAACGTTGCGACTTGGCCACTGACAGCGCATGGAAATGCCCTGACTGCAACTTTGATCTCCCTTCCCTCCGGTATAAATCGCTAGCAAAGGATCAGCAAGCGCCGAACATATCGGCAGCCCTGATCAATGCTCGCTCCATGGTGAAGCATGCAGCTCACATCTATGAGCTTATAAGTGATTACAAGCTAGATATTCTGTTTATTACGGAAACGTGGCACAGAGAGTCCTGTGCACCGGTGGTTGAACTAGCAGTTCCTCGTGGCTATCGTCTAGTGCGGGCCGACCGTAGCACGGGGAGAGGGGGAGGTACTGCTGTGGTGTTTAGAGAATCCTGGGCATGTGTTTGTGAAAAATCTTCGAGCCTGCTGGAGTGCGAAGCTCTTGATTTTTCCTTTATCTTGACACCCCATTTTACGTTAGGAGGAACTCTGATCTATCGCCCGCCAGGGCAGAGCGGGTCCTTTCTAAACTCTCTAGGTAACTCTTTGGCGGAGCGAGTTCTTCGCTTCCCTAAATTTCTCCTCCTTGGAGATTTTAATATCCATCTAGACTCCCCGGGGGCCCCTGATTCATCGGCCCTTCTAGACCTTCTGGGTGTTACTCAGCTGACCCAGTGGGTCTCCAAACCCACGCACTAGCAGGGCCACATGTTAAATCTGGTGTGTTCCAACTTTACACTAGACATGATAGATCCTCAGCCGGTGACTTGGTCAGACCACACCTTGATCACCTTTTCATGGGACTTGAGCAAACCGGTTCGTTAACCATCTCTTTCCTCAGGGCCGCTAGCCCGTAAGATCAGTATCCCAGGACTAGTTGAGACCCTGTCTCATTCGCAGGTAGCCCCTGCTGATGATTTGGAAGGACATGTCGACCAATTTAATGCCTGGGTCAGACATGGGGTTGAATCCATCTCCAAACCGTGTCTAGAGCCCAGCAGCGGGAGCGGCCCTCTCAACCATGGTACTCGCCTACGCTAAAAGATTTGAAGCGGAACTGTAAGAAGTTGGAACGACTATGGAGGACGGCCTACTGCCCTCTAGCCAAATCCAAGCTTCGCTCCTCCCAGAGAGTCTATTACACTGCAGTGAGGAATCAAAGAGCGAGTACTATGCATCTAGAATTATGAAGGCAGACAACAATGGCAAAGAGATCTTTGCCATTGTACAAAGCTTTATGTCACCCCAAGCCGAGCTAAAATCCATTCCTATTTCCGCAGGATGGCGTGAGGCGCTTTCGTCTTTCTTCATTAATAAAATCAAACTTATTGAAGAAGGATTAGCTCTGTCTGCCACATTCGTACATCCTCTCCCTGATGTTACTATCTGCTCTCCACCTAGTAGGTGTTTTTCCCAGTTTGCCCCAGTAGAACTGTCCGATATTCTCACCATCCTCAAGTCATTGAAATCTGGATCCCCATCAGATCCCTGCCCGGCCAGGGTACTGGTAGGAGTGGCGCACACTATAGGCAGAGAAGTTACCGATTTGGTCAACAGGTCACTACAGTTGGGCATAGTGCCGAGACAATGGAAGCAGGCCAAGCTCCTTCCATTATTAAAAAAGCCATCGGCTGATCCACTCATAACAGCCAACTACCGGCCTATCTCCCTGCTACCAGCTCTGGCCAAAGTCTGTGAGAAGGTGGCTTTTCGCCAACTGACTACTTTTGTTGAAGATTCGGGGGCGCTCCACCCAGCTCAGTCAGGCTTTAGATCTTCATATAGTACGGAGACGGCCCTTGTTGAGGTGACCGAGGCCATTAGGGAATGTCTGGATAAGGGCGGCAGAGCGGTTCTGATTTTATTGGACCTCTCTGCCGCCTTCGATATGGTACCTCACCAACTTCTCCTGGCACGACTAGCATCCATCGGCGTCTCCGGTACTGTGTGGCCTTGGCTGGAATCCTTTTTGAAATCTGGGGCCCAGCAAGTCTGGATACCCCCGTACTCTTCCTCGGCCAGAGAGGTTCAGACGGGGGTCCCTCAGGGCTCGACACTGAGCCCGCTTCTCTTTAACATCTTCATGACCCCCCTGATCTTCCTGGCCGAAGAACTGGGCGCCAAGATTATGGCCTACGCTGATGACACCCAGCTTCTGTTTACCTGGGAAGACTCGAACGTAGGTACAGAAGCGGTGCGAGGATGTCTAGCCACCGTATTCACCTGGCTTGCCCAGGCGAAATTAAAATGTAATGAAGGGAAATCTGAAATTATATTATATGGGCAATTTCCCTCTCAGTTCACAGAAGCGCTGTGGCCCCCAGATTTTCCCTGTCCTCTAGCTGAGGGAGGCCCAGCCAAGAACTTAGGCATCTGGTTTGGAGAAGACCTGAGGTTCGCAGAACGCATAAAAAGACTCACAGGTGTCTGCTTCGGGACCCTCAAGTCCTTAGGCAGATTTTTCCCTTTGCTGCCACAACAGGCTAAGGAAATGGTTGCCCGGGCTCTTATCCTGTCCCGCTTGGACTATGCCAATGCGCTTTTTCTTGGCATCCCTGCATATCTGATTAATAAGCTTCAACTTATACAGAATGCTGAGGCGAGTTCTCTCCTTGGCATTCCTAAACGAACCAGTATAAGATCGCAAATGTCCTCATTTCATTGGCTGCCAGTGGCCCAAGGGTACAGTTTAAAGCCCTGGTTCTAGTACATAGAGCGTTACATGATTTGGGCCCCGCCTACATTAGAAGGAGAGTGTCCTTCTACATCCCTCAACGATCTTTAAGGTCGGCTGCCCAGCGACTGATGGTAATTCCTTACTTTCGCCGAGCTAGAATGGGCGGCCAGTCCCTCTCGGTTAAAGCAGCCATTCTTTGGAATGCCCTACCCTTAGCGCTGCGGCATACTCAGGACACAAGATGTTTTAAAAAACTTCTCAAAACCCACCTTTTTAAACAGGCCTATTAAATCTTCTTTTCGCCAGCTATGTTTTATTGCTTCGCGCCAGGATACTCAGGAGTAGTTGTGGGCGTAACAAATCCCACTATAACATAACATAACAGTATCCTTCATGCTTTATCCCCTTCTGCATGGAGCCCTTGCCTATGGGTAACCTGGACAAATGTGTCCAGTCTATCTTAAGCCTCCATTAATTCCTTGCATCCTTCTATTCTTGCAGATCATCCAGCCTCTCAACCAGAGCACTCTCCAGATCACCCAGATATTTCTCCTGTACCTCTATGGACAGTAAAAGTAACAAATCAAATAAAATGTGTAGAGCGCATGGCTACTTTGCAGAGTCTCCCGGCGCTAGGGGCTCGTCGACCACTGTTGCATAAAGTAGATTAAATGGCACAATTAAACAGCCAAGTGTTTAGGCTGTGCTTAAAGAAACCATCATCCTTGGTAGCACACAGGTAATGAGGAAGGGCATTCTAGCTGGAAGCAGCTAAGGCAGAGAAGGAGGACTTCCAAATTTCTTCCTCTTAGTTTTTGGCACCACCGCCAGCAGTGCATCCGAAGAGCGCAGAGTTCCAGCCGGGTGATAATGTGTACGTTTTTTGGCCAGATAGGCAGTACTTGATCTATAGAAGGCTCTATAGGCCAGTACCTTAAACTTCACTGTATTGGCAGCCAATGCAATTTCTTGAGATTCACATAATCAAATTTATTTTCAGAATATTTAAGAGAAGCAGAGCTGTGACACTCTGCGCCAATCTGAGCTGTGACACTCTGCGCCAATCTAAGTCTCTTAAGTAGGTACAATGGGAGACCCCAGTATACGGTATTAGCATAGTCCAGCCAAGAAGTTATTAGGGCATGGACCACCATCTTCTGGCAATAGTATAGAAGTAAGAACAGAAACTTTCTCAAAGATCTGAAAAGTTTATTGTCAAAATTCACTCCGAGTTTCCAAAACACTTTGGCCTTAGTCAGAGGAGACAGAGCTTAGCTGGGCCAACATTCACTGCCCCAAGAAGCGGCAGGAGCAGTGGCATAGCAAAGGTGGGGGGAGTGGTCCGCCCCAGGCGGCAGGAGTTTTGATGGCAGGGCCTTCCCCTTGCTTCACCTTGCCCTTACTTGTGGCTGACGCGGGCATTAAACGATGGGACCGCCAGAACCCCGTCCCGCAACCCGCTTTTACATTTGGCCGCTGCAGACGGCAAATGGAGGAACCGCCGTGGGTGAAAAAATAAGGGACGGCCAAGGGTGGCAAAAGGGCTAGCTACGCCACTGGGGAGGAGAACCAAACAGTAAGATTTCTGTTTTACTGGTATTCCACTGAATATTACCCCAGCACATCTACTGAAATACCACTGACAAACATGCTTCAAATCTCTTCTGGACAGTAAAGATGTAACAGTTTAAAAGAATCTGCGTTTCGTCAGAGAAGGAAATAACCTGCATGCCAAAAGAGTCCATCAGGACAGGCAGAGAAGACATATAAACATTAAACAATGCTGGACTTAAGGTAGAGCCCTCAGGAACACAACATTTTAAAAGTTTGGAGTCGGAAGCAAATGGCAGCATCCAAACTGATTGGAATCTACTCAACAGAAAATAGCTCAAACAGTTCAAAGTGGCCCAAACTATCCCGATGTTCTGCAAAAATTGCAACAGGATAGGAAGGTAACCATATCAATGTCAAAGATAAATCTAGCAACAGGGCAGCTTGCTTCCCAATGTCCAAGGCCAGTTTGATAGCGTCAGAGACCTTTATTAGAGTAAGACCTCTATCAGAGTAGCTTCAGTACTGTGTCCCTGACGAAAGCCTGACTGCAATGGATGCAGCAACTAATTTGAGTCTAAGTACCAAGATGGTTGGCATTGATTAATTTCTCAAGAATCTTCGAGAAAGATGGCAACAATGAAATAGGCCTATAGTTGGCTAGACTAGATTTGTCAGGCGAAGGTTTTCTTGAACAACAGGATCAACTTGGTCTTCTTCCAACAACTAGGGACAATGGACTGGTGTAAAGAGTCATTTAGAAGAGAATTAAAAATGGGATTCATGGCCTCAGCATTGGCAACCAGTATATGAGGGGGCAAGGGTTGTCAGGGGAGGCCGATTTACAGGCTTTAAGGACTTTTCAGAGTTCTCCAACATTATGGTGCTAAATTCTGTCAGCGAGCTAGTGTATAAGGTTGGAGCTGTCAGAGACTGGTCCCCTAATCCATTGATATTAACACTGTTATTGGTTCCAGGTATATTTAAAGCACTTCGCCCCTAAATATGGCACCACAACACCAGCCACCTTACCAAAAAACTCTGCATCATCCACATTGGGAGCGTACACATTTATAAAAACAGATTTCCCTGGAATCCAGGGTGGCAAACAAAATCACAAAGTGCCCCTCGGCATCCACCTTCACCCACTTAGCACAAAAAGTCATCCCAGTGCCACCCAAATCAATGTTCCCTTGAATACTTTGAATACAAAGGTGCAATAACTGTCCCCTCTATCTCCATCTCAATTGACCTACGCAGTACCCCCACACATGCATTTCCTGCAAAAATGCCACTGAGACCCCATAGTGCTTCATGTAGGAGTACACTCTGTGGCGCTTAGTCATCTGTCCCATACCACATACGTTGCCACATATTAGGAGTCATCTGGTATCATGGTGTCATGCACCGCTACCCCCCTTACCTTTTCCGAGACTGATAACTTTCCATAAAGGACCGCAGATACCACCATCTGCATCGCCCTTAGACTTCTTGCAGTAGCGCAATCCCCAACCCCAGAACTGAAACAAAAAACGCAACCCCCCCCCTAAGAGGCTGAAGCCTCAGCCTTCTTAAGTGCTACATGCAGAGAGCATACCATCCCACAAGAGTGGCAAGTCCTGAAGAGCACTCAAATCTCCTCCAGGGGACCCCAGCACTCACCAACTTCCTGCCAGCCATATTGTATAGATCAAGCACATTGCTATTATCAGACATAAACATGTAACCTTCCCACCACCTCTCTCTAGGCCATATGCCATCCTGATCCCTCCCCGCACTGCCCTTCATAGTTCCTTGAAGTTCAGCAAGTGTACACCACGTTATGTCAAAATGCACTCCGCCACCTATCAGGGCAACAAAAACGAATCAAGACACCCAATTCTGCAGGAGTCCTTCAGTTGCTTCGAGAGTCACCCAGGTCAGTACTGTCACTTAAGGAGTTCTGCTCCCCCTTTGACAAAGGATTCTCAGGTGTCCAGAACACAGATGGAATCCACAAGTGTACCATCAGGACAGACCACTATCCCGCCACCCAGTGGTGAACTACTCACAGCAACTGACCCCAGAGGCGCAACTAGAGCCACATTTCGGGGGGGGCTAAGAAAAAATTTCGGAGGGGGGGGCTGAAACTTTAAGCAGTAGGTAGAGTGGCGCTGCAGGGTCTATTAGAAGGGGTGAAACATCAACAAAGCCTCTTTCACGTGCACATGGTCTTTTAAAGACCTGTGAAGTGCTCGGGTGCGGCTGTGTGTGTGCCCGGGAGCTGTCTGAGCCCGGGCTGCCTGAAGCCCTTTGATTCCAATGGGTGTTGCGCGCCTGACTGACCCTACTGAGTGACTACATAGCCACACCAACTTCCTCCTGGGACCTTTTTTGGCTCGATCTACAGCCTGGGGATAACTGACTAATGCGCCATTGAGAGTGTCCACCCAGACCTCAGCTTCCCAAGAGTAGTGAAAAAGTCCTTGCTATTATGTTTGAAATGTGACTTCGCTGGGAACATCAAACTATGACGCAGATTCAGATTTCAGTCTCCTTTTTATTGGCGGAAAATCATTCCTGAGTTCCTGTAACTTACGAGTATAATCCGGGATCATTATGTTTTGGCGCTCGTATGACAGTGATCCATGGACCCGGACATGTTGGAGGATTGTGTCCCGTTTCAGTAATTGAAGTGGTGGGCTATCATAGCCTGCAGCGGCACCCCCAGGGCTCTCTCAAGGGCAAAGAACTTGTTGAGTTTCTTGGGCTGCAGAGTGTTCATAAGTCAGTCCTCCAAAAGCAATTCTGCAGACTGCTCTTCAGTCTGCTACAGGATTCCCACAAACCTTAAGTTGTTCCTACGGAAGTGCCCCTCTAAGTTGTCTAATCATTTCTCCATCCTGGCCAACTGAAACTGCAGAACCGCGATTGTTCGTTTCATTGCCCCCACTTCCTGCTGAAGCTCCTCCGCAGTAGTAACCCTGTCTAGCCTGTGCGAAGTAAATCTACACCAAAGCAATTTTATTCAAAATCGTCTCTCAGGAGCCTTGTAGCTCAATCAGGAGGTCAGCCAAAGTGGGGCCCTCAAATGTCTCCTCTCGCGCCTGCCAGCTGCAGGGGGAGCGCATAATTATCAATCTTGTTAGTTTGGGCTTTTTTAGGCAGTCTGTCTTTCTCCATATTATACTCCAGTTGAGCGCAGATGAGCGCCGAGGCCGAAACCCTCCCCAGAATGTCGCCACAGGCAATGAATCCCAGCCAGTGGTCAGGCCCCCCCAGGCCCCAATCACCCTGCGATAGCCCTCCAACTTAAGTGCCCCCTTATTGAAGGGATTGCGCCTCTCTGCTGTGACAGTGCCAGGGATCCTCACTGCTGTAATGATCGTCCTTCAAGATGTCCAGCCACTCCCACAAATCACTGGTGCAGCATTGAAAACCTCATCATACCCGGCCAGCCATTACCCATTGTCTGCTCCAGCAAGGGCCCCACAGACAGTCTGATGTTTCTGCCGGAAGCATAGTTCGCCATGGCCTAAATAACGCGCCACCCCAGATGCCCAGCCAACAGCCAGGCCTCACTCTCAGCCTCCGCTGCAGCCAGGGCCACTTCGTCCATGCACTTGGGCACCAAGCAGTGTCACAGACCTCGGCCACCAGCAGCGCGGGCCTCCCTGCACCGTAGCTCCTGCTGCGTCACTCCACCTCATCTGCCCGGGCCCAGGCCTTCTCGCAGCGACCTCCCCCAGGCCTGGCATACAGTCCTGTGGCTCTGCTACAGTCTCCAAATACTGCTCCGGATGCCGCGCTGCAATAGCGATGCCCGGGGGGTTGGATATTGTGCTAAACCTCAGGATTCGGCAGGATAATGAACGTCGCCGGTGGGAGCTGAGCGCAAACACGTCTAGGTGGCTATGTTGCTTGGCCCAGCACCCTAAAATATATTTTATGTTAATATTTTGTTTTACATATATTCTATTATTTGGGAGAATAGTAAAATTATGTTTTTCAATCTTCAACAGTTTCTCTACTGTTGCTTATGTTGGAGTGGGTTTAGTAAATCTTACCCTTCCAAAACCAAACACTTTCTCTACTGTTGCTCAGGCTGAGATGGGAATACTAAATTTCATCTCCAAGTCTAACACTTTCCCTACTGTAGCTTATATTGGAGTAGACCTAGTAAATCTAACCCCTCAAAAGTCCAACATTTTCCATACTCAGTTTGGAGTGGGAATAGTAAATTCGATGCTCAGTTTGGAGTGGGAATAGTAAATTCGATGCTGCCAAAATCTACCACTTTTTCTACTGATGTTTACGTTGGAGTGGGAATAGTAAATCTGATCCCTCCAAAGTTAAATACTTTCCATACTGTTATTTACGTTGGAGTAGGATTAGTAAAACTGACCCAGCCAAAGTCCAACACTTTTCTTAATGTTGCTTACTTTGAAGTGGAAATAGTAAAATTGTCCCCTACAACTGTAATATTTATCTGTGAATCTTTTGTTTTTCATTTTTAAAATATTTATTTTTTTACTTGTATTTTAAAAGTTATTTTAATTTCGTTTTTTAATTAAGTATTTAAATTTTTGACATAATATTATGTTTACTATTTTATAACTATAGATACGTATATATTTATATACCCATAATATTTGATATAGAGTGGTTTTATTATTATCATTTATTTTATTATTCATGTTAATTTTTTTTGTTATGATTATTTACATATGTTTATTATTTTTTACATCTACTTTAAATAATTTATTTATATTTTATGTTTTTAATTTTTTTTAAAGTTAATATATTGCATAATTTAAAAACTTTAATAAACTTGCCTATAGACGTCATCTTCTATATTATTGCAGTCAATATGGAGTCCTTCACATACAAAGTATAGGATTATGTTCGTCTAATCCTCAGCATTATTTTTGGTGATATTTTTCTGTTTAAATATTTTTGACTCTGATATTTCTTCATACAACCCCATTTATCATTTGTTATGACCTTTGTAATATCATATATTATAGATGACAATTGCTCTTGGGTGGTCAAAGTAGAATCACTCATGACCATGGTTTGGCATGCATCCATTACTCATAATGACCAGGACAGCATCCAGTCGTGATAATTCATGGTTCCTCTCTGAGGTATTTACCTTCTGTTGGTAGCCATGCAAGAATACGGTCAAAACCTACAAGTGGTCCTTCAGAGAATGCATGTACAATCATGCCATGGCAGAACTAGCTTGGCAACATATCATATTGGTTCTAATAAGACTAACCAATCACATCTATCCATGTACTCATGGAAGGACTTGAGTCCAATAATATAGAGCCTATGTTCATAAAGTTACCTTGGGTTGTATGAGGTAAAACCAAGAATGACAATGGTTCACCCCTTTTAACATAAATGGAAGGAATGTCACTACTTCTCTACTAAGCGAGTACATCTGTAAAACATACAGAACAAAATATGTTATGTTTATCAACAGCTTTTCTGTAAATATCTTGGTTGAACTTCACAAAACATCCAAGTATTAACAAGCATTGGAAATGCAATAGGTCTCGCAGCATTAGAGTTAGTGCATTTAGAATTGTTTATGGGTTTTTTGTTGTAAATCTTTTGCATTTTTTTTTTTTTTTGCCAATGCTAAAGAATTACAAATCAAAAAAGCAATAAACAATTGTAAAAGCTGTAACTAAAAATCCTACGAGACCTATTGCACTGTGTGAGGGTGAGGTGTTGAGGGTGAGTGAGGGTGGGGGTGAGTGAGGAGTTGAGTGTGAGTGAGGTGTTGAGGGTGAGTGAGGTGTTGAGGGTGAGTGAGAGTGAGAGTGAGTGAGGGTGAGGGTGAGGGAGGGTTATTGCGAGTTAGGATGAGGGGTTGAGGGTGGGTGATGGTGAGGGTGAGGTGTTGAGGGTGAGTGAGGATGAGTGAGGGTGAGTGAGGAGTTGAGGGTGAGTGAGGGTGAGTGAGGGTGAGTGAGGGTGAGTGAGGGTGACTGAGTGTGAGTGAGTGTGAGTGAGGGTGAGTGAGGGTGAGTGAGAGTGAGTGAGGGTGAGGTGTTGAGGGTGAGTTGTTGAGGTTGAGGTTTTGAAGGTGAGGTGTTGAGGGTGAGGTGTTGAGGGTGAGGTGTTGAGGGTGAGGTGTTGAGGGTGAGGTGTTGAGGGTGATTGAGTGTGAGTTAGTGAGGGTGAGGTGTTGAGTGTTAGTGATGGTGAGGTGTTGAGGGTGAGTGAGGGTGAGGGTGAGTGAGGGGGAGGGGGAGGCGTTGAGGATGAGTGAGGTGTTTAGGGTGAAGTGTTGAGGGTGTGGGTGAGGAATTGAGGGTGAGGGAGGGTGAGTGTGGGTGAATTGTTGAGGGTGAGTGATTGAGGGTGAGGTGTTGAGGCTGATGTTTTGTGGGTGAGTGAGGGTGAGATGTTGATGGTGAGTGAAGGTGAGGTGTTGGGTGAGGCGTTGAGGGTCAGTGAAGTTGAGGGTGGTTGAGTGAGGATGAGTGAGAATGAGGGTGAGTGAGGAGTTGAGGGTGAGTGAGGGTGAGGTGTTGAGGGTGAGTGAGGGTGAGTGAGTGTGTGATGTTGAGGGTGATTGAGGATGAGTGAGAGTGAGGGTGAGTGAGGATTTGAGGGTGAGGCGTTGAGGGTGAGGCGTTGCTGGTGAGTGAGGGTGAGAGTGATTGAGTGTGAGTGAGTGTCAGTGAGGGTGAGGTAGCGTCTTACTGATTGCCCGTGAAAAGCCCAATTATCTTCTTATATGTGAAAAAGAATGAAATGCGATAGGTACATTTTACAAAAAATATTTTGAGCTTATGTGTTGTATTTATTGTTATTAAATAGCACTCGCTCGGTAGGGAGGCTACTTCAGAGCTGATAAAAACAGAATTATACATTTAATAAACTGTCATTGTTCGTCCTGTGTGTTTAAGCGTAGTTGAGACATTGACAGCACGAGTCTGAAATATAAATGAAAACAACGCAGCAGGACCCGGCGCCTTTTCATCCCTAAAAGTATTTACCATTTGAGGAAGGACAAGGCGCGAACCCGAAATGCATCGAGGGGTGTGATGTACAAGTTGTCTATCTAGAATGTGAACGATTGTCCGATAAAGTATTTCAATCAATCATGCAATAGAAATATAGAAAATTATTTTCAGCTAAGAAAAGACAAATGCACCAGTTTACGTTGGGATGACTGAATGCCAGCCACGGATACAAGAAAAGTTATCAGGGATTCCAGGCTGCAATCGCGTAGAGTGTTAGGGGGTGTGAGGGGGGGAGGATGAGTGAAGTTATTTGCGTAAGAGAGTGTGTGAGTGTGTTAGTGTGAGGGTGAGTAAGTGTGTGTGAGGCTGAAGGTGTGTGATGGTGTATGAGGGAGATGTTGTTTTAGCGTTACTGAGCGGGTGTGAAAGAGTGTGATAGTTTTGTTGTGTGAGGGTGATGTTAAGAGTGTGTGTATATGTTAATAATAATTAAGTAATGTGTTGTTTGTAACAAAAGGTGTCACATGTCCCCTTTGTATTACTTCTGTCTTATGTGTATATTAGTATGTAATTTTAAATGTGGCTGGAGGTGGCATTGGAAATGCAATAGGTCTCGCAGCATTAGAGTTTGTGCTTTTAGAATTGTTTATGGTTTTTTTTTTTTTATCTTTAGCATTTTTGTTTCCTGTAGGCAATGCTAAAGAATTACAAAGAAAAAAAGCCATAAACAAATCTAAAAGCTCTAACTCAAATGCTCCGAGACCTATTGCATGCACCCATTCAGTTGTTGGCCTCTCAGCTGAGTCTGCCAACTAGACAACAAAGTGGAGGTGGGGCGGTTAACTAATGAGGCAGTAAAAAAAAAATGCGTTCTGAATTAGTGAGACCGTGGCAGAAGTGCAGGCTACCTGACTCTGAACTATCCCACAAAGTGGGTCATCACACTGCCCTCCAAAAACTAACAAAGGGAGCTAAGCGGCCCTCCTGTCCTTTACAAGTGACCCCTGGGTAACAGCAGCATTGGGCTGATGTGTCTCAACTCAACACCAAGAGATATGTTAAATAAGGGGGCATATAAATAAACTGTACTTGCATGTGTTCTGTCAGGCCCCTAGCCAGAAGTAAGTGTTTTGGGGGGATCATCAACAAACAACAGTGGTTGCGTGTGTGTGTGTGGGAGGGGGTCTCACATCAGAATAGTTTTTTGAAAAACCTTTCAAAATGGTGTGGCTTTGAAGAATGAAGTGCGGATGTGCTGCTGCAACCGCAGATTGGAATCCGGCCCAACTTGCCATCCAGCGGTGGCCCACGAAGCACCAACGTGCTTTAATGTTAACTTCCGCTCTCGGCGCCTTAAGATACCATTCTGTAGGTACTCTATAAATTGTTTTAACGTAGGTGGTCGCCTGCTACAAGATTCAATTCTAACCTGGAAGTTGTGGAAAGTGTGAGAAGTTGGCCTGATGTGCAGTGTTCACTATTCTAGTGATCACTATATATCAGTCCAAACAACCCTTATTGATGATTGGTTGTAAGTCAACCTTATAGACCAGCTATCCTAGTAGCATGGATACGAGCAGTCTAAGGCTAAGACTCTAGAGGGCGTGTTAAGCCAGCTGTTTTACCATCACATTACCCCTTGAACACCCAGTGAAAGGACACCACACAAGTGTTATGAAAATAAACAGTGTATTTATTAGAATCACAACAACCC
The DNA here is from genome assembly GCF_964261635.1 of Lissotriton helveticus. Taxonomy (NCBI): domain Eukaryota; kingdom Metazoa; phylum Chordata; class Amphibia; order Caudata; family Salamandridae; genus Lissotriton; species Lissotriton helveticus. Next base: position 298,297,907 of record NC_136071.1, on the reverse strand, counting down.
TGTACTCTTTATGAGGACAGTGTGCTAGGCACACAACAAAACTCTTACGAAAATACTTTTAAGTTAGCACGTTACACAAATGCCCGAGGGGCACGAAAAACCATATACACTAGTAAGTGGTTTCTCTGCTCTTTCTAGCTAAGATGATGGATGGTGCCGGTGGGGGAGGGTGGCACTGAAGATCTCTCCGGCCCCTGGAGTCATCAGGTAGCTTGCTGCAGGAGAGATAAGAAAAGGGGCGGCGTCCGCCCAGCGCACAAAGGCGGTGGATGAAGGCTCTCCACCAATAACCCCGGCAGGAGGCGGGTGAGGAGAGGGAGGGTTAGTCGATGGTGAGGGGGTGCAGTGGCTGCTCTGGGAGGTCCGGGCACAGCAGCACCCCTCCCGGCCAAGCTCCGGAGACAGTAGCTTCTCTTGGACCGGCTGCTGGTAATGGATTAATGGGCAGAGGGGAGGCGGTGTGGGAGGGGAAGATGAAAGAGGCTGGGCATGGGCGGGGAAGGCAGTCGAGACACAGAGCACACAGTGAAATAGAGGAGAGGCAGGGGCGAGAGAGCTGAGAAGAGGAGGAGGAATGCAGGAAGAAGTGTGTGTGTGGGGGGTTGTTAAAATAGAGGTGGCGTTGAGAGAGGAGGAAAACCCAAAGAAATCTCAAATTAAAAAAGAGAAATAGGCTTCTTCCGGCTGGATATGAAATTACAAGTCTGATGTTGAGGGTTTCTGCTGGTAGAAATCTGTTTTCAGATAGTCGGACAAATCTGACGGATGCTAAAAGTGACTAACTCGAACCAGGAGGCAGAGCCTATTTAGCTGCATCTCCGCGTATGTCCGCCCCGCTTAAGCAGCACTACAAAGAAAGACTGAATATTTATTTTAATATATTTAAAAAGTAAGGGTTGTTGGAGAAATGGCTGTACATCCACCCACCCAATAAGAGTGGGCAGACAAATAGTCACCTGGAAAGAATACTTTCTAAACTTTAAAAAGTTGACAATAAGCAACTGGAAGGAAGAGATGGGGCTGCGCGAAGGGTCAAAACAATGGCAAGTCCCAATTGTGTGCAGATGGGTTTGGTGAGGCTAATTAATAAAAACATCGTTAAACATTGAAGATTACAGGTTTCGTACTTACGACGTGCAAAAGTCACGAAGTAGGGCTGACACTTGTTTTGCTCAAAACACAGACAAGGCAAGGCTAAACTGCTTGGAGGCGATTTGCTAAGCAGGAGTGACGGTCTTTTCTATTTGTGAAAGAGACATTCCTTTTAGCCAAACATGGTGTCGATTTCTCTGTTGATTCGACCCCTTCTATTCCTGACTCTGCTTGCCGGTCCATGCAAATGAAAAATCCCTTGTTTTACGCCCCTACCAGGTGTTTCTAAATGTTAATGTGCGTGTATATGTTTTATAAGACACAGCCAGTGAGATAACAGGAGGTTATCGCCCCGCCCCCACAAACACATGCTGGCCGGAGACAAAAGGCAGCTGGAGTATGTGTGACCCCGGATCCCTGAGTCCTGTTTGTTAAAGCATGTAGACTTTGTTTATGTTGGGCGCATGTTATCATGTTTTGTTTTAGAGAGCTCAAAGAGAACCCTGACACGCGCCTTACCAATAGCAGAGAGGTCTGGGTGGGCGAGATATGCATTTTACGATAACTAGGGTTAAGGGGCTTTCCTTTACGTACTGAAAGATCTGCGGCAGGAAGTTGTCAACGTAAATAAACACCTGGATACAAACCAAATTGTCCTATGCCTACTTTGTACAAACGTGCAGGTAAGAGCAGAAAAAGAAACACCTGGATGCATTAGCGACTTCGCAGAATTCTGTAAGAAGTGCTGCGACTGCTAGAGGTGGAAGGTGAATATGCCACAAACCGACCCGCACTTCCGACACAGTTCTGGGCAGTGAAGCGGAGGGCGGTCTGAAGTTGAATTGGGAAAAGCTTGTGCTGAGTGTTTGGTTACAGTTCTGGGCGGAGGCAGGAGAAGCTTGTGCTGGAGTTCCTAGGATGGGCGGTGCTGGCAGACTACCATTTACGTAGTAACAACAAGAAAGGGTGGAGGGGGCAGGGGAGGAGGGGGCAGGGGAGGAGGGGTCCGGGGAGGAGGGAAGGGCCAGAGGGACTTGATGGGAGTGGTGGGGGGGAGGGGGAGGGTATAGAGAGGGAGAGGAGGAGAGACAGGACAGGGGGAAGCAGCAGAGACACGGCGGGTAAAATAAACAAACAAGCCTTTCACCGTAACACGGCTGGCAGGGGAGGGGGCGGAGAGGGGAGAGGTGCGACACGGCAGTAGGAGGAGGAGGGGGGAGGAGAGTAGGGGAGGCACGGCCTAGCGGCAGGCAGGCAGGGGAGGAGAGGAGGAGGGGGGAGGAGAGTAGGGGAGGCACGGCCTAGCGGCCGTGCAATCAAGTAGTGAGGGGGCGGAGCTGGGGGAGGCTGTGAGAGAGAGTAGGCAAGGCAGGCGGCTGGGGGCATGTGCACGCGCTTTTAAGCTCAATGCACATGCGCATTGAGCTTAAAAGTCACGGGCACTGCAAGGAATCGCCACGATTCCTTGCAAGTTAGATAAAGTCTGGATGAGCCCCTATAGTCTCGCTTGCTCGATGCGCATGCGCATCGACAGGCGAGACCTAAAAATTAATATAGAAATACTTGAGAGAAGAAATGTGCAGGAAAGGCATAACAGTCCGGGTTCCGAGCCAACCACAGCACCGAGACATCCCTCATCGCAGCCACCGACGACATCCGAGCCCTGCTCGACAATGGGGAAACAGCGGCCCTCATCCTCCTGGACCTCTCTGCAGCGTTCGACACCGTCTGCCACCGCACCCTAGTGCAACGCCTCAGCAACATCGGGATCCAAGAAAAGGCACTGCAGTGGATCATCTCATTCCTCGCCGGAAGAACACAAAGAGTCCGCCTCCCCCGTTCCGATCCGAGGCCACCGAAGTCATCTGCGGCGTACCCCAAGGATCTTCGCTCAGCCCAACCCTCTTCAACGTCTACATGAGACCTTTTGCAAACATCGCACGCCAACACAACCTCAACATCATCTCCTACGCCGACGACACACAGCTGATCCTCTCTCTCACCCGAGACCCCGACACCGCCAGAACGAGCCTACACGAAGGGATGAAAGACGTCGCCGAATGGATGAAGAACAGCCGCCTGAAACTGAACTCAGACAAGACGGAAGTCCTCATCCTGGGAACATCGCCCTCCGCCTGGGACGACTCCTGGTGGCCCCACACCCTGGGCACCGCTCCCAAGCCAACAGACCACGCACGCAACCTGGGCTTCATCCTGGACTCCTCCCTCTCGATGACCAGACAAGTCAACGCCGTCTCGTCATCGTGCTTCAACACCCTGCGCATGCTCCGTAAGATCTCCCGATGGATCCCCACCGAGACCAGGAAGACCGTCACCCAGGCACTCGTCACCAGCCGACTGGACTACGGGAACACCCTCTACGCGGGAACCACAGCCAAACTACAGAAAAAACTCCAGCGCATAAAGAACGCCTCCGCCAGACTCATCCTGGACATCCCCCGATGCAGCCACATCTCCGGGCACCTGAGGGACCTGCACTGGCTCCCCGTCAGCAAAGGGATCACGTTCAGGCTTCTCACCCACGCACACAAGTCTCTCCACGACCTGGGCCCCAAGTACCTCAACGACCGCCTGACCTTCTACACACCCACACGCCAGCTACGTTCCACAAGCCTCGCCCTCGCCGCCGTACCACGCATCCGAAGAGCCACCGCCGGAGGAAGATCCTTCTCCTACCTGGCAGCCAAGACATGGAACTCCCTCCCCATCCACCTCCGGCTGACACAGGACCACCTCGCCTTCAGGAAACAACTCAAGACCTGGCTGTTCGAGCAGTAGCAACCCCCTCCCCCCAGCGCCTTGAGACCCTTCCGGGTGAGTAGCGCGCGATACAAATGCCATGATTGATTGATTGATAGAACATATTTTGATCTTGTCTCAAACCCAGGTTGATCATTGTCAGGAAGCTTTCATCCTAAGCCTCAAGGTTCAAGAGTCTAAATCATATTTTTTCTTCCAGATCCTTTCAGGAGTCCAAACCTTGAGCCGCTTGCTGCCAGGAGGACTAGAGCTTACCATAGAAGATGTAATTTCCAGGGTGCACCTCTGTGAGCTTGCCCATGTCGGGGACAGGGTGACTACATGAGGGAGTAGAGCCAATGCTGGTTCGAGGGCACTCCACCCCAGCCTTCTGGAGCCTGAAAGTAAAGAGAAAGCAAAGCTCAATGTCTGGGTAAATACCTTCAGGGTGTTTGATGGGTAATAGAGATGGCGACAAGAACAAGTGGCTGGGGTTACTGTTTGCTGGGGACAGAGGGGTACCACAATTTGAGTGCAAGTGTCCAGGAAGGAAAGTATGTAATCGAAATAAATGATTGCTCAACAATTTGTGGATTAAAGTTGTGGGCATGCCATGTTATATAATGCCAAGTAAAGGCAGTTAATCCTTCCAAAGATCTTGAAAGATACTAAAAACACTTAAAGATTGACTGCATCATGAAATGTCTATGGCAGCGTAAAGCTCAGTGGGGTAATTAAAGGTAATAACCATTTAATAGCAAGTCATTTGGTTTAAACTCGGGAGATGTGGAATGCTGTTACCAGCCAGGCTGCAGGATAATCACTCTTCACATCTGGATAACATTTTAGAGACTGGAGTCTGTGGATATGCCAGTGGCTCTAAAAGCCGGAGACCAAAGTTATAAGACTGGATTTGTGACTTGAATTGAGGATTATCGGGTTAGTCAGTCAGTCAAATGTTCTTTATTCGATAACTTAAAATCATAAAATAAAAATATACATCGTACATTAGAAGTGGCTAAAACGTTCACAGATATTAAGAATAATGACAAAACATTTAAAAGGAATCCATAAAATCCACTGAAACGAAACTATAAAATGCACCACTTATTCAGGATAAAAATATCTCGGTCATTAGGACTGAGAATCCATCAGGGCTGGGCGTTTCTTTCTTAGTCACAAAGCCCCTGCTAAAAAGCTGCCCACACTAAAGCAGACTTTAACACTTGCCATCATCTGTAGAAATAAAAGGGCAGATCTGACCTTCACAAAATCCATCCCTCTCAAAGGGGAGAATATACTTTTGTCTCAGGGCACAGTAATGATCGCAGAACATGACAAAGCGCGTAGTGTCTATAGGCGAGAAGTTATTGCGACTGCAAGGGCCCAAGTTGGTTCCTGTATTCCAACTTTGGGGTTCAGCTAAAAACCAGTGCATAAGATTCAACCTAAATCTGATAAGGAGGAACCGGTGTACAGGAGTGGTAATTACATAGAAGTAAGGTTCAATCGCAGGGCTCAATTTTAATTAAACATGTGCCCGGACCAGGGGTTTCCCTAGTTCGCTAGCTTCTCTTTCAGCCTGGGCCAGGGATAAGAAGTGTGATTATCTGGTCAGTTCGATCCAAGAGGGCCGCCCGCCAGCCGCTATGGCAGCGGGATCCCTGATTCTGCTCCCCTAGCAGAAGACCTCCTGTCATGTCGAGAGAGCCAGCTAGGCATGTCACTGCCTTAAGTGTAGCTGCCGGCACAGGGAACCCACTTAAGGCAGGTTTGAAGGTTGAACATGTGTCATGTTTTTTCTGCCACCATGGCATTTATATTTTGTATTTTACAAACATACTACGAAAATAGGAGCTCCTGTAAATGGGGCCAGAGAACGGGATTCCGCCATCATCTATAGGACCACCTACCTAGTCCAGCGTGATCCTGCCTAAATTGACTCCATCCGAGTAGGTACCAGGATTTTGGCATATCTGCAACCACCACCTACAGCCCCAAGGTGTATTTATGTCTTCTCAAACAACTCCTATGTTGATGAATTACATGGTTCATGTGTCTAAAAAGGTTTCATTTTTTTTATTTTCTCATGTGGATCACACTTGGCTGCACCTCAACGCAATGTTTTCTGTTTCCCCATTAATTCCTGGATATCAAACTTATGTTTAAAAACCCCCAAAACAATGAGGGGTTCATATTTAAGAAATCTAATTTAAATCTGCAATTGAACCAGCAACAGATAATAGACTAAAATTATTCTAAGGGACTGATTAGACAGATACATAACACCAGGAAGTTGAAGAATGTTATGGTTTGGATTATTTGGTATTGAATTGGGGGGGGGGGGCAATTTCGGTCTCCTTTGCATAAGGCATGATAAAATGGCCAAAAAACTGTCATTATGATTGAAATAGGTTGCGACTCACAAACAGACCAATAACTAAATCCCTGGTGCTCAGCATAGGTGCTGGGGAGACCAGATACACGTCAGATTTCAGGATAACCATCTGACTTTTAAGATCTGAGCTCCATCTAGAGTCATCATATGTAAATGTATTAACATATCTGAACAAGCATTTACAATGCAACGGTTTCGCCTTTGTAAAAGTTAGAGGTATTGGCATTGTAAATGACAAATTTTGTATTTATGTGTTGGTTTTGAAAACAGATAAATAAATGGCATTGTCATTTACAATGCCAATAGCTTAATCTCTCACAAATGCGAGACCTATTGCATTTGCACACACACACAGAGCACAAACACACACACAGAGCCACACACACACACGCGCAGGAGGCAAGCATGACTGACAACATGGGCGCGCAGGAGGCAAGCATGACTCACAACATGGGCACGCAGGAGGCAAGCAAGACTGACAACATGGGCACGCAGGGGGCGCGAAGGAGGCAAGCATGACTGACAACAGGGGCGCGCAGGGGGTGCGCTCGGCATCACACGTCAATCACCACAAACTGTTACCACGTACAGGCGGCCGGAGTAACAGATCAATCAAAGGCAAAGAAACCATATTTAAAGACCGCAGAGATCAGACCACTGTGCGGGTGGGCGGGCACACCCAAATACAGACACATTTACCCCATACACCCAGGAAGCATTATAGGAGCTTTAACGGGCACATGCAGCGCTACAAAACAGGGGATTACTATTAAACGAGGAGGCACTGCTGAGAGGGGGCAGTGGGAGTGGCGGGGGGTAAGCACACGGCACGAGGCTGAGGACAGCGGTCAGAGGTGAAAGGGCACCCAGTTTTGAAGAAGGGCACGGGTGCGAGGTCCAAGAGTGAAGAGAGAGTGGGTAGGTCACGTTGGAGAGACTACAGCACAAGCAGGGTGGAGGGTGGGGTGGACACGTTAGTGAGACAGCAGGACAGGCAGGGTGGACACGTCAGTGAGACAGCAGGACAGGCAGGGTGGACACTTTAGTGAGACAGCAGGACAGGCAGGTTGGGAGGGTGGGGTGGAACACACGGAACCCCGTACACCCAGGTAGCATTATAGGAGCTTTAACGTGCACACGCAGCGCTACAAAACAGGGGGTTACTATTAAACGAGGAGGCACTGCTGAGAGGGGGCAGCAGGCATGGCGGGGGGGGGGGGTAAGCACACAATGCATGCAACAGCATGAACAGAAGGTAGGTAAGGCTGTAGGGGGCCAGTTTTCTTTCTTTTGTTTCCACATCTTGCCTTTCCAATACACTCTCAGGAGCTGCACATCAGATGCTATTTAGGGGCCTTGCCCTTTGATGATACTCTCAGAAGTAAAAAGAAGGCTGTTGAGCAGTGACGTAGCGCGGCCTTTAGGGCCCCCCTTGCAAGAAACCTGGAGGGGGGCCCTGTGGTACCCACACCACATGCACTGCAGATGTACTTCACTTCTGTTGCCCGAGCAGATGAGCTGCAATAGAGCTGAAGGAATGTCAATGATAACTGATAGCTGTGAATGAATGGTTGATCGGATGGCTGGATGAAGGGTGGATGGATGGGTAGATGGGTGCTCAGATGGACGGGATATACAGATAATTAGATGCAGCGAATGAAGAATTAAAGTGGAAAGAATACAGAGATAAAACAGTAGGAGAGTACTGGTGGAGAGGGAGAAGCATTCAGATAGAAGAGTTAGAGAGAGAAAAAGAGAGAGAGAAAAAAGCTGAAGGGTGGCAACTGGCAAGATACCCAGATAGAGGGAACCACAGAGAGCTGGGGAAAGATGCAGAGAAGGAGAGAGAGGGCAGATGAAGTGGAAGAGAATGAGGAATAAAGGAAGCCCAATAAAATAAAACACAAACAACTGTGCGCTTGCTTTATTATAATCACATTCGCAGCATATTTATGTGGAAAAGAATCCTTTCGTGAGGTGTACCACCCAGTCTACTAAGGAGCCTATTCCCACAGGCAGACCTTGGTTTTCCTGAATATGAAAGTAACTAAATTGTATTTTGTTTCTTCCGATAGTGAGTCGAAATAGAGCGCTGCAGATGTTGTTAACCGTATTAAGCCTGGCATCTCGTCTTCAAACAACAGACCAGGAAGAGGGTCTCCTCTGGGATGTGGAAATATCACCAATAATACCCCCCCCGTCTCCCCCCTCCAGCCTCGGATTGGTAACGCGGGCATTTGGGCAATACCCGAGGGGCTGGTTTCTGAGTTCCTGCTGTGGGCTGCTTTTTTGAGCAGTCTGGGGACGATTTGGGCGGTGGCTCTATTTCCGGAATACAGCCAGCGGCCCAGTGGGTGGCTGAGTGGCCTTTCTGCAGGTAGATGGGCGCTCATTACCACCCCCCACCACCAACACCGCCGGTCCCCCACCCCAGGTTTAGCAATAGGCAGAGGTATCACTCCCTTTGTCTCGCTGGCCGGCCCATTAATGTATGCACATACTGAGCGGGGCAGGGGGCCTCAGTAGAAGTGGCCTCACTTGTTTTCAGGTGTGTTTTACTAGTGTAAACTAATGTGTGCATTTTTTTAAGACCCCCCCCCCCTTCCTTTTAATGCAATTACGCTGAAGCAGTGATTTGATGAAAGGCATTATGCAAATGAAGGCCGATTTTTTTGTGTGTGCCCGGGCCGATTTTCAATCCCAATCCGACCCTGCCCCCCTCCCACCACTTGTAGTAGCACCACCCGCAGTAGCTACGGGGCCCTGTGCCCCTGCCGCTGAGGGCCCGTGCACGTCCGTCATACCTTCAGCATCAAGTAAAAGGTCTTTGAGGAAGCTTATGGAGGGATTCCTGTGATGTCACCCACGGAAAAGCGTGTGCTCTTCCAATACCCACATTGCGTTGAATGGACGACAATGCCGTCTATAACAGTACTCAGGTGTAAGTGTCAATTGGAAGTGCATGATTGTCTTGTAGCCTGAAAAATGTCACTTGCAGAACCAGAGCTCTCTTCCCGTCACCCCCCTCACTCTCGCGCACCCTGAAATGGCCTTAGGGCAGAGTGGGCACTTGACAAATACTCACAATTATACATATGACATGAATAGGTTTTTATGTGGGCGTTTCCTGGAAAACGCCCGCGTCATTTGTGAATTAGGGACCTGAACCTTTTGCAGTAATTATAAGTGTTTAGTGGAAAAATCTGGTAGAGAGATGACAGTGGAACAGACTTACTAAGTGTCTGTGCGCCTGCTGCTCTCGTTTTTGACTTCACAAACCTGTGGATAGTTGCGCATCTTATATAGGGATGCGCATATGCACCTGCAGAAGATTACCTTCTGTGCAATTGTGCATAAAAGTGAAACAGTTCCGGCCTTGAACATGTCTGGCTCCTTAAGGGATACACGTCTGTTCTGCGTCCACACAACGCCCAGGGTTCCTTCCACTACTAACTGATCAAAGGGAGGGACAGTGGGCCACAATCTAACCTTTGCCCTGCTCTGGGCTGCACCCTAGTCCGACCGAGCGCCGCTAGCATCAGTCCTTCTATTTTACCCCTCCAGTAACAGTAAATCTAATTTACAAATGTGCAGATAAGACCAGGCCTGAGTAATATGGCACCACATGCCGAGAGGGCACTAACACACTGCTGTGCCTGCGAACCGAGGGGTTTATTATTTACAAGTCCCACCTTGCGCCGCCGTTGCGTCACTTTTAAAAAGTGACCTACCGGTGGCACAAAGATGTGTGGGGTCGTAATCAGGATTGGCTGTGCAAGTAGGCCTTCTCCAGTCACCTCAGGGCCCCCACAAAACGTGCCGGAGTCATTTGTAAATTTGAGGGGGGTCGCACATTGTACGATATCTCCATTGAATATGCGTATCTTGGGGGGAGGAGCTTGGCGGGCATCCGTGATGGCCGCGTGAGCACAGCGCTCTCCAGACCCCCGCCACTCCCGGCATGATATCCTGAACATATCCTGATTTCTTACAAGGATTAATGGAGAGGAACCTGGGCTGATCTTAATATTGTTTTCGGATTTTGAATTGGACAAGGGGCACCGAAGCTACATTGACTCAAACTTTCGGGGCCCGCCTTGGTGGCGCGCCCGGGTCTTGGTGGGGCTCTGTTGCCGTGTCGGAGTTGAACAACAGCGGCAGGGGGACTCGACTCATGGGTCCCCCTCTTAACTTTCGGTTTCGATTCTGACTCAGGCTATGTCTTCCAACGGAGGTGTCTGGCCGGTACCGAGTCCAGCGGCGCGAGACTGCAGTTGAGCCTTTTGTCTGCTTCGTGTCCCTCCGGGCCGGTTCGCACCTCGTCTTGCCCTCGCTGCTGACTTCTGGCTCCGGCGCCCTGTCTTCCTGTGGCCATTTTCACCAGGTCGCGTGGGTCCCGTGGGGACGCGGTCTCCAATATGAATGGCAGGGGGGACCAAGAGCGGCGGAAGACCAAGACGCCCATTCGCGGGGGCCCGGTCCAGTCTAATATCATGGACCGGTACACACAGTCGAAGGTGTCCCCCGGTGCCGCCTTGTCTGGCCAGAGTGCAGTGGGGCACCCTTCGGAGGCTTCGGCGGAGCCGTCCCTGCAGGACATCATGGGCGCCATCTCGGGTATGAGAGAAACCATCGGCCAACAGTATGAAGCTCTGGCCCACAAAATTGATACTGTGGCTATTGATGTGAGCCTGATTCGGGCCGACTTATCTAAAACCAATGAGAAGGTGAAGTCATTGGACCTCAAGTCATCTAGCCTCACGGCAGACGGAGTTCGGCAACCTCAGAAAGGCGAACGATTTCATGACTCAGCGCTTGGAGGATTTTGAAAACAGGGCACGGCGTTGTAATGTACGTGTTATTGGTGTCCCGGAAAATCCTGATCCGCATTCTGTTGATCTCCTGGTTGAGGACTTGATACAAAACTACCTTTCTCCATCCGGATTGAGCAAATTCTTTGCGGTGGAACGTGCCCATCGTGTTCCCGGTGGCCAGGGCAAGCCAGGCACCCCGCCGAGGCCCATTGTCGCAAAACTTTTTTACTATAGGGACCGAGACGCTATCCTGCAGGCCTCGAGAGCTAAGGGCCCGGTGGCCTTCGAAAATGCCACGGTGAACTTCTATCCGGACTTCTCACAGCTGGTGCAGACGCAGCGAATGGGCTTCCGTGGAGTCAAGAAGCGTCTTCGGGACCTGGGTCTGCGATACGCCATGCTCTTTCCTACCAGGCTGCGAGTGGAGTACAATGAACGGACCCTTTTCTTTGATCGACCTGATTCGGTAAATGACTGGCTGGACTCTCTGCCGGACCGGCCTAATTTCGCTGATCCCACCGAGCACCCGGGTGGTGCCGAGGGTGGCGTGGAGAGTTGAACTTGTTATCTGGGCCCCGGTTTCCGTATCATGTAATTTCTTCCTGGGTTCTGTACTTGAGTGATCTGTTTTCTGTGTACTCTCTTCTCCCCTTATTTCTGTCGGGGTGGCGGGTGGGACAGGGCCTTTTCCTCCTCCGGGGTCTTTTTGTAGAATGGGGGTTTTTGGGCAACAGGCACACTGCATGTTGGGGTGGCTTTTTTGTCTACTGCAGGGGTGCAGGGTGGGGGGTGTTTCCTTGGGTGTTGGGGGGGGGGGGTTGTTGGGGCGTTTGTAGTTTGTGTTTTGTTTTTTCAAGGCGATTCTATTTTGCTACTTGTATTTTCAGTGTCATGCTCATTGGGGGTGGTTTCTGCATTACTTCGTGGGATGGGGGGTAGCGGGTTGAGGTTTATTTCATGGAATGTCAATGGTCTAGGGGATCGTATAAAGCGAGGGGTGGTGTTGCGATGCCTGCGACGTTTGTCTCCCGATATTGTCTTTCTGCAGGAGACACACCTAGTGGGCAATACTTGTCGCGCGATGAATAGGTGGGGCTATCGTCTTGTTGCGCACTCAGGGTTTACAACGGGTTCTAGGGGGGTGGGCATCCTTGTCCGGGCTTCTCTTCCCCTTGCGATAGATGATGTGATCCTCGATGATCGGGGGCGCTATGCCGTCCTCGTGGGACGATATGAGGGCAAGACCCTTTCCCTGTTCACCGTCTATGTGCCCCCTGGCCTGCAGACCTCTACTTTCTCTGATTTGAGCCGAGTTTTGTTGGGACTCCCTGATGGTGCTCTTTTCATGGCTGGTGACTTTAATTCTGTTCTCTCTGGTCTGAGTGATCGTTACCCCCCTAGGGATATTCCTTCGACCCATTTATGGCTGGGTGGCTTTTTGGATACCTTTGGTTTGGTGGACTGCTGGAGACTTATGCACCCCACTCAACTTCAGTATACTTCCCACTCTGGGGCCCATGGGAGTTTGTCTAGATTAGATTACTTCCTAATGCCAGCTGAACAGTCGTCGGCTGTCCGGGAGATTAGGCACCTTCCCCGGGGCATCTCGGACCATTCTCCGCTCTGGCTCTGTTTTGATGCAGGGGTGGAGGCGGCGGGCCGGGTGGCTCCTATCAACCCTTGGTACCTGGCCTCCCCTGAGACCCGTGGTCAGTTGATTACGTCCCTGGACAATTACTTTTTGGATAACGAGGGGTCTGTCTCTTCTGCTGTGTCCCTATGGGAGGCTTTTAAGACAGTAATTCGTGGGCAGGCCCTGTCCCTTATTGCTGAAACCAAAAAGGCAAGGAATCGGGAGGTGGTGGATCTTGAGATGGAAATACTTGAGATGGAGGCTGACCTGGAATCGGGTGTCACTCGTGCCAAACTCCATGCCCTGGGTCTGAAGCAATTTGCCTATAAGTCTCTGGTCACTGATGCGGCCAAAATGATGTTTAGGGAGCAACAGGGTCGTCTGTATGATGTTGGGGACAAAGCGGGTAAGTTACTTGCCTGGTTGGACAAGAAAGAGAGGGCAAATCGAGTGGTGCCTGTGATTCAGACTTTGAATGGTGTGCGGGTGACGGACCCGGTTGGAATAGTGGAATGTTTTGCGGACTACTTTCGTGCGGTTTACTCCCCAGTGTCGGTAAGGGATGAAGACGACTCTCGCCTCTTGCTGCGCGACATAGCTTTGCCCTGCCTCTCCGACTTGGAGCGGTCCTCCGTGGAGGCCCCGTTCTCTACGGACGAAATCGCGACTGCTATTCGCTCTCTTCGTTCGGGCAAGGCTTTGGGCCCGAACGGTTTGCCAATCGAGTTATACAAACTGCGCCCTGATCGGATTGCGCCCTATCTTCGAACAATGTTTTCGGAGTCACGTGAGCGGGGTGCTCTCCCTTATGACCAGCGTCTGGCCACGATTGTGGTAATTTCTAAAGATGGTAAGCCCCGGGATCTTTGTTCGTCATATAGACCCATCTCCCTGTTGAATGTCGAGCCTAAGGTTCTTGCCAAGGTCCTGGCTACTCGCCTCCTAACGGTCATTAGTGACTTGATTCATCCGGACCAATCCGGATTTATCCCGCACCGTAACACAGCTCTTAATCTGTGTCGCCTTCATGGAGCCATCGCGAGGGCGGGGCTTCTGACGGAGCCGGCTATTTTGGCTTCGTTGGATGCCTCGATGGCCTTCAACACGATAGAGTGGCCCTACCTTTGGGCGGCTCTTGAGAAGTTTGGTTTTGGCCCGGGGTTCATCGGGTGGGTGAAGCTGCTGTATACCGACCCCCTGGCACAGGTCGTGGTTAACGGTCGAGTGTCGGCTCCCTTTCCCCTTGGTAGGGGGACCAGACAGGGGTGCCCCTTGTCTCCACTACTTTTTGCTCTCGCATTAGAGCCGCTAGCTGCGTGGATTCGATGGGAACCTTCTCTCAAGGGTATACGTTGGTCCCCAGATTTTGAGGACCGTGTATCGCTTTATGCGGACGACATTCTTCTTTATCTTACTTCCCCGCGTAAATCTTTGAATGTCCTGTTTGACGTTCTCGCCTCGTTTGGTAAGAATTCTGGTTTGCTTATAAACTGGGCTAAATCCTGCATCTATGCTATTTCGGGTGATCTGCCCCCGTTGCCGAATAGATTTCCCATCCAGGTTGTTCAGTCCGGTTTCAAATACTTGGGGTTTTTTATTACATTGGATTCGTCGCTCAGATTTGAACGTAATCTCCTTCCCCCGCTTCATAGATTGAGGCTGGACGTGGCTCGCTGGCGTAAATTACCCTTGTCGCCGCTGGGCAGGGCCGCCCTTTTCAAGATGATGTCCTTGCCCCGATTCCTTTACGCGCTCCAGAATTGCTATGACGATATCCCCGCTACTTATTTCCGAGAGGTCGAGAGTCTACAAAGGCAACTGATTTGGGACGGGCGCCCACGTATTGCACTTGCGAAGCTCACCATCCCTTGGTATGACGGGGGCATAGCACTTCCTGATATCAGGAGATATTATTGGGCTACGCAACTGTCTGCCATTAACCATTCGATGTATTCCTCGGGTCCGGATCCGGCCTTTGAAATGGACAGACTCCAGCTACCGGGTGGTGACTTTAATAGAGCGCTTTACTCTAGGTCGTCTGGGCTCCACCTTACGGGACCGACTAGGATCGCGGTTCGTGTGTGGCGCGCTGCGAATGTGAGCTTAGGGTGGGATGAACGAGTGACGCTGGCGACTCCGCTTTTCGCGTCTGAGCTTTTGGGATGTCTGTGGACAACGAAGGGGTTTGACCGCTGGGACATGATTGGGATCTGTAGAGTGGGTGACGTGTGTGCGAATGGAACGGTGAAGTCCTTCGAGGCCCTTCGGAATGATTATGACCTGAGTGATAGGGAATTTTTTAGATATTTACAGGTCCGTCATGCCCTCACTTCTGTTCTGCCTTCCGGTACCGCTGTCCCCGAGTCCTCCCCCCTTGAAGATCGTATCCTGGACGGTCATATCCCTGATAGCACTATCTCCTTGATTTATAAGAAGCTTATTCACAACCGCACGGACTTGCTCGTTCGACTTCGGGAAGCATGGGTCGGCGACGGGCTGGAATTGGATGACGAGGATTGGCAATTGGCGCTATCTTCTCCGAAAGAGGTCGCCATTCCGGCCCGTCTCCGTAAAAAAAAAAAAAAAAAAAGAATATGCGTATCTTTGGATATCCTCAGCTTGCACGCGCCTTAGTAAATCTGGGCTAATGTTTTCCGCCGTTAATCAAATAAAAAGCACGCAGTACAAAAGATGTAAAATATGTATTGAAAAGGGCGTCATAATTAAGAAGACAGCCAAGCGTGTTCCGAATGGCTCCACGCCGATACGTAGCATATGTGAAACAAATTCAGCAATTAACAAAGCTGAGTTGCTCAGTGTTGCAGCAGGAAGGTGGGAGCAGGTGGCACGCCTCCACAGGCTGCCGGGTCTCTGAGGATGGCTGCAGCCCGTTCTGGCACTCCGGAGATTTCTAATTTAAAACCTCTTTTAAATGCAGGCCATGTTTTCCAATCTGTCTGACTCTTGCACAAGCTTGCCTGAACACCTTCACACTTTCACTGAGGTGAAAACCTATACACGATAAAACTAAGACGATAAAATAAAAATAAACTGCAAACGTGAAAGAGGGGCAAACGTGATTTCGAGTCAGGGTGCTCAAGGGTTGGTGCAGCTGTTGCATAAGGGACGCTGCTTCTAATTGGACAATTAAGAGAGATTTTGCCATACCTGTTCAATCTCGCGCTTCAATAGCAACAGTAACTAGGCGCCAACCATCACCATGGCCCGTACACCAAGAGCCCCCCATGGTAATGGGTGTGGTTTCATTCTGTGATTCCAATGTGCCAATAAACAGGGGGACATTTCTCACAAACACCTCTCGTACAGGAGAACATAATAAGAAACAAGTCAGGTCCCGGGCCGGCAGCCAATCACAGCGCGGCCCGGGGAATGACGTCACGGGGGTGTCCCGGGCCGGCAGCCAATCACAGCGCAGCCCGGGGAATGACGTCACGGGGGTGTCCCGGGCCGGCAGCCAATCACAGCGCGGCCCGGGACACACGGCAACAAGGGGCGGGACTTAAAAAAAGAGTCAGAAACGCCCACGATTTGCGTTCTGACCGGGAAAAAGTGATTGACAACCATGTCTTCCAATGGCTAGCCTCCATTTATGGAGCTAGCCAATGGAAGAAGGGGCGGGTTCAAGCCCCCCATACTGTTCTAACATTAGATTTCGCCTGCGCGAAACGCTGCTTGCGCAGCTTTCGACAGGCGAATCCTAAAAATCTTGCATTGATCCATCCCTCCTAGATGTACTTTGAAGATTCCTGGCCTGCATAATACCTCGCTGATTCACATAACGAGCGTCAGTCATGAATAAAACCAAGTGAAATGTAGCAGATGATATTAAAGTGTCTGAGAAATGATTTTTATACATGTTACCAAATTAGGAGCTGCCAGCGTGCAGCAGTGTTGGGTGCAACCATTAGATAGTATTAAATCTCTAAACTTTATCCCCCAAAAAAATTCAAGATGTAGGCACACATTAGCACCCTTGCTAAAAGTAGTCTCAGGCTCCTTGGAGGAATTGAACCTTCCACCACTCTATACTTTAAATCAGTGGTGTAATACTGAGCGCCCTCCAACACTGACTGCAGCATATTCCTGTTAATCAGAATCTCCACAATTTTATTTATTTTATTGTAATTTTATTTTTAGAATTTTCTATAGCACGAATAAGACCCGGATTAGGGTATCAGAGCACTTTACAAAAAAGCAGAGTAAGAATACAACTTTTCCCAAACAAGATCTGAGAACGTATCAAAACATTTTTAACAAGTTTAGCCAGGTAGCAGAGTAAGAATAAAACTTTTTGCCAATCCATAGGCACCCATTACAATGCAACTCTCAACGCTACAACACACCTGAGATCCAGAGTGACAGGATCAGACCTTAACACTCACATCTTGTGCTCTCTGAAATAGCTTCCTTTCAAGCTGAAAAACATATTCAACCAGCCTTCATATTCTACAGGTCTGTTTGTGAGAGCTCTCCTAGACATCTAGCCAACAAATTAGTCACCTCAGGTAGATCACGTTCTCCTTGGAGCACAGAATCTCTGCACCCAGTTACCCCTTCCTTTAACAAAAACAAAACTCAGGTTTAGTTCAGGACGCTGCAGAAGTGGTGCTGTGGACGCCATCTCTCTTAGTCCCAGAGTACATGCTTTCCCTAGTCCCCCATAGTGACCTCAAGGATTTTTTTCTAGCGAATCCCAGAGACAACCTTCTCAATCCCTCTCTAAGGTACCCATTTCACCTGTCCCAAGTATGATTGACACTAGATTTTGCTGAGACTTTGAATCTTGAATGAGAGCTCCAGAAAGGTAAGGAAGAATGGGAGGACAAGGTTAGGAAGCTTGTGATGGGGCTAGCCAACCAGGAAGAAGAGGACAGGTGAGGGGACAGAACAGATGAGTGAGTGTGAAGAGAGGAAGAGGGGACAGGAGAGGTAAAGAGATCGAGACAGGGATTTGAACAAAGATCAGATAGCATATGTAGCATTTGAGAAAGGGAAGCTGGGGTTAGTAGCAGAGAAAAGGGTTAGCTTAGGGGATGGTGATCCCACCTCAAAGTTCCAGGATTCCACCACTAAGGTAATAAAGGAAAAGATACTCCTATGTGTGCCTGGCACATACATTGTAGGATGTTTCGACAGTTTTGAAATTGCATGAATAGTCCAAGACAGCAACCTTATGGAGCTTTCTCTTGCTAAGGAATTGAGGTCACTGGAAGAATGAATGAGGATCTCAATCAAACTTATGAGTGTATGAAAGATGCTCTGATTAGACGTTTTGGTTTGGAGACAGCCCAATACCTACAGAGGTTGCATCAGAGCAAGAACAAGGACTATGCTACATTTCAGAATTGGTTTCATGATATGGTAGTGAATAATGTGAATGGGTGAGAGGAGTGGAGGCAAATGATTTACACCAACACCAAGGTGCTAGGAGGAACTCAATGGAGCATTTTGAAGTGTTTAGTGCCAGGCAGCATCCAGGCATTGGAGGAAGACTTCCACCATCATGACTGAAGTAACCAGTAACCCCTATTTTTTCTGGGCTCCTAAAAAGTTGCCACAGTGATCGAAACTGAAGATGAAGAGGTGCCTGCCTTCAACCACACTGCGGTGTGCAACATCCGATACACAATAACTGCCCTTTGGTGGTTATAACGCATGACATGGAAACACTTCCCACATAGGATCAAAAACGACAAAGGCAGCATCCTTCCAGCCACATTCTCTACACTGCGTACCTTGCTGGCTATGTGAGCAAGCGCTTTAGTGCCCCACGTAGTGGTAGCAAAAGCTATATAAATCTTGCCATACAATACAATATGAGTGAGAAGGCCTGTCCAAGGCTAAAAACAGCCAAAGACAACAACACTTCCAGCTGTACACCCTAAGCAGTGTAGCACGCTACCCATGCAGGCAAGCGCTTCAGCTCCCCACATAGGGGTAGCAAGCGCTGGTAAACAGCGTTTACAATGCAACTTTTACCACGCACTACCTTTACCACGCAACTTTTACAACGCAAGTCGTTACAACGACTTGCACTGGGGGGCGCTGTAGGATAGGGAATAGTTTAATTTACTATCCAAAACCTTCCCTACTATCCACGGGGACTGGAGTTGGAATAGTAAATTAAACTATTCACTATCCAGCGCCCCCCAACGCAAGTCGTTGTAACGACTTGCGTAGTGAAAGTTGCGTGGTAAAGGCATGCGTTGTAAAAGCACGCATAGTAACGACATACATCCGCAAGCGCTACATAAATGTTGCAATGCAATACAGTCATAAGAGGTGATTAGGAACCTGCAGCAGAGGCCCTGGAAGACACGGCAAATAACTTCCTGTTACCATGGATTGACAGGAAAAGTACAGGATCAGGCAGTCTCGCGACGGGCAGAAGTGAGGGTGGACTACTTGCAACAAGCTTGGGTCCTGATTTGGAATGGTTAATGAGAATAAAGCATATTGTGTATTGATGCATTTATATAGAGTTTCAGACCCCATTGTGGGGCGAGAAAGCACATTATGCTCAATAACATGAGTCTAAGCATTTAATTGGACTGGTCCTTGCAGGACTGCATCACACTTCCTCCACAATGGCCATTCTGTGCCATTCATACCCATCCAGATGGCGCTGCATCGTTATCAAAAATGTTATGAACTGTTTATAAGCAAAGGCCTGAAGTGGCTGAATGCAAACTAAAAACAGTAAACCAACAGGACAGCATTACAAAGCTTTAAGAGAGGCGCAGCAAATGCTGATTAACACAGATTCTTGCGCTGTGCAGACCTCGGCTGCCATGCACAAAAAGCAGCAAAGGAAACATAGAAGTTTATGCATATCATGTATGTCATTCGGTATGAGAGCACGGTGGGGTCATACACATGTTGTAGAAACATGTGATTAACCAGCTGGTGAGAGGCATGGCCACTGGAATTAGGTGACTCTGTGGCCACAGCTTTTTCCGCATAATTAATGATTTTTCAAATATTCCATCCTCTTCTGCACAATCTGCAGATTTTATCCCCAAAAATGTTTTTTTTGTTCCTCCAAATACTTTATTGGTTTTCACAAGGTATACAGGAAGAGAGTAGTACAGTACGCAAGGGTTTCCAAGCCAAAGTTTTACATGTGCATGCATAATGTGAGGTTGGTGCGCCTTAATGGACACACGAGCCTACCTCAGCAATCATTGGCAGCCGATAAACAGGACAGGCAAAAGAAAGGAGAAAGGGAAGAAGAAAAAAAAAGAAAAGAGAAAAAAATGAAAAGAGAAAAGAGAAGAGAAGAGAGTGAGGAGCTACGGTTAGGCGAGCTGGAGCATAGAATTTGCATATCTATACACATGATTGTACAAGGAAGTTCGATATTGGCAACTTTACATAACATGACAGACTGGTGAGTGTACCCATGAAACATATCTCTTGAATACAGTTATACAGACGGAGCGGCAGTGATATGATTCCTTGGTGAGGTCTTTTATTCATGGTGGTTCATAAGAAACTAGGAACGTGTCTAGAGAGTTCCATAGTGTCCTGGCTGACGGTTTCCATGGGGAGTTTTGTAACGCTATGTTGTCAGCCCCTCTGAGCTGGATGATCCAGTTTAACCAGCTAACAAAATAAAAAATAGTTTTTAGCTCAAACGGATCCAAAATTACTAACAAGCATTGGAAATGCAATAGGTCTCGCACCATTAGAGTTAGTGCTTTTAGAATTGTTTATGGGTTTTTTTTGTAAATGTTTAGCATTTTTGTTTCCTGTAGCCAATGCTAAAGAATTACAAATAAAAAAAGCCATAAACATTTCTTAAAGCTGTAACTGAAATGGTCTGAGACCTATTGCACTGTGTGAGGGTGAGGGGTTGAGGGTGGGTGAGGGTGAGGGTGGGTGAGGGTGAGTGAGGGTGAGGGGTTGAGGGTGAGTGAGGGTGAGTGAGGGTGAGGGGTTGAGGGTGAGTGAGAGTGAGGGTGAGTGAGGGTGAGGGGTTGAGGGTGAGTGAGGGTGAGGGTGAGTGAGGGTGAGGGTGAGTGAGGGTGAGGGGTTGAGGTTGAGGGTGAGGTGTTGAGGGTGAGTGAGGGTGAGTGAGGTGTTGAGGGTGAGTGAGTGTGAGGGTGATTTAGGGTGAGGGGTTGAGGGTGAGTGAGAGTAGTTGAGGCTGAGTGAGGGTGAGTGAGAGTGAGGGTGAGTGAGGGGTTGAGGGTGAAGGTTTGAGGGTGAGGGTGAGGGGTTGAGGGTGAGTGGGGGTGAGGGGTTGAGGGAGGGTGAGTGTGGGTGAGTGTGGGTGAGGGTGAGTGAGGGTGAGTGAGGGTGAGGAGTTGAGGGTGAGTGAGGGTGAGGGTGAGTGAGTGTGAGGGGTTGAGGGTGAGTGAGGGTGAGGGCGAGTGAGGGTGAGGCTGAGGTGTTGAGGGTGAGTGAGGGTGAGTGAGGGTGAGTGAGAGGTTGAGGGCGAAGGGTTGAGGGTGTGAGGGTGAGGGGTTGAG
The DNA here is from genome assembly GCF_964261635.1 of Lissotriton helveticus. Classification (NCBI taxonomy): domain Eukaryota; kingdom Metazoa; phylum Chordata; class Amphibia; order Caudata; family Salamandridae; genus Lissotriton; species Lissotriton helveticus. The sequence continues at coordinate 298,276,715 of NC_136071.1, read as the reverse complement.
GGTGAGTGAGGGTGGAGGGTGAGGGGGTGAGGGGGTGAGGGGGTGAGGGGTGAGGGTGAGGGTGAGGGGTGAGGGGGTGAGGGTGTGGGGTGAGAGTGAGGGGGTGAGGGTTAGGGGGTGAGGGTTAGGGGGTGATTGTTAGGGGGTGTGAGCGTTATTGATAAGTATCTCTACATATGTACCACAGCACAAGTGTTGCAACATATCTGTCAACAAGCATTTACATTTAGGTGACAGTAGATCCTGCAGTCCCCTTCTGTGATATGAGGAACATTAATCAGAATAGAAAGTTATAAAAGTGCGTGGATGAGGGGTGGGATTGGAGGACGATAGGGAGAGAGTTGTCTTGGTGGAAAATACTTGTTTGTTATTTGTATGAAATCCTAAAGGCAATGAGTACTACTACTAATTTTGATCTAAAGAAATCTCGAAGGAGAGGAAAAGTGGTCAAGTGAAATGCTTGATGACCCTCTACAGAAAGCAAATAAGGAAAGTGAAAAAATGTAGCATGGATGCACTGCTTTGTGTATCATCGACTGGAGAACAGTGTAAGATTGGGTTGGCAACTACAACTCAAATGGAAAACGTTAAGATAAATACATTATTTTACTGTTCTATATATCAGAATATAGGTTAGCATGCTTAACTTCGCGGTTGATCAATCAACTTTTCGAAACAAAGATGCGTACATTTATGAAGTTATAAGAGGGGCCTTATTAGAGACTGAAAAACGCACTGCACCCACCCTTCAATAAGGGAAACATGAAAGACTAAAGATCATATGTGGTTGCACAAAAGGAAAGTTAGACTTCTTTCAAAATCAAAACTGGGTGACACTGCTATTAGATTTAGGATAAGGATAAACAAGTCATAAAAATACACTGGTTTTAGGACAAAATCTATTGCTGTTATTTTTGTTGGAACACAGGTTTTATGCGTGATGCATTCAGGGCTCAACAACTCCCTGCATGCTGTGCTTCTAGAGCACATACAGATGTAACAAGATGGAGGGAAGCAAAATAAATTTGCAGTGCATAGCCCGTCAAGAACTAAAAAAGCATTGCGGGTAATATTATGGTACGTTTCAACAGACAACAATATCAGTATGACTGAATTTTAGCATATTCTGGTGAACATACAGATGCAAAGAGTCCAGTGTAAAGCTGATCAAGCTCTTGCTGGAGTAATACTGTGAGCAAGAACCTTTAGAATCAGATGTTATCTCGGCACTTTGATACAGAATGGCGAGCACACAGAGCACTCGACATAATGTCCTGTAAGCAGGGGCCTTTTTATGCTCTTTTCCCTGTGAAATACGTTTTGCAAACAGCAACATATTCTTATATTAGCGTTGACAATATAAAAGCCTTAAAATCAAGGCATTTGTTGACTGCCAAATTGGCAATTATGTTAATAAAGTATATACCAATTCTGGCAATGAGAGCTAGCTAGGGTTTCAATTTAAAAACTTGAACGTGACTGCTTTAAGTTACTAGAGGTTTACTAGAGAAAGCAGGGTAACCTGACCCAGGAGGGGGGAGGAGGGAGGAGAAATGCGTCTCAGGCGGAGCAGGGGGCGGAGCAGGGAGAGCGGGCTTTGAAATGTACTTCACACGGCCGGCCGGTCGTGAAACTGAAAGCATGGCCGGCCGGCCGTGAAAGCCTTTGATGCCGCAGGGGGTGGAGCGGCACCAGCTGGGAGAGTAGGCAAGGCAGGCGGCTGGGGGCATGTGCACGCGCTTTTAAGCTCAATGCGCATGCGCATTGAGCTTAAATTTCTCGTGCACTGCAAGGAATCGCCACGATTCCTTGCAAGTTGGATAAAGAGTGGATAAGCCACCATAGTCTCGCTTGCTCGATGCGCATGCGCATCGACAGGCGAGACCTAAAAATGTGGTGACATGCGTGTGTGCAATGGAAAACCCTTCTTAAATGTTAACTAGTCATATTTGAGTTGCTTATTTCTGTGTTTGGTTGTCAAACTGGTGCTCATGAGGTAAAATATTTGGCCAAAATTACAAAATAATGAAGTAATACCATCAAAAAAGTATGCTGCATATTTTTTCCTTTTCTTGTTGCATAATTTAGTCAAACCTGCCGCATAATTTATTGCTCCTCTGCCGCATAATTCCAGTTATTCTTTGCCAGGCCCACTCAGCCGTTCATCCTTCTTAAGCTTATAACTAAGAACCACCGGGCAGATACAACACTAACAGATAGATTCATCAAAGTCCCGTTTTGCGAGTCTGTAATAGCGATTATTAAGGAATCGCTATTACAGACTCGCAAAACGGGATTCATGTACAAATCGCAATTTATTTTGCGATTCCTACAGCTTCCTTATTTGCGATTAGTTAATTGCTAATCGCAAATAAGGAATAACTCCCCATTCATTCCTATGGGCCTAAAGGCCCATAGGAATGAATGGGAAGACATATCAATGTGCGAATCGCTATTAGCGATTCGCATTTTGAGTCTGCGATTTCAAGGGTGCAGGGGTGTCCAAAGGACACCCTGTTGCACCCCTGAAATGATATTGGACGCCGGTGTTACGCACACACATGTCCCAAGGACATGTGTGTGTGTAACATACAACTTAGAAAAATGCACATAAGTGCACAACTTAGAAAAATGCACTTAAGTGCATTTTTCGATGTTTCCGCTATTTACCACGAGGTTTGACTTTGCGGTAAATAGCGGCCCAAATTTGCGAATTCGCAATTTTTAAATGTTTCATGAATTGCAATTAAGGAATCTCAAATAGAGATTCCTTAAATGCAATTCCTTGCAAAATTGTGAATTCTATAATAGCAATTTTTACATTTGGGATGATGAATCCCAAATGCAAACATTGCGCTCGCAAAGGGCCAGATTCTCAGAATCTGGCCCTTTGCGAGCCAATTTTACGTTGATGAATCTGGCCGTAAAGCATCAACACGCGTAGTCCATATTATCACACTCTGCCAGATAGATAATATCCACGTGTATAACTACCTAAGTGCCATTTTAGGCCCAGGTTACGGGAGACGGAGTCTCGCCCTATTATTTATTGTCTGAGCTCCTCCTCAAGTACTTGCCTTTGAATACTTGCCTTGTCCCTGTTTTCAGACCAACAGGAAAAGCAGGACCTGCAGCAGGCCTGTGTCATATAGCTAAACAAGCATCCTCGTGACAGACAGGCGGAAGTAACAAGCGCCAAAGCAGTGTACTGATGTGCGAGGGATGACATTCCAGAGAGAGCCCTCGCGCGTTTTACTCGCTGTAACATTAAGGGTGCCTATAGAAAAGGATGGTGGGAATGGGATATATAACACAAGTACAGGGACACACATTTTCTGCATATTCACTGATGCCAAGGGGGGCTTGGGGGGGGGGGCAGCCGACCGCAGGGAGGTCCCCCCCCCGGGCAATTTGGGAGGGGCTGTGGGGGGGGGGGGTTAGAGGCAGGAGCATCGGCCATTTTAGGGTTTGGGCTTTTTCTAGTTTGTAGCCCAAAAGGAGCCCAAGCATAAATGCTTTGGGCTCCTGCTCCCAGCCACCATTTTAGGTTTGGTGACCTGGTGGCTGGGAGCTTAGGCAGGAATTTTTTGTGTTGTGGTAACGGTTTTCGCGATATTTTATATTGACAGTAGCGTAAATATTCGGGTGTGGACTTACTTTTGGTGATGGAGGATTATCGTGTGGTGGTAGCGCTTCGTCTGCTCTCTGATGCAGGAAGACTGGACCTGGTTATCAGCGGGGGCCGGCGCGCCCACCGCGCCAGGCATCTGCCGGCGTCGCGGCTGCTGTGGCAGCTTGGTCATCCTCTCGGAAGCGCAGGGCGACTCCGGTAAGTGAAAGGGGCCGGTCCCGTACTCGGAAAACGGCCCCTTCAGCTGCAGCGCGTGTTGGGGGCGTGGAGGCTCCTGGCCCGTTGCGCGACCCTCCGCGTGTGGTAGCGGAGGTCGCGTTGTTGTCCCCGGCAACAGTGCGCGTTGGTGAAGAGGCCCGCTTGGCGGAGCGTGTGACCGAGTTGGAGGCCTCCCTGAATGCTGGTGGCAGGCGCGGGGGCCGGAAAGTGAGCAAGAAGCGCTCCGCTTCGCTCTCTGCATTGGAGCGTCGTCCGGAGCCGTGAGCGGTTGCTCCTTCGCGTTTGACGCGAAGGGGCTCTGTGCATTTGGGGGAGGGGCGGGGCGGCTGGGAAGTGGGCGGGGAGCATATCATTGCTTTTTCAACGCCTCGGGCATGTTATGGCGAGCGATCAGGTTGGGGGCAATGCAGGCAGAGAAATGGTGGAGCTAGGGAGAATTGGTGAGGCAGTGTCTTCGAATGTACAAAGTGGACAGTTTGGTTGTTCCTGAGCTGGGGGAGGGGCGGGGCTTTGTGGAGGAGGGAAGTGAACTTGGAAATAATTTTCTCGCAGCTGCTGTTGTCAGTGGTTCTAGTTTGTTGGATAATTTGACAGGGAATGCATCTATTGGCCCGGGAGGGGAGGGGGGGGGGGGTTCATATGGCATTTGCCCCCCCTGGTGATTATATATACGTTGAGCAGCATTTTGAGGTGGAGGATGGTGGGAATTTGGTTGTTGTAGGGCACATGGGCAGTCCCTTGCTATTCTTTACACTGGTTTCTTTGAGGGGAGGAGTGCACTCAGTGGGGGGAAGCTCCAGGGGAGATGGTGAAGGAGCTCAAGTGGAGGGGGGAGGGTTTTTTCAGGAGGGGTTTTTTCTGATGTTGTTGCAGGGCAGGTTGAAGGGAGTTTTTCTTGTGATAGTGGGCCAGTCGGGAGGCAGCGAGGGGAGAGTGTTATTGCTTGTGTGGGCAGGAGTTTCGGTCAGGATTCAGCGGCAGTGGGATCTTGGTTGGTTCGGAATGATGTTGATGAAGGGGGATCATATCTACCTGTGGCGTGTACGGACAGGACGGTGCAGTCAGGGCGTATAAGAAGGCGGTCAGCGGGCCCGGTGGTGTCTAGTTGGTAGGGGCTGGTTTCAGTTTTTTCTACTAGGGGTCCCAGCACATCAGTCCAAACTTTTTCGTTTCAGGATTCAGATCAGCGCGGTGCAGCAGACTCGGTAGGGCATGGTTCGGCCCAGCTGCGCCGAGGTGAAGGGAGGACAGAGCCTTGCGCGGCACTTTCCGTACCGGCGAGGGACCCTGTCGCGGTCAGCGTACGAAGGTCCGGCGCGACCTCGCTGACGAATAGCATGTATAGGTGGTCTACCTTACTGTCGGCTATGGAGCTTCAGAGTCAACGCTTGGGGGAGTACCGGCGGGTACAGTCGGCTCCCTCGCCAAAAGAACGCCAAATGTACATGAAGGACAGCATTGTTGATGCGGGCTTTGGTAGCACCCGTGAGGTTGCATTTGATAATGAGGGGCTTCAGGTGGTGGAGCCGAGTTTGCTTGTTTATGATGAAGACTGCCCCGAGGAGGGGGATTTGCAGGTTATGGAGGGGGGAGGGCCCTCTCACGCTTCTCATAGTGTTTTACAGGTTTCAGGAGTGGCACAGCAGCCAAGGAACAGACGAGAGCACGGCCCCTTGGTGAGGGCTCCTCGGACAAGGGGAAGAGTGGAATTATCGGCACGGCGGTCGGAGTCGGCTAGACCAGCCTCTTTAGAGCCAGGTGAGAGAACTCATACACAGGCCAAACCAAAAATGGTGTCTGTGGGGACTGGGGAAGAAGGGGTCGGGGGGAGTTGGAGGGTAGGCTGCTCAAGGGTAAATATGTCATGGACACGGGAGTGGGCACTGAGGATGGAAATGTGGCCTTGGACAATAAGGTGGAGAGCGAGACTAATACGGATAAAGCAAAGAGGCTTAAAGAGCCACTTGATGGTAAAGAAGGGAAAATTTAAAAGCTGCCTTACATGGGGGTAGCTAAGCCGTTGGGTGCTCATTTAAGGTTGGCAACAAAAGAGCGCATTTGGAAGGGTGAGTATGTTGAGATATTGAAACTCCTTCACAGGGAGGTCAGGTCAAAAGAAGGTTCTAAGGAGGAAGAGTATGAATTGGCTAAGCGCCCTAAAGTGCCATTGACTAATGAGACCTGGACAGCAGCGTTTCTAATATATGCAAGCGTATATTGTGAGAAATTTCCAGACCCCAAGGTGTCTATCTTTAGATTATGTGGATGTGATTCGGAGAGCCCAGCCTACGGGGGGTGGTTATGCATGGGCCCAATACGATGAGGAGTTTCGGGCTCATAGGGCATGGGATCCAGAAGCAAAGTGGGGGAGTTAGATATAGATTTATGGCAGCATACCAGGGGGGCGGCTGGAGGCGGCAACACAATTTTTACTGTTAGTGGTTTGCCGTTAATTTATCGGCCCTTTCAGGGGAAGCCCACCCGGGGTGGGGTGGGAAGCGGATCGGGTACACAGGCTGGAACTGGAGCATGCTGGGACTTCTACAAAGGGCTATGCACTAGGGAGTATTGCAAGTACAGACACAAATGCTCCAACTGTGGTAAGCGTCATCCCCTTGTTAAATGTTGGGGGTCAAAACCACCAGGTAGTCGGCAAGGGAATCAGTCAGGGGCAGATACATCTGGCACCACACAGCAGTTGCAAAGGGGGTCGGGGAGGTAGAGGGGCACAGGGCTCTGGGACAAAGGGCTCCTATGCCAGTTGGGCTTTCAAAGCTAGAACAGGCACTTCAGGGTTATGAGGATGTAGGAGTGTAATAGAAGCTTTTGGAACGTTTTCAATATGGTTTTCATTTGGGATATCTGGGACCAAGGCAGAGAAGGTGGACTGATAACTTGAAGTCGGGGTATGAACATAGAGGGGTGGTGCGGGGAAAAACTGAGCAAAGAAGGCATGAAGGAAGGATGGCAGGCCCTTTTGATGACTGGCCGATCCAGAACTTGATAATATCACCTATTGGAGTGGTGCCTAAAAAAGAGCGAGGGCAATACAGGCTACTTCAGCATTTGTCATGGCTTGAGGAGTTTTCGGTGAATGATTTCATTGATGAGGAGAGTGCCTCAGTTACATATTCCTCAGTTGACGTGGCCATGTCACTAGTGGTGACCGCGGGCACAACTGCAGAGATGGAAAAATGTGATATTAAGTCTGCTTTTCGGTTGCTTCCAGTCCATCCAGATGATTGGGATCTTCTGAGTACCCATTTCAAGGATAAATGGTACGTGGACGGAGCATTACTGATGGGTTGCTCCATGTCATGTGCTCTATTTGAATGTTTTAGCACCTTTTGCAGTGGCATTTCACGCTCAACTCAGGCCATATGTTGGTAACACCTATTTGGATGATCTTTTATTTGTTGGTTCCCCGGGCTCTGCGGAGTGCCAGACAGCTCTGGACACTTTCCATGAGCTCATGGAGGATATGGGTGTTCCCTTGGCTCCTAAAATAAACAAAATAAAATAATTTAAAAAAAACAAAAAAAAACCAAACAATGGGACCTGCTACAGTTGTATCCTTTTTGGGTATTGAAAACGATTCAGTGGCAATGCGGGCTCGCTTGCCAGTTGATAAAAATTGGAATTGCTAGAATTGCTGGGCGGGATGCTGTCAAAACAAAGGTGAAGGTGAAGGAGATTCAGGTGTTGCTGGGATATCCTAACTTCGCTTGCAGGGTGGTCAGGGCTGGGAGGTGTTTCTGTAGGAGATTGAACAGAGCTTTGGCTGGTCAGCATTTGCCTCACTACCGTGTCTGCTTGCAGCAGGAGTGGAAGAGGATTTGCGTATGTGGTCCTTTTTTCTTACTTCATTTAATGGTGTGCCCTTGGTCAGGGAGGACGATGTGCAGTGGGTTGGGCAAATGTTTTCGGATGCAGTGGGCAGTGACAATTTTGGCCTTTATTGGCGAGGCAGGTGGTGTGCAGAAAAGTGGGGAGATTCCGTGGGCTGGCCAAGGAGGCGGATAGGACAGCGACCCCAATGCAGGGACACTTGTGGTATGTAGGCAACGTGGGGTATTACAACTGGTGGTAGGTTCTTTGTTTATGTCTACGCGAGATGAATATTCTTTGGCATGGAAGAACTTTTGAGCACCTGGGGCATGTAGGCGAGTTGTAGCCTGGCGTCGTTCTGAAGATGTAGTACAGTTCATTTTGGATGTGATAGAGGCCTGTCTCGAGTGACCATTTCAGGGAAGTTAACAGGTGTTTCTTTTATGGGGACACTCTTTTGGGTCTATTTTCCTTCCGCTGGCGAGGTCGGGAAGAGAATGCTTGACGGTTGGGCCAGGGAGCGTGGAGGTTTTCAGTTGTCTCGTTCTCCCCTCTCACGGCAGAATTTGACTCGTTTGTTAGACGTTTTACTCTTGGTTTGCAAGGGTGATTGTGAAGCTTGTTTGTTTGCTGCTCTGATAGCATCTTTTCGAGTCTCGGAGTTATTAGGTATCCAAGCAAATAGGGGATTTCGTGGCTAGAAGTGTTTTTCTCAGAAAGAGGTGTGCACATTTGGCTTTCTAGTTCTAAAACTGATCGGAAAAGGATGAGGAAAGGGGTTTGGTTAGAAGCAAGGACCCCCAGGTTACGTGTCCATTGCGTTTGGCTCGTCCTGGAAGCCATTGTCGGAGGGGTCCGTGTGTGATCCGGTTTTTCAGTATATTAATGGGGCGCCAATAATACCATACCAACTACGCATGGTGTTGCGAAAGGCTTTGCAGAAGTTTGGGTTGGGAGCGGTGTAATATGGAACTCATTCTTTTAGGTTTGGAGCAGCGACTGCAGCGCATAATAGGGGTTAGTATCAAGGGGAAATCATGCGGTTAGGGCGTGGGACGTCAAATTGTTTTCAGCATTACGTGCGGGGCAACGTGGGGGAGGCGCATGCGTCATCCTCTTTGCTTTGAGATTCATTATCTTTTTCTCGTTACAGGTTCTGTGGCTGGGCTCCAGTCTAAGAAGTGTCGGTTTGGATAATGGGGCATACGTTCATCAAATGGGCCCAGGTTCAGGCAGCCCAAAGTTCTGTTTGAAAAATGTTGAGTTTTAATGACCAAATGTTTACTATTGTGTGGAAGGGAAAAGGGGGTTATGCTTTGGAAGGAACTCATTCCATGTTGAGTAAGTCGTTGGTGATGGGCATATGTCCGGTTATTTTATTGATACACGTGGGTGAGAACGATCTTTGTGGTGTTATAGGTGGGGTCCTTCTGCAGTCTATGGAGAGGGACTTGCCTTTACTTCAGGAACAATCGTCTTGTTGCCATTGCTATGGACTGAATTAGTGCCTTGCAGGGTAGGGGGCGGGGCGGTGAACCCCACAGAGATTGACAGGGCTCGGAAGGAGGTGCACTTAGAGATTTCTAGGTTTTTTCCGTTAGTTGGTTTTCGGGAGAATGCCACACAGGGATATCCGTTTTGACTCAGTTTAATTCTTCCGGGTTGATGGTGTGCATTTATCCAAGCTTGGAGTGGTTCTTTACTGGCTGGAGTTCAGGGAGTTTGGTTCAGATGCCTGCATGTTCAGCAGTGAGGTGTTTTGGAATATTTCCTACTGGGGGGGCAGAAAGGGGGGTAGTTTCCTCCCCCGCCTTTCTGGGTGGCGGGGTCTAGTTGTTTTTGGGCAGTTTTGGCAGAGGTTTGTTGATTAATGGGCAAGTTGTGTTATCGACAGGGAAAGGATAGGTTGGTCGTTTTTAGTTCGGATTACACGTTTTGGGGGATTGACAGATGTGAAGGGGCAGGCATGGGAGTTGGTTAACAGAGGGCTTGTATTTATAGGTTATAATGGTTGATATGGTGATGTAATGTTTTTGTAATTATGAAATGTATTGTATGGGTGGGGGAGGGGTCATGAACTTTTAGGGGCGGGGCGGGGTTAGGGATGTTACGTATTTAGTGAGGTTTAGTTTTGGAAGGCTTTTTGCCAAGGTTGATTTTATATGTGATGCGCACCTGTTCCAATAAAGCGGCCTTTTCCACATATTCCTTGTCGTGGTCTGCTTCACCCCCCCTCACCCCTCCCTCCCAAGGGGGGCTTGGGGGGGCAGCCGACCGCACGGAGGTCCCCCCCCGGCAATTTGGGAGGGGCTGTGGGGGGGGGGGGGTTAGAGGCAGGAGCATCGGCCATTTTAGGGTTTGGCTTTTTCTAGTTTGTAGCCCAAAAGGAGCCCAAGCATAAATGCTTTGGGCTCCTGCTCCCAGCCACCATTTTAGGTTTGGTGACCTGGTGGCAGGGAGCTTAGGCAGGAATTTTTTCCCTCCCTCCCTCCCATTTACTGTTACATTTTTCCTTCCTCTTTCAGTTTATAGGCCTTCTTTCTTTACTTTTTGTATATTTTTTGTACGTTATTATCTTGGTTGGTTTAGTTGGAACAGGGGAGCAAGGGTTGTTTTGCTGTATTCTGTCACTTGGAGCAGGTGCCGTGCGGGGTCTGGTTGTTTTTGGGCAGTTTTGGCAGAGGTTTGTTGATTAATGGGCAAGTTGTGTTATCGACAGGGAAAGGATAGGTTGGTCGTTTTTAGTTCGGATTACACGTTTTGGGGGATTGACAGATGTGAAGGGGCAAGCATGGGAGTTGGTTAACAGAAGGCTTGTATTTATAGGTTATAATGGTTGATATGGTGATGTAATGTTTTTGTAATTATGAAATGTATTGTATGGGTGGGGGAGGGGTCATGAACTTTTAGGGGCGGGGTTAGGGATGTTACGTATTTAGTGAGGTTTAGTTTTGGAAGGCTTTTTGCCAAGGTTGATTTTATATGTGATGCGCACCTGTTCCAATAAAGAGGCCTTTTCCACATATTCCTTGTCGTGGTCTGCTTCGCCCCTCCCTCACCCCTCCCTCCCAAAATGCTTGCTGAGTTGGCTAGACTGCCGAGGGTTGATTCCCCTTCAACACGCCCTCTTTCTTCCCATTCCTGTATCTCAGGGCACAAGTCCTACAAAAAGAAGTGGGGAGACGAGGACGTCACAACAGGAAGTGACGTCACGAAAAGGTGTCTTGCACTCAATTGCAGTTTATAGTTATCGAGCTCCCGGTAAAATAATTGGGGGGACGCCGTCCCCCCGCGTGGTGCCCTGACTCGAGCCCTGCTGTATCTTTATGTCTCGTTTGCAAGTTCCCTTTCATTCCTGCATTTTTCTTTTGGCTCAGTTCTCCTATCTTTTTTCTATCCTTCGTTCTCCGTTTTTTGCTTTTCTCTCTCTTGCTCTGGGTACATACAGTCTGATGACGAAAAATAAGAAACACCCAAAAAGTGTTCGCGTGCATCCACCTGCAATCGCCGGCACAAATTAAGAACGGATACTCACAACTGGTACAAGTGAGAAACAGGGTCAGCCCCGTGTTCTGTGGATCATGGAAGGGAAAGCGGTTTACCTATCTGTCCGCTTTACTTTCCAGGAGGAAAACAAATAGTACAGAAGTGAAATGCTAGGCTTGGGCTACATTTAAATTACGCGCTCCTAATGCCAGTCATTTTGGGAATTTCGTGTTATGCTTGTTACATGGAGTTTCCAAAACGATGCCATTACGCCATATCGCGTAATTACGGGCCATTCCTCGCAAAATGACACCACAAGCACTCCGGAATAATGAAACTGCCAGAATGCGAGCTGCACTTGTTTGTGCAACTTGTGTTGTTTGAGCTATTTTTTAACAGTCAAAGAGTCCTTGTATCAAAAATTTAGTACTAAATGATGGATGTGCATCCCGTGCAAGCATGCATAAATTTGCGTAATTTTCGCGTGGTTCTACCAGAGCAAACTATACACATTTCACCATCCCCTATAAAATGTGATGATGCATATTTCTGCCGCAATCGTCTGCAGAAGTAAATTTGCGGGAGGGTGAGGTCGCATGAAAATCTACAATCCGTATAGGTTTCTGCAATAATGTGTTGGGCGGTTCTGGAGAGACACGCACACAACAGGTTAGTTGACAAGCTTTACTTGAAGGAATCAGATTACAGGTATATGCTCCCCCTCAAGACATTGTACTTGCTCAGCCTCTAGGCCATAACTGTCTGGGCAGACGCGATTGGTGGAGCAGCGGCTGGCGATCTTTGAAGAGACGCGGATTAAATACCAGCCACAAACTGCCGAGAGCAAATGAAGCAAGCAAGTCCAACTAGTTCCATTCACAGAAACATGCTGAAAAGCCACTTACTCTGAAATGGCTCTCATTACATTTCCAGAATCAAGCAAGCTGACCATCCCCGACAAGAGGCTGAAGGTTCATACCCAAAAGAATATATTAAGAAGATTATGTTTTATTCATCACAATTTCCATAAAAATCCAAATATACTGATAAACCAATAGGGGTAGTTAGACAATTTAGACAGTGCAAAGTCACACAGCCTATAATTTTCATGGTATCTATCTTCACTTCTATATTTCATTTTCTTTTATTTTCCATGGCGGGTGTTTCAAGTTATTTCTCAGTTAAGGGGCTTGACTGATAATCTACTTGAAATGGACACAGTGAAAAAAACCCCCACAAATCCCACAATTTCAGTCAATACAAAGCAGAGCTTGACAGGTTTTAGAAACTCACATAACAGTACTATCACTCAAGTTATGGAGACTTGTTCAGATTAAAATAGTGGATGAAATACTCTAATCTGACAGAACAAGGCCCCTATTCACAAAAGTGAATTTACAGCTGTAGTCTAGGTGTAAATCTACCGTTTTTTGCTATTCACCATTTGCAAGTACAGATTCACACCTAAGTGAAGACTTACATGTCCCAACACCGCTCAATTTAGGGAATGGAAACTTCCACTTTCTTTCACTACCTTGGATCCCATGCCAGCAAAGTTTGGAGGCCTTTTCCACATCGCAATCCTCCAAAAGCTTATTCAGAAATCTTAAAATCTAGGAAAATGCCAGCAGATTGGGTTCAATTTGCTCCTTATACCCTGGACCATGGTGCCTGGTGGTAGCGACAGGAGCCTTCCAAGAACCGCCCCCTCCAACTGGTCCCACTCACAGGAACAGTCAAGGGCAAAAACCTAAGCGCCATACAGCCCCAAGGGAGGTATTTTGCCTTCGTACGCCTTCATTAAAGGAGTCTGGGTCAACCTGAGTGAATGAAGGGAGAGAGGTCTCATAGAAAGTGAGTGGAATACATTCTTGGGCTACAAACACCCTAGAATCCAAATCATATATCTACTCCTAAAATTCACAAAAATGCCACAACGTCTTCCACGGGGTCTTTGCATCAGAACATCTCCAAGTATGTAGACTGTTTCCTACCCCATTTGTTTTAGCACCTCCCTTGTATATACAAGACCAAAACGATTTTCTAACATGTATTGATGGTATCCACTGGGAGGTGGATTTTGTGTTAATCACACTTGATGCGGGAAATCTATACACTAGCATAGACCACTAAGCTGGCATATACGCGTGCAGACACTTTTTTGAAATCCAGATCCCTCTTCTACTTCTTCCACACCAAAATGATTCTGGAAATGATTGATTTCTTTTTAAAGAACAACTTTTTTTTGTATTTGATGACAAATACTTTAGACAAGTCCAAGGCACAGCCACGGGCACTTGTTTTGCCTCGAGTTTCGCAAATCTACTTTTGGGCTGGAGGGAAGAACAAATAGTGGGTACCCTTGACAACTTCAATTCCCATGTGGTAAAGTGGATCAGATTAATCGATGATCTCTTTATAATATGGAAGGATGACATTGAGGAAGTGTAGAAATTTGTGGATGTGCTGAACACCAACGACCTTTACCAGTCGGATGAGTAAAACATCTACTGACTTCCTAGATGAAAACAACAAAATAACAACTAGCCTGCATAGGAAATGATCTGCAGGGAACACACATTTACATGGCCAGAGCAGCCACCCCAAGTCTTTGATCCACAGCATTCCCTATGGGGAATTATTGCATGTCTGTCACAAATGTAGTACTAATGAGAGTTGCAACATGAATGCGAGACCATGTTGAATAGGTTCAAGGAAAGGGTTCACTCTAATTCCAAATTAAAAATGTCACTCCAAAGGGCACGTAACAGTCACTGACAAGAACTTCTGATTCCCAAGAGAACGGGCGGTATCGATGACAATGAGAAAAACATCAGATTATTTACGACATTCAATAATAAGTCTAGGTATGTCAGACAGATTCTGGGTAACCACTGGCAGATCCTATGTAGTAAAGATTGCTTGAATGATGTGATTAAGGACAGGAGAGGGATCACACTCAAAGATAGACTGAGTAAGAATGTTAACCAAAGGAACTCTACCTGGTTAACTAGTGCAAGGACAGGCTTCTTTGTGTGCAATGTAAAGTCGGCAAAAGTAGCCAGGATGTTAATGAACTCTTCTTTCCCCTCTTAGGCAAGGAAAAATGTTTTGGAAAGCTATTGACTTACAAATTTGATTTTGCGATCTATGTGCCTCTATATGCTCCTGTGAAAAATGGTGCACAAGAGTACAATTCACCCCATGAAGAAAAAGATCCTAGAACATCTGAGGGCTATTACCCATGGTGATAAGCACTATCCTGTAGACAGGTATTAAGTATAATTTAATGGGAGTAACACTAGCCTGCTGAGGTTCTTTGCAATTGACAGGATACATTTGACGGCAAGGGGAGGTGACAGAGAAACAGCTCTGAGGAGATTGGAGTTGAAATACATTCTGGAACTAAATACAAAAATCTAAGTGGGCCTGAATACGGATGAGGAAATGAATGTGCACGTAGATTAATATTATAAAGATGTATCATATCTTCAAAAAAAAATCAGTACATAGCATACCTTTTATTTGGGGAAATGATGTTGAGTTGTGTACTATAGTCTTCTGAAACTGCTTGTTTTTTTACAATTGTATTTTGTTATTTGTTTTTTCTGTCTTTTCTACTCCCATCTTCTGTTTTCTTCATTTTTCTCCTTACTTTGCGCTGCAATCTATTTTCACACAGGGCTACTGTGTCATATGGAGCAGGCAAGTGAAGCATCAACTCAAGTTGAGAATAGTCAGTAAATAGTGTGCTCTTGAGCCATGTACTACGCCATGTCGTTGGGAAAAAGGTTACCACCGATCAGCCTATTTATTGGTATGAGTGAACTATTATTAGAATCATGCCCACTTGGGCTGAATTGTTTTCTATCAACATGTCAGACTGCGGGTTCTACATGTTATCTATGACAAGTTATGGTATGTACTACTGCACCACCTTTAATTATAACTATTAAATGCATATTGCACAACTTTATGAACAACTGAGGTACCATTAATATTGTGTCAGCCTACTGGAGAAGGATTGCGGTTTCTACATTTCTGTTACCCGCATATTTGTGTTGCTATAAACATTGACCTGACACACTCTCGTATAGTGTAGTATGAGTGATTCAGAACTCCTTGACCATAACTACATCATTGGTGATTATTTTGGCAGCCATTGCGCTATTGTAGAGAAGCTGCTCATGTATTACCAAAGTCTGTTGTTATTTCTTATTTTATTATATATCATTTTTTGTCAGTGTACACAAATTTCCAAATGCATCAATCATTTCAATATGATGCACATAATATGAATTACCAATAAATACGTAATCGGTAATGGCAAAAATGAGCTTCCCACTGAAACTGTAAGATTGCTGGGACTTACGATGTTCATTCAAAAATGGCAATCATACTATTATGCCCATTTTTGGGGTCTATTAGCCCTTTGTTAATGTTTAGAGGCCGAATATGTTGACACAACTTTTAAAAGTTGAATGGGGGCTGTATTCACTCACCTGTGAACAAGGAGGCTTGCACGCCAAAATGCCTCAGTGTTTACTTGTCTTCGAGTACACTGTGGTGGATTTATGTGGAATACACAAACATTACTTCCTGGACAGTCAGGTCTGTCGTGACGGGCACTTTGCCCATTTGGTCCTGCAGGACTTTTTGGTTTTTATCAAGTTTGCAGACCAACCTCTAGGGAGATATTGCGTGGGTATTTATTCAAAGGTAAAGAATCTGCAGCTAGATTTCTCTATCAGATGAACAAGTTACTTACAGTCAGTAACACCTTATCTGGTAGAGACTCTATCTAGCTGTAGGTTCCTTACCAACCCTTCCGTCCTTCCAGCTCTCTGAACCAGATCATGTGTAAGGGACACCAATTTCATGCCCTTAGTCTTTTCCACACCAATGGTCAGTTCTCATCGAGCTCCTGGCATGGAAAGTCACAAAAGTAAGTGATGTCAGCATGCCGACGTGGCACCTATATAGGTACCTTGCAAACCACTTCCGGCATAGACAATGCTACGGTGGCGCCACACAACTCCACCTACCGGAGTGCAAAAGAACTGCTCGAAACTCTTCCGGATTCAGTCTGACACTTGGGGATTTTCAAAAGTAAAGAATTTGCAGCTAG
Source organism: Lissotriton helveticus (assembly GCF_964261635.1). Classification (NCBI taxonomy): domain Eukaryota; kingdom Metazoa; phylum Chordata; class Amphibia; order Caudata; family Salamandridae; genus Lissotriton; species Lissotriton helveticus. The sequence continues at coordinate 298,260,423 of NC_136071.1, read as the reverse complement.
ATAGAGCCTCTACCAGATAAGGCGTTACCAACGGCAAGTAAATTGTTCTTTAATCCATAATCAGAGTAAGCTTTGGGTCTGCCTCATGTTCATGACTAGATGACTTTCGTGTCTATATCAATTTCCTACTCCTGATTTGAGGGATTTCCTCCCTAATCTTACATTAGCTTCACCCCTCAACGTTCTGCTTTTAGTCTGATTTTTGATTGATGGAGGATGTCCTTCCACTGCTGATGTTAGGGAACTATTTTACTTTCGTTTTCTATACTATATATGTGATTTTGCACTTGATGGGAGTGTGCCATTCTCCTCTTCCAATCACGCACATCCTCTTTCCCTCATTCCTCGTCGTACTTTTCCCAAATCCCCACCATTCCTGTCTCGTTGTAGTGTTACATGAAGATGAATGAATGTAGTTAGAACGCATGAAGATTCCCACAAATGAACTATGAAGCCTGTGGACACACTGCTGATTAAATTACAGCACTGCTGATAGCTTACGCAGGCAAGTCCCGATTGGTTGTTGATTATGAAGACATTATATATATCTTTAAGTTTAAGTCCACCGCCAATAACAATACTTTAACCTCAGCAAACAGAACTTGAAGCTCCACACAGTGGCTCTTCACTACATTATGCATGGCATTCCCGACACACACAAATCAGATTTTGTCATTTAGAGCATAGGCAAGTATCTTCCTCACAAGTGTTTCATATTGTGTAGAGGTACTCGCAATTTAGAAACTACAATCCTGACATAAAATCCCACACAGGCCCACTGATGGTCGAAGCACGGCGCTGACATGATGGGAGGGCTATGAAATTATAAATCATGTACACTAAGGGGTCTCTATAACACAATTCAAATTAGTGACCGATTCATTATTTTTCCCTGGATATTCCCTCCAAGGACATTATTAAGAAGTAACCTTGATAGACTCAGGGGGATATGTACAAGGAAGTAAAGGAGAGCCACAAGCTGCTTCAAAGCCTTGCCGGGTGTAGTAAACGCTATATAAATACAATTTACAATTACAAAGAGGGGCTTAAATCCAGTAGGCATTCTAGTGAGGAAATACACAGGCTCCTACCTTAGAACCAGGAAGTCCTAGGCTCCTACCTAAGAACCAGGAAGTCCTAGGCTCCTTCCTGAGAACCAGGAAGTCCTAGGCTAATACCTCAGAACCAGGAAGTCCTAGGCTCCTTCCTGAAAACCAGGAAGTCCTAGGCTCATACCTCAGAACCAGTAAGTCCTACGCTCCTTCCGGATACCCAGGAAGTCCTAGGCTCATACCTCAGAACCAGGAAGTCCTAGGCTTCTATCTGAGAACCAGGAAGACCTAGGCTCATACCTCAGAACCAGGAAGTCCTAAGCTCCTACCTGAGAACCAGGAAGTCCTAGGCACCTTCCTGAGAACCAGGAAGTCCTAGGCTCATACCTCAGAACCAGGAAGTCCTAGGCTCCTACCTGAGAACCAGGAAGTCCTAGGCTCCTACCTGAGAACCAGGAAGTCCTAGGCTCCTTCCTGAGAACCAGGAAGTCCTAAGCTCATACCTCAGAACCAGGAAGTACTAGGCTCCTACCTGAGAACCAGGAAGTTCCAGGCTCCTACCTCAAAACCAGGAAGTCCTAGGCTCATACCCGAGAACCAGCAAGTCCTAGGCTCCTTCCTGAGAACCAGGAAGTCCTAGGCTCATACCTCAGAACCAGGAAGTCCTAAGCTCCTACCTGAGAACCAGAAAGTCCTAGACTCCTTCCTGAGAACCAGGAAGTCCCAGGCTCCTACCTCAGAACCAGGAAGTCCTAGGCTCATACCCGAGAACCAGCAAGTCCTAGGCTCCTTCCTGAGAACCAGGAAGTCCTAGGCTCATTCCTCAGAACCAGGAAGTCCTAGGCTCCTACCTCAGAACCAGGAAGTCCTAGGCTCCTACCTGAGAACCAGGAAGTCCTAAACTCCTTCCTGAGAACCAGGAAGTCCTAAGCTCCTACCTCAGAACCAGGAAGTCCTAGGCTCATACCCGAAAATCAGCAAGTCCTAGGCTCCTTCCTGAGAACCAGGAAGTCCTAGGCTCCTACCTGAGAACCAGGATGTCCTGGGTAAAGGGTAACTCGTGTCTATCTATAGAGGAGAGCTCAAGCTCCTTTCAGAACACTGTTCACGAGAGACATTTAATTGACTTGTCTGAATGAACTTGACCCAGCAGACACGGCGGCGTCAGACGTTCCAAAGGGTGCGTGGCCACCTGCAGCTGACAGGATGTGGGCAGGTTTATTTATACACACGTGGAATTCTTTCCTGCGTCGATTAGCCGCGCACGGCCGAGCAGGGATACTCTGTATTTAGGCCACAAGCGCGACAGTTCTCGAATCGATGCAGAAGGCCAGGGTGACACGACACGGCCATTCGCAGCACGGTTTCCCCCGCACTGTGCAACATCTTCTTCCCTGCAGCCTCTTGGCTCACACCTAGGATGTCTCTGCAGTGAGGTTAGGGAGTGCGTTGCGGTTGGAAATGCCATTTAAGCGGAGCCTCATTTATTTTTAACCCCTCTCGCCCTCCCAACACACCCTGCAAAGAGCTTGTTCTTCTGGCAGTGCAAGAAGTCCTATTAAATTCGCTGGTAAATTGTTCCTTGCCGTGCAAAACGAATCTCTCCGTTGCCCAAAGCAATGCACGTAATAGGACCTCTTTTGTTGCAGGAATCTGGGGCTGGACCCGTGCCTGGAAAATGCCTTCACTTAGCAGACAATTATTTTTAACAATGCCAAATTCTGTTTGTGTTTCCTCTTAGGGTGCAGTGGTTGCCTTCACAAGCATGCCAGTGTCATGGGTTGGCTCTCTGGTTTGGCGCGCACTTAGCTTTACGTCACCATTGGGCAGTGCCCACACTTTCTTAAGGTATGGCTGCACCTCCTTAGGCCTTTGTTGGGAGACAGTGTAGGCAAGGAACAGCCTGCCAGATGGAGGTGTTGCCACTGGCGCACCATCTTCCTGCATTCAAGCATCTTTGGAGTTGTCCTCAAGGGCTACATGACAAATAAAGAGTTTTCTCACTCGTTCATGGGCACTGCCATTAGTAGTATGAGTAGTAAAGCACCCCAGTTTATGTCCTTAGCAAAGAGCGGCGTGGCACCCTCACTCCATGTGTCAACGCAGAGTTGTTTCAATCTTGAACTTTTCAGCAAATAATCCATTGCTATCAGATGTGTAAATTCAATGGCAGCAAACCATGCCTACAACACCCAGAATGCACAAGGCTGATATACAAAAGCACAGGACAGGAAAAAGATATCCGTAATGACATGGAGTGAGGTGGCCACCTTATCCAAGAGTTCCGAATCTGAAAGGCTTTGGAGGCTGGCAAAGTTTGCATGAGCCTCACTTTGAAGCGAATGTGGCAGTGTAAACATATTACAATCTAAACTGATCCAGTGAAGGGCAAATTAACGATACACGTTTGGATCTTTTTTGTACCTTACACAATCTGAAATGGATCAAACCAGACAGACTTGGTGACACCCTAAACCACATAAAGCTACTGCAGATATCATCACTTATCGCAAATGACCATACTGATGACATGACCCATGATATAATTGATTACACACAGATTGGCATCATCAGTGGCATCACAGATTACATCTGGTATCATAATGCATTTATTGGTAACAGAACCAATGAAGTGTTCAATAATTTTACAAATGGCTTAATTGAGAACCTAACCAAGAATATCACTAACATCACCATTAGTAGCACCACAGAGCACATCACATATACTATCAAATGATCAAAGCAATGTGATTGACCCAATTTGACTGTGGATGGACATGTTTTGGTGCATCCATAGCTTCCTGAGGGCTGCAACAGAATCAAAACATTACATGTAGTGTTTCGATAATTAGTCTACTTATCACAATTCATTACCAACTTCAACCAATTAATTCCTACAAATAATCAGAAAATCAAGAGATTAAAATTCAGCCTATTCTCTCAATGTTAGAAAGTTGTTCCAATTTAATAAAAGAACATTTTGTATGTAGGATGAGTTATGTGCAATCTTGCATGGAGAGGACTGGCCTTTCCCTTAAATCCAGGACATGTGCAAAGCTGATTTTTACACTTTTTATTGCGCTAACTGTAGATAAAATGGCAAAGTGGAAGAACCAATACACCAGCATTAGAAGTCATAGATCTTTTCTTCAGATTGTATTCAAGAATTCAAGTAGCTGAACAGAAGAGCTATTTTACACACACAGACAAAAAGTTTGCATTCGCACAGATACAGACAATAAATCTATATATGTCAGGTATACACTGGTTATAGATGCTCTGTTCAAAGAAACATAGTCAGTTTTCTTGCTGAAAACACGTTAAGTAAGTAACATGTTACAAACACTGGAAAGGGTGGCATCGAAATATCTTTTTTAATTAATCCACAATGTTTTTTTGTAATTAAAGGTAAATTGAAGCTGACTGCACCTCATCTGCCGATACCAGGAACCAGTGCAATGTAATGTTTAAATTACTAACAAGTAATTTAAGCATTACCTCTTCTTCCCCTTCTTTGTTCCTCCCATTGCATATGAGGTACACCCAAGCTATTACAACAAATGATTATAGTAGAGTTACAACATGAATCGCAAATCCACATTTTACTTGAACATACGTTTATTATAGTTCTATTCACTTAATAGCAGGTAACACTTTAATATCAAACACTTCTTCTTGTTGGCTAACAATGCCCATCTGTAGTGTTTAACAAATGTAGATGGACTTGTCCTTGAGGCCCCCCTGCAAAGCCCTTTGATATTCTGCCCAAGAGACAGACTTGCTTCTGATGGATCTCTGTTGAATACCCTGTGCTCTCATATTAAATCCAGATTCTTGTGACCCTGCTCACTGCCCCGGGGATCTTTCGGTCCAGGCACCCACAGTAGCCCCCACTCAGTCTGTAAAAGGTCACACATTGTTGTCCTGGAACACCGCAGGCCTCTCTTCCAAATTCTCTGATCCAAGGTGGGTCCAATTTGTAAAACCTTTCCATATTATATGTCTTCCAGAAACCTGGGAAATTGAAAATAGTTTTTATCTTGAGAGACGCACAACCTACTTTGAACCAGCCATACTTTCACAGGTGGGTAGGCTGACGGAGGGCTTGATCATGTTTGTTAAAGTGGAATTAAGTAGTTACATTTCGGATCTCCAGTGACATGTGCCCTCAACCCGGGGGCTTCGGCTAACATTTCCTGGCTCCCTCTCAGTGGTTTTAGTTAATGTTTATAATAGCATGTGATAAATCTGAGCCCGGTGGTGTCAAAACAATTCACACATTGACAAAACTAAAAAGCTGCCCACCAATTTCAGACCCACTGGCTTTCCAATGCTTGTTTATTTTTGTTTCCCATAATCCCATTGAAACTGGTTACACTGTTTTTCCATTATGAATATTTTGGGGAAATACTAGCATGCATCAACAGATGCTACTAAATGGTGCTGCAAAGAAATGGTACCTGAAATTTTACAGTAATTTAGCAAAATGTTTATTTTTCCTGCTTTCATTTTTTTATGACCATTTTATTTTGAAAGAAAAGAATCATCAACATGCTTTCAAGTTCCTGCAAATATTTGCATCAATTCAGAGAGCATTCTTCAAGCATTATACATAGCCTCATATTGCTAAACTTTTTATACTGGAACCACTGTCAATAGTGCAGTCCGAGCCTACACCATTTACTTAGCGCGCTCACCCTAATAATAAAGGCTTTGCATTAATGAACCATAAATACAAGTTTGAACAGCATTAACATATGGACAAATTATTACCTTAACTGCAGATAATGCTCTTCCCTAATCCATAATCTGTTACTTCAAACTGGCAGCCAAAGGGTTAGTGCTGCAGGGAGTTGGGCCTACTTGTCCCAAGGACAAAACACACATGAAAACGTGCTGCTCATGCTTTAGGAATTCCACATCCCTGCAAGCCTTGTGTTTGCTTTGATTGTCCTAAATTGGCAGGGTAGGTCCAGACGTGGGTCCCTCGCTCACTTTGCCACTGGATTCAAGCAAGCCGGGCTGAAGAAGGCTGAAATGCCAGAAACCGGTCCCCGGAAGCTTGTTTCCTTCCCAGTGTAAGAATTGGCTTTTGTAGTCTGGTCTGCCCTGTTCTTGGGTAGGAGTGTTCTGATTAACTCAGATACTCTGTCCATCACCACCCCCTTTTTGTAATTATTTTGGCCACCATGAGTGTGGAAGGGTATGCTCAGACATGAGTCCCTTGCTCATTGCACCATCAGGATTCAAGCAAGCCGGGCCGAAGACGGCTGTAATGCCAGAAACCGGTCCCCGGAAGCTTATTTCCTTTCCAGTGAAGAATTGGCTTGGTAGTTTGGTCTGCCCTGTTCCCATGATGCACTGGGCCAGGGACAGACTAATTTGCATATAGCCAGGTTCTGAACTGGGATGGTGCAGTGAGCTAAAAAACGGTGATGGATCAAGCCCTGATCTGTTGACTGGGTAGGAGTGTTCTGATTAACTCAGATACTCTGTCCATCACCACCCCCTTTTTGTAATTATGAAGGCCAGAGCTACGCACATGGATCCCAAGCCGACGGCTGTTGTCAAAGAGGAACCTGTGTGCACCCTCCGCACGGATGTCCAAGAGCAGCGGCCCAGAACCACCCGGCCGAAAACGGCTGCGCCCTCGCAGCCTTCCTGCAGTCGCTCCTGTGGTTGGTGTGGAGGCCCATTGCTGCACGACGGAGTCTGCCCTGCGCAAGGTAAAACCTGCAGTGCCTGCGGGAAAGTGAATCACTTCTCAAAAGTATGTCGGTCCACCCGGAGGAGAAGACAGGGTGGCCCACCAAGGAGAGTAAGCGCATTGAACCGTCACACGAGGGTCCCGCCAGCAGTGACATGGATGACGATGATGAAGGTGCCACCACTGTGCACGTGGTTAGGATGTTAAACACCCTCTCAGCTACCCGGCCTGCCACGCCAATGTGTGACGTCAAAATACAAGACCAGTCAGTTGCCGCCCTCATAGACACGGGAGCCACCATCAACCTCATGGCAGCTAGCGTATACAGAAGCCTACCAAACCCTCCAGCGCTTCGCCCCACCCGAGTACAAGTCTACGCCTATGGCACCAAGTCTCCACTCAGGCTATGTGGGGTATTCCAGGCCGATCTATCCCATGATGCCGCCCACCAGCACGCCAAAGTGTATGTGTCCCAGGAAGGGTTCGGATTCCTGCTCGGCTGCAGAACTGCTCAAGACCTCAACTTGATTCACTTTTCGTTCACCATTTATGCCCACAGCCTGGAAGGCCTGCTGGATGGGTTCGAAAGCCTGTTTGAGGGGATCGGATGCCTGAGAGGCCCAGCAACCCGTCTGCACATTGACCGGTCTATAGCCCCTATCGTGCTCCGCCACCGGAGGATTGCCTTTCATCTTCGCCTCAAGGTCGAAGCGGAGCTGCGCCTGCTAGAGAGAGCCGGGATCATAGAACGAGTGTGTGGCCCCACCCCCTGGGTGTCACCCATCGTCGTCGCGAAGAAACCGAAGCAACCCGACGCGGTCTGCATCTGTGTGGACATGCGGGTCCCCAACCTCACGAACAAGCGCAAACGTCACCTGACCCCAACGGTCGATGACATCATTGGAGAGCTGTCAGGCTCCAAGTGGTTTTCGAAAATGGACCTCCGCTCCAGGTACCACCAAATCCCGCTTCACCCGGACTCTCGCCCTATCACGACCTTCTCCACCCATGCAGGGCTGTGGCGTTACACCTGATTGAACTTTGGGATCTCCAGTGCTGCGGAGGTATTCCAAAACATCATCAAGAATGTCCTCCAAGGGCTGGACGGAGTTCTGAACGTCAGTGATGACATTCTCGTGCACGCTGCTACCCTGGAAGAACACATCCAATGGCTTCATGCAGTTTCCACCCACCTCCGAGACAGCGGCCTCACCCTCCACCGTGAAAAGTGTGAATTCTTACGAAAGGACATCAGTTTCTTTGGGTACCGGTTTTCATACAAAGGCATTGGTCCCGATCCAAACAAAGTGAAAGACATTCAGAACGCTCCTGCCCCGACGTACGTGTCTGGAGTCCGCAGCTTCCTGGGCATGGTGACGTACTGTGGACGCTTCATTAAATCTGTTGGACCTGACAGGCCCTCTGCGGGACCTCACCAAGACCACCAGCCACTGGATATGGGAAGCGGAACAAGATGAGGCGTTCCAGAGAACCAAGGCAGCCCTGCCCGCCGATACCACTTAGCGTATTTTGACCCAAGGCATGAGCCCAGCTGGTGGTGGATGCCAGTCCCACAGGCCTCGGAGCAGTGTTGGCCCAAAGGCAGCCCTGTGGAGAGTGGGTCCCTGTTGCCTACGCCAGCAGAACCCTTACTCCAGTGGAAAAGCGCTATTCTCAAATCGAGAAAGATGCCATTGCAATCTTACGGGGTTGTCGCCACTTCCACATCTACCTGTATGGACATCCGTTCATGGTAATAACTGACCACAAACCTCTTATCCCACTGTTCCAAGGTTTTCTTCACGGCCCTCTCCGAGGATTGAGAAATGGGTGCTGCAACTTCAGGAATTTCAATTCACGGTAGAATACAGGCCGGGCACCCGCAATCCCGCTGACTTCTCGGCCCGACACGCTCGACCAGTCACCGAGCCGGAAGCAGCCTCAGCCATAGCCATGGAATAATACGTACGGATGATCGACGAAAGGTCCAGGCCTCTCCCCATCTCCCTAGAAGAAGTCGTACAAGCTACAAAAGACGATGACTGCCTCAAGTTGGCTATCAGAGTGTTCTCCTCAGGAGATTGGAAGTCACTCCAAAGCCCATCATCATTCCGCACTACGGAAGCCCAGGACACGCTAAAAGCCCTATACCAAGTGTGCAACAAGCTGTCAGCATCCCCTGATGGCTGACTCCCGAGAGGTCCTTGCCTTGTCCTACCCAAGCGCCTGACCCAGCAAGCCACCCTCCTTGCACATGGGGCCCACCAGGGAATTGTGAAGTAAAAAAACCGCCTAAGGAGCAAGGTGTGGTTTTCTGGCCTAGACAACAGGTGGAGTGCATCATCCAGCGCTGCCCGGTGTGCCTAGCAACCGGCCTTCCCAGCCGCCCGGCACCGATAATCACCGAAGTGGGTCCATCTTTTCCACGGGAAAGGGCCAGTGCAGATTTTGGCAGTCTCCCAGGAGGGAAATACATTTTGGTGGTAGTAGATGACTTTTCACGATACCAGGAGATAGAAATCATCTCTTCAACGGCGGCGGGAGAAGTCATCCCAAAATTGGAAAAGATAATGGCAACCCACGGCTTGATGAAGGAACTCAGGACAGACAACGGACCGCCCTTCACTAGCGCAGTGCTCTCCGAGTATCTTTCATCTCATGGAATCAAGCATCGCCGGATAACTCCAAGGTGGCCCAGGCGAACGGAGAAGTAGAAAGGCTGATGCGAACACTAAACAAGACAATCCAAATAGCCATGTCTGATGGTCGAAGTCTGGAGCATGCAATCTACCAGTTCCTCCGAGAATATCGCCTCACACCGCACTGCACCACTAGGATCTCCCCGGGCCGTCTCTGTTTCGGCAGAGCAGTAACTGATACCATCCCGCATCACCCAGTGTGGGCCCAGTGTTCAAATCCTCCGAAGCAGTCTATGGCGCCGCGCACCAAAACCAACCAGGAAGCGTCTAGGCAAAGACGAGCTGAAGACAGTTCCATAGCTGTCGGAGACAGAGTACTGGTGCGTGACCGCCACCCAGGAGGAAAGTTCAGGATGCCTTTTGAATTGGACCCGTGGACTGTGACAGAAGTCGAAGGCACCATGGTAGTAGCCTCGCGGGGTACCGAAAGAGTAACCCGGAATGTGTCTTTCTTCAAAAAAATCCTCGCCGACAACTTTGAAGAATTCGCAACACCCGACGTGACACACCCTCCAGAACCAGACAGCCATCAAGAGCCAGGAGGAGGCAGCAGCCAGCCCCCCAGTCATCAAAGGAGAAGTAGCCAAAATTCCATCGCTTCTGAAGAATCCCAAGGTCAAGAACCCCCAAGCAGGCAGTTGGCGCCCATGGAGGAGGACCCACTGAGTGCGGCCCTGACCCCTTCGAGTCGAGGCAGTCAGGGTCGGTACAGTTTGCGGCCTCATCCCAAGACGTCCCAGAGGTACCAGGACTTTTTAGCCCGCTGCTGACCCCTGTGAGGCGAAAATGGAGAGAAAGATCCTGGCTGATCAAGTAAGACTGTTCCAAAATGTTTTCACCGTCAGAGACTGATAGTCACTGGTTTAAAGTTTGAAATGTTCCCTTTGTGTTCTTTTCTTTTATTCTGTGGGTAAAGGAGGAATGTAATGTTGTTCCAAGTGGACCAACCCACCAAGCAGTGTTGCGAGGGGGTGGTCCCTGTAGACACCCACAACGTCTCCCACTTAGGCTGCCCCAGCGTGTGCTCGGCCAGCACGTTAGCAAAGAAATAAAGAGCCCAGGGACCTGGGCGTGGTTCAGCAGAGTACTGGCCACTAACCAAGAACGTGTGTGTCGTTCATTGTGTCCCGCTAGGCCCCCGCCTACAACACTACAGCAGCGTTCTGACTGGTCCGAGTGCCGTGGTTCGGCGCTCAGCCAGAGACTGGGAGACTGGGCATGTTCTCCATGCAAGTTGTAATGCAGCCTGTATGGAGAACAGGGAAAGTGCGCATGACTGTTTTGGGCAGCTCGAGAGGGCCGACCAAAGTCATTGCGCACTTAGGAGGGTTCTACTACTCCTCCCCTGTTCGGCAGCCCCGCCCCCTCATGCAAAGCTGCCGCAGCAGAAGGAAAAGATAAAATGATAATTATATTACGTTATTATCATTTTTATTTTTTTATTTTTTACAGTTGCAAGGCAGTGAGGCGACGCTCCTCCGCCTTAGCGGAGGAGCCGCCACTGTTTGAATCTGTCCCCCGTATGTGGCTGTTGTCCCACAGCGGTATTAACACAGCAGGCCTGGCAGTGGTTTATATGGGCCAGTACTTTGCGACACAGAGTTCCTGCACTTTTTTATTTTGAGAGGGATAGTACCTGCACTTCTCAGCAGAAGTGCAATATTTTAATCGGAGAGTACCGCCATTTTTCCGTAACGAGCAGGATCCCCTCTATATGGTAGGTGCGCTTCTATTTTTCCATTTCAAGCACTGGACCTGGCGCATCTGTACATAGAAGATTGGGACATTTGTTGCTTTGCAGTAACCAAGGGAGACCTCTCCTTTCAGTCATGCCAAGTACACCTTTTCACAAAACAGAAACGCGCACACAAAACACATTTCCCATAATGCACGGTCTATAAATAGCACAGTGCTTGTCAGTTCTGGGCAATGAGTTCATGTATTCTACCAACCAAGAGTGTTAGGTAAGTTTCTTTGGAAAATTCTGCTGCAAAAGGCACCATTTAGGTCACTGAGGTGCACCTCATTTGGTTTGCTATCACAGTGTCATCCGAAGCAGCATTTTGCTCCGTGTTTGACAGTGTCTACCAGTCATCACTGCGAAGTTGTGAAGCACATTCCTACAGCGCACTTAAAAAAATATGGATAGTGTTGATCTGTGTGGCTTCTTTAAGATTTTGCACTGGGTTAAAAAAAAGTCCTAATTTATGCACTATCAAGCCCATGCAAGCTTTTCAGACATTAGAAAAGGTGAAATAAAAAGCATTATGTGTTATACTATCTAGAAAGTTGGTACTTCTGGGTTATAAAGTCACCTTTTGGTTAAGGTCACATTTACAAATTACTCGGCCTGCTTTAACATGTCACCAGACTCTCTAAGTGGCAGGATAGAGCCACACTTCCAAGCTAACAAGGAAGTATTTTGAACATAAATGAACTGAGGTCCCATTGCTAGTGGTCAGTGAACATCAGAATAGTCCTTCCCAACCTCAATTACAGATACCGCGGGCATCGGTAATTCATGGGAGTGGGTGAAATAACCCCCTACTACAAGGGCATTTTAAGACATAGGGATTTATTATGGGAACCGGGAAGACCGCACTGGATACCAGCTGATAGTCCACTTTAATCCCCGGCTACCCCTCCAACCAACCTCCTGGGAGACTCAACAGCACATTTCAGCAGCCAAAGTGTCTGGGTGTAATACTTCCAATCCACAGAGTTTCAGCAGATCCGGAAATACGGATTTGGCTGGCAGCTCCTATTACAACTCAGGGTCACCTTGGGAGACATAATGGGGCATCTAGTGGCATTTCAAGCATATGTGAGCATATAAATATTAATGCCTGCATCCTTCTATTAGCCTTCTGCCATCACTGTGGGTAGCTTGTCCGTGCCATCTGTCCACTTCTAGTATCACAGGAGCATTCAACTGAGGTGGTTAAGCCAGACAACTCTTGGGAAGAGCCAAGCCAGGACAGGCGTTTGACATGGCTCTAAGAGCCTAGGTGCGAGCCGAGTCCACAAAATGAAAAAAAAATCAGGAAGTCAAGCCTGATTTTTTGGGGGGAGAATCATAAAAAGAAGGTACATATGTTTCATGTTTTATCTCTTTTTAAAGATGGTAACATTTTAATCTATTAGTACACGACTACAATAAAATAGCAGTAATTTAGCTGAGTGGTGAAAATGAGTCGTGTAAGGCCTGCTAGTGCAATCCTACTAAAGACGGGGCATTTACAGGGCTACCTAGTGGCTGCAAGCCCCACGTCACGCTGTGATGAACCAAGTGGCTTCAAGCCCCATGTCACGCTGTGATGGACCAAGTGGCTGCAAGTCCCACGTCACGCTGTGATGGACCAAGTGGCTGCAAGCCCCATGTCACGCTGTGATGGACCAAGTGGCTGCAAGCCCCATGTCACGCTGTGATGGACCAAGTGGCTGCAAGCCCCATGTCACACTGTGATGGACCAAGTGGCTGCAAGCCCCAAGTCACGCTGTGATGGACCAATTGGCTTCAAGCCCCATGTCACGCTGGGATGGACCAAGTGGCTGCAAGCCCCACGTCACGCTGGGATGGACCAAGTGGCTGCAAGCCCCATGTCACGCTGGGATGGACCAAGGGGCTGCAAGCCCCACGTCACGCTGGGATGGACCAAGTGGCTGCCAGCCCCACGTCACGCTGGGATGGACCAAGTGGCTGCAAGCCCCATGTCACGCTGGGATGGACCAAGTGGCTGCAAGCCCCACGTCACGCTGGGATGGACCAAGTGGCTGCAAGCCCCATGTCACGCTGTGATGGACCAAGTTGCTTCAAAGCCCACGTCACGCTGTGATGGACCAAGTGGCTGCAAGCCCCACGTCACGATCTGATGGACCTCGACCCTGCTTTACAGTGTCTGAAAAATATGATAAATCTGCACTATTCAAATCACTGCACAGCATGGTAGACCATTCTTGGTGCCACCAGCTTTTTTGTTGGAGGTAATGCCACTCCTATCAATAAGGAAAAACTCTTATAAACTATTTTTGTGGGAATAAATTGCCGAACCAGGTTATTTATTCCCGACCATGGGCCTACATGTATGCAGTTATAAATTTGGGTCCAAATTCCACCGCATATGGTGTGCCTATGGCTAAAAAGAGCCATGGCAACTGTAGCTCAGACCCACGAGCTGTCCACAGCGGGACATGAAAAACACTGAAATCCTAGATGGCACGATAAATGGAAGTAAAGCAGCAAAACCGTCAACATCCAGGGTTGTAGCTATCAATAGTGTAGTAGGTGCAATGGCACCAGGGACAGGGCTGTGAGGGCCCTACTGTGCCCACTTACCATTTGGACCCATTTCCCAGGCATTCTCTAGGGCTTATAGCACCCTTCCTACACCACTCTCACAATTCCAGCCGACAAGGCGCTCTGTGTATAAAGGATCCACTAATCAGTTCAGAAACATATTTCGGCTCATTATCTACTTTCTTTAAATTTACTTTTGTCTTTCAGCTAAGAAGGATCAGGTATAGACAAACACACTGTAGTATTTTCATCCTTTTTTCGAAAAGGTAGAATTTGCAAGCCTTTAAACAAAGTACTGCGAGGGCTCTTACAGGAGCTATTTCTGAGACGGAGATAACGTATCACATTTCCACTCAGCATGCTTCACTCATTCACTTTCTTCTCATCCTATAGCTTGTCTTCCTCTTCTTGTGTTTGGCCTTCCCCCACAGTATACCCTTTTTACCACCCTTCTGATTGGCTGCCTTGTATCCTTCTGCCATTAGACTGATGGGGTGTCACAGTATCCAGCAGAACCTGGGAAATCTAGTGGTATGTAACAACAATTGGTTCTGTAGGGATGTGCTATATTTCTTTATAAAGAACATTATTTATCTCCTGAACGACTAGGAATTGCTAATTGAATGGTACAACAAATAAGTAGAAAATCAAACTGACACAAAAAATTGATTTAAACAAGGTATATTATCAATCATATATCATGGAGCAACACAGATAATGACATATCAAGAAGGCACACAGGACTGCCATGTAACATATACAGTAACAAAAATAAAATATTGGACACAGTGTATCAAACAAGAAAAACATTAAATACGCAGGACATTTAACAACTGAACATAAAACACACAAATGACTCAGTTGGGTAGCCGTTAGAAACACATATGTATGTTCAGTCATATATCCTCATTTCTTGGATTTGAAGTATGCGAGACACTGATATGGAACACCTATTGGTATCATCGACATTTCACCCCGTTTAAGAAATGGGTGTTCATACCAAACATCACCATGGGTCTTCATCAGGACTAAGAAAAAACAGCCTGTGTGGTAAAGGATAATGGGTGTCAGTGTTGTGAATCGATCAAGCAGAGTGCTAAGATAACTATGAAGCGTCCTCTTATCCGCTTATAAATCTCACCTGGTCTAGGTGTGCGGCAGACTAATACTAGGCGGTCTGTTCCAACTGTGAATGTTGATCAGATGAATCCAAGGTAAAATGGTCCCTTAGTATTGGGGAATACTAAGGGACTAAGGGAACACCACCACAGCACCAAAACTCGCCGTGCACCCGCCTCGACGGAACTGGAGCAAGGTCACAGAGGAGCACCTCAACAGCACCCTCCGTCAAAACCCCCCATCGCCACGACCGACACCAACTCCGTAGTCAGGGAATTTCAACGCTGGGTCTCCTGCTGCGCTGACAAGATTGCACCCCTCCGCCCGCCAAACGACGCCCTCTGAAGGCCGCCTGGTTCACCACAGAACTTCAAGAAGCCAGACGCTCCTGCAGCCGCCAAGAGAAAACCTGGCGAAACCTGAAAACCACGGAAGCACGGAACAGCCACAAGAACGCCCAAAAGGAATACCACCAGCGCATAAGAGACAACAAACGGATATTTATAAGAGGCAAGGTCCAGAACAACGTCACCAACGCTAAGGATCTGTTCAACGTCATACAGCAGTTCGCAAGACTCACCTGCGAAGCCACGGACATCACACCTTCCCAGGAATTCTGCAACAAGCTCAGCTCCTACTTCCATCTAAAGATCAAGGCCCTCTATGACAACTGCAGCAAACTAACGATGAACATCACCCCCTCACCCACCGCCGCCGATAAGCCGACCATCACTTCCTGGGATCACCGCAACCATGAAGAAAACTCACTCAGGAGCCACTACAGACCCCTACCCACCACATATATTCCACAGGGCCGCCTCCGTCATCGCACTCGAACTTGGACACATCATCAAAGCCTCCCTCAGATCAGGCATCTGCTCAGATGACTGGAAACGGGCGGAGGTAAAATCCCTCCTCAAGAAACCAACTGCCGACCCAATGGACCTGAAAAGCTACTGGCTCATCTCTCTCCTCCCGTTTGCAGCCAAAGTCACAAAGAGACTCGTAAACGCCCAGCTGACCGCCTTCATCGAAGAAAACCCCGTCCTGGAATCCTCCCAGTCTGGAATCCGCAGCAACCACAGCACTGAGACCGCTCTCCTCGCTGCCACTGATGGCTAAACTCAGAGAAGACTGAGGTCCTCATCCTCAGATCCTGCACCTCTACTTAGGACAACACCTGGTGGCCCTCCACCCTCGGGAGCCCCCCCCCAGACCATGCTCGGAACCTCGGCATCATCCTAGACTCCTCCCTCTCCATGAACCGCCAGATCAATACCGTCGCCTCCACTAGTTTCAACTGCCTTTGCATCCTCCGTAAGACCTTCAAATGGATCCTCCTGATTGCAGAAGGACATAAACATCAGACTGGACTACGGCAATGCCCTCTACGCCAGAATCAACAAAACTCTTCTACACAGACTTCAAACCATCCGGACACCGCATCTAGACTTGTCCTCGGGACACCGCGCCTCAAGCACATGACCCAACACCTATGAGGCCTCCACTGGCTCTCCGTGGAGAAGAGGGTCACCTTCAAACTCCTCACCCATGCCTACAAATCCCTCAACAACATCAGACCCAAATACCTCAATGAGAAAGTATTCTTCCACGTACCCAAGAGGAGCCTCAGCTCTGCAGACCTAGCCCTGGCAGACGTCCCCCACATCCGCAAAAACAGAACAAGCGGGAGAGCTTTCTCCTACATCGCAGACAAAACCTGGAACAAGCTCCCTGTGAACATCAGACACTCCCCGACCCTGCACACATTCAGGAAGGACCTCAAGACCTGGCTCTTCGACTGATCCAGAGCCACCCCCTCCCCCTCCAAACACCTTGAGACCTTTAAAGGTGCGTAGTAGCGTGCTTTATATACCCCTGATTGATTGATTGATTGATTGATTGCTTTGTACAATGTTCTGTGATTTGAAAGCGATAGACACAAACTGTTATCACGTGGTTCAGTTTTAAAATTTGGTGAAAAACTGACTGACAGTTTTGGAATCTATTTTTCACTCTGTGGTGCATAATACAGAAGAAATCGAATTTTCACTAATTTAAGCCAACTTTCTTCTGTTATCCATTTTGGATGAGGCACTATTGCATACCACTTGGTCATTACTGTTGCTATTATTTTGCTGTAATAAAGGATTTTAGGTTTTACTATTAAAAGATTAATAGTTTCCCAGCAGCACTGAACAAAATATACTTTTCCAAGGCAAACCTAACTGTCTCAGACTGGACAACATACTAGGTAATAAGCCAAATCACATGTACAGTCTGTGGGAACACCAGACGCTACTATAGTAGAATGGTGAGAAAATCTCTGAATATATTCTGTAGTAAATGTTTCTTTTTGCTTGCTTCTTATTGGTGAAGAGCCTGTGAACCATATACCTATGTAGTAAATGTATGAAATCCTTTGTTTAAGTCCTATAAAAGAATATGATTCCTCCATGCTGGATGAACCCCTTCCCCATTCTTAAAAGTTGAACTAATGCTGGATTTCCAGCAGAACTTTAGAGTTCTCTGTACCCCTTCTGATTTTTAATCTTATTGCGCTACTTAATTGATGGCCCAGCTTATGAATTCCTGTAACTGATATTCTTTAAATAAATCTTTAAAACTTTGGAACTTGTCTATCGTTCTTAAGTAGAAACACCTTCTGCCAAATATTTTATGTAAAAGCTTTAACTTTGAGTGAGACGGATCCAGCGGGGACCACCAAAGTCCATTACGGTCTACACCACTCGTGGTCAAGTTGTTGGCATGCAACAAAGAGTAAATGAGACACAGGCTTACGTGCTGAGACTGTTCGGCGTTCCATTACATACAAGTTAGGAATGAGTGTCGGGATCATATCCCCTTGTCTCACCAGTGACACTGATCACTTGTATATTATTTATCAGCATCAGCAAATATCATTTTGACAAAAATGATGTACATACCAACCGCCTGATAGTACATCTGCAGATATCATTTTGGATGGAAACATATAGAGAAGGTTATGGAGTTAATGGGTGATGGATGTGTACAACAGACATGGCAAGACAAACAAAGGACTCATATACATATTGGCAATGCAAGACTTAGGGCCTGATTTAGAGTTTGGCGACAGGGTACTCCACCACAAATCCTTTACACCAAACTGACGGTTTGCCTGCCCTTTTGTGAGTCATGTGGACCGTCATATGTTTCCTACTGCAGAGCCCCCGATGGTTCTGCCACTGGAACCCCTACAACAATAGCACAACAGATTTGGGGCCATCAGTGTGGGTGCATCAGACCATTTGCCCTATTTAGATTGGACGGTCTGATGAATTCTTTTCACTTCAGGCACAAGGCAGAAACTCTGCTGAACCCAAACTGAAAAAATATAAAAATGACCACTAACTGGAAGAAAGCTCCCAGGGTATCAGGGTCATTTATATTTTGTTTTTGAAAATGAAACTTTGAGAGGTATTCCATGGCAGTATTCGTAAAGGGAGTTAGGAGACAAAGCACATTTAAACCCGTAGAGCATTCCAGTGTTGAGGTTCCATTAAACAGAAGGATTGCAACCTGGGAGATGGACATGAAGCTTTCAGGGTAATTAGATTGTTATGGTTGTCTGAGCCTAGGTAACAAGTTGTGATGTATATTCTTACAATAGATAAGAGGTACTTTGTGGAGAAGCCATTTATGCCACAGAAGACTGGGATTAATAATTTATAGAGTTCCATTCCTCGTTCGACAACCTGCCAGCATGGTGCATGTGGTGCTTTTGATAACTGTATAATGGAGTGAGACTAGATGGGAGATCCACTAGCGTCAGTTACAAAGTATATCAGAGGGGAGGTGGCTAGGATTGGTGAAGGAAGCAGGTGCCGAAGTGGCAAGGAAGTGGGATGAGTTCATCATAACTGATCTGATAGCCATCAAGTGATGGAGGTCTGCCATACAGTTGGAGGTCTGTGTCAGTAGGTGAGGAGTGAATGTGGGGGGAAAAAAGATATGGGTGTTATCAAGCTGAGATAGGAGAATCCAATGATTAGTCCGAGGGATAATGTGTTGATTGAGAAGAGTGTGGGTCCCAGGCTGAGTCTTATTGATCACTGTTTGGTAGAAGTGATGGAGTGGAGAGGGAGCAGCACGAGCTACAGAGATTGAACAGGTCCCTGCTGAAGTGAGAGGGTCCCATTTCTTTATGGTGTGCAGGGGTGATCCGCTCACCTTGAACCCGTTTTCAGTCTCCAAATCACTAGCCTTCTCTCTTGCAGCAATTGCCTGCTTTCTGGCCAGCATCAGGTCATCAGCTCCCTAGAGTAAAAGTGAAGCCTCAGAAACACACCGAAGTCACAAAACACCTTCAATACAGAAATCTTCTGTAAGCTACTTCCTGAAGTGCAGACGTGAGGCAGACCTTGACTGCAGAAGAAAAGTGGCATTGATTGGTAGCTGTAAGCTGCACGCTTATTGGTCAGTTTATTCGTTTACGCTTTTCCTTGTTTATTTGTTTGGCTTATACCACTATATGAGCCTGGTTTAACATTCGGAACTTACTGCAAGACAGCTCTAAATGTGAGAACAACACCCATTGTTTAAGATTATTTTAATTTAATTAGTTTAACTAAGCATTGAGATTTCTTTTTAATTTTTATTGTATGATTAAGAAAAGTGTGCAAAGGCTAAAACACTTACGCTTTGAACCTATGACCATGGAGTCAGTTGGTCAATTTAAAAAAAAAAAAAAAAAATTCAAGACTACAGGAATGCTATTCAACTGTCATGGAGATAAACGATGGCTGATGAAAGGCACCTAGCCTGTAAACAAGCATGGACGATGGGAGAGGGTGTTCAAACACGGATAAGATACGCTTAACAGAAAAAGGACCTGTACAAATATTTTTGGCATAAAATCTCGCATGTTGTTGAAATAAGTTGTAGGTTGGTATGTTGTTAGTCAAAAAAGCAGTTGCCACTGAAAACGGTGCGAGCAAAAACAGAAGCGCTTGTGAAAAGTGCTCTTAAACAAATAGAAAGGTAGTCTCGAAAAAATGCCCTGAAATGGCTGCTGTGCAAGTTGAGGAAAAATTGGTCATGCTCTCTGGGAGGGCTAAACAGAAGAAGAGGCATGACACATGTGTGACCTGGACAAATGGGGAAGACGAATAATGGAGCGATGATGGAGCCAGCAAATTGGAAACCTATGAGCAGGCTGAAACCCAAAAAGTAGATACAATAGGTCGAGACCAAAAAAACCGAATCTCTGTAAAACAGTATTAGTCTACAGATTGTTCTTAGCTAAGAATGCATTTTTAGAGGTTCTAATTTAGTGATGAATTCCTTAAAATATAATTAAGGACAAGCTTCATTTTGTGAGCTGTAGTTTTCCCTGTGCCCAAGATTGCAGTGAACCAAGGACCAAGAGGTGGTAAGAAGGCAGACTTTAAAAGCGATTTTCCTCTACCTGTGACTGCATCATTTTCACCTGTTTTGCTTGTGGTTGTTAAAGTTTTAAAATTGAAGTTTTAACTTGCTCGTGATTGCATCATTTTTTACCTGTTTTGTTTAAAAATATTACGTTTTACTTGTCACTGACTGTCTAATTTTACCTGCTGCACTGTGGGCTTTTCAGTCCAACATCTGCTGTATTTGCAAATTGCCCGTGACTACCTAATTTTCCCTCCTAGTTTCTCCCTTGATCTTTGCTCAGGCCTGTGCGTTAAGACCCCCCTCCCCCCCCCCCCGGTCCCTTTGTAGGTCTTGCCTAGCGTTGCAGCGCATAGCGCTGCTCGTTCGACTAGAGATTTTGTGGATGAGGGGTTTCCAGAAAGGGACTGGAAGCCCCGCCCCTCATTTCCATTGGCTTGCGTCACTTTTTATGGTAAACCGTGGCCTGCCATTGGAAATGAGGGTTTTTTATTGACGTCCTTTCACCTCCGATCCGGATTGGGTCGCCTGCTTTGCTGCGGTCGCAAAGCACTTTCTTATCTTAATGGGGACATGTGTTTCTAATTAGAAACACATAGCCCCATAAAGACAAGATCGATGCTTGTTAAAAGTCCTGTTCTGGTGAAGGCGTGTTGTCTAAGCACTTGCTGGGCTCAAGGGGAAGCTGCGGGCCTGTCTTTGTGTCCCCGACTCCTTGGCCTTGGGAGTCTGTCCTCGTGGCTCACCTTCGGTGTGAGACTATCTGCATGGCTCACCCTTGGAGCGAGGGTCCGTGCATGTGCAATAGGTTCTAGTCTTTCTGCGCATGGTTTCTCCCATGCCTCTAAAGTTTTTTGGTGCGAGGGGGTGCACAGGGTGACCTGTCGTAGCACCACGCCTTTCTCAGTGTGTTAAGAAAATTCTGGTGCGAGGGGGTGCCCAGGGTGACCTGTTGCAGCACCACGCCTTTCTCGGCGTGTTTACATTTGCAGTCCGTTACTTGGCACCCAGTGTGAGAGGCCCAGGTAACACGCTCAGCCACGGGGCCCTTCACAAATCAGATTGTTCTCATTGTGTTTCTCTTGGTAATGGTGCCATCAAAGGTGCTGCAGATACGATGCCTAATGGAAAATCGGTTAAGTAAGAAACAAAGCTCAATGGAATCTGTGTCTGCAGGGTCTTAGGGCACTAGCTTTTTGTGTGAGACTTTAAGGCCCTTCACGTGGCAGTCCGTGTGTGGCGATCACCACAGAAGATTTGTGAGCCTATGCTTGGTCAGGTAAGCTTTCGAAAATGGATCCGAATGGAGATGTGTTCAAAGCTGAGCAAAAATGAAATAGGAGGCTTGCTCAGTGGCTTAACAATAACCCCCACTGTGCGGGGGCCCCGGTAGCGGGCCTGAAAGCTCCTGGCTGGTCTAGAGTGAGGGGGGCACTCCGTGCAATTTGCAGGGGCCCCTCAAGTTTTGCTACGCCACTCGGCCGTCTCCTTCCTTTGTTCTCAAGGGTTTTGGTGTGTCTCCCTGTTTGCACCTCTGTGTTGTGTAAGTGAATATCTGTGTCTGCTGGTGCGGATGTGCGCTTTTATATGAACATTGACATGATCGTCACTACCTGAACCCGTGTGTGTGCGCCTCTATGTATTAGTGAATGCATGCGCCTATGTGTGTTTGTGACTGCTTGAACTCATGCGTGTGCCTGTATGTCTTTGTATGTTTGTGACTGCATGCGCCTGTGTGTGTGTTTGTGACTGCTTGAACCCAAGTGTGTGCCTGTACGTCTTTGAATGTTAGGGACTGCATGCGTCTATGTGTGTTTGTGACTGCGTGAACTCATGCCTGTGCCTGTATTTATTTGTATGTTTGTGACTGCATGCGCCTGTGAGTGCGTTTGTGACTGCTTGAACCCAAGCGTGTGCCTGTATGTCTTTGTTTGTTGTTTGTGCCGCGATAAGGACAGAGGGGAGGAGCTTTATCCTAACCTTGGTGCTTGAAGAGGAAAGAGGAAATGGTAAGCGGTGAAGGGGGCCGAATATGCTAACCAACCATTTCCCTCTATTCCCTCTGCCCTACCCGCAGGCTCACTCCGCCTTCACAGTGATAGACCAGGGCTGTAGTATCGAGAGCAGCGGCGGATTCCTGGCACACGTTCACACTCCCCACATAGCGCAGACCTGTGTTTTTAACGGGGTTGTCCCTGTAGTTCGAGTACATCAAACTACAGTGACTGCCCCCATTAAAATAGCTCCTCAGTGTAGTGGTGTATATTACACCACTGCACTGGAGCCATGGTTGGATCTAATGCACATGGGACAAACATGCAAAGGGCACCATGCCTGCATGCAGTTTAAACAAAATAAAAATGGAATTATTCCTGAGCAGTGTCTTGCTATTTTGCCCCCGCCCTCACTGACTGCTGTTGCTTTGCTCTACCGTACTTATTGTTTTCTGCTCACCCTCCCTGCAGTCCGTGTTGCTTTGCCCCATACTCCTCAAATGTCATCTGTTTTGCCCCTCCCTGCGTGTTGTCTGTGTTGTTTTGCAGCTGCCTCTCTGTCTGTGTTGGTTTGACCTCACTGTTCCGGTCTGCTGTACGTGTTCCTTTGCCCCCACCTGCCCCCATTGCCCTCAGGACACACCATAACAGGTATTTGCAATGCAATAGGTCTCGCATTTACTCGAGTTTGAGCTATTAACATTGCAAATAACAATGCCTTTTATTTTTGTTTTTAAAACATAAATAAAAGGCAGTGTCATTTAAAATGCCAATAGCTTAAACTTGCGTAAGTGCGAGACCTATTGCATAGCAAATGCATGTTGTCTTAGCAAGTGAGTGAAACCAGATTATTCCCCCCTTAGAAACAGAGATATTATACATCAGAGACACAACAGAGACTGCAGTAATCTGCTGTTAGTTGTTCAAGTGTTTGAAAAGGGATTGTATCACTCATTTTGTTTGGCTAGGAGATTGAGTCGTTTAAGCGTTGGAAAAGCAGTATTGTTAGAGGCAAATTTTTTAGGCCCTTACCTGCAGAACTCCAGAGTGTGGATTGAACCTGTCTGTCTCCTAGGAGATTGTGAATTGAGCAGCAGCTTCCAGCCCCCTACCCATCAAGCATTGCCTGAGGTTGCAGGCACCTTCTATAGGCTGCAATTGGGTGCTACATGTGTGCACTGATTGGTGGCTGTATCTGGTGTTTCCGTTGGATATGGGGTAGTGTTCTAATTCGTTGAGGATTTGAGGGTGCAGATTCATTCCTGGGTCAGTGATTCTATTGGATGTAGGGCTTAGAGTTAGTGATATGATTGGTGGATAGGTTTTGGGGTTTCTGATTGGTTCCTGGGTTTGGGTTTCTATTGGACATAGGGCTTGGGGTTTCCTGCATGATTGGCTGCTGGGACCACGGTTGGGCCTAGGGTTGGGACTAGGCCTGGACTACGGTTTCTATTGGACGTAGGGCTCAGGGTTTTGTGCTCGAGTGGCTGCTGAGACTAGGGCTGTGATTGGCTGTAAGAGGCTGGTGTCCTGTTGGTTCTAGGGTTTAGGGCTAGTGTTGTGACTGGTTAGGGTCAGGGCTAGGGTTCCCATTGGCCGAAGGGTTCACCTGATTACTAGGGCTATTTAAGCTTAGAGTTCTGGGCGTCTCAGTCCTGACATCGAGGTTAAGGGAGAGGACAAGGGCAGATGCCTTTTTAAGCCTGTAGGGAAGAGAGGACAAGAGTAGCTGCCTGTCTGAGCCTGTTCGAGACTAGTCAAGATTAGGGCCAGAAATGCTTGCCAATTTTAAATATATCAGTACCAACTCTACCCCATCCACAAATAGATTAACACACTCACAGCACATGCACTCTACTTATTTACTAAAAACTAACCCTGGACTAAGTTCAGTATCTCAGCACCCGCTCAAAACCCCAGAAATCAAACCTATAAACCATGGATACTCACAAACTTTCTCTATGGGCCAAATTTACAGTGTGGTTTGTGGCCGAGGGATGCACCGCTGGGGGCGGGGTCAGTGGTGGGGAGAGGGGGGGGGGGTGGCTAGAGCAAAAATAAAACCTGTGACCATGAGGTTGAACACAGGCCCTTGCAGCGGACGCATTCATCCACTGAGCCACCAGACCCAGCATAAACACATATCTCTATCCCTCTCTCTGTCTCTGTCTCCCTCTCTCTCTGTCTCCATCCCTCTCTCTCTCTCCATCCCTCTCTCTCTGTCTCCCTCTCTCTATTGCTCCCTCCCTCTCTCTCTCCCTCCCTCTCTCGGTCTCCTTCTTTCTCCCTATGTCTCACTCCCTCTGTCTGTCTCCCTTTCTCTCTGTTTCCCTCCCCCTCTCTCTGTTTCCCTCCCTCTCTCTCTCTGGCTCCCTCCCTCTCTCTCTCTGGCTCCCTCCCTCTCTCTCTCTGTCTCCCTCCCTCTGCCTCCCTTCCCGTCTCCCTCTGTCTCTCTCTCACTGTCTGTCTCCCTCTCTCTCCCTCTGTCTCCCTCTCCGTCTCTGTGCCTCTCTCTCCCTCCGCCTACCTCTCCGTCTCTGTCTCTCTGCCTCTTTGTCTCTGTCTGAGAACTCATTGTCCTTGTGACGAATGTCAAACGTGCAACCTATCTCTCTCTCCCTCTCTCTCTCTCCCTCTGTCTCCCTCTGTCTGTCTCCCTCTCTATCTTTCTCCCTCTCTATCTGTCTCCTTCTCGCTCTCTCCCTCTGTCTCCCTCTGTCTGTCTCCCTCCGTCTGTCTCCCTCCGTCTGTCTTCCACCCTATGTCTCCCTCCCTCTGTGTCCCTCTGTCTCCCTCCCTCTCTCTCTCCCTCTTTCTCTCTATCTCTCTCTCTGTCTCCCTCTGTCTCTCAGTCTCCCTCCCTCTGTCTGTCTCCCTGTGTCTCCCTCTCTCTCTGTGTCTCCTTCTGTCTCCCTCTCTCTTCCCCTCTGTCTCCCTCTCTCTGTCACCCTCTCTTGCTCTCTGTCTCCCTCCCTTTCTCTCTATCTCTCTGTTTCCCTCTGTCTCCCTCTCTGTCTCCCTCCCTCTCTCTGTTGCCCTCTGTCTCCCTCTCTGTCTCCCTCCCTCTCTCTGTTGCCCTCTGTCTCCCTCTCTGTCTCCCTCCCTTTCTCTCTATCTCTCTGTTTCCCTCTGTCTCCCTCTCTGTCTCCCTCCCTCTCTCTGTTTCCCTCTGTCTCCCTCTCTGTCTCCCTCCCTCTCTCTGTTGCCCTCTGTCTCCCTCTTTCTGTCTCTTTCCCTCTATCTTCCTCTGTCTCCGTATGTCTCCTCCTGTCTCTCTATGTCCCTCCCTCTGTCTCCTTCTCTCTCTCTGTCTCCTTCTGTCTCCCACTCTCACGCCCTCTTGTCTCTCTCTCTCTCTCTCTCTCTCTCCCCCTCTCTCTCTCGGTCTCCCTCTCTCTCTCTGTCTCCCTCTCTCTGTCTCCCTCTCTCTGCCTCCCTACCTCTCTCTCCCTCTGTCACCCTGTCTTCCTCTCTGTCTCTCTCCCTCTGTCTCCCTTTGTCTCTCTCTGTCTCCCTCCCTGTCTCCCTCCCTCTCTCTCTCTCTCTCGCTGTCTCCCTCCGTCTCCCTCTCCATCTCCCTCCGTCTCTCTATCTCTCTGCCTCTGTCTGAGAACTCATTGTCCTTGTGACTAAAATTAAACGCACAACCATTCTAACCCCCGCCGAGTTCTACAGGCCATGCTGACCTATCAGTGGTAACTGGTTGAACAATAGATTCTGTGTGCTGATTTTTAGCGTCATCTCTGATCTTTGGCAGTTGCAAGCCCACAAATACAAGCCCCCTGCATATGGGCCAAACATACTTTAAAAATGTTTTTCTGTCATTTATTTGTGTAAAATGGAAAACAAGCGGAGTCCAGCAACATCAGAGGACAATTAAATTAGGCTTCATTTCTCATTTTTGTTCACATCTTTGCCCGGAGATGTGGCAAGAAGGAATATCTATTTATAATCATTAAACCACCGCATCAAACACATCAAAGGGGGCTTTTCAATGTGGCAGTTAGAAAGTTCCTCTTTCTCATGCTCCTGCCCTAAAAGTAGATATATTATCTACCTACCAACAGATGTATATCAATTTTGTTTCTAATTGGAAACTGCAGTAGGATGACCTTTTGCGGGTGAGCTTGCGAGACACTGATTTTGCGCATGCTTCTTTCATCATTTTCCCTGTGAATGCGGCCCCGAGGAATCATAACAGGCGGAATTGAAGTGGATTCCGAACTGTCTGTTGATTTACACGAGGGCCGCATGGAAGGGCGGGCGGCCCGAACTGGCCTGCGGGCCGTACTTTGAGTACCGCTGCTATAAACCATTGTATCCCAGCTACCACAAATTTGCACCATCACTTACAAACAATACACAACTCTATACCACTAATCAATCCACTCATCACTAACACAACCCAATTCCACACAATACTTAACTATATCCCACCCAGACACACAGTCCCTGATCGAATTACTCCTAACAGACCCCTTTTTGTCACTAACAAACCTATTCTCAGCATTCCATCTTTTCAGCCACCAACATCCTCCTCTTCATTCTACCACAATAACACAACCACACAACACTTACACTCCACTGCACCACACATATTTCCTCTTGCGGCAATCAAATCTAACACAGTCTTAACTCTAGTTCATCCCCTCTTACACAACACATTCCCTCTCCTCAAAAACACATCACCACCCCTTTACCTTACAACTTCCACTCACAAACAATACTCTACAAACAAATCCTTCTCAGAAAACAAATACATCAGCACCTTCTTTCACTACTCCTCAAAAACAAAACATAACACACACCAGCACAACAAAATCTCTCACGCACACCTCATAATACTTTCCATCACAAACTACAAACATACACCCACCTTCCAGACTACATAAATGATATACTCTGAACAAACTTCAATACCACGCGTTCTCTCTTCCCCCACACCCAACACATATACAGCAACTTTCTTGAAACCGCCTCTCATCCATTGTACAATTAAAAACCTTACTACATGACCCACATGCTGGCTTCCTCCATACATCATTTCGAGGCAGACCGCGGTCGTGCTACTCCTGGTCGTTTTGAGAAAGGTTCCATCACAAATCACGTGAGTAACCTAATCGTGAACCTCATATCTGGAGGACGGACCCTACCTTTAAATGCAGAACACGTATTTTTTAAATCAGGAAATTTATCACCCATTGTACCGTTCTACGACCAGGAGTTTTATGACCTCTTAATTTCATTGAAAGATTCATCTTGGAAGAAGGAATATCCCATCAAAACAGATCCATATATAAGAAGCTATATCAAGGCATGGCATCGTTTAGATACGAAATATATCCTAGATTTTAAATCGTTGTTTTATCCACTATCAACAAATTATCATTAGTGAACAGCGAAAAATTATAAAAGCAATAACCTGTGGCTACTCCAGAAGAAGGCGCTTGTCGCCGAAACGCGCGTCGAGACAATCTGTTTGCCACTTTTATGTTCTTCCACTATATTGTTTTTTTCCTTATGAATTGTAGTAATTTTTTATCTGTACTGTGATTTTAATTCAATTGTGTTAGTTTTATTTTGTGTAATTAGTTCCAAAATATATGAATTGCTTATCTTGTTCTTTATGTGTTTTAATAAAATTTATGACTGATGATTTTCTGATTAACTTTAGCATTCTTTTCTCCTAGTCTCCTTCCCTTGAGTTTCTAATATTGTATTGCCTAGGTTGTTACATATTTCTTATCTTCCACATGCTGCACCACCACCCCTAATTTATACATCTTCCGCCCAAAACAGACGCAACAAAATATGCAACATGCCACTCCTCACAACTTTGCTTCTCAATGTCTACTCCACAACAAGGTCACACTACAAAAACAACACAGCTCACCAACCCAGTCTCAACCACAGCCTCCACCACCTACACACGCAGATCCATCAAAATGCCTTCTTAGCCTGCTGGACGAGGAACACGATACAGAATAGCTACAAGATTGCTATCCTCATACAGCTAATACCAACACTAAAGGCACACCTGCTACAAGCCCACAAAATACTGATCACTCTTGTACAAAACAAAGTCACACTATTACCAGAGCCAATTCTCTACACTTCCCACTAATAAATGCTCGATCGCTCTCTAAAAACAAACATCACATCTATGACCTTCTCACTGACACAAAACCTGACATACTCTTCAGAGTCGAATCATGGTTGTGAGATAATACGGCTCCAGTCCTGCATCAAGCCATCCCTCTAGGCCATTAAACTATCATGCAAAATCTTATAGGCAAAAGAGGAGCTGGCCTAGCTGTTGTGTTCAGGCAAACATTACATATCACTAAAGCTGACAACGTCTCCATACAAGGTTGTGAGGCCCTTTTCGCCAGATGCAATCTTACACCATCTTCCTCCTGTAACTGCCTGTTCCTTAACAGGCCTCCATCTGGCAATTCAACATTCCCAGACACACTATTAGACACGGTTTTAAACTTGATAACATTACACTCCAACCTATGCATTCTGGGTAACCTCAACATTTGGTTTGACAAACCCAATATGTCCCATCCGAAAACCATCATCAATGGCCTAGACGCACTGAACCCGCATCAGATCGTCCACAAACTCAAACACATCACTGGACACATCCTAGATGTAATTTTTGATACTACAGAACTAGTTACCTTTCGAAAAATGACTCCAGTCACATGGTCAGACCGCCATTTGCTTGCTTTTCAACATAAAACAACACAAAGTGATGCACCTAAAACCACCTTACGTGCATCCACCAATCAAACATGCTTCAAACTCAATTTGAAACACTTAGTAGCACAACTAATGTACAGTACAGATCTAGACACAATCAATTCTGTTCAAAAACTATATGAGTGGCAACAAGAAGCTTTTGATATCCTAATAGCACTAAAAACTACAGGACAGACAAAAGAAAACAGGCACCTTGGAGAAATACAGAGATAAAACAACAAATTAGAAGGCTGCACCATGCCTGGCTCAAAACAAATATCAATCAAGACAAACTTTGCCTACAGAATCTTAACAGATTATACAAATCAGTTATCAAAAAAGCTAAGAAAGGGTACTATTTAGACAGAATTCAAAATGTTAAATGTGCAAATAACGAATTCTATAAACATTTCCACTGAATTTCATAAACCATATTGCCTAGAAGGAGCTTATACTGTTAGTCAAGATTTCACAGGCACGCTGGACTCATATTTAAAACAAAGATATAGCACCAGCACCAACCCTTTTCCAAAACAACAATCCAAGAATACTCTAACCCAGCCTCTCCATTCCTCCCAAAACATTTCACATGATGAATTTATGGACATGGTTAAAATAAGCAGGCCTGCTGGCAGCCATTCTGACCCATGTCCACCACAAACCTTCATGACAATTCTTCTAACAACCTCTGCTGCCACACTGGTAAGAAGAGTCATCTATAATTCCTTAAGTACTGGAATATTTCCAGAAGAACTCAAAAAGTCACACGTATGCCCATTACTAACAAAAACATATCTGGACCCGCTGAACCCCAACAACTACAGAACAATTACAAATGAAGCTTTTCTGGGCAAACAAATAGAAACAGCAGCATTCGCCCAGATGTCACAATTTATTGAAGATAATTCCAGACTACCAGACGGGATTCCATCCAGGAAGAGGAACCGAATCTACCCTCGTTGCTAACTGGGATGACAGAACACAGGTGACCGCAACAGGGTTGCTGCGCCACTTCTCTTGGACCTCTTCGCCTGCCTTTCACACGGTTGACCATGACACTCTGATACAAAGACTCTACGAAGCAGGCACTGCTCTACACTGGATCACATGCTATCTTCACTACAGAACTAATGTCATCCATACCCCCCTTTCTCATCCGCACCGCACTTCACAAAAGCAGGGGTCCCTTGAAGCTCTATCATCTCACCCATGCTTTTTAACATCTACATGAAGTCCATTATTGGCACTAATCAATCAATTTCACTTTTGTGCTATAACTATGCAGATGACACGCAAATACCCCTTCAACGGGAATGGCCCAATGACATTGTAAACTCACCAATTCTCAGTTGACTCAGAGCTGTGGATCAATGGATGACGTGGAGCTATCTCAAATTAAATGCTTCCAAAACCGAAACACTCATGTGCGGCGATTGGGAAAATTATCCCTTTAAGTTCGCCCGTCAGCCAACGTCCATCGTGAGCACTACCTCGGTAGTGCTGCGCACGTCCGTTGGCCACCGTGGCCCCACCCATGCAATGGAACACCCCGCACCACGGCGGAATTGCCGCCGCGGTTAAGGCATTATGACCCACTCGCCGCCTAAAGTATCAAAGAAGTAAGAAACCTCAGAATGACCATGGACTCAAAGCTATCAATGGATGCCCAAGGGTACAAACTAGCAAGATCAAGCTTTGTTACTATAAAAGCTCTGAGACTAATCTTTCCCCATCTGGGATTTCCACACAAGGTCCAGGCTACCATCTCTCTTGTTCTGTCCAAACTCGATTACGCCAATAGCCTCTACCACGGATCACCTTTAACGACTATGACTACACCTGATTCAGAACTCTGCTGCCAGACAACTCTTACATATAAAGCGGCAAGTCCACATCTCCCCTGCCTTGAAAGCCCTGCAGCGGTTACTGGTTGCAAGAACATCTATGTTCAAGCTGCTTTGTATCACCCACAAAATGACATATTGAATGGGACCACTCTTCATCAGGAATAAAATCAACAAATACATTCAACAAAGAAACCTCCGCTCTTGAGTGGCACTTTGCCTCAAAATCCCAACATACAATAAAACAAAACATTGGTGGCACATCCTTCTCTGTTCAAGTAGCCAAACTATGGAACTCTTTACAAACCTTATCTTCAGAAAACTACTCAAGGATTCCCTCTTCCCCACATCATAACCATACGAAAAGATAAATATACAGCATATCCCTCTGTATATAAACATTTATTTGGACTATAGATATGTACTACCTACAGTAGTGTAACACAGGCCCCGCAGCTCCAGCGGAGCGGGGGGGCCCGAGCTGCAGGGGGCCACCTCAGCACAGTACTCCGGCCTGAGAGCTCCAGATTAAATCCAGTCCGGGGCACCTCCATGTACCTTGCAGGGGGGGGGCCTTCAAGGTTTATTACGCTCCTGCCTACATTTGTGTATTGCTTTGTATAAACGTATATAATAATGATGTTTTTAAAAATATAGATTTTCGTTAGTTCTGCTAAACAAATATACATATTAATTATAGTCACATTATTCTATGTTTTTAACATGTATATAAGTGACTGCATAAATAGGTAAATGTTTTATTATAACTATCTACAATTGCTTGGGGGCGCTAGAGGGCGCGCAAACGGAATGGCTGCCTAGTACAGCAGCTCCCGTTCCTTGGAAAAGAATCCTGCAATTATCTGCTGCCAACGGCGAAATATTTATAAAAATAACTCACCGCCTGCTGCAGTAGACAATCCCGGACAATCTTCCAGAAACTCAGGTACCTCGAGCAAAGGGAGCCACCGCTCTGGTCGATGGAGGGTTAACCGACTGGGCCCTCGGAGCATACCCCTTGCGGTGGCCGGCTGTGGAGACCTGCGCGAGCCCGAGGCTCGCCACGAGGCGACTGGCCCAATTGGTGATCCTGCCCCGGGGATCGGATCGGACCAGCTCCCGCACCGTTGAGACGCTAATTCCTGCCCCTATGCCTGGGAGTGCACTTCTGACCTGCCGGCCTGCCTCCCCGAGACTGCCTGTATGCTTATGACATCTGGGGCTGGCGGAAACTGACGCCTCCATTGCCCGGCTGAGGGGGTGCTGAGGACCTGCGCTGTGACGCTGTGACCGGCGAGGGTGCGTCTGAAAATACCCGGAGGTGCTGGCTGGCTGGAGCGCTCGCCGCGACTGCACACACGGTGAGGACCTGGCATCTTTGGCCTGAGCGCGCTCTCCCCCCCCCTTTTGGGCGGACTGCTGCGGGGGCGCGAGACGAGAGCGCGGGCGGCCGTTACCGCTATCCACTGCAGCCTTCCCCGCCGCGCGGGGGTACCGCGGGCTTCTCGGAGCTGTGGCGATTGTCTGGCCCTCCTGTGCTGACGCCTGATGGGAACGGGTAGCTGTGACAGGAGCTGAGTGCCCTTCATTGATACCGAGGGTAGACACATCCTTAGGTGGGTGACCGAGCCTCTTTGTGCATCCGCCTACGTCAGGCCTACACATGAGTGGAGATCCCTTCGTGGGGGCCTAATAACCTATTACCGTGCACCCCACATTATCGCCTTGGAGAGGTGGACCGGAGCGCTGGGAGGCGTGCCCCCTTTGTAGCTAGTACTGTGGGTGCTAGAGGACCAGACGCTGCGGCCCCGTAGATTGCGGCCGACTGCCTCTGGACGACGACCCCCCCCCTCCCGGCCTCAGGCTACTGGAACACTGGTGTGGTGGGGACACGATTGGAGGCCAAAATGGGGCGAACTGATACCCGCCAAGCCAAAATCAGTTTTGATGGCGCCAAAAAGTCTTCAAAGCCGGCGACTGCTGCGTCGCAGTCCAATGATGACGCCCCATCGACCGCCTCTTCCCCCGCCAGGGACATTGATCTGCCCCGACTGTTCCTAGAAATGCGGCAGGGATTCGCCACAGTGGTGGAGAAGGTGGATGGTATGACCGCCAGACTGGATGCCTTAGTCCACAAAGTTGACCGCCATGAAGAGCGCATCACCGTCACGGAGCAGCGAATATCAGACAACGACGACACTGCCGCGTCTCATACGCGCAACTAGCCCGCATGGATAACTTGCTCCGAATAATAGCGGCCAAAAACAAAGATTTGGAAGCCCGCAGCCGGCGCAACAACATACGCGTCACGGGCGTTCCGGAGTCCACAAACACGGGTAATATGGAGATCTACATCGAAAAACTCCTTAAGGGCTCGATTGGAGAGGAAGCCTTCTCACCGCAATTTATCGTGGAGCGTGCACACCGGTCATTGGCCCCGGTCCCCAAGCCTGGCCTTCCACCCAGACCGATTATTGCTAAACTATTGAACTATTGTGACCGAGATACTGCACTGCGTGCGGCCCGAACTCAGCAAAATCTACAATACAATGGAGTGCAATTTTCCATTTACCCTGATTTTACCCCCTTAGTGCAGGAAGAGAGGAGGAAATTCCTTCCTGTCAAAAAGAAACTGCGGGAGGCTCAGCTGGAATACGCACTCCTATACCCGCCGAGGTTACGAGTCACTCACAGAGGAAAACACCGCATCTTTACTAATCCGCAAAAAGTCGAGGACTTCCTGAAGGTCTTTAGGAGGTCACAGCGAGACGGTCGTAATGCTGAAGTGGATCCAGACGAAGATGACCCTCCCCCAGATGCGGAGGAGCAATGAAAATGGACTCCAATCATGGCCTAATTATATGCTACCCTACACTGAAGCTGATGGCCCCTGCCCTGGGCTGCTGAGAGACGCGAACCCCGCACTACTGAACTGGTCTACTTACACTCACCGTTGGTAAGATATTCCAAGGACCACTCTCCATGCCCCGACCTCCATCGAGGGCGGTACTGATCTGGGGGTCGGCTGGCGGGAGTAGTGGCTGTGCGCCCTTAGAGATGTTTCCCTATCGGGTGTTCCCCATGTACTTTGTTGGACAGAATAAGTTGTGGGTAAGGAGGGAGGTGGGAGGGGGAAAAAGGGTGGGGACTGGTGGCTGCTGGCATGATTGGGATGCAGCAGTGGAAGGGGGGATGGGATTGTTTGGGGGACCATGGTTTGCAAACGCGACAAGTAACAGAGTCACACATTACTACAGGTTACCATATACAACGAACGGTACTCTATCTATTATCTCAACATTGTTGGGGTGGGATGCAAAGCTGTATGGATGCCGGTGGCGGGCTCAGGGTCTGATACACAATTGAACTGCCTATCGTGGAATGTTAGAGGTCTTAATAATGCTAAGAAATGTAGAGATGTGATTGCCTATCTTAATAGACATAATGTCCACGTTGCTATGCAACAAGAGACTCACTTGTCGCCGCAGACTAAAGCTAAGTTTGCTAGTAAATGGGCTAGTCTCCGAGTTTTCTCCTCTTACTCTACCTATGCTCGAGGTGTGACGATCCTGCTTAGACGAACTGTGCCATTCCATAAATACGGAGATTTGCTGGACAATGAGGGACGTTATGCTCTGCTGTGGGGACGCATGGGTCACAACACTGTCACATTTATAAATTGTTATGCCCCTAACTCAGACATGCCTTCTTTTTTTACCACTCTTTGGGGGAAAGTCCTTGATGTAGGTTCCCGCCATGTCATATGGGGGGGTGACTTTAACCTGGCGCTTGCACCTCACTTGGACCGATTGGACAGAGCACCTCATTATAAACCGGGAGCCAGGGAGGCTCTAGTTGGTATCATGGCTGAGGGTAACCTAGTAGACATATGGAGACACTTACATACGTCCCAGAGGGAAGGCACACACTTCACCTCGCACACAGGCACATGGGCACAACTGGACTACTTCCTCATCTCTAAAGGGGTCACCTCGGAGGTCCTGGGGGTCTCACACCTACCAAGAACATACTCTGACCATCGCCCTGTACTTCTGCACACTCGTATTCCTGGGTGGGATAGCCCGAGGCCAGGCTGGAGGTTACAACCGGCAGCATTGTTAGATAGCCTGTTCCGGGCGGAATTGGGTGAGGAAATCGCCGCCTTCTTTCCCAGGAACAGGGGGTCTGTGGATTCAGTCGAGTGCATCTGGGAGGCCTTCAAGGTCACCATAAGGGGGTACTGTATATCAAAGAGCTTTGGGGTGCTGCGCAACATCAGAAATAGTATTCATTTGCTACATAAGGAGTTGCGAGAGCTAGAGCTCCGCATGACTAGAAACAATAGCCCTGAACTGCAGGCGGAATTCCGAGATAAGCTGTCAAAATACGAGGAAGAAGCTGATAGGGAGGCGAAATTTCGGGGGAAGCATTGGCAGGCCAGAAAATACTGCGAGGGGGACAGACCAGGGAGGGCACTTGCGGTCCTCACACGGCCCCCACGGGATCATAACATTATACTGGAGCTCACAGTTGACCAAGTTCCCGTCATTAGAGACACAGATGCACTCCTTGATGCATTCACATCTCACTATCACGCCCTATACACTACTTCTACGACGGCAGACGTGCCTTACTCTGAATTTCTTGGAGACATAGCTCTGTGCTGGCTTAGTGATAGTGACAGGGCATTCCTGGCTGCTCCCTTTGAAACGGACGAGATTCGGGACGCCATCATGTCGCTGCAAAATGGTAAGGCACCTGGCTTAGACGGCCTTCCCGCTGAGTTCTACAAGGCCTACATCGACATCATGGCCCCTGTCCTCCGAGAGGTATACGAGGAATCGTTGGCTGATGGCATTCTTCCGTGCTCTATGCGAGAGGTAGTCATTACCTCGCTTTTGAAACCGGGCAAAGACCCTGGCTCTTGTGGTTCGTACCGCCCTCTTTCCCTACTGAACTGTGACGTTAAAATTCTGGCGAAGGTCCTGGCCACTCGACTGTCCCTCCTCATGACTAGGATTGTGCTGCCCGACCAGGCTGGATTTGTCCCCGGTCGCTCTACTTCGCACAACCTACGCACTCTCTTCTCCCTACTTCGCACGGTTCATCCTGCCCTGCCAGTGGCGGCCGTCTTCCTCGATGCCACCAAGGCATTTGACTCCGTCGAGTGGCCTTACCTGTTTTCAGTCCTGACTCGTATGGGGTTCCCCAAGCTTTTCATCTCCTGGATTCAACTACTCTACACGCAACCTACCGCGAAAATCCTTATTAATGGTCGACTATCCCACTCCATCACCATTACCAGAGGCACTCGTCAGGGGTGCCCTCTATCCCCTCTCCTTTTTGCCATTGCAGTCGAACCCCTGGCCTGCAGAATACGTCAGCTACATCGGGCGGGCGCTGTACAGTGCTTGCAGCGCCAAATAGATGTGTCCTTATATGCAGATGACATCACCCTATATGTTAAACACCCGGATCTCCACCTAAATCCTTTACTACGAGAATTTGTGGTTTTTGGCAGAATGTCTGGGATATGCATAAACTGGTCCAAATCGCAATTCTTTCCCCTGACTGAAGCGGTGGCCGATTTCCCCCTTGACTACCCAATTGCATGGTGTAGGTCAGATCTTCGATACTTGGGCATCCAAATTTCACGCGATAAAGACGAGACGATTCGTGCTAATTACGGAGTGGCCATTACTAAACTCGCAGCCATGGTTGACCGTTGGATTGCACTTCCGCTCTCTATGGCCGGCCGAGCATCCCTTATTAAGATGGTGGTCCTGCCACAGTTTTTATATCTTTTCCTTAATATCCCGTATTTTCCGGGGGCATTCTTCTTCAAATCTTTACGGTCTGAGCTCTGTCGTTTATTCTGGGGGGGCAAGAACCCAAGGCTGAAGTGGTCCAGTCTCACTTTACCCTATGAGGTTGGCGGCTTCGATGTCCCCGACTTCGAGGCCTATTATCTTTGCGCACAAGCGCAATATGCATACCACTGGCTAGTCCCGACGCCCTTCATGCCTCAACTGGCGGTGGAGGACTGGATTGTGCACCCTATCCCCCTCAATGGCTTGATACTCTGTCCGGAGGCACTGATACAGACACCAAATACCTCGGTGTCCTGCACCCTGGATGCGTGGCGCCGCATGGCGAAGAGATTGTCCTGCCCCTGCCATACTCCCCCAAACTGCCGTTGACGTTCCATCCTTCTCTTCCCCTCCTACAAGAGCGAGGCTTTTGGATCCTCTGTGAACGACTGCGGATTACCTCTTGGGGCGAGCTCTTTGTAAATGGCACATTTAAAACTGCTGAGGTCTTCTTTGCCTCCTCTGCCTATACCCCGCTTGATGTCTTTTACTACCTGCGCCTCCGTCAGGGCATGAAGGACATCTTACCCGAGTTCCCTACGGAACCAGAGGCCTTCCCCCCCTCCACTTTCTATTATGCTCGCAGGAAAAGAAACACTTGGTTGCTGGGCTCTATCGTCAGCTCAGACCTGCTACCACGCTACCCGTAGCGGGAGCTCGGGCACGATGGAGCGCTGAGCAGGAAGTGGGCCTCACTGACGACCACTGGCGAAACTGCTGTGCCCTAACGGCCCGGATATCAGCCAGTAGCAGGTTCAAGTTAATACACTACAAATTCTTACATCGGTTGTATTATACCCCAGTGAAGAAACACCGGTTTCAGCTGACCGACAATGATAGATGCGAGCGCTGTCGCGCTGAACGCGCGGACTTCCTGCACCTGGCTTGGGAATGCCCCCCTATTCGTTTATACTGGCAACAAGTGATGGACGCACTTACAGTGATGACTGCGGAAACCATTGCTGCGGAGCCCATCATTGCCTTACTCGGACATACGGTCCAAGTTTCGACAGCCAACAGGACATTTGTGGAGGTGTCCTTGCTCTTGGCGAAATGTCGGGTGGCGTGTCGCTGGGGCAGGGGCAGAGCCCCCAAGTTTAAGGAGTGGCTGACGGACTTAACATATTGTCAGGAACAGCACCACACTTTCGCAGAACTGCTGCCAATCTCTAGCCGACCCAAAGATATCTGGAGCCCGTTAGTCGGTTATCTACTGGCCCAGGCAGAAGACGAAGATGGTCCTGCGGAAGGGACCATGGGTGATTAACTAACTCAGAGGCGACGGGGGTTCCCGACTGCAATCCACAGATGGGAGGGGCGTCACTGGTATCACTCACTAGCATACTGCTCCACACGCTGCCCCTCTAACTACATATCTACACACCACACTCAAGTAGATTACCTACTGTTATTACAGTCCTGGGTATTGTTGTTGGATCCTTGTTCGGCATGCACTCCCCCCTGACCTAACGTTTCCACACACCCCTATTCTCGGATCTGCCACTGCCCGCTGGGGTTCCATATAGTATTTTTTAGCCTTCAGATGAACAGTTTCCGTTGTACCGTTCATGTGTTACCACACTCCATTAGAAGACTCTTGCTCATTGCTGCCATCAATATGTCCTGGGTATATCTGCCCGGGTGTGACCGTGCATCCCCCACCGTTTTGTTCTAAAGTTGTGAACTGTTTCACCAACCTTCAAATGCAAGAACCCTGCAAAACCCTGTTCTGCTGCAGTGCATCCGGAAGTCCTACTTTTGTACACTAGCTGTGGGTCATGCCTTGTCTACTGTAGACTTGCCGCCACCGAGCCCCAGGGATGTCGGTTTTCACAGCTGTGTTCTTTCTATTCTATCTCTATTATCCAGATGCATGTCTTGCTGCCGGCCTCCGGGTTGTAGGCGCAGAAAGCTGTGTACTGTCTGTAATATCCAATAAATGCAGTTTGAACATCAAAAAATTTTTTTTAAAAAAAACTATCTACAATTGCTTCACTAGAGAATTACAATAAATAAAACAAATAAATTAATTGAAAGTACAACACTTGAAAGCCAGAGTTTAATAAATGCATCTTTAATCTACATAACTCATATTTCTAATGCATATATATATTACCTACTGGCGGTCGCCAGTAGGTATATATAGTTAGGATTTTTACTCTCTATGGGATTTTTGAAAATTCTATGTCTAATAACTTTGGCGTTTGTGGACGGAATTGGCTGAAATTTTCAGGAAAATGGCACATTTTGTTTCTGAGCAGCCCTTGAAAATTTGGGGGGGGTTCGTCAAGGGGGGGGCCGAGAAAAAAGGGGGGTCCCAAAACGTGTTTTTAACATTGAGTTTTCCATAGGGCGGTTGGCCTCACTTTTAGCCCGAACGGCTGAATGGATTTGCACGAAACTTGGCAAAATTGTAGGGACTGGTAGCCCGATGTGCCTTTTGTAGGTCTCAATATATGTGCTCCAGTGGATTTTGAGAAATTAACGTTTAAAAAAAGATATATATCTGTAACAGCGGACCGGGCAGCGTCCCAGGACGCGTACTTTTCGCGCAACGGAGCTTTGTGAAGCGAAGCTGATTGGTTCTCTGGCGTCTGTCAACATTCCAAAAAGTCCGTAGCGGCCGCCATCTTGTCTCTCAGTAGGATCGAGAGACAAGAGGAGGCCAAAACAAAGGGGGAAATAACCATAAGGGGGCATAGTAGATCCTCGCTGACCCCCTAGGTTTGATGTGGAGGTTTTAAAAGGGCCCCGCGGGGCAAAAAAAATAATAATAATTATAATCGAACGGCTGAATGGATTTGCACGAAACTTGGCAAAATATTAGGGACTGGTAGCCCGATGTGCCTTTGCTAGGTCTCAATATATGTGCTCCAGTGGATTTTGAGAAATTAACGTTCAAAAAAAGATATATATCTGTAACAGCGCTCCGCTTCGCGTAACGGAGGTTTGCGAAGCTGATTGGTCATTCTGTCACTGGGCTATAGTTGGGCTACATCTGGCTGATATTTGGGCTACATTTGTTTTTTTGTGTGTCTGGCGGCCATCTTTGGGCTACATTGGGCTACATTGGGCTTCATTGGGCTACATTGGGCTACATTTGGGCTCCAACATATATATAGGCCAATGTAGCCCAATATATATTTTTCAAAGTTAATTTTCGTAAAAACCACTGGAGCATATATCTTGAGACATAGCAAAGGCACATCGGGCTACCAGTCCCTACAATTTTGCCAAGTTTCGTGGAAATCCATTCAGCCGTTCGAGCTAAAAGTGAGTCCAACCGCCCTATGGAAATGAAGGAAATGAATGGGTAATTTGTAATTAGCAAATAGCTAATCGCAAACTAGGAATGGTAAAGAATCGCTATTTATTCCTTAAAGTTCGCTATTTAGGAAATGCAAAAAACTTTGATGATACATATGGCGGTTCATCTCTAACAAGATAAGAAGCATAGGGATACATTTATGATGACTGGCCCATCACCAGGGATGTGTTAGTCATTCTGTGCCGCTGTTCCGTCACCTATGGTGTGCTGCATTTACAATGCGGCGCATCATGGCGCAAAAACAGCACAGATGCGTGATGTATCTGTGCCGTAAAGGTGGCGCATTGCTGGAGTTGTATCGCAAGTGTGATGAAGCTCCAGCAAGGGTCGGGGGTGCCCCTGTCGCAGGGTTTCTGTTCTCACACAGAACTGTGGACAGAGGATTGGAACCTCGGCGAATTAGGGTGTCCCAAAACTCACGTTAGTAATCAAAAACTCCTTAGCAAGCTAGGTACAGTGTCACATTGGATATAACAAACTCTCAATGTTTAGACAATCCAGAATATGAACTTATAGTACCTCAGGATACGTGGAACTCATGAACAGTCGGTCGTTATATATTTCTTAGAAACCAGAACATGGAGTTAAGAAGAACACATGTGTATTTGAAATGTTTATTTACTAATGCCGTCTTCTCAGGCGTAGTATCTTAGATAATACAAGTACACATATTATCTGTAGCAAAATTACCAGCATAGTTACTAGTACATAAAAAGCGAATGGTGATAGTATGTTAACATGCTGTAAATGAATAAGAGTTAGCAACACTTATAAGCAGCCACGGGCCGTGGAGGGAGTTACGGTGAGGCAGGGAGGCGGGGAGGGGGAGAAGCAGGGTGGAGAATACAAGTACACATATTATCAGTAGCAAAATTACCAGCATAGTTACTAGTACATAAAAAGCGAATGGTGACAGTATGTTAACATGCTGTAAATGAATAAGAGTTAGCAACACTTATAAGCAGCCGCGGGCCGTGGAGGGAGTTACGGTGGGGCAGGGAGGCGGGGAGGGGGAGGGGCAGGGTAGAGAGGGCTCCACCCTGCTTCTCCCCCTCCCCGCCTCCGTGCCTCACCGTAACTCCCTCCACGGCCCGCGGCTGCTTATATCTCACCCTCCCTAATACACATATTATATTATTTGCTAAGAAGGTCTCTTTGTGTTGGTTTAGGGCGTGCCCATACTTTAGTGTCTTAGATTTGAAGGAATCACATCAGCATACACCAGCTCTCTCTTCATGTGAACCGCATCAACTGTTGTGTATGTGTGTTCGGCAAAGCAATATAAAACCCGCCTCATGCCCAGAATTGGCAGAAGTTGCACTTATGTTATGAGTATGAAGTCGTGGAGATCAGACCTCATAACAATTCTGTATCGTGTTGTTCTTGAAACTTTAGCACTCGCTGTACAGATATAGTTTAACAAGCAAAGCAGATAGTAGAGCAATAACATATTATTCTCATGTAAACCACGATGAACTACTAGGTGGAAAGCTAAAGCAACAACTAAGTGTCGTGTGCAGAAGTTGCAAAAAAGGAAAAATGGCGTTTAAACCGGTAATGAGCCCATGCTAACTTAACACGGTGTAAAGATATCCAGGACCTAGATGACACCTCCCCATGATCCGGAAACAAACTGAATAAGATAATAGAAGTGCCATCTCATGAGAGCAGATTGCAAGTTTATATGTGGACGGTCCGCAAGGTAAAGCATTAAAAACTAGGAAAATTTAATGCTAAAGAAAAATAAAACAGCCAAGTACTTTATCGAGTCTTAAGCCAATAGGCAAGGTAAATAATAAAAACTTGACAAATAAGTCAATGAATTGTCAATGAAATGCTAGTACTCAGCATATCAAACATGAAAAAGGTCTATGACATAACTGTGTATGCAAAATAAGCTGCAACAGCCTCCAATAGGAAGTCACCGTCTTCATCCGAAAACAGTTCAGCCATCCAATTTAAAAGCGGAAAAGAACATACGTGCTCTCCCAGCACCGGATCCTCTATCACCATCAGAGGACAGCTCGGTGGGTTTTCAAGAAAGCTCTGTTCCAAGAAAGACTGTGCTGCCGCCAATAAATTCCAGGGACCAATTAGTCCATGCATCAATGCCACAGCCATAATCCTTTCGCCAGGACAAACCAACTCGTGAGTAATGATAGGAGTCATCAGCTGATTAAAGTCGACGTCAGGAGAAACCGGTCCGCAGAGACACAAATCAATGGCCCAATCGAAATCACAGGTCAGGCAGTGAAATACAGGCTGGACACAGGTGAAGTAGGAGAATCGAAAAGATAATCCATATGCCGTGCTTAATATCGCCAACGGCATTGTGCCATAATATTCTAGCATGCGATTGCGGAACAGTGCCAGCAGCGGCAGGGTGGGAGGTTGCATAGGAGGGACATCCATATTTAAAAATGTAAAAAAGCACAAGAGCGTCCGCTGGTAATGCAAGTAAAAATGCCAATCCACGAAGCAGAGTGGAGAAAATAGAATGAAAGAAAGCAGGGATGACTCCAAAGATTTTCTCAAATGAAGTCACGAGACCACTGGTAACAACTTTAAAAAAGTGCGCCAGGGCCTTTGTGGAGGATGCGTTAAAGATAGTCCGAACCATCTTGCTGAAATTGAAAGGCAAATCTGAATTGAAAA
Organism: Lissotriton helveticus; assembly: GCF_964261635.1. Taxonomy (NCBI): domain Eukaryota; kingdom Metazoa; phylum Chordata; class Amphibia; order Caudata; family Salamandridae; genus Lissotriton; species Lissotriton helveticus. The sequence goes on along the minus strand of NC_136071.1, from coordinate 298,217,699 downwards.
GGGTCTGCACCTCTGTACGGGTGTTCGCTATGTGAAGCACGAAAGTTTCACGGGCCGAACTCAAGGCCACCTCTCTCTGAGACAAAAGAGCTCTTATTCTTGTCATGCCGTTGAAATCTCTCCCAAGGTTGGTATTTGTGGCCAGATTGAAAACTCCCTATGTTCATGTGTGGGAGAAAATAGAACATTTCTGCAGCAAATAACCCGTTCACTTACTGTTACGATAAAAGGAATACTTTTAATTAACTCAGAACAATCTTCATTATTGAGCATCAAATAACTACCATTTTCCAACAACTTGAACGTGGGGATGATAGCAGGAACTGGCGTGCCTTGCAACACGCAAGCCATATTTGGTCGGTGTTTGTTGCATGAACCGTGTAACTGTATGTGCCTACACATTAGTGAATGATCTGGCGTCTCAGTGCATTCCTCTCCATTCAGATAAACTTCTTGATCATCTTTGAAACATCTGTATGTGTATGGAAGCGACCAGACCTCATGAAGAAAAGCACTACCTAAAGGTTCATAACGACCTATTGGTATATATTTCATACAATTTGAAAACTTATATAAAGCAAAAGGCAGCGTTATTAAACCGTGGATAAGGCACGTTGCCAAAAAACCCGCAATCCTCTGCTGATGATGTCACTGAGCATGTCATGAATGATGTAATATGTGACATCATCAGCAGTGGATTACGGGTAATAGTATCTCTAGTTTACTCCCCTATAGCTGTCTTTCTTTTAACATAAGTGTCTGTTTCCTTCCCTTATACTTACTGTTTTTGGTTCGCTTCCGGTTCGCGTACCGGCGAGCGAACTGGGAAGCGAACTAAGAGAAATAGAGGTTGGCACAGTTCCAAATATTGTACCAATTTTTTAATAACGGGGAGGTAGTTCTGAAAAGAACTTTTTTTTTATTGTTTTTGTTGTTTTATATTTTTTTTATTATTTTTCAGAACATTTTTTTACTTTTTTTGAATTTTTCTGAACAGTTTTATATTTTTGGGGGTTTTTCTTGGAGGGGGCAATGAAAACGATTCATTGTAAAGGGCTCAACAGGAGCAACAAAACAAAAAAAAAGTATTTATTATTTTGGGCGTTTCGTACAAACTTGCATATGATAGTCAATAGCTCTGTTGATCAGAGTGATGCTTCTTTCTCCGTAGCAAATGAATCCATCGCAAAATACGCAGATGTGTTTTACTTCACCAAATCTCATTTGTATATTTGGCACCATCTCCCTGCCCTCTGGTCCCGTTACTTCCGGTACAACAGATCTTCTGGCCATAATAGGGAGATTATCTAGGTCGTTCCGAAACTGTGCAGCACTGTAGTTGTTAGGATGCCACCTAGTCATATGGCGATGCATTGTGTAGTTTCCGAAACTGTATTTTTTCTCGGTTCCTCTGGACAGTCTATCTTGACATATAAGGCAAGTTACGTATCTTGCATTTACTTTTTTCTGACCTTTGGGAATTTTAAAAAATTGCCAAATGAAGTTTTCTTTCCGGTGAGACGTCCTGGGTTCCTCAGGCAAAAACTGCCTCTCTTCCTGCTCTTCCTCGTCTTCCTCTTCTTCCTCTTCTTGCTGAATTATAACTTGAGCAGGTGGTCCACTCTTCCTTGGATGTGGTGGAGGTGGTGGGGAAGCACCAGCTGAAGCTACTAAAGAAGCCATTGCTCAGTGATCACAAAGGGTCTTTCTCTCACAATGATGAAAGTCAGAGTGAGGAAAGAAGGAGGGATTTTCATCATTTGGGAAAAACAAGAGTTCTCAACCAATCAAAAGTGTTCATTTTAGATTATATGACCTAGTCTTACATCATTAGGAAACCAAAAGTGAAATGAACCAATGAAAAGTGTTATTACCAAGTCACATGACTTGCTGTGTTTACGTTAAGCGCTTTGCAGGGCCTCCCGGTTTGCTTCCAGAAACCTGCGCTTTGCGACTCGCTTCGCGTACCAGTTCGCTAACGTAGCACGTCATATGACGTATCACGCGACAACGTGAAACGTCATGCGGACGGGAGGCGTCACGATGTTGTTTTCTAACGCGGCACTTGCGGTAAAGAAACGTTTACCGGCTCGCGGTCTATTTCGCGGCATCAAGGTCAGCTAACGGGAAGCTTCCCGATTCGCGAAGCGGGAACGAAGAAAAAAAAATATTTAAAAAAAAAATTATTCAAAAACATATAAAATATATTTTTGGATTTAAAGAAGAATACATTTTACAGCTACAGATATTAGCTGTTAAAAAACCAATGAAATTCACTGAAAAAACCATAGGTTATAGACCATATATAGTTAGGAATTAGCATTTACAAAACCTTGAAAATTCACTGAAAAAACCATAGGTTATAGACCATATATAGTTAGGAATTAGCATTTAGAAAACCTTATTTTACTCACACAAAACCATTGAAATTCCATATATAGTTAGTTGCACTAACTATATATCGCGCACCCGCAATCCACTGCTGATGATGTCACATATTACATCATTCATGACATGGTCAGTGACATCACTGATGACATCACTGATGACATCTCAAATGACATCACTGATGACATCACTGATGACATCTCAAATGACATCACTGATGACATCATGACACACCAATACCAATTACTACATACGCACTCACTGATTCCTACGTCTACACACACATTCACTCATTCACCCATACAATAACTCATACATACAGTCACTTATTATTACAACACTATCATATGCACTCATACACCTATGCAGACAGTCACACACTGCCACTCATCCATGGAGTTACTCACACACCAAGTCAGTCCTGTAAAGAATCAATCACACTTCCATTTCTTCATCTATACAGTTAAACACAGAACACCATACTTCAGTGACATCACTGATGACATCACTAATGACATCTGAAATGACATCACTGATGACATCTCAAATGACATCACTGATGACATCATGACACACCAATACCAGTTACTACATACGCACTCACTGATTCGTACGTCTACACACACATTCACTCATTCACCCATACAATTACTCATACATACAGTCAGTTATTATTAGAACACTATCATATGCACTCATACACCTAGTCAGTCCTGTGAAGAATCAATCACACTTCGATTTCCTCATCTATAGTTAAACACAGAACACCATACTTTTCACACATATACTAACACATACTTACTCTCTTATACAATCACTGATACAAGTACACATTGATATGCACAGAGTCACACACCTCCCAGCCAGCCACACACACACTCAGTCTTCCATACATCCAGTCATTCTTCAATATGTAAAACGTATTTAAACTTTACAAAAACACACAGACACTAGATGATGTCATCAGTGATGTCATTTGAGATGTCATCAGTGATGTCATCAGTGATGTCACTGACCATGTCATGAATGATGTAATATGTGACATCATCAGCAGTGGATTGCGGGTGCGCGATATATAGTTAGTGCAACTAACTATATATGGAATTTCAATGGTTTTGTGTGAGTAAAATAAGGTTTTCTAAATGCTAATTCCTAACTATATATGGTCTATAACCTATGGTTTTTTCAGTGAATTTTCAAGGTTTTGTAAATGCTAATTCCTAACTATATATGGTCTATAACCTATGGTTTTTTCAGTGAATATATATATATATATATACACACCTTCAATCCATGTACTTATGTATCTATATATTTATTACTTTTCTTCAAATTCAGCATACCCAATGCACTACCCTATTTCTCACCCCATACAGCTCTCAATATATCCTCTACCTCAACTTTCTGACTCATCTCAAACTTCATTCAACTACTCTTTCCAATGCACTACCCTATACCTCTATCAATATATCTTCTACCTCCACTCTCTTTCATCCCAAAACCCATACCACTACTATGATCCACAAAATAACCCTTTCTAGGACTTCCCTCCTCTGTCCCTCCTTGCATCATCTCATACCTCTTTTACTATACAGATCTCCCAACCAAGCCTCTCGAAACACTTCTCTCTGGCCCACATGCATCAAGCATTTTTGTAGTCGCAAACGGTGCGATTCCTTAAAATCGGCCGTTTGCGAATGCAAAAGTGCTGTTTGGGATGCATCATGCCATTTTAGAAGTCGCATCTTTTTTACGATTTCTAAAATTGCGTTAGCATATAAGAAATCGCAGTTGTGCGATTTCTTAAATGCTATGCATCATTACAGAAAAATGTGCGATTTTTAAAATTGGAAGTGCAAATTACCACGAAGTTCAACTTCGTGGTAATTTGCGAAATTGTTTAAAAATGCACAAAAATGCATTTTTTAAACTGTTAAGCTACAGACACACATGTCCTTAGGACATGTGTGTATGTAACTTATGCTGAAAAGTACATTTCATGGGTGCAGGGGGGGGTCATTTTGACCCCCCTCTCCACCCTTGAAATGCATTGATGAATTGCAATTGCACATTGTGAATTCGCAATTCCCATTCATTCCTATGGGCATTTTGGCCCATAGGAATGAATGGGAATTGTGAATTCGCAATTGAAAATTTGCATTTTTTTTGCAAATCGGTAAAAATAGCGATTTTTACCGATTTGCAAAAACAAAGCAAAAATATTCATGCATAGGCTTTTGCGATTTCTAAATTGCGAATCGTTATTTTTCGCAATTTAGAACTCGCAAAAGCCGATATTGATGCATGTGGGCCTCTGACTCTTCCCCCTTCACCTCCCCTTTACTTATCCCAAACCCCCTCCTATAGCAATGAACTCCCAAAAAAATAAAACAGCAAGTCTAGATCCTTCCCTCTTTGTTCCCTCCACTATTCCTTTTCAATCCAAATAACAGACTAACATGTCCACCACTCAAATTAATTTAATATTTTCCTATACTAACTCCCCTCCACCTCCCCTTTTCTCTTTCCAAACCCCCTCCTACAGCTATAAACTCCGCCCAAAAAAGAAGAAAAATCTTTTATTCCTCCACCATTCCTTTTCCATCCATATAACAGACCAACATGTCCACCACTCAAATTAATTACATATTTCCTTATCCTAATTCCCACTAATCCTGTTTGGGTTCCGGAGTAGAATGCTACACACTGAAATGCGCTTCAACACCTCATTAGGGGTAGGAAGAGCTATATAAATGCAAACCTTATCCCTCTTCTATACCTCCACTATCCTTCTGAATCCAAATAACAGATTAACATATCCACCCCTCAAGTTACTTCCTATTTCACTATACTAATTCACCACTATTCCTTTATGCCTTCCGGAGTAGCGTGCTACTCACCGAAAAACGTTTCAACACCTCATCAGGGGTAGCAAGCGCAATATAAATGCAAACCTTTTCCCTCGTCTATCCCTCCATTATCCTTCTCAATCCAAATAACAGACTAACATATCCACCTCTCAAATTACTTCATATGTCACTATACTAATTCACCACTAATCCTTTATGGGTTCCGGAGTAACGTGCTACTCACTGAAAATGCGCTTTAACACCTCATCAGGTGTAGCCAGCGCAATATAAACGTAAACCTTTTCCCTTTTCCATCCCTCCACTATCTTTCTGAATCCAAATAACTGACTAACATAACCACCACTCAAATTACTTTCATATTTCACTATACTAATTTATCATGAATCCTTTAGGGGTTCCGGAGTGGCGCGCTACTCGCCAAAAAAGTGCTTTGACGCCTCGTCAGGGGGTAGTAAGCGCTATATAAATGCAATTACAATATGATACAATAACCCAGCCAGTGGTGAAATCAGGAGAATTCCACAGAAACTGGAACCACTGAAACGCCTGTAAAGCAGTGGTAGGCTGTCTCAGGTGTCTAGTGTGACCCGACGGTGACCTGCAGCAGACTCTGCCATCCCCATAAGGCCTTCCTGCTGCACTCGTGTCTGCCACCCCTCAGCCTGTTTACAGGTCTAGTGGACGACTCTGCCCCAGCCTCGCCAGCTTTAAAGATAACAGGCCCGGCCACGATTACGCCGTTTCCCCCACACCATTCGGTCAGTTCCTCCTCACCGACCCCATCATTTCCATATACCAATACAAAATACAAGCAGCCGAACGAGCAAGCCGAGTCCTCGCCTCACCAGCTACAAACCCCTCCCAGACCCCAACAGAGGCAAGCGTTGGATTAATCACCCTTTGCAAACAATTACCAGTCAAAACACAAGCTTCGGTGCTAATCCGCTGTCAAAGGTGTGAGTTGCAATTCCCACACCCAGGCATGCCACGGCTCCTCCGCAGAACAAGGGCGGCTCTGACAGACATGGCATTCTGCTGTCAGAACGCCTGGGCAAACCAAGCGCACATAAAAACATTTAATTTTGAAGCCTCTTAATGTCATGTAGGACACCCTCAGTCAGTCCAGGCTGTTTAAAATACTTTGTTTTGCCTGCTGGGGCTTGTAAACCCGTTTATAATCTGAAAACGTGAACTACAGGTCACAGAGTGTGTGGTGCGCTTGGCTGTAAAGTCGGGAGGGGTTGTAGTTGACATGGGGCCACTTATCTTCCAGGATTCTTAAATTGCTCCACGTCGAAGTGTACGCAGCTCAGGCGTTCGTGTTTTTTCAGTAAAAACATTGATTCTTCATGATCCAATACCAAACGGTGCCTCTGAAGTCCTCAAACAAGGGCATTTTCTCCTTCTCCCCGAGGGGGAATTGTACAGTACGTTTTATTCAGCCTCAGGCACTAAGCATGCTGGGACTTGAAGTTTCATAGTTCATTGTGTGAACATGGGTCTACAAGTAATGTTATGTGCTTTTACTGGAACAAGACACCCTTATAACACTTAACCAGCTGACAACTGTGCAACAGTCACAAACACCTGCCCTAGGCGAGGATTGAAATATGCACCCCCCTTACTTAAATACCATCACTCTCTCCCCCTATCATCCAGGCTAGAAAAATTAATGCATTAGATATAAAATTACTTGGGCCTCATTTATGAAAAGTGACGCATCGCTGCGTGAAAACAGCGATAAGTCACTTTTCATTGCACCCTCTTTATGACACCAATGATGCGTCATATTTACAGTATGACGCATCATGGCGCAAGGAGTTACAGATACGTCAGTATTTCTGACGTATTTGTATGGCGCAAAAGTGGCGCCTTGTGGAGTGTGAACGTGGTGTGGGTCACGCACACCTCTTTGAGTTTCAAATTGTGTTGCTGTGGTGTGCTTCCAGGATATCACCCCCTGACAGAGAGGTGTCGTAATCCAATATGGTCCGTGGTACCTAGGATAGGTACCAACTCCTAGAGCACAACCTTCCGGAGAAATAAATTCACGTTTTGTACCAAAGATGTATGAATGCAGTATCTATGTTTAATTCACATATGTCCATTCATGTCCATTGATCAATATTCATTCAACAAATGTTGTCTATAATCCAATAGTCGTATTCAAATATTTAAACATTTCCCTCCCGATGCATTTCGGACATCTGTCCTTCGTCAGGGGATTCCTACAAGGCAAAAACACGGTCTAAGCATTTCACCCCCGGGGTTCAGAGAATCAGTAAGCTGTATGAGTCAGGTGCGTCAAAAGTAAAGAGTAAACTGAACGTGCTCAACTAAAATTGAAACGTGACCCTAATTATCGTTAATATTAACCGTGCAGTTAACGTAATCGCTGTGTTTGCTCAGAGTGCTTTGTAAAACAAAAATAGATTAAAGATTGTTCTAGCCGGTTCTAAAAACACCCGGTGCTCGGTCAAAAGTACACTTTAAGAAATATATACGTAAATCATCATCTGGTGTTCAGTGTCTGAACTGATATCTAATATTCCTCCACCAAAAACTAAAAAGTGTTCAAATAAAACTTACGAGAAAGTGATGAGCGTGAGCACCCGCGTCCCACTCGTGCACTGAACAAGCGTCTGCCGACTGTGTTTAAATCAAAGCATAAACATAGATGACGGACGTGCTGGTGTGTGAAGACCTCCAGAACTGTAGCGGCCATATTGTAAGGGTCTAAAAAGGTTGCCAGTGTGTACGTGCAACTATTGTACAGTGAATTGGGTGCTATATGCGTTTCTAACTTTCATGCAAAATATCATGAGAGAGCCTGCGGGCCAACTGTAACAACATTGCTTGTACTCAAAATGCAAATAGAAAATGCAAACGATAATCAACATAAACATAACGTTAAAAAATGAAATACAGGCAAGTACTCATATATCCTCAGATCATTTACAGGTAACACGTAAACTCCATCCGATCATTGAGACCGGACGGCTTCATGGATTGAAGAAACTTTATCCAGTGGTTCTCACGTTGCAGTAAGAAATCATTATTGTCTCTGCCATCCCGTTTTTTCACCACTTCCACAGCAGCGAACCGCAGTTGACTAATGTTATGTCGGTTGTCTTTGAAATGTACAGCGAGGTTCGATTTCAGGTTAACTGTTCTTATGTTACTTTTATGTTCATTAATCCTCACTTTAAGTTTCCTTGATGTTTTGCCAGTGTACACCAAGCCACACGGGCATTTAATGATGTAGATCACATTCTCGGTGTCACATGTCGCGTTCAGTTTGAGTTTGATGTTGGTGCCCTTCAGGGGGTGTTTCAGTGTGGGACCTTTGATCATGTTGTTGCAGTTTTTGCAATTCAAACACGGCATGTTGCCCTTATACGTGATTCGCTCACGTTGACCAGGATGAGTGATAATCTCTTTCAGGTTTCTGCCTCTTTTGTAGGCGAATAATGGTTGTTGGTTGAAAATGCCATTAAAATCTTGTTCTCCACTAATGATGGGCCAATGCCGCAGAATTGAAGCCTTGTATGTTTTAGAAACTTCAGAGAATTTGGACACTATGACTGGTCTTTTGGTTTCTTCTTTGATTCTCATCGTAAGTGTATCCTGCCTTGTGAGACTATCACATCGTTCCTTGGCATTACTCAGAATGCTCTCTGGGTATCCTCTATGTGCAAAACGTCCAAGCATTAGTTGTGCTTGTGATTCATATTCGGATTCATTGGAAACGATTCTTTTCACCCGGAGCAGTTGTGAGAAGGGCAGATGGTTCTTTAATGATCTTTGATGATAAGACTTATAATGCAAAATGTTGTTTTTATCTGTCTCTTTTCTGTACAGATTGGTTTCCAAATGGTCACCAACCCGTGTCACCCTGACATCCAGGAATGTGATCGTTGACTGGTTCACTTCATGTGTGAACTGAATGCGGTCATTGATGTTGTTTAAGTTAGTTAAAGCTGATGATAATGAGTCTTGATCTCCATGCCACAAGACGAAGATGTCGTCTATATATCTCAGAAACATCACGGCATGTTGTATCCATTGGGTCTGGTTCAAAATGTAATTGTTCTCAAAATATTGCATGAATGCATTAGCGTACACCGGAGCCGCACAGTTGCCCATGGATGTCCCAGACAGCTGTGCGTACACTTGATCATTCCAAGCAAAGTAGCTTTGATACAGTGTGAAATGTATAAGCTGCATGATAAAGATCTGCAAGTCATCTGACAGATCAGATTGTAGCAAAATGCTTTCCACTGCTTCCATCCCCAAATCATGGGGAATGCTAGTATACAAGGATTTTACATCAATGGAACATAACCAGATGTTGTCAGTTTGCCCAAACTTGATTTCCTTGATCTTTAGCAAAAAATCAGTCGTATCTTTCACATATGTGCCAGACTGTTGTATGAAAGGTTGCAGGTACCGATCAATGAATTTTCCAGTGTTCTCGTGTATACTTCCACGAGTCGAAACAATTGGTCTGAATGGTGGCGATGTTAAATTCTTATGAACTTTAGGAAGCATATACATGCTAGGGGTGCGTGGGTTGATGGTAGTTAGGAACTTCTTAGTTTTAGAATTAATCGTCCCCTTTTCCTCGGCCATTGAAAGTATGTTCATAAGCACCTCATTATATTGAACGGTGGGATTGAATGTTAACAAATTGTAAGTGTCAATATCTGCAAGATGTTCTTGGACTTTGTCATTGTAAAATTTGGTATCCATTAGGACAAGAGCCCCTCCCTTATCCGCTGTCTGATACGTGATGTCTTCCTTGTTTGCCAATCTGCTCAGTAAGGAATACTCCTTGTTGGTTAAATTCACGTGTTTCTTTTTTCTGGTGAAATTGATGTTGCTAATGTCATTCTTCACCAATTTCTCAAAAGTATCAAAGGACTTATGGCTGACAGGTGCCATAAAGGTGCTCTTAGTTCTTAGTCCTCTCAATTGATCTGTGTGTTCACTCGCTGGTGGAGGTATCACGTTCTCAAAAAAGTGCCTTAGTCGCAAATTGCGCATGAATTTAAACAAACTAATTTCCAATTCTAACTCATTGGTGTGACTGGTCGGAATAAACGAGGTGCCACCAGGAACAAAGACAATTGTTTGAAACAACTTTTGTATTACACACGAAAGGAAATCAGTCAGAGGCTTCATGCCAGTACGTTGATACGTTACCATCGCGCACAGCGTATACCTAGAGGTCTCCGCATCCCGCTAAAGCCGCTCCTTTGCAGGAACAGCTCCAAATTTGTGGAAAGATGGTACGCCATCCTTAATAAATGTTCGTTGGATTTAATTTTGCTAATAGTTGATGAGCTATCTCGAGCTTTGGAAGAATTAAACAAAGAGATACAGCAGTGCAAACAGGAACTCAGTGACATGCTGTCCGCTGAGGAATGGTCCAAGATACTTGATGACATTACCATCCAAATGGACAAGCACACTCGTGAAATCAATGACCGAAAGATACGCAAGTATCGAAGAGACACCATTGATTATAAGTTGGGGGAGGTGTACTCCTGGGCCGAGGTATATGCCAGGAGAAGACAGAATAAACCACCGAGGGACCAGACTAATACAACGGAAACTTCATCCTCGGAGGAGGAATCTCGGGGTGACCGTAGACGAGCAGATACCAACAGACCTACAGCTAACGTGGAATCATCTGTCCCCACCACGGTTTCTTTTTTAGGCGAAGGTTCAGAAGAAAGAGACGACCCAGGAGGAGCCAGGCCAAAAGAAAAGGAAAAAGAGACGGGGAGAGACATGAGGAGTTCAACCTTGAACAAGAGGGTAGAGAAAACCAAGAAAACAACCTAGTGATCAACATCTCATCATATACGTTATCTGATGAGGAAACCAAAGTTCTACAGAAAGGCACCTCGTTTATTCCGACCAGTCACACCAATGAGTTAGAATTGGAAATTAGTTTGTTTAAATTCATGCGCAATTTGCGACTAAGGCACTTTTTTGAGAACGTGATACCTCCACCAGCGAGTGAACACACAGATCAATTGAGAGGACTAAGAACTAAGAGCACCTTTATGGCACCTGTCAGCCATAAGTCCTTTGATACTTTTGAGAAATTGGTGAAGAATGACATTAGCAACATCAATTTCACCAGAAAAAAGAAACACGTGAATTTAACCAACAAGGAGTATTCCTTACTGAGCAGATTGGCAAACAAGGAAGACATCACGTATCAGACAGCGGATAAGGGAGGGGCTCTTGTCCTAATGGATACCAAATTTTACAATGACAAAGTCCAAGAACATCTTGCAGATATTGACACTTACAATTTGTTAACATTCAATCCCACCGTTCAATATAATGAGGTGCTTATGAACATACTTTCAATGGCCGAGGAAAAGGGGACGATTAATTCTAAAACTAAGAAGTTCCTAACTACCATCAACCCACGCACCCCTAGCATGTATATGCTTCCTAAAGTTCATAAGAATTTAACATCGCCACCATTCAGACCAATTGTTTCGACTCGTGGAAGTATACACGAGAACACTGGAAAATTCATTGATCGGTACCTGCAACCTTTCATACAACAGTCTGGCACATATGTGAAAGATACGACTGATTTTTTGCTAAAGATCAAGGAAATCAAGTTTGGGCAAACTGACAACATCTGGTTATGTTCCATTGATGTAAAATCCTTGTATACTAGCATTCCCCATGATTTGGGGATGGAAGCAGTGGAAAGCATTTTGCTACAATCTGATCTGTCAGATGACTTGCAGATCTTTATCATGCAGCTTATACATTTCACACTGTATCAAAGCTACTTTGCTTGGAATGATCAAGTGTACGCACAGCTGTCTGGGACATCCATGGGCAACTGTGCGGCTCCGGTGTACGCTAATGCATTCATGCAATATTTTGAGAACAATTACATTTTGAACCAGACCCAATGGATACAACATGCCGTGATGTTTCTGAGATATATAGACGACATCTTCGTCTTGTGGCATGGAGATCAAGACTCATTATCATCAGCTTTAACTAACTTAAACAACATCAATGACCGCATTCAGTTCACACATGAAGTGAACCAGTCAACGATCACATTCCTGGATGTCAGGGTGACACGGGTTGGTGACCATTTGGAAACCAATCTGTACAGAAAAGAGACAGATAAAAACAACATTTTGCATTATAAGTCTTATCATCAAAGATCATTAAAGAACCATCTGCCCTTCTCACAACTGCTCCGGGTGAAAAGAATCGTTTCCAATGAATCCGAATATGAATCACAAGCACAACTAATGCTTGGACGTTTTGCACATAGAGGATACCCAGAGAGCATTCTGAGTAATGCCAAGGAACGATGTGATAGTCTCACAAGGCAGGATACACTTACGATGAGAATCAAAGAAGAAACCAAAAGACCAGTCATAGTGTCCAAATTCTCTGAAGTTTCTAAAACATACAAGGCTTCAATTCTGCGGCATTGGCCCATCATTAGTGGAGAACAAGATTTTAATGGCATTTTCAACCAACAACCATTATTCGCCTACAAAAGAGGCAGAAACCTGAAAGAGATTATCACTCATCCTGGTCAACGTGAGCGAATCACGTATAAGGGCAACATGCCGTGTTTGAATTGCAAAAACTGCAACAACATGATCAAAGGTCCCACACTGAAACACCCCCTGAAGGGCACCAACATCAAACTCAAACTGAACGCGACATGTGACACCGAGAATGTGATCTACATCATTAAATGCCCGTGTGGCTTGGTGTACACTGGCAAAACATCAAGGAAACTTAAAGTGAGGATTAATGAACATAAAAGTAACATAAGAACAGTTAACCTGAAATCGAACCTCGCTGTACATTTCAAAGACAACCGACATAACATTAGTCAACTGCGGTTCGCTGCTGTGGAAGTGGTGAAAAAACGGGATGGCAGAGACAATAATGATTTCTTACTGCAACGTGAGAACCACTGGATAAAGTTTCTTCAATCCATGAAGCCGTCCGGTCTCAATGATCGGATGGAGTTTACGTGTTACCTGTAAATGATCTGAGGATATATGAGTACTTGCCTGTATTTCATTTTTTAACGTTATGTTTATGTTGATTATCGTTTGCATTTTCTATTTGCATTTTGAGTACAAGCAATGTTGTTACAGTTGGCCCGCAGGCTCTCTCATGATATTTTGCATGAAAGTTAGAAACGCATATAGCACCCAATTCACTGTACAATAGTTGCACGTACACACTGGCAACCTTTTTAGACCCTTACAATATGGCCGCTACAGTTCTGGAGGTCTTCACACACCAGCACGTCCGTCATCTATGTTTATGCTTTGATTTAAACACAGTCGGCAGACGCTTGTTCAGTGCACGAGTGGGACGCGGGTGCTCACGCTCATCACTTTCTCGTAAGTTTTATTTGAACACTTTTTAGTTTTTGGTGGAGGAATATTAGATATCAGTTCAGACACTGAACACCAGATGATGATTTACGTATATATTTCTTAAAGTGTACTTTTGACCGAGCACCGGGTGTTTTTAGAACCGGCTAGAACAATCTTTAATCTATTTTTGTTTTACAAAGCACTCTGAGCAAACACAGCGATTACGTTAACTGCACGGTTAATATTAACGATAATTAGGGTCACGTTTCAATTTTAGTTGAGCACGTTCAGTTTACTCTTTACTTTTGACGCACCTGACTCATACAGCTTACTGATTCTCTGAACCCCGGGGGTGAAATGCTTAGACCGTGTTTTTGCCTTGTAGGAATCCCCTGACGAAGGACAGATGTCCGAAATGCATCGGGAGGGAAATGTTTAAATATTTGAATACGACTATTGGATTATAGACAACATTTGTTGAATGAATATTGATCAATGGACATGAATGGACATATGTGAATTAAACATAGATACTGCATTCATACATCTTTGGTACAAAACGTGAATTTATTTCTCCGGAAGGTTGTGCTCTAGGAGTTGGTACCTATCCTAGGTACCACGGACCATATTGCCTTGTGGAGTGTGTCACAAAAGTGACAGAACTCCAGCAATGTGTCCTTTCACATGGGGAAAGCCCCATGTGAAAGGGCCTGCGTCAGTCTTACGCCTGCTGTGAGGCAGGCGTAAGAAATTGACGCATTTACGTCCTAGAAGTGGCGCAGTGAAATCTTATAGATTTCACTGCGTCACTTCTATGATCCTTTCCTGCGTCAGAACGCCCCCCCTGCATACATTATACCTGACACAGGTATAATGTAGCGCAGGGGTTTACAAAGTGACGCATCTACCTAGATGCGTCACTTTGTAAATATGGTGCAACGAGGCACATTTTTTACGCCACTGGTGCGTCACAAAAAGTGACGCACCGGCGGCGTAAAAGTGACGCACAGCCTCATAAATGAGGCCCCTTGTATTCAAGCGCTGTTTAAGGTTGCACCACCTCAGCATTTAGGTTTTCGCCTCGAGGAATAAATGTTCATAGTTTAGGATTGTTGGCACAATTTGTATGAACCTTGTTTTACTCTTATGTATGTATTCATAAAGGCTCGGATGTCCTTTCCTTAAACTCCTTTCAAAATTATTAATATTTGATACAAACATGTTTAATTACCTATGGGATGAAAAAGGTACTCTTGCTATTTTTATTTGTGTTTGTTCAATATAACTTTGCCAAATTTCTTTTCAGAAAAAAATGTGCTCTCTGCTTTCCAGCAAACTCACTTTAAATACTTACTTGCAATACTTATATATACAGGTTTTAAACAGTTAAGTTAGCTTTTTAGGAAACATTTACTTCCAGGCTTATGCTCCCATTCACATTGTAAACATTTCCTGCAAAAAGAGTGTCTAAAGGTGCTGCTGTTGTCACGTATTTGACAATCTCGACATGAAAAGCAGTAATTGTAGTGCATTATGGGTGCCATTGTTTACTGCTGAGGCGCTAGCCTAGTTTTCTGCCTTTTTTAAAATAATTAATACAACATTAAATAAAATGTCAGCATTAGGCCACTTTTTTAATATATTCATTTTTATTGTTAAATGCATTTTTGAATAAATTCTTGGTACAGAACCTCAGCACTCCACCTAGTGACTATCTGAGTTGCTACACTTACATATCTATTAGTACTCTTCAGAATGTTTATGGCAAACCCTACTTAGTAAAACTACATTTTGTCAAGGTCCCTCAAATGCAATTATCAGCTAAAATGTTTAATTGTGAACACAGTATCCTGCTGGCCTAGCATGTAAGAAGTTAGGGGAAATTTGTAAGTAAAACCAAAGCTAGCAGAACAAACATGATAGTTAATGGTACAAGCCTTGGAAGTTCCATACCTCACAGACTACAGACAGGCCCAGTCTTAGGGGGTCTCTGATGGACAGGCACGGGGGGGGGGGGGGTGGGGGGATAAGCCATAATTTCCCTAAACCTCGCAGACCTGGCTCTACACCTACCACAAGTCAAATCCTCCCCTGACAGGGCCTGCCTTGAAGTGACTGTTCCTCATTTTAGACTTTTGTGAGGAGACAACATTCTGCTTACGTGTACTGACTGTATACGTCGCCCTTAAAATTAGGCATTTTCAATATAAGACATTATCCATATATATATATATATATGTGTGTTAGCTTTACCCTATAATATAACTGACCCATTTCGAGTTTTCCCATGTTATATTAAACAAGTAGGCCGGAAATATTCTCTAAACGTTGCAACTTTAAATGCCGGGCACGTCTGTCGAGAGTCTTTCCAAATAGTTGTGAGATTTTGATGGGGACTTTCTCTGTTACTTCAATGGTTTTCCACAGTCTGAAAAGTCTACCTTTAAGAAGTTGCATTAAACTTTCACTGAGCCTATTGACTATTTGTGACTGTTTTTGTGTAGGGCTAATTGCAAACGAGCATGCCTGTTGACGCTTGTAGGTCTCAAACAAGTCAAATATGATACACCAGTAGTCTGATTCAGAACTTCAGCCGGATGGGATATTCCAGGAAACACCCAAGCCACTGCTCACACTACATAAGTGCCGGGCAACAGCTACAGTGGCAACTCAATGCAATGCAGGCCTGGCAACAACAGGTTTTTCAAAGTCCGCCAAGTTAGGAAAATCAATCCGGTAAGAAGCACTTCTACCTGCCAGCTCACTGGGTATCATTTACTGTACATCAACCATTGCCGCTGGCTGCAGAAAAGACAGGAGGAGCAGGAAAACTAACACAAGCACAAAAAACAGGAGCTCTGTGGGCTAACAAAAGAGTCTAAGGTTAGAAAATCCCTCCCAAGAAAAAAAATAACAGCAGAAAAAAATGATACACTGCATTCCAATGCTAGCTGCTCCAGGCATGGAATAGACACCAGAGAAGGGGGATTTGGGAGCAGCTACTGTCGGGAAATCAGCAGCACTCATTTTAGGCTGTCAGATACTGAGGGGCATAAAATGAATTAGGAGATTACTAGCTGGTAGTATAGTTCTGCTGAGGGAGGCATCCGGTATAGAACTCAGCTTTTCATCCTTTTGAGCTTGATACAGCTAGTACTACTGTACTTGGTAATAGTTAACACTTCTTATCAGTGCTTAGATACCAGATAAGTGGTAAGGTGCACTGTAAAATTATAGTAATTGTTATTATCACTCCAGTTTTTGTAAACATTTCCACAAATTCCTAGTTGTTTCAGGAATGCACATCACTGGATTTCCTAGCATGCAGGATCGGATTCACAAAGGTAACTTACAAGTTGGCGTAAGTTTACACTTAGGAGTAAGTTTACTACTTTCTGTATTCACAAACTCAGAGTAAGTTGTATCCACCATCTAAGTATTGGTATTGGCTTACTCTTGTGTGAATGTGTGTGTAGAGGTGGGTGAGCCACTGAAAGCTCAAGCCAGGCTCGAGTATGAAGCCTGAATCTGGTTCAACACCAGGTCCTGTTGAAATCTCAAGCCTCTTACGAGCCAAGCTTTCATTTGGCTACAACTTGTCTTCCTCCATCCCTCTACCCAGGATATAGCGTTCGGCCATCGCTACCAACTTTGAAACTGGGGAACCAAGTTCGAGTCTTGGCATTGGCACAATATCCTGCGATTCTGGGCAAATCACCTAATCTCTCCATGCCTGTAGAGAATGTATGTGACCATGAGTAAAATTACTGGTGCTCACATAAGGCACTACAATTTGGCCTTTGGGTCAAGTTCATGCTATATAAAAACCATCAAACAAAATGCACAAAGAGGTAAAAACAAATCCTGAACATAAGGAAAGATAGTCATTTCCTGGCTGACTTGTACACAATGAAACCAGAAAACCTGGATAGATTGTGGTGTCACCACTTAAATTGTGTGACTGTGGGCAAATATTTTTGTTAAAAAACAATTGATGGACAGTATGCAGAACAATGTCATACATTCACCCTAGTACAGAGATCTGGGCCCAAATCCATTGTTTTTTTGCTCACCAGGCCATTCCAGTTTGAAACCAGCCATATGCAAATCAGTCTTGACCCTGTGCCCAATGGGAACAGTCCAGCCCGAACTGCCAGGCCAGGTCCTCCCTAGACTGGAAACAAGCATCCTAGGATCGGTTTCGGAGTTTTACTCCTCTTCAGCCAGGACAGCTTGACTCCAGTGGCATGGAGAGCACGGGATCCACGTCTGGGCATACACGTCCCACTCGGGGTTACAAATGCAAAAATAACAATTGATGGACAGAATGCAGAACCATGTCATACGTTCACCCCAGTACAGAGATCTGGGCCCAAATCCATCGTTTTTTTTGCTCACCATGCCATTCCAGTTTGAACAGCCATATGCAAATCAGTCTTGACCCTGTGCCCAATGGGAACAGTCCAGCCTGAACTGCCAGGCCAGTTCCTCCCTGGACTAGAATCAAGCATCCTAGGACCAGTTTCGGGGTTTCACCCCTTTTCAGCCAGGATAGTTTGACTCCAGTGGAATGGAGATTCAACCCAGATCTGTGACTGAGGGTAAGTGTCTGAAAAGTGAAAGTGCTCTGTCCATCATCTCCTTGGGTTTGCTTTGTTCGCCCTAAGTTGGCAGGGTATGCCCAGACGTGGGTCCCTTGCTCACTTTGCCACTGGATTCAAGCTAGCCTGGCTGATGAAGGGTGTTACCCAGAAACAGGTCCCAGGATGCTTGTTTGCGGTTCAGGAAAGACGTGGCTTGGCATTTCGGGCTGGACTGTTCCCATGAGGCATAGGATTCTGCAGCAGAATCCTGCTAAGGTTTGCAGAAGGTGTGTTAGCGAGCAGTGGGCTTGCTAGACACAGGCAAGATGAGGAGAGATGTGTCAAAGTGGGACATACACATCTGGAAACACCAAAAGGAGCTGAGGGGAGATGTGTAGGAGAGGCTGGGGAAGATGTGTGAGGGGAACTAAAACACACTCCTGGACACAAAGAGGGTCTGAAGAGAGATGTGTGAGGGGGCAGAAGTCTGCAATCAAACGACAGGGAGTCTGAGGAGAGATTGTGTAGTGGGGATTATTGAGCTGTACATATTTAAGTAAGCCTGTTTTGAGAACCATGGCGAAAGCAGAGCATAAATTCAAAACAGCAAGTGCTACTTGATGCGCTGTATTATTTTTACAATTCTTTTAGGAAAATGCAATACACACATTCAACATATTTCTTACATTTAAGTTTTCCTGTAGATGTTATCCTTTCCCCCCTATATTCGCTTATTTTCAAAAGATTTGGACCAACTGAACTTATATCCACCTGATATTAAGGGTACAGGCAATTAATTTGAGTTATAGAGTCGGTGAGGGTAACTTGGCTAATATTGTTTAATGATTAGAACAACGGCACCCAACATAGATACGGCCACCAGATAATTCAACTCTCAGTCTAATAAGAGTTTAAATAGTTCACTTTTCGGCAGATTCCTGAAAACTGGATATTTGGGCTGCAGCCTTGCGGCTAGTGGGAGAGCGCACTCTCTTATATTCCTAGTTATCGATGTTGCCTAACACCATTTTGGGCGCAAACCCCAGGTTGCGCTTGAAGCGGGAATCTTGCTTTGAGCTCCAATTCAGTGTTTACGTTCACAGTAAGATTACTCTGTAAACTCCTAACTCAACTTGATCACTCCACCCACCAAACTGTTTAGTAAACTAGTTAGTAATCTTCCTTCCTAAAATTATTTTAAAAACTTTGAATTTAAGGACCACTGTATACTGCTGACTCAAAGTATTTAAACTATAACTGCACTACTCTTTAAGCTTCCTTGTTTAGTGTGTATCACGGCACCCCTGAATCTTTATCCAACTCTATTGTTTTTTAGGTCTCGATTGAGAGCGCATTGTCAAACGGAGCAAGTCTAATGTACATAGCATGCGATTTGGGCCCGTCCCTCTCATCCTTTGGCTTTATTCAACAGCTTCTTTTCACCATTGCTATTAAAGATTGTGCTAATTTTGTCTTGGTTCATATCATCCTAGTAGATTATTCATCGATCACCGAATGGTACTGAGTGTTTGGGGGTATCCTTCTGCTTCCACTCAAGTATCTCCATTGAACAAATGAGGGACTACTTTACAATCATAGTCTCCATTTTTGAAATACAAACAAAAGGTATATCAGATCAAGCACCAATATACATATTAGGGAACTACAGATAATTGTTCCCACTACACAGACATGGAGGATGAATACCCAGAAATTTAAAACACTGGAGGAAAAAAATAATCTCCATCTGTTACTCAGAGAATACATTGACATCAATGAACAATCAAGCACCTCACTGCAGCTCATACAGGCAGCTAGGAATGCATATATAAGAGGAATACTAAAGAAGGGTTCAGCTGAAGCGCATAAAGCATGAGAGAAGCTGAAGTAGCAACGCTACAGAAGCGTTATCAATCAATCAATCAATCAATCAAAGACATTTATAAAGCGCACTACTCACCCGGAGGGTCTCAAGGCGCTTGGGCAGAGGGGGTCCGCTACTGCTTGAACAGCCAGGTCTTGAGCTTCTTCCTGAAGGAGAGGTGGTCTTGGGTCAGGCGCAGGGCGGTCGGGAGGGAGTTCCAGGTCTTGGCGGCCAGGTAGGAGAAGGACCTTCCTCCTGTTGTCGCTCTTTGGATTTGGGGGGTACGGCGGCGAGGGCGTGACTGGTAGATCGGAGATGGCGTTTGGGAGCGTAGAAGTTGAGGCGGTTGTTGAGGTAACTCGGGCCTCGGTCGTGTAGGGCTTTGTGCGCGTGGGTGAGGAGACGGAAGGTGATTCTCTTGTTGACGGGGAGCCAGTGCAGGTCTCTATGGTGTCCGGAGATGTGGCTGCGTCGGGGGATGTCGAGGACGAGTCTGGCTGAGGCGTTCTGGATCCGCTGGAGTCTCTTCTGGAGCTTGGCGGTGGTTCCGGGGTAGAGGGCGTTGTCGTAGACCAGTCGGCTGGTGACGAGGGCCTGGGTGACCGTCTTCCTGGTCTCGATGGGGATCCACCGGAAGATCTTCCGTAGCATGCGCAGGATGTTGAAGCACGACGAGGAGACGGCGTTGACTTGTCTGGTCATGGAGAGGGAGGAGTCCAGGATGAAGCCCAGGTTGCGTGCGTGGTCTGTGGGTTTGGGTGCGGTGCCCAAGGCGGGGGGCCACCAGGAGTCGTCCCAGGCGGAGGGCGAGGAGCCCAGGATGAGGATTTCCGTCTTGTCTGAGTTCAGTTTCAGGCGGCTGGTCGTCATCCACTCGGCTACGTCTTTCATCCCTTCGTGTAGGTTGGTTCTGGCGGCGTCGGGGTCGTTGGTCAGGGAGAGGATCAGCTGGGTGTCGTCGGCGTAGGAGATGATGTTGAGGTTGTGTTGGCGTGCGATGGCCGCAAGGGGGCTCATGTAGACGTTGAAGAGGGTGGGGCTGAGAGAGGACCCTTGAGGAACGCCGCAGATGACTTTGGTGGCCTCTGACTTGTACGGTGGTAGGCGGACTCTCTGTGTCCTTCCGTCGAGGAAGGAGATGATCCATTCCAGTGCCTTCTCCTGGATTCCAACGTTGCTGAGGCGCTGCACTAGGGTGCGGTGACAGACAGTGTCGAATGCTGCGGAGAGGTCTAGGAGGATGAGGGCCGCTGTTTCTCCGTTGTCCAGCAGGGTTCGGATGTCATCGGTGGCAGCGATGAGGGCGGTCTCGGTGCTGTGGTTGGCTCGGAAGCCAGACTGAGAGGGGTCGAGGGATCCATTCGTCTCGAGGAAGGCGGCCAGCTGCTGGTTGACGGTCTTCTCGATGACTTTGGCTGGAAACGGGAGGAGCGAGATGGGGCGGTAGTTCTTGAGTTCGGTGGGGTCCGCTGTTGGTTTCTTTAGTAGAGCGCTGAGTTCGGCGTGCTTCCAGCTCTCAGGGAAGGTGGCGGTGTCGAAGGAGGTGTTGATGATGTCCCGCAGGTGGGGTGCGATGACGGCGTCGGCCTTGTTGAAGACGTGGTGAGGGCAGGGGTCGGTCGGAGATCCGGAGTGGATAGAGTTCATCGTGCGGATGGTGTCTTCTGTGTTGATCGGGGTCCAGGCGCTGAGGGAGGTGGTGGGGGGCGTTGGTGCGGTCGTGGGGAGCGTTGGTTGTGTGCTGAAGCTGTTGTGTATGTCGGCGATCTTGTTGTGGAAGTAGGAGGCGAGGGAGTTGCAGAGGTCTTGCGATGGGGTGATGTCGTTGGATCCAGCGTTGGGGTTGGAGAGCTCTTTCACGATGTTGAAGAGTTCCTTGCAGTTGTGTGCGTTGTTGTCCAGCCGGTCCTTGAATGCTGTTTTCTTGGTGGCGTGGATCAGTTGATGGTGCTTTCGGGTGGCGATCTTGAGGGTGGTCATGTTGTCCGGTGTTGGCTCCCTTCTCCAGGCTTTCTCGAGGGCTCGGCAGTTCTTCTTGGAGCTCTTGAGTTCGTCTGTGAACCATGGGGCCTTCTTGCTGCCGGGTCTGCTGGGCGGGGTCTTCAGTGGGGCGAGTTCGTCCGCGCAGTTGCTGATCCACTTTGTGAGGTTGTCGGTGGCCTGGCTTGGGTTCGCTGAGCTGGCGGGAGGGTGCTGGCTCAGGGAAGCGGCGAGCTGGTCGGCTGTGATCTTGTTCCAGCTTCTTCGTGCAACCTGTTGCTGGTGGTGGTGGATCGTGGTTCTTCTGAAGGTGAAGTGGATGCAGCAGTGGAGTCCGGTGGCATGGCTGAAGGCGATGTCTTTGCTGGATGAGAAGACGGCGTCAAGTGTGTGTCCGGCGAGGTGGGTGGGGGTGGTCACCAGCTGCTTGAGTCCGAGGGTGGCGAGGTTGTCAAGCAGGGTGGTGGTGTTGCGGTCGTTGTCGTTCTCCAGGTGGAAGTTGATGTCCCTCAGGAGGATGTAGTCGGCGGAGGGGAGGGCGTGCGGGCTGATGAAGTCGGCGATGTCTTCGCTGAATGGTGTGCGTGGTCCCGGGGGTCGGTAGATCAGGGTGCCTCTGAGGGTGGTCTTGGGGTCGGTGTGGATCTGGAAGTGCAGGTGTTCGGCGATTGTCAGGGGGTCGTCGGTGTTGGTCGTGATGCGGATGGTGTCCCTGTGAATGATGGCGATGCCTCCTTCAGTCTGGTTGTCGCGGTCTTTCCGGGTGATCTTGTAGCCCTCTGGGATGGCGATGGCGATGTCGGGCGCTGAGGAGTCGTTCATCCAGGTTTCCGTGAGGAAGGCAACGTCAGGAGCTGTGGTGTTGAGGAGGTTCCAGAGTTCGATGGCGTGTCTGTGGACGGAGCGGGTGTTGAGCAGGATGCACTTGAGGTGGTTGCTGCTGGTGTTCGGCTTGGTGGGTGCTGGTGCGGTGTAGGTCCGGATGCAGGTGAACTTGCAGGCGTGGCAGCTGAAGGGTCCGTGGGTGCGTCTCGGGGTGGCTCGGTAGCATCCCGGGATTCGGCCGGTGTTGAGTGCATAGAGGTCGGTGGCGGCGTAGGTCTGGCGGGAGGGCTGGTGACGGCGGGAGCCAGGGGTCCTGGCACTGGGCGCGGGCCAGGCGCGGACGGGCGCAGACGGGCTTACCTTTGGCGCGCCTTCGGCGCGCAATCGGCGCTCCCGCTGCGCGTAACCGCTGCGCGTTCGCACGGTCGCCATATATGGCGAAGTGCGAGGGAGGGCGGAGCAGCTGGGAGGCGGGAGCGGGGAGGGCACAGAAAGAAAGGGGGCGTGGCTAACAACGGAGGCGGGAAGCGGGGAGCGGGGCGGGAGGAACCGGGGGAGCAAGTACAGGGGGGCAGGCGATGAAAAATACAATCCTAACAAAGACAATCACAGTTACAGCAAGGGGCACACAGCAAGGAAAAACGGGGCACAGGATCCTAAAAGTCAACAACAGTGAACACAGCACAGAGGGGCACAAAGGGGCACACAGCAAGGAAAACGGGGCACAGGAGCCTAAAGGTAACAACAGTGAACACAGCACTAGACCGCAGGAGACCACGCCGCTCGGTGGCAGGGGGCGCGGTCAGGCGGCGGAGGCAGGGTCAGTGAGGCAGGCGGGTGGTGGGAGGCACACGCAGCAGCTGGTGGCCGTGCGGCGCGGGGGTGTCCTAAGCTAGGTCCATGAAAGTAATCAAACAAGAATCTGAGACCACTAATAAACTAGAAATTCAACTAAATAACCTCTTTTCCTCCATGGCAGAGAAAGCACTGAACTGCTTTAAAAGCAAAATGTATGAACATGAAAAGTAGGTAGGCATCCTACTGGCCTTACAACTGAAGCAGAGGGAGATGCGGTCGTGAAAAGCAGCTACTATCACATCTGAGGGATAAAACAAAATAGTTTACCTGTTTCCTCTCAAGACTGTATATATCTACAGAACCTGCCGAGAGTATGGGAAAATAATTTTAAACTTAAGATACCCATACCACCATTACGCCAAGACCTGAGACACACACTAGAGTTAGAAATATCTGACGACCAGATAGCAGAAGCTATTAAATCAGCATCCACTGGAAAAGCATCAGAAGAAGATGGACTTCCACTAGAGATTTATAAATCAACTTCTCGGACCTAATGGAAACAGAGCACCTTTGCACGGAAATCAATACAGTGCACATATTCTTAATCCCGACACCCGAAAAAGACACTTTTTATTGTGTCAATTATAGGCTGATCTTACTCCTAAACTGTGATATGTAAAGCCTGGTGAACATTATTGCCATGAGATTGAATAATGTTATTCTGTTACTGATCCATAAAAATCAAGTAAGATTTTTACCCGGCTGATCATCACAAATCACATGACTGATGCTCCATCTCTTATGGTATACAAAAAAAGATAAGGATGAGAAAGTAGCGCATTCCCTCAATGCAGAGAAAGCATTTGAATGAGTAGAGTGGGGCTACCTGTTCAGAACTTGAAGAGGTTCTGTCTCGGCAATACATTTATATCAGCAATTCAAAGATTAGATCAAATACCAACTGGGAGGATCAACTGCAATGGATTCCTATCTGACACTATTACAATTAAGAGGCATACCAGACAGAGTTGGCCCTTACCGCCACTATTTTTTCTACTAATGCTAGAAACTCTAGTGATAGCCATTAGAACGTCTAGAACTATTATGGGAATACAAACAAGGGCTAGGGAACTGAAACTACTGCTATGCATGAATGATATTCTAATGACAGTAAGTGAAGTGCATTCCTTTTTTCCAGGCATTAGAGATCTCATTTCAATGTTTTCTGTATTTTAAGGCTATAAAACCAACTGGGAAAAGAGTGAAGTAGTGCCAATGACTCCAAGCACTACTGAAAATGTGCTGAATAAACAACTCTTTAAATGGATCCCATACAAGATGCCATACCTGGGGATTCTGGTAAGGAAGAGGCATTAATTGAACGGTCAGTCCAAACATACAAAGTCTAATTCTTCAAATATAAAAAACTTCAATAAATGGGGAAAATTACAATTATGTCCATTAGAAAAAGTCCAGACAATAATAATGGTGGCGGCACCACGGTTCAATTACATGTTTGGCATGTTAACTATCAGAATACCACCTCGCTAATGAGGATAATTGATCTTTTACTAAAATAATATATAAGGGTGCAACCAAAGTCAGTTTGGCTATGACTAAACCCTATGAAGCTCCCACTTCTGGAAGCTTGAAATTACCTCCTATGGGTACATACTATCAATCAATCAATCAATCAATCAGCAAAATTTGTATAGCGCGCTCCTCACCCGTAAGGGTCTCAAGGCGCTGAGGGGGGGGGGGGTTGCTACTGCTCGAACAGCGAGGTCTTGAGTTGTTTCCTGAAGGAGAGATGGTCCAGGGTCAGCCGTAGGTGAGTGGGGAGGGAGTTCCCTGCCTTGGCTGCCAGGCAGGAGAAGGATCTTCCTCCGATGGTGGAATTCCGAAATCGTGGGACGGAGGCGAGGGCGAGGCTGGCGGATCGGAGCTGGCGGGTGGGTGTGTAGAATGTGAGGCGGCTGTTGAGGTACTTCGGGCCCGTGTCGTGGAAAGCCTTGTGTGCGTGGGTGAGGAGTCTGAACGTGATCCTCTTGTTGACGGGGAGCCAGTGCAGGTCTTTCAGGTGGGCAGAGATGTGGCTGCAGCGAGGTATGTTCAGGATGAGTCGTGCTGAGGCGTTCTGAATGCGCTGGAGTCTTTTCTGGAGTTTGGCTGTGGTTCCAGCGTAGAGGGTGTTCCCGTAGTCCAGACGGCTGGTGACGAGGGCCTGGGTGACCGTCTTCCTGGTTTCGGTGGGGATCCACCGGAAGATCTTTCGGAGCATGCGCAGGGTGTTGTAGCAGGATAACGAGACGGCGTTCACTTGCTTGGTCATCGTGAGGGAGGAGTCCAGGATGAAGCCCAGGTTGCGTGCACGGTCCGTTGGTTTGGGTGTTATGCCCAGGGCAGGGGGCCACCAGGAGTCGTCCCAGGCAGAGGGAGATGGTCCGAGGATGAGGACTTCCGTCTTGTCTGAGTTCAGTTTCAGACGGCTGATCTTCATCCATTCTGTGACGTCTTTCATTCCTTCCTGGAGGTTGGCTTTGGCAGTGGCGGGGTCGTTGGTGAGGGAGAGAATCAGCTGGGTGTCGTCGGCGTAGGAGATGATGTTGAGGTTGTGTTGGCGAGCGATGGCTGCGAGAGGGCTCATGTAGACGTTGAAGAGGGTGGGGCTGAGCGAGGATCCTTGCGGGGTGCCGCAGATGACTTCGGTGGCCGCAGATCGGAACGGGGGGAGGCGGACTCTCTGGGTTCTTCCGGCGAGGAACGAGATGATCCACTCCAGTGCCGCTCCTTGGATTCCGGTGTTGCTGAGGCGCTGTATCAGCGTGCGGTGGCATACGGTGTCGAAGGCTTCTGAGAGGTCTAGGAGGATGAGGGCAGCAGTTTCCCCATTGTCGAGCAGGGACCTGATGTCCTCGGTACCTGCGATGAGAGCGGTCTCGGTGCTGTGGTTTGCTCGGAAGCCGGACTGTGAGGGGTCGAGGGATCCGTTGGTCTCGAGGAAGGTGGAGAGTTGTCTGTTGACGGTCTTCTCGATGACTTTGGCTGGAAAGGGGAGGAGCGAGATGGGGTGGAAGTTCTTGAGGTCCGTGGGGTCCGCGGTGGGTTTCTTCAGGAGGGCGCTCAGCTCGGCATGTTTCCAGCTCTCCGGGAAGGTGGCGGATGCGAAGGAGTTGTTGATGATGTTCCGGAGTTGGGGTGCGATGATGGAGTCGGCTTCGTTGAAGATGTGGTGTGGGCAGGGGTCGGTAGGGGAGCCGGAGTGGATGGTGTTCATCAGGCGGGTGGTGTCTTCGGTGCTGACAGGGGTCCAGGTCCGGAGGGTGGTGGTGGGGGGCGCTGGTTCGGTGGTAGGGTGCGTGGTCTGTGCGCCGAAGCTGTTGTGTATGTCGGCGATCTTGCGGTGAAAGAACGAGGCGAGTGAGTTGCAGAGATCTTGCGAGGGTGTGATGTCGTTGTTGCAGGCGCTGGGGTTGGAGAGCTCTTTAACGATGCTGAAGAGTTCCTTGCTGTTGTGGGTGTTGGTGTCCAGTCGTTCTTTGAATGTTGTCCTCTTGGTGGTGCGGATCATCTGGTGGTGTTTGCGGGTGGCGTTCTTGAGGGCTGTCATGTTTTCGGCTGTCTGGTCGTGGCGCCAGGCTTTCTCGAGGGTGCGGCAGGTTTTCTTGGAGTTTTTGAGGTCGTTGGTGAACCACGAGGCTTTCCTGCTGCCGGGTCTTCTGGGAGGAATCTTCAGTGGTGCAAGGTCATCGGCGCAGTTGGTGAGCCACTGTGTGAGGTTGCGGGCTGCATCGTTGGGGTCCGTTGTGTTGGTGGGTGGGTTCTGGCTGAGGGCGGTGGTGAGCTGATCGGCGGTGATCTTGCTCCAGCTTCTACGGGGAACCTGTTGCGGGTGATGGTGGATCGTGGTTCTACTGAAGTTGAAGTGGACGCAGCTGTGATCTGTCCAGTGTAGTCCGGTGGAGTGGCTGAAGGAGATGTGCTTGCTAGAGGATAAGACGGGGTCAAGAATGTGGCCGGCGTAGTGGGTGGGGGTGTTTACCAGTTGCTTGAGTCCGAAGTTGGCGAGGTTGTCCAGCAGGGCCGCGGTGTTGCAGTCCTTGTTGTTCTTCAGGGGGAAGTTGAGGTCCCCTTGGAGGATGTAGTCTGAGGAGGTGAGGGCGTGTGGACTGACGAAGTCTGCGATGGCTTCGCTGAATTGCTTGCGTCGTCCCGGGGGTCTGTAGATGAGGGTGCCTCTGAGGGTGGTCTTGGGGTCGGTGTGTATCTGGAAGTGAAGGTGCTCG
Source organism: Lissotriton helveticus (assembly GCF_964261635.1). Lineage (NCBI taxonomy): Eukaryota > Metazoa > Chordata > Amphibia > Caudata > Salamandridae > Lissotriton > Lissotriton helveticus. Next base: position 298,189,697 of record NC_136071.1, on the reverse strand, counting down.
GCGGCGGTGAGGGTGTTGTCGGAGTTGGTCGTGATGCGGATGGTGTTTCTGTGGACGATGGCGATGCCTCCTCCGGTTTGGTTGACGCGGTCCCTCCGGGTGATCTTGTAGCCCTCCAGAATGGCTATGGCGATGTCGGGGGCTGAGGAGGCGTTCATCCAGGTTTCTGTGAGAAAGGCGACGTCTGGTGATGTTGTGCCGAGGAGGTTCCAGAGTTTGACGGCGTGCCTGTGGACGGAGCGGGTGTTGAGCAGCATGCACTTGAGGTGGTTGTTCTTGGTGCTCAGCTTGGCGGTTGCGGTGCAGGTTCGGAGGCAGGTGGATTGGCAGGCTTGGCAGGTGAAGGGTCCGTGGGTGCGTTTCGGGGTGGCTCGGTAGCAGGCGGGGTTTCGGCCGGCGTTGAGTGCGTGGAGGGTGGCGGCGGCGTAAGTTCGTCGGGTGCGCTGGCATTGTCGGGGGCCAGGGGTCCTGGCGCTGGGCGCGTTCCAGGCGCGGACGGGCTTGCCTTTGGCGCACAATCAGCGCGCCCGCTGCGCGTACGCGTGGGCTCCATATGAGGCGAAGTGGGAGGGAGGAGCAGCTGGGAGGCGGGAGCGGGGCGGCCTATGAAGCCCAAGCTCTAGTAGTATACCATTTAAATCTACATCTGGAAACTCCAGACTGGGTATTGTTTGAGTGATACCTTTAAATTAGTTTAACAGTACCTGAAGTCTTCTACATGTATCTGAAAAATCCAAGGTACCCTAAAAACCCTAAATGTACAAATAGGTTTGATATCTGTCGGTCAACACGCAAAACAAGGGGTTAAGCGGGGGCATTTCATTCCGGCTGCTCCCTTTTGGAACAATGATGATGTGAGGATCGATGGAAAACCATTTTGCTGGAAATAATGATAGCAAGGGCATACTAACTTTTTTGAAACTATCCGCAATTGAAACATGGGCCAATTAATACATTTTGAAGTGCACGTGCAGCATGTAGCAATCCCCACTGCATAACTACATAATCAAATGGAGTCATTACGAGAAGTTAATTTCAAGACTGTACAAAACTATGATAACCTAAATTATACCGAAGAGAATTGGTCATATTTATTGCGCACACTAGGAACTAAGAGACACACACCTTGAATTCAGCTTTTGGCACTGACCCTCCCACAAAGTGAACAGAGATAACATGCCACTCATGTCACTATATTGGAGATGTCAACCAACAGGAGCAGACATATGTTGTGGCAATACCCACATACACAACCTCACTGGAAACAAATCAGGCACTTCATCTCTGACAATACCCTATATTTACACCCTGCCCAGAAATGTCAATACCACACGATACACAAGACTTAAAGGAACTAACAAGCCATAACAACTGATGGATTGACACAGCATTAGCGGTGGCAAAACTCTGTATCGTCAGTAGGGTGACCAAACATCCCAGATTTGCCCAGGCAGTCCCAGGTTTTCAAAGTCTGTCCCGGCATCCCAAAACTGTAAATTCATAATTTGCCCTTTTTAGGTTTTGCCTAGCGAAAGCTGCGCTCTGCGCAGCTTTTCGCGCAGGCGAAATCCTGTTGAGAACTGTAGGGTGCTTTGGGTCGGCCCTCGTCATTGATTGGCTGGCTCCGTAAACGGAGCCTTGCCATTGGACGAGGGGCCTGTCCGTCAATGCCGGACCAGACACGGGGGCGTTCCTGACATTCTTTCCCTTTTGCCGACGTCACGCGACGCCGGGAACGCCCCCGAGTCTGGTCCGGCATTGCCGGCACTTCTGCGTCTCTCCACCCCCCTTTCCCGCCCCCTCCCGCTTGTTGCCTGATGCTGGCCTCGCGGCCGCGGAGAAGCCGAGGGAACAACCGCCGACGTCACCCGGGAGCCGCGCTGCCATTGCTTCAGGCTGCGGGAGGCTCGCCGGGCGACCTGCGCGGTGATTGGCTGCCTTTTTCCCCTCGGTTTGCGGTTTGTTGTAAGCTGGGCCAGGACGAGGCCGCCAAGAAGCTGCTGGGCAAAAGGTGTGCGGCTGCAGCGCTGGGAGAGGAGCCCACGGAGGAGGAGGAGGAGGCAGCTTCCCGGGACCCCCAGGAGGGAACGGAAAGAGGCAGACCTAGGGGACTGTGTGCACCGAGGTATGCCTAGGGGAGTGTGAGCGCCAAGGAGGAGGGGACGGGGGAGACAAACAAGCACGTGAGAAGCACAGGAGCGTGAACAGGTGCTTAGCAGCTAGGCTTAGCCGTCCGGGTGTGTCGCCTCGCGCTCCCCTCACTGCCTGTGGGATGTGCAAGCAGCTGGGCTGGAACTGGGACCCCTCCTTGGTGTTGGGGATTCAGCTGGAGGAGACGAGGGGTGCTGAGCAAAGGGGCGCTGCCGAACAGCCGTCTTCGTGCGCCTCTTCGAGGGTGAGACGACTTCCTCATTGTGTGTGCAGTTGCCACATAGCACCGAACCGTTAAGGTTCTCATCTCTATGTTTTCTCTCAGGGCTTCTCTTCTGTGATCTTCGGTGTCTTATGTGATATGGAACTAAAGGTGAAGTTCATAGGGACAGGCATCCCTCCCGTGATATTTTGTGACCTCCCGTTGAGTGGTCTCTTTGAGTTCAGTCTGAGCCACCTCGTATGTGACTAAGAGGACTCCTATATGACGGCCATGGTGTGCTTTTTTTCCTTCATTACCGATGAGCTGTTTCTCGGCTCTCGCTGCTATCGATAATTCAGGTGTTTAAGTCCCGCTGTGGGACGGAGTGCAGGGAGCTTGGCCAAGTGATTCTTCTATGGTGGTGAAATCCCTCAGGCTGACTGGCCTGTTTTTTTCTCTCTCCGGTACAGAGAGATCTGAAGTTATGATCAGGAACTGAATCTCTGGCAACAGCCTTTTAACTTGGAGGGTGCTTTTCGATTTCTGCCCATGGGCTGCTTTTCTCGAGTGAGAACTTTCTTCTGAGAAGTTTATTCTCCGGATAAATATTTTGCTCATAGGCTGCTGCTCCAGCTTTAGGGACAGTCACGCAGGTGCTACATGGCTGGAGAGTAGTGCTTGCTGACGGAGGTCGCGTCTTTCGGTGGTGCGATCATATTACTAGATTCATCTCGATACAAGGAGAGGGCACACATTCCTTACCATATTTCTGTCTAGGTAAACATTCAGGTCAGTTTTAAGACTCGTTACATTTCATACTCGCCATATTTAGCAAAAGAGAAAAATATGCTGTCAAGTTGAAGGGTCCTTTCTCTTTGCACATTTAAGTTTTTTAATGCTGCTATGATGCTTCTTCATCGAAGATAACCTTCCAAATACAGGATCTGAAATCCAGCATGATCTGGAGCTCATTATTCCAATGCTTTTTCGTTAGTCTGCACAACTCAAACTGCAAATGGTCTCTATGCAAAAGACACTTTGCAGGAAACACTGATTTTGAGCCAACTTTAATTTTTTTAATGTGAAATGTTTATCCACTATTGCAGTTAAGCTTCGGACACTCTTCTGGCTCAGTTCTGTTGGGGATTATAATACCAAAGTAGGTGTCAACTAACACATGGCCTAATGTTGTTCAGTGGACTAGCAGTAGTCAATCAATCAAATCCTTTATTCGATCTTACACAGATCATAAAAGTATCATAAAAATATTTACAGTCACATTTTAGAAAAAAGACGTTATAAAAGATAGCTTAAATCCTGAGTCTTAAGAGTGCTACCATATAGATTAAGTTAAAAATCATTTAATCTATATACATAATACAGTAAAAATGTAAGTCAATTTTAAGTCGTCTTATGTGCCAACCTGCTTCCTCTTTTTAATACATGCCCATAGAAATTATGCTATCGAAAAGCACACAAACAAATTTTGCAAGGATTCCTGTTGCCTGCTTGTGCCTCCGTGTGCCCCTGTCGCCTGCTTGTGCCTCCGTGTGCCCCTGTCGCCTGCTTGTGCCTCCGTGTGCCCCTGTCGCCTGCTTGTGCCTCCGTTTTCGTGCCCCTGTCGCCTGCTTGTGCCTCCGTGTGCCCCTGTTGCCTGCTTCTGCCTCCGTGTGCCCCTGTTGCCTGCTTGTGCCTCCGTGTGCCACTGTTGCCTGCTTGTGCCTCCGTGTGCCCCTGTTGCCTGCTTGTGCCTCCGTGTGCCCCTGTTGTCTGCTTGTGCCTCCGTGTGCCCCTGTTGCTTGCTTGTGCCTCCGTGTGCCCCTGTTGCTTGCTTGTGCCTCCGTGTGCCCCTGTTGCCTGCTTGTGCCTCCGTGTGCCCCTGTTGCCTGCTTGTGCCTCCGTTTTCGTGCCCCTATTGCTTGCTTGTGCCTCTGTGTGCCCCTGTTGCCTGCTTGTGCCTCTGTGTGCCCCTGTTGCCTGCTTGTGCCTCTGTGTGCCCCTGTTGCCTGCTTGTGCCTCTGTGTGCCCCTGTTGCCTGCTTGTGCCTCTGTGTGCCCCTGTTGCCTGCTTGTGCCTCCGTGTGCCCCTGTTGCCTGCTTGTGCCTCCGTGTGCCCCTGTTGCCTGCTTGTGCTGTGTAAATGTGTGTAGAGTGCTCTGTGGGTGTGTGTGGGGTGCTTTGTGTGGCTGTGTGTGTGGGGGGCTTTGTGTGGCTGTGTGTGTGGGGGGCTCTGTGTGGCTGTGTGTGTGGGGGGCTCTGTGTGGCTGTGTGTGTGGGGGGGCTCTGTGTGGCTGTGTGTGTGGGGCGCTCTGTGTGGGTGTGTGTGTGGAAGGGCTCTGTGTGTGTGTTTGTGGGTGTCATTTGCGAGAGATAAAGCTAGTGGCATTGTAAATGACAATGCCATTTATTTATGTTAAAAAAACATAAATAAAAATAATGTCAAGAGCAATGCCAATAGCTCTAACTTTAACAAAGGCAAAACCATTGCATTGTAAATGCTTGTTTTTTTTTAGTATTGGCCAGGTAAGAGCACATGTTAATAACTGTTTAGTGCATGCTTAAATTTTTTTTGCCTCTCTTCTCCTCAGGACCGGATCTGACCGAGATGAATGCTTTAAACAGTTGCCTGCTATGCCACCTCACCTCATTGACGCACCATACAGACACTTTAAAGAGGGGCGATTTAGTGCCCCAGGAGCCCAACAGCCAAGGCCAACCATGCCCTGGGTCTCATCACACCGCCCTGAATATATTTTTTGTATTCTCAGTGGAAAGACACATTAAGGCGTATACATTATTTTTTTCTCCATGTTTTACCTTCTGGTACTGATAGTCTTGTACTATTATAAATACAGGAACTTAAGTGCAAGAATGCAAAGCAAAGTGGTTTATGTGTTTCATGTGTCATGTTGAATAACTTGAAATATTCGCTCTCCTCTTTATTATATGGAAAGAAGTGCACAGCACCTAAAATGCTGGCCGTTTATATATGTTGTCTTTTTTAATAGGTCGTCGGATGTGGCAGTGTAGTCTTCGTCTGTGTTGGGGGTGATGTATTGTGCACCTTCATTTCCCATTGTGAGTGTAATCAGCTGATCCTACTTCTATGTCTATGGTCATCCAGTTTTTTGGTTCAGAAAATATGGTTACCCTAATCATCAGACCCTTAAAATCAGCACGGAATAAGGAGGTACCTCAGGATCTGCTGTAAGCCCCAACTGCATTAACGTGTCCTTCCTGCCCTTGACCAATCAAATCAAATCATTTTGGGTAACCTGCATGAACTATTCTGAGGGCACTCAGCTGATCATCACTGTAGATCAGCCATCTCGTTTTTTTAAATGTTATTTCTTTATTTTTGTAATTTTCTTTAGCGTGGATATGGCCAGAAGGCATCAGAGAGCTTTACAACAGTAGCAGGATGCATGAGTTACACTGAGTTCCAGATTCTTGTGGCACTATCAGAGAATGACTGGCTCATGTATCATTCTTGACCGAAGTTAGGGGGGTTTCCAGAAGCAGGGACTGGGCATTTCTGGAACCTCTATTTGCTCCAGAGATTTTCAGTTTCTCGTTTAGATAGGAGGGTGAAGATGAGTGCAGCACCATGTGGGCAATGCAGACGGTTTGCACTGGGTCCACCCTTCAATGGGAAGCCCTTACACGGTTAGCAGGGCAGAGGAAATGTGATCACATTTTTTGAGACCTAAAACAAAGTGCGCTGTTGCATGTAATGTAGCTCTTAGTGGGCCTAGGTGAACTTTTGGAAATGCCTGAGAGAAGGGAAATTCCATAATCTAGTCTGGAAAGAACGAGAGACTGCACCAATGTTTTGAGATCTTGTTTCGGGATCAATCTGATGCCCCAAAGCTGCCTAAGTTGATGTTATGTGTTTTTGGCCATGGCTTGATGTGGCTGTGAAGACTGAAATGATTGTCAAGGGTGATACTAAGTGATCTGGCACTCTGGAGAATGACAGGGCAGCCAGCCAGGGTGGGAAGGCCATCCATCCTTTCAGGGACGAAATCAAGAGAAATTCAGTTTTAGATAAGCTGAGTTTTAAATGTGGTTAGACATCTAATTTTGACTCGTTATGAGCGTATTTGAAAGCAGGGCAATGTCTTCTGGGGATGAGATTTTCACTTATAGGTGGATGTCATGGGTGTAGAGGTGGAATAGAATCACAGTGTTTCTGAGAATCACACATAGTGATTCTAATTCTAGGTAGCAGTTAAAGAGGGTTGGGGGAGAGGTTCGAGACTCGAGGGACCCCTTGATGTACACTGATTGATCTCAAGAACGAGTTATCTATTTCCACAATTTGGGACTGGTTGGTTGGGTATGAGGAGAACCAGTTGAGAACTGGTCCTCCACATCCCATGCGTTGTTCTTGAGTGCAAAGGAGGTTCCGATGGTTGACAGTGTCAAATGCAGTAGATAAATCCAGGACCAGGAGGCAGGAGTTACCAGAGTCAAGGATTCTAAGAAAACCATCGACTATTTGGAGGATCACAGTTTCTGTACTGTGGGCCTGGCAGAAACCTGACTAGGAGGTTGTTTGTTCGAATGTGTGAAGCTAGTTGAAACGCTATGCAACTATTGACGACTCTGCCTAAAAATGGGAGTGTGGAGACCGGGAGGTAGTTGTTCATGTTCTTTGGATCAAGGGTTTGTTTTTTTCATAAGAGGAGAGACTTGACCCGTCTTCAGTCGTTTTAGAAATAGGCCCTGTTGACCAAGGAGTTGACCATAGTGATCCATATGGGGAGCATTTGGTAAAAGATTTGCTAATAGAACCTGGAATGGTGTTCTGAAAGTGGTTTGAGGGTTGAAGACGTGTCACCATTGTATGGTGGAAGTCATCACTTAGCTGAGGGATAACACCCTAAAATTTAATGTAGATAAAACTAAGGTGTTCTGGATACAAGATAAGTTCCCCAACTGTCTTTCTCCATCAGAACTCTGGCTCTAGTTGTGGGTTAACCCCCCTGCCTGCAGTTTTATATAGTGCTAGCTCAGCTGAAGGGCATTGTAGCGCTTTATATGAGCACCAGATTACATTACATAAAGTCAGATTCATAATCTTTTTTTAAACAATGGGGAGATTATGTGATTTTGCCCAGAATCACCGGGTGTTGAGCTGGCGCCAAAACTCAAAGCTTGTTCGCTAAGTCCAATGTCGGCAGTTCTGGCCGATAAGCAATTCTGGAGACTGAGGTAAAAGGAGGGACGGATGGTGGAGCCGTATTGGCTGTACTTATTACACTTTATACGTCTATTTAACTAACAAACTTCTGACCTTTCGGTACCATGTGCTTGATTTTATAGCACTTGAAGGCAGAGGTCACAGAAGGAGGCGCAATTTGTAGGTTTAGTGAACATCCAGACTGTTATACAATGTCATTATTTTCCATTTCGTACATGAAATATCTTCAAATCTTTCTATTCGCAGGTGTGACTCAGATGTTCTTTTGACAAGAAAGGTGACATGGTTAGTACATACTTACCTGCAACCAAATCTTGCAATAACCTCAAAGCCAATAAAAACGGTACAAACTAAATAAGGCATTCCTCTTTCTTTATTGTGCTAATTCTGCATTTGTTTGCACATTCAATTCACCGCTTACTGACTTATTTGCAGTTTAACGTAGCGCCAACTCGACCAGAATGTATTGGAGCACTTTACATGAGCACCAGCTACATATTTTTTGGCATGGGGAGACTGAGTGATGATTTGGCCAACACCACATGATGTTGAACCCATGATGGCCTCCAACCTGGTTCCCCAGACCCAAAGCCGGCACCACTGTCCGTGATGCCTCAGTGCCAGTGCTTATTAAGTTATGGTTCCTCACACCATCTCAAAGAGCTCTCACGTTTTCCAGGCCGGTGCATGGTGTTATAATGGGTATAAACAGGGGCACTACAAGCCCCAGAAAGTAAAAAAGCCAAGCTAGATGAGGTACTCACACATTTACCTGGGAAACTTGACAGCTCGGATGTCTATTTTTATAGCCTTCCACATTCTGCCACTGCACAAACTTAACTGCCCCCTTGTCCTATCCGACTCAGTTAAGTCTCTAGGCATCACCCTTGACAAGAACTTATCAATGGAGGGCCACATCAAAAACTCTGCAAAAAGTGCTCCTTTCTCTCTAAAACACCTCAAGAAATTGAAACCTCTTCTTACCCATGATGACCTCAAGACAGTAGTCAAATCCCTAGTTCTCTCTAAAATCGACTACGGGAACGCCATCCTAACAGGGACTCCAAAAGCTCACCTAGCCCCACTAAGGGCAGTGCTGAACATGGCCGCTTGACTCCTATCTGGAGTGAAAAGATTTGAACACATCACTCCAGCTCTCAACTCCCTCAACTGGCTTTCCATGAAAGGGAGGTGTATTTATAAGCTGGCCTGCATCACACAAAAAACCCTTCACTCTCCGACCCCCAACTACCTGAACAACAAACTGGTAAGAGCAGGTCAATCCAGAACGCTGAGAAGTTCCAACTCACTCCTTCTTATCCCTCCGAAACTGAAAAAGAAAACCACCCAATTCCGATCGTTTTCTGGCAACGCCCCCAGGATGTGGAACGCTCTCCTTAGAGTCCTCAGATGCAACCCCTCCTTCTCCTGTTTCAAAAGGGACCTGAAACTACATCTCCGTAACAAATTCTTTCCTGACCAACGTCAACTAACCTAGACTTCAATATCCGAGTTGACTCCCCTCTATCTGGACATTCAAGGATAGTGGTGACCTGACTGTGTTGACCACCTTTGTTTGTTTTTCTCTCCCTCCGCTGCACTGTTTATTTGCCATGCTGTATTTTTTTCTCAGTTTTGCTTCCTTGCTGCCTTCCTACTATGTAATGCATTTTCCTTCGGTTTTTACAGTGTGTATGTAAAGCGCTCAGATACCTACGGGTCTAGCTAGCACTAAATAAAACTTTAAAAAAAAAATATATATATATATATATATATATATATGCATGCCACATAAATCTGTTATACGACGCCATGTCTCCTCACCCTTGCAGGAGTTAGAGGAGCCATAGCAAAACTTTAAATACATACAAAAAATCATATCGAGACAGTACTATTGGCCTCAGTGACCCTTTCTTTCTTTCTTGGTTTCGCCAACATCGCCAGCACCCCTGCTGGAAAGCGGTCCCTTGCACCCACGACCCTTTCTGGGAATCGGCGCTTCATCGCATTTTAGGGTCTGCGAACTACACGCGACTTCCGGCTTGCAAACCTCGCACTTCGATGTTAACAAACAGAAAGCACTTCCCTCCTGCTATGAAGCCTGCTTTTATCCCCGGGCCTCTGTCCCTCCCCTGGCTTTGAAGAGCCCCTTCAAAGGCAGTTAGTTCACCTGCAGGCCTTTTCTGTGTTTTGTGTTTGTTTTACAGGCTTGTAATGCAGAGGTGATAAGCGCGTCTGCCCCAGGGGAGACACTGACAGAGCAGGGGGAGAGGAAAGTTCAGGAAATGTGATTTCATGGGCCCACTGGGTAGGGAGAGAGGCGAAATATAATACATTTTTACAAAACGAAAAATGCCAGATTCATTTTACTTGTGTATTATATCTGATGCAATTGCATGAGTCTTTTTTTTGTATTTTGATCTTGGGTTATGGTTATGTATGTGTCTGTGAGAAAGTATATTTATTAGAGGAAAGTCAGAATAGAGCTTCTTGCATCTCTCCAGTGGCATTGATACACGTGTTCCACTTTTAAGGCGGTAATAGTGTGGACACTTTTTTGGGGGACTGCTGCAGCGATCTGTGTGTAACCTGCCGCCACAGGTTTAAATGCTGGTCAGTTTAAGGGTGCAGGGATGCGGCAGCCCCCAGCCCCCTTCCCCATATTGACCGGGCACACATTTCATTTCACGAATGCGTGCATTCTGGGAGTTGTAGTCTGTTTGCTGTCGTAGGAAAAATTAGATTAAGATAAGAACACGACTGGGAAAATCGTGTTTTGCTGACCTGGAAGTTGGAACTACTTGTAAACCCTTGGAGAACTACCTCAGCGAGTCAATAATCTACAGCAGAGTTAGTGCATGTGTAAAATGAATATCGCAGATTTGAATCCTATGGAGAAACTCAAATTGTTTCTATTTTTCTGGTACATGCCCTTGAAGTTTTGTCAAGTTTCCAATTTTCTCCATTTCCAAAGCTTTCCAAGGTTTCTTGGTTTACGTTTGCTGGAGCCCGTGCACAGTTTTAAGTGCATTGGGAGTTAATGTTCACTCTTATCGAACCCAGACACAATGAAAAATGTCTACAGAGTTCTTCTCCACCAGTTAACCCTTTGCTGGAGTTTCCCAAGCACCATTATAAAAGCAAGCATAGTTTTTGTTGTCTGCAAGCTTAGCTTTCGAAATAAATTCGAGCAAAAGTCAAAGTTTGGATGCAAATGTGGGAAGTAAACATTGTGAAGTTTTTCAACAAACTTTGCTAAGGTTGGTGGAAAAATATGAGCATCTTCATACACACCCTCTACTCCTACTGTGGACACAGTATCGAATTATAGCCATGCATTCACCTCGTCCTAGTTGTCTTGCACACACCCTTGTTTCGACATCTCCCGTTGTTTACGTATTGCGCGAGCTCTGCGTTCTATTTTTCTTGGAAAAGGCATCTGAGCATAGCGCAAGAAACAACAAAATAAACCCCAGGAGAGGAACTTGTCTGACGCCGGGCGGGGGAGATTGAAGTTAATGATGAGGAACAATGGTCGATTATTAGAAAAGTAGCTTGGGGTGGCAAGCACAATGAGAAAAAAAAACAAGCACTGGCAAAGCCAATAGGTCTCGCTTTTGGGACCTTGGTTTATCAACCGGTTTAGCGATGCAGCATTGTAGAGATAGGGGGGAAAAAGTGTTGCGGTCACATCATTTTTTTTAGATGAGCGCATGAGTCTGCTTACGCTTATGCGTGTGCCTGCAAAATGACGTATGCACCCTTTTTTCACATTTTTTATTCACTGATATGAGAGGGAGAGGTAAATAAAAAAAATAATAAACAAGGTACTGCAAAAACTTTCCCCCCCCCCCAAAATAGTGGCGGAAGCAACACAGGAGGTGGGAGGGAAGAAAACCGTCGAAAGAGAGCAACATGAGGCACGCAATGGAGGGAGAGAAGCACAGAGGGAGACGACTGAATCACATGCACTCCCATGGAGAGCTTAAGCAAAAAGAAAGAAATAGTCCCCAAAATGGAAGCACTAGAAGCATATAACTAAAGGCGATGTGCTTCAAAGCAGATACAAAATCAAGCTTGGCAAGACAAGCCAGTGGTGTCTTGGGCTCTAAGTAAAACATTGAGTAAGTAAAAACTTTATTGACTGTGCGATTACTTAAAATCTTTACAGTATAAAACACATGAGCGTCCCCCCTGGACACCCCCCCCCAGAATACCCTTCCCGCAATAAAACCCTGTATACAACATTAGGATTTCATAATGACTGTCTCGCAAAGGGCCAGATTCTGAGAATCTGGACCTTTGCGAGCGCAATTATTGCATTTGAGATTCATCATCCCAAATGCAATAATCGCTATTATAGAATTCGCTATTGTGCGAGGAATTGCATTTAAGGAATCTCTATTTCAAATGCAATTCATCAACCAATTTTAAATTGCAAATTCGCAATATTTGGCCGCTATTTACCACGAAGTCTGACTTCGTGGTAAACAGCGAAAAAATAGATTAAAGCACTTTAGTGCGTTTTTTTCTTTTGCATGTTACACACACACATGTCCTTTGGACATGTGGGTGCGCAACACCTGTGTAAATTTTCATTTCAGGGGTGCTACAGGGTGTCCTTTGGACACCCCTGGCACCCTTAAAATCGCATCCTTATTTGCGATTAGCAAATTGCTAATCGCAAATAAAGAATAACTCCCCATTCATTCCTATGGGGAGTTATTCCTTATTTGCGATTAGCAATTTGCTAATCGCAAATAAGGAATGTGTAGGAATCGCAATTCCTACATGAATCCCGTTTTGCAAGTCCTTAATAGCGATTCCTTATGAATCGCTATTAAAGACTCGCAAAACGGCCCTTTCATGAATCTAGCTGTATGTCCGTTAAAACTTCTTTTGTTTGTTCCTTGTCTTTACGCCTTCGAGAGTCTGGACAGTTAAATCAGAATTCAGCAATGTTAATCTCAACTCGATGCCATATGTGAATGGGAGAGTACTTCACTGGCCCCTTATACGCCCCTGGTTTGGTTTCTGGGTCTAGTAATTCCAATTACTTAGCAATAGCTCCTAAAGGACTGACAGCTTGTATGATTAGGGCACCTGATGGAGTTCATGGTGCAGTAACAGGAACCTTCTGGTCAGTAGCCTTTTGGGGGGTGTCAAGTGCAGTTCTGACTTGATGGATGAACTTGCCGGCCCTAGCTAGTAGACAGGTTGTTGTTTCCGTAAAGCACCAGTCCGAGGCCTCCCTGCAGGTTCTATAGCCTAGGTTCCGTAGGGCCGGGCGCAGCAGACGATGGCGATCGCTGATCAACTTTGTACAGCAGCACAAAAGGTGTAACCAGGATTCTCTGCGGAAGTTGCATAGCCGGCAGGCAATGGCACAATCAATTCGTGCCCATTTTGGGTTAAAGTTTACGATCCCAAGGGCCAAGAGGCGCAGATACAGAATTTTCTTTCTCGCTTTGGGTGATAGTGGGTCTTGCAGATACGGTTGGGGTTTGCCAGGAATGTAAGACTTGTCCAGGGCCAGGGTTAGTGGATTATATCGGAGTGATGAGCAATCGAGCTCGTATGAGATGGTCTAGACTTGGCACTTGATAGCTAAGGCCCAGGCAGAATGTGAAATTTCTTGAAGGGGCAAGCTGTTTCCCTCAATTTTCAGTAGGTCAATGCCTTATGCCACCTCAGTGTGCCATGGGGAGCCCACTTCTCCAAAAATAATTTTTAGAAAGTGTTTTAAATTGTTTTCAGGTGCTTTCAGTACTCTGATGTAGTATTTTAACAGGTCCCCCTGTAGTACCAGCTCCGGGCGTTCAAGCCTATTTCTAGCCTTAGCCTGTTGTTCCTTGCCTGGCTTGGGGCCTGTAGCACGAGCTTATACGCTTTCACCTGGGCTGCTTTGATCGCTTTCTCAAATGCACCTGGATAGGCAATGTGACCATACGTAATAGAGGGGATCAGTTTTGCCCTAAGTACAGTCAACATCAGTTCTACTGTGGGACTGGCTAGGCGATGGCTTAGACGTCTAAGGGACAGAATTATTTTATCAATTCTTGGTTTTAGCTCCTTTAGATGTTTGACTGCGGTGGCTCTCTCTGACACCCTGACCCCCAGGTAATTGTATGATGAGGCTGTTCTAATTCGGTGCACCCCCATTGACCATGTTGCTAGTTTTTTCTGTTGGTATTTACCGAAGATTACAATCTTTGTCTTGCTCTCGTTGATCTGAAGACTATTTTCCTTGTTGTATGTTGCAAGACTGTTCAAAGCTCTTTGGAGCCCCACCCTGGTGTGGTCCATTACCACCGTGTCGTCTGCATACTGCAGGGTTCCCAAGACCAGCTTTCCCAATCTTGGAGGTACTAAATTAGCGTATTTCAAGGCTTGCCCCGTGTCTGCTGTATACAGGTTAAACATTAGGGGGGCCAGTACACACCCCTGCTTTAGTCCAGAGTTGGTGTAAATTCTTGCTCTTGCCCCATGTCTGCTGTATACAGGTTAAACAGTAGGGGGGCCAGTACACACCCCTGCTTTAGTCCAAAGTTGGTGTCAATTCTTGCTAGTCCAGAGTTGGTGTCAATTCTTGCTAGTCCAGAGTTGGTGTCAATTCTTGCTAGTCCAGAGTTGGTGTCAATTCTTGCTTGTCCAGAGTTGGTGTCAATTCTTGCTGTCTTGGGCTCTAGACCCACATCGTGTACAAATTACCATACTGACACGCAGTAGTTGGGTACTAGAACTGGCCCAGGGCACGTTCACCCGGACGCTTTTATTTGCAGGGTCACCTGACTGGTGACGCCTGTGTTCGGTGGATGTATAGTGTGGATGCAAACACAGGTGGAACACTAAAAGGTGTCCAGCAGGACACTACATCCCTCCCAAACTTTAATGAATAAGAAACAAAAAAAAGTCCAACCTTTAAAGAAAACAAGCAACAATACACAGCACCAATGAGTCTCTTCAGGCCATCTGCTGGGCTGTGCTGGAGCTCTGGACCACACAGTCAGGAGGCTTTGGTCCGCCTCGGCGATGTAGTTCAGACCGGAGTGGTCTTGCGGTGTTGGAGTCTATTTACACAGTTCAAATAGCGGTGCATCTGGAGCGGTGGTGAAGTCAACTTTGGAGATCTTGCAGGCGCTCAGGCACCGGTGGACGGCAAACCTGCAAATACTGAGGATGACTTTGGTGGATGATGGCCTTCCTTGGAGGCGATGATGCTTTCCAGTTACCGCTGACTGAGCAGCTTCAGACTTGCCCTTCCTGCCTGGTTTCCCCTCTCACAGGAGTCTCCTGGACAGTCTTCCCGCTGGGCTGCCATGGGACAGTGTGGACTGTGCGGGCCTTGTGTAGGCCGCACAAAGGCGTCGCTGAGGAACTGCCAACAGAACCACAGCCAAATTGCTCATGCACCCCCAAGGTGTGGTGTCTCAGAGTTTGTGTGCTCTCGCCTCAAGACTCAGGTTCTATGCCTTCCTCAGATGGTCTTTGGGTGACCAGTCTCCATCTGCGACCTCCATGCTTCCCGGTGCCTGTCATGGAGCTGCCTCCGACACATCTCTAGCATTGGGACTCTCGTAGGCCGCGCTGAGGGGTCGCTGCGGAACTCCCTACAGGGCCATGGCCAAGCCTCGTGTAACCCCAAGGGTTGATTGTCCAATGGTCGGGTATGCTCTTCTTCGGCAGGCCTCAGGTTTACGGGGGCACACAGAAGGTTCCTTGGGTGGCTAGCCTCCCACGGTGCCAGGAGTGTCTTGTTGATCTCTGGATGTCTTGAGTGTTTGGATCCACTCTGGTGGTGCAATGCTCCTTAGATGTTCTTGGTGATGATGCACCTGGACGATGACTACGGATTTTTACACTTGGGCAACAGGCAGCGATTTCTGGCTTTAGGTGACTTTGTGGAGTGAGGGGGACTGGAGGGACTTCATGGCCACTTACGGTTATCTTCTAGCAGGTGCACTTGCTAGACGTGATGCAATCAATGCCAAGCAGCTGGTGACAGGTGAGTTGACAGTCACACTATGAAGTTTGGGGCCTGGGCCGGGATCACGCTTGCTAGCGGCTTACAGTTGGTCCTCCCGCGGACCTGTCTCCAGTGACGTCTCTGCACCCCAGTGTCTGACTTGTGTTGATGAACACCTTCTCCACTGCTGGCGCAAGACCTCTGTCCTCTCACTCCTCTCCTTTTCCCTCTTACGCGGGTGTGGTGGTTGTTCACCCCGTGGCATTGTGCCACTCTCCTCTCCTCCTTCGGGAAGTGGCGTCCTACCATGCTGTTCTCCCCCCTTTGCAATGTGGCACCCAGCCACGGTCTTCTTTGCTTCTGACCAGGTTCCTCACTCGGATGTGGCATCCTGCCACATGTTTCATGTTTGCGTCACATGTGTAGATTTGGGGGTCTTTTGGCAGACCACCAACGGTGTCAGGGTCACCCTATAGTCCATGGGGGTCCGGAATACAAACTGAGACCAACGCTGGAGTCAGAGAGAAAGGATATTTATTACAATCTCATGAGATGGAGAGGCATCAACAACAGACACCCATAGCTGTCTGAGGAGGCAGACTGCAGAATGGTCTTACTTTACATGTTATATACCCTTTATCCGGCACCCGGCATGTAAGGGAGTTGTACCAATAATACTTTATTGCATTCCTAAACAAATAGTCAATCTGGAGAATCAGCAGGTGAGTAGCCTTTGGGGGCTTTCGCAGGATATGGGCAAAACATTATAATTACATAGTACGCAGAGGTCAATCTGATTTATATGGCACTGCATGGCATAGCATGATTACATGTCAAACAAAGGTTAATCTGATAAGCACAGGTAACAGTGAGGCCCCTGCAGAGTGTAGGCAAAAAGGAAGTTTATACAAATAGTCCATAAATATTTGTCATTTGGACTACTGCAGGGCACAGGTGAGAGGTATGATTACACAGCATGTAGAGACAAGTCTGATAGGCCTGTTGAAGGACGCCTGCAGGGCGTAGTGTGCAGGGTGAGGACGATCAACATCTGAGAAACTCCCTGTACGACTGGTTGAGCATGAGCTGGTCAGTTTGTGGCAGGCCAAAGCACGAACAGAGTGTCCGTGCAGGAATGTAACAGGTCAAAGGTGGAGCTCCAGAGTGTTCTTCATACAGAGAGAAAGTCAGTCATGAAGGTTAAAGCACAACATGGTAGAGTGAATCACAAAATGGTGGAGTGAATGGCAAGATAATAGACCCACTTTTCCACACTCCCTCCTTTTGCCATTAGCGAAACCATTTTAATAATAATAATAATAATAATAAAAACATTTATTAAGCGCCTGAATACACTACAACAGTGCGTCTCCGTGCTAGGATGCGCTCCTATTAGAATAAAAGACAAGATCATCACCTACACTGGAAAACGAAAAACAAAAGAGGGGGGGAAATGCGAAGAAGATGATAAAGTGCAGGGAACAAATAGGTTTTGAGTTTCTTTCAGTTAATTACAATGTTCATCAATAGCTGTGTCTCACGTTCAGTCATTATCTTGTGGTTTTTGACATGGGCATTCATGGGGACTGGTTTGATAGTATTTGCACATAGTACGCAGAGTGGGGGGCCACATTGAAGGCAAAGACAGCAGAAGAAGATCAGTGCAAGAGGTACTAGGATAATCATTAGGACCTTCCATCCCCATGTCAGAAGGAGTTGCCATATCCAAGAACCAAGAGATCATGAGCCTGTATCTTGATGGAGGTTGGAGGCTATTCGATGGAGTGTGGAAATAGCCTTGTAGACAGATGATAAATGATCCGGAACATACACGCAACAGTTGGTGCCAATGATGTGTCATGCTCCTCCGCGGTCAGTTAGGATGACATCAAGCACCATGCGATTCTGAAGAGTGACGAGGTGTACCGTTTGGAGCTGTGCAGTATTGTTGGCCAGAATACCAGCTGTGATGTTGACGGTGGCTTTCATGACTCTGGTGAGGTGGCGAATGGCTCCACTGTTTGTCATTGGTCCCCAGAAGGGAAGGATGCCCTTCATGGCATCCAGGAATTGTTGAGAGGTTGTGTCTGTTTGTTCGGCCACATTGTCGCTGCGGCGGGGGGATGATGAAGAGGAGAAGCAATGTAGACAGCGGGAAGGAGGAAAGCTATGTAACATGTGCCTCCCCAGTTCTCGTGAAGCCAAGTGTACGCCTTTGTTCCACACACGAAGTAGGTGTTTGGGGAGGCAACAAGGGGCGGTGGAGATGTCGTATTCAGAGTCATTGTCATGGCACAAGAGCTGTCCCCAACGTACTCAATACCTAAGCCTCTGATACACATTAGTTCAGAAATGCGAATAACAGCTAGCGGTGGGGTCCGCTTGGCGAGTGTACTTGTTTTGAAGCTGGAGAAGCGTATTCTACTGGTAGAGTCGAATACCAGCATTTACTCCTTCTCGTCCTTAGACATGCTTGTAGAACTGTTCTTTGGGCAAACAGTATTGCCCGTTTTGTCCTGCCAGAACTCATGTTGCAATTGTTGGAGAGTGATGTCGGCAAGGCCGCTGGACCGATGGGCGCCCATGATGAGCGACATCCAGGCAGCACAAAAGGCATGTATAGTAGAGTAAGAGTAAGGTAGGAAGGGTATGTTATTCTCCGTGGAGGGAGGCAGGAGACCACAGACCCAACAGTTCATTTTATTCAAACCCTCATTGTGTTGATTCAACATTTGGATGAAGGTGTTGTTCCAAAACTCTTGTCGCCTATTTCTGTGATCTGGGGACAAGGAGACATGGGAGTGTTCAGGAGGCGTGGCATCAGTGGGCAATATGGTATCCTTGGCTGGTGCCCCTTCCTCTATGATCCAGAAGAGGATGGCGAAGATAATAGTGAGAAGGAGAACTGTTGTTATAGCTATTGACCTGTTATTATGCAGTTTGTTACATAGTGCTATCTTCTTGTTGGAAAGTTTCATTGTTTCTTGACGGTCATAATCAGTCTTCTTTTGGGGTCTACAGCTGTTGGAGAGTGAAGGTGAGCCCTAAGCGTCGCTGGTGGTTGCTTCCCCTGGCTAGGCCTCTCAGTACCCCGCTACCCTGGAATACCAATCCACCCTTCCAGATAATACTACCGCCCTGCAACTTTTGGCTCTCCTCCCCTGCCCGGTCGTTGGAGCCTCAGAGGCCGTGCGTGGGCGGAGATTGTATCTTTCTTTAGTTGGCACGATTTTATCTTTGAACAATTCCAGTTCTGGTTCTGGGAGACCACACACAGGGGTGTCGCACGTCAAAACTTCCTTGTAGGTGGACAAGGTGGGATCGGTTTGAGTGATGCTGGGAACCCTCCGGCAGTGTACGGCGTGGATCCAGGATTTCTTGCCTTCCACTCGCAGGGCCGTTCTGGTGGTCAGCAGGACTAGCAGGGGTCCTTTCCACCGGGGTTCCAGCGTCTTTTTACAGGCAAAGTTTTTCACCAGCACATAATCCCCTGGCAGGATAGCGTGTCCCGGCCCAGTGGATCGAACAGGCAATGCTTCCTGGACCTGCTGATGAATAGAAGGTAAAGTTTGTGTAAGTACGGACAAATAATCACTCAATAATTCACAAGGGGAATCAGACAATGTGGTAGCGGGGGGTGCGCCCCAGATGTTCATTGGGCGTCCAAAGACCACCTCATATGGAGTCAATGAGGTGCGGGAATGCGGGACAGATCTTATTGATAGAAGGGCCAGTGGTAGCGCATTTGGCCATTTTAGCCACGTAGTTTCTACTATTTTGGCTAGTTTGGATTTGATCGTGGCATTGTATCTTTCCACTAGGCCTGCTGATTGTGGTGGAAGACTGCATGAAATTTTTGTTGAACCCCTAATCCTGATAGTATATGCTTGACTATTTCTCCAATGAAGTGACTCTCACTTTCACTCCATAGGATCCGGCAAACTCCGTAGCGGGGAAAGAATTCCTTCAGCAATATCTTGGCAGTGGTTAGGGCAGTGTTGTCTCTGACCGGGTAAGCTTCCACCCATTTGCTGAACGCGCAAACAACCACTAAAACATATTTAAGGTTGTTGCATCATTCCATTTGGATATAATCCATCTGCAGGACTTCAAAAGGTGATGTAGGGATGGCATATCCTGCTAGTGGTACCCGAGTGCCTTTACCTACATTGTAGCTAAGACAAACCAAACACTGTTGGACCAGCCTGGAGGCAGTAGACCGGAGTTGGTTGTTATCCCACACTTCCTGTAATATTTTTGTCATTGTGGCAGCATTGGTGTGTGCTGGCAAATGAGTCATGTTCAATAATGGGAGGAGATAAGCATTTGGTAATTTTCAAAGTTTTGCATCTTTGGATCGCCAACAAATTTCTTCATCCAGCATACCCTCCTTCTCCCAATTTTGAAGTTCTTCAGAGGTGGCAGTGGACTGGATGTCCCTGATCTGTTGTCTAACATCATGCCATTTCTCTGCTTGGGATTTTAATATGTACATGGGGGTATGTATTCTTTCCTGTGCAGTAGCCCGGGCTGTCTCATCAGCAAAAGCATTTCCTAACCTTATTTCATCTGTGACCTCTTTGTGTGCATTGCATTTAACAATAGCTAATGTTCTGGGTAGTGTCAAGGCTTGGAGCAATGCAGTGACTACGACACCATGCTGAATGGGCGTACCATGTCATGTTAAGAACCCTCTTTCCTTCCAAAGGATACCAAAACTGTGGGCTACGCCAAAGGCGTACTGGCTGTCAGTAAAGATGGTGACAGTGAGATCCTGGCTAAGGATACAAGCGCGGGTGAGAGCTAAAAGTTCTGCGGCCTGGGCCGATTTCTAAGGTATGCGTGCAGTCTCAACAATGGTGTTGGTAGTGGTGACGGCATAGGCAGCAGATGTGGTACCATTTGATAGTTTAATACAAGACCCGTCGACCCACAATTGCCCACCCTGTTCTGTGAGAGTGGTGTCCTTTAAGTCTACCCGTCCCTTAGTCTGTTCTTCTGTTCGAAAGAGGCAGTCATGTGGTATGTCTGGGATGTCAGAATCTGTTGTGGGCAGGAGTGTGGCAGGGTTCAGGGTCGCACATCTCTTTAGCGTGATATGGGGTGCTAACAGCGTAAGTTCATATCCTGTTAGTCGTGCACTAGTGAGGTGTTGTGTCTTTGTCTGATTCAGTAATATGTCGACTGCATGTGGGACTAATAACGTCAATCTAGATCCCAACACAATCCCTTCACTTTGTCGGATAGAGACGGCCGCTGCTGCAACTGCTCTAAGGCAAGAGGGCAGACCTCTGGCCACAGGGTCTAGGGTGGCAGAAAAGTAAGCGCATGGGTGTTGTTTGGTGCCGTGAATTTGGGTCAGGACTGAGAGAGCACATCCTGAACGCTCATGGGTGTAGAGGCAGAAGGGTTTAGAGTAGTCAGGTGCCCAATACTGGTGCAGAGCAAAGAGGGTGGCGTAAGTCTTGAAAGGCTTGGTCGTATTCATGTGTCCAAGGAAGAGCTGTGGGTGTATCTTTTGTGAGCAAAGCAAGGAGTGGCTTAACTATGAGGGAAAAATTTGGTATCCATTGGCGACAAAAGGAAGTGACTCCAATTAGTGCACGAAGATCTCTTTGGGTGGTAGGAGTGGAAAGGTGTATTAGTTTTTGGATGTGGTCAGGTATGAGAGTACGTCCCTCTATAGAACAGCAGATGGCCGAGGTAGGTCAACTGCTGTCTACAATACTGTAGCTTATTCTTGGATACCTTATGGCCCTGTGATGCCAAAAAGCGTAGTGTAGTAAGAGAGGCAGTGCGAGCCAGTGCCGGAGTGTCTGCAGCCAACAGAATGTCATCGACATATTGGATGAGAACAGCGCCGGGTGGTAACTGTATCTGGTCGAGCTGTTGTTTAACGGCCTGGCTGTAGATACTAGGGCTTTCAGTATACCATTGAGGAACCCGACAGAATCTGTACGATCTATTTTTATGGTGAAACCAAAAATATAGCGTGAATCAGGATGTATTGGAATGGAGAAGAAGGCATTTTTGAGGTCAATAACTGTAAAGGTGGTAGCAGTTGGGGGGATCATTGTCAATATAGTTGTTATGTCAGAGACCACAGGATATTGTGGGACCACTATTTTGTTAATTGCGCGGAGGTCAATGACAAAATGGTATATTTTCTCAGAGGTGGACGTACGTTTCAAAACTGGAAGGATGGGGCTATTGCAAATGTTAGAATGAACTTCCTTAACTACCCCAGCTGCAATCATATCCTGTACTATAGTCATGAGAGCCTTTTCGCCGTCTGCAGACATTTTATACTGAGGGAGGTGGGGAAGAGGTGCATTCTGTTTCACCGTTATGCGGACAGGCTCCATCACAATCCCCCCTAAGTCGGTGTCCGTGATGGCCCACAGGGTGTCAGGTAACTGGGACAAATCCTGCTGTTCGGAATCAGTGAGACAATAAAGGCGGGATTCATAACTAAGGGGGAAATCATTATCAAACAGTATGACTCGGACATTCTGAGGAGCACAGCGAATGGTGGCTCTGAAATGCTTTAAGAGATCAATCCCCATCAAATTGTCTAGGCAGTTTGGGGAGAGCAGAAAAGAGGCCATCACTGCGTTCCCCTGTATGTCCAGGGGTACCTCAGTAGAAAGGGGGTTGGTGGAGGGCATGCCGTCAAATCCTACAGATGTGACCGATAAGCCAGACGGGGTGCCCTAGGAATCAGCTTATGTGAGAGGGCACTTCTAGAGGCCCCTGTGTCGACCAAGAATTTTCCCTGAGTTCCAACCACTGAAGCTGTGACATAGGGGCCTGATTGATCAACTGGAAGTTCCACTGGTTCCTTTCCCTGTCCCTGGCTGTCTCATGCAAATTCATTGTCGGGAAGTGGTCGCCAGAAAAACCGTGTGCAAAAGCCTGTCTATTGTTAGCGAAGACACTGGAGTGTTGTCCGTTGGAGGGTGGGACTCTTCCTCTACCTCTACTCAATCCCCTTCCCCAACCCATTGTATTTCGCTGTAAAAGAGGACAATCTGCGTGCCAGTGGCCTGTTTCTTTACAATACGCGCATTGGTCCTGGGCCAGTTGACGTGGGGGTGGGTGTGTTCCAGTAGTTGAGGGCATATAATTATACTGCGGACCTCTACCGTTTCCTCCCCCTCTAATGCTTATTTGGGAAAGCATTACTTTTTCTTTGAGTTCTTTTCTTATCTTATCTTTTTCTTCCTCTATCTTATTCTGCAAACGTTCATAATATTGGGCCATAGTCAAGATCTGTGTGGGTGTTGCAGCAGGCCATGTGCTTTCGCTACTCTGTAACTTTGTGGAGATGGGTGGCAACAATCCTTTACCAAAAATCCGAACTAGTAAGTGTCGACCTGTCTCAGTCGTTGCGTCCTGTCCACTATAGTCAATAAACACCTGGCTTAGGCGGGAAAAGTAGTCAGATGTAGTTTCCTCAGATTTTTGTTTACAAGCAGTGATAGCTGTCCAATCTACCTTCCTAGCTGAAATTGTGGCCTTCAATTCTTTTACTATATTACCTGACAGCTCTAAAATAGCTTCTGCAGGCCTTTCACCTGGTTTTCTATCCCTATACATTGTCGTCAATTCTTCCCACTTATGCTTGAACAAGGCCTCATCGTCAACTTTCCTTATCGGTCTCCAAATATCTGGGGGCAGAACTAACCCAAAGAACTGATCTATGTCAGTCAGTGTCATTGTATAAGTAGTAATAACCGTGTCCAACCCTTCGTAGAATCCCGTAGGATTCTTCCGGGGGTCAGGCAAGTCCTTTTTGAAAGCTAAGATGTCAGCTCGAAGCCACGGAGTGTACAACCAATTATATAACGTCCTACTTTTGGCGTCTGGACTATCCAGTCCCTCAGCAGTACCTGCCCCCCGAGCGGGGACAAAAACTGGAGCTGCTTCCCTTATTGGTGCCAAATGACCTCCAGTTGCACCCTCATTTACTAGTGGGTTTTCCTCTTCCTCCTGGTCTCTCCTTAGATCCTCCATAGCGTGAGTGCTAACAAACTGTTGCTTTCCTCAGCACTTTCTCTCCCCTCTGTCAACTTACGATACAATCCTCTAACATGGTCTGCTGGTGTCACTCCGTGGCGTTTCTCATAAAGAGAGAATATTTCATAAGCAAATTGTTGTAGGAAGTAGCCCTTTTGAGGTGGTGCATAGGCCTCATAAATAGCACAGATCTGGTTAGAGGTAAAATGATCCTCCAGGCAGGTGAGAACTAGACCATCCAAGGCCTGTTTCTGTGCAGATGTAATGCGGGGTGTGTGGGATCGCGCAGAAGATGAGGTCTCGGGGTCAGATTGAGCAGGAGGAACAGTGGGATCGGGAGGTAGGGGTTGGGCATTTTCGAAGGGTACATTTCCATCGACCGGCTGTGGGATAGGATGGGGAGGGACATGGTATGGTGGTGGTAATGGATGGAGGAGAAGCTCCTCTTCATGGGGGTCTGCTCGCGCTAGTGGTGTATGACGCACAGGATACTGACCAGACAAATTCAACCTGTGTTCTCTATCTGTATACGCAAGGTTGGATGCAACTTTTTCCTGTTGTAATTCTATCAATTTCTGTTTATCGCTTTTTCTAGCCTCTTTCTGTAACCTTGTCTGAGACCTTCTCTCTCTTTCAGCTCCCTCCTTTTTCCATTGACCTAGGGCGTCAAACATAGCTTGTCGCGACCTTCTTTTAAAGAGCTGTATTTCTACAGCTTCAATTTTGTGAGATTCAAAAGAACCATATATGGGCTACTGACTCTCTTTATCCTTGGACATGTATTTCTGCCATAATGAATTATACATTATGGGAGAAATACCGTATTTTATGTACATATCCTTACTTGAGGTACCTTCCGGGGAGCTGGCTGACAATCTTCTAGCACCCTCGATCGAGATATACAACAACCAAACCATCGTGCAAATTTACTAAACGCGGGCATGTTTTTCTTAAAAACGTCTCAACAAATTTTTAAAAACTGTACAAATAGTCCACTTTACCCGCTTAACTTTCGTTATTTGTAAATATCGAAATACCAAGTCTGGATAACTAGAATACCAAAAAGAGGTGTCATCAACAACCTTATCAAGCGGATTTACCAAGCATGGGCATGCTTTTCTATGTTATCTTAAATAATATTTCTACAAATTTCAAAGGTCGGACAAAAAGTCCACACTACCTGTTTTATCTTCAATCTTTGCAAAGAGTGAAATTAAACAAAACCAGACAACCAAAACCAAGTATAAACAAAAATGTGTCGCAAATCAGCGACCCTACCAGAATCCTTTGTCTCGTTCTCCAGGTGGTCTCTTTCCTGCAAAGATCGTCAAAGTCTATCGAGGACCGAGTCAGGACCGGAGCCACTTGCAGGGGTCTTTTCGGATGTAGTGATGGTCGAGTGATGGCTACGAAGACAAGGGTCTTTTTCGCGTAGGCCGGCCCACCACCGTCCGTTCAACTTCCTCGTCGGGACCCCACGACCGGGCAACCGCGTCTCTGATCGGCCCCACTTTTGGCGGCAATTGTGGATTTGGGGGTCTTTTGGCAGACCACCAAAGGTGTCAGGGTCACCATATAGTGACGGGGTCCGGAATACAAACTGAGACCAACGCCGGAGCCAGAGAGAAAGGATATTTATTACAATCTCATGAGATGGAGAGGCATCAACAACAGACACCCATAGCTGTCTGAGGAGGCAGTCTGCAGAATGGTCTTACTTTACATGTTATATACCCTTTATCCTGCCCCAGGTATGTAAGGGAGTTGTACCAATAATACTTTATTGCATTCCTAAACAAACAGTCCATCTGGAGAATCAGCAGGTGAGTAGCCTTTGGGGGCTTTCACAGGATATGGGCAAAACATTATAATTACATAGTACACAGAGGTCAATATGATTTAGATGGTACTGCAGGGCATAGCATGATTACATGTCAAACAAAGGTTAATCTGATAAGCACAGGTAACGGTGAGGCCCCTGCAAGGTGTAGGCGAAAAGCATGTTTATACAAATAGTCCATAAATATTTGTCATTTGGACTACTGCAGGGCACAGGTGAGAGGTATGATTACACAGCAAGCAGAGATAAGTCTGATAGGCCTGTTGAAGGACGCCTGCAGGGCGTAGTGTGCAGGGTGAGGAAGATAAACATCTGAGAAACTCCCTGTCCGACTGGTTGAGCATGGGCTGGTCAGTTTGTGGCAGGCCAAAACATGAACAGAGTGTCCGTGCAGGAATGTAATAGGTCAAAAGTGGAGCTCCAGAGTGTTCGTGATACAGAGAGAAAGTCAGTCATGAAGGTTAAAGCACAACATTGTAGAGTGAATCACAAAATGGTGGAGTGATTGGCAAGATAATAGACCCACTTTTCCACACATGGAAATCTCTTTGGTCGTGTCCGGTTCTTAGGACTGTTTTTACTTTGCTGCGCATCTGTCACAGGTCTGCCCTGTCGGTAGGACTTGCTTCTCTTCCTTGAGGCTTTTTTGTGGGCCCCATCCCCTCCACAGGGATTTTCGCGGTGCTCCAGGATGGCAGGTTACCTCTTCGCTCGAGGGCGTTGTGCTTTTGCCTCGAGCCTGCGCTTTTGTGGCACCTGCCCCGTCTCCATGCAGGCATGCTTGGCGGGGTCGGTCACTTTATGTGATGTGCTCTTTCTTCAAGGCGCCTTCTCTTGGCACTAGGTGTGCCCGATCTGTAGCTTGCAGTGATGTCCATTCACCACTTAGGGTAAGTGCCACACTCTTCTTGCTTGCGGTGGCACGTGAGCCACTGGGGGTCGCACGCTCTGTGCACGTTCTCCACGTGCTTCCAAGTGGGGCTTGCTCGGCTACCTCCTGTCCAGGACTAACCATCTTTTGCTGCTGCTTCTCCCAGCCCTGTGCGTAGGCTGCTCTGCAAGGTACTCTTGTTATTCTTGGCTACCACTTCTTTAGTGCTGCGGTGGCAAACAGCAGTCATCTGGGGATGCTTGGTATGCTCAGCACCCACTCTGGCTTCTTTGTGGTGCTCTCGGTCACCTTCCCTGAGAGGGCTCTGCAGGCAGTAGGTTCAGGCACCGTGGTGCTCCTCTCATGCTACTGCAGGAGACCACTGTGTATGGCAAAGTCAAGGGGGTCCTACTGGCTCTCTGATGATTTGCTCAATCATGTAGTGGGGTCACAGAGGAACCAGTTGCTCCCACTGGCGCCATTCATTGGGTCACGCTAGGTGGCGCTGTGGATTCTTCACTCTAACTGCGGCAGCTTTCCTTATGCAGCAGGCTAGCTTTCTGGGTTGCAGGTGTAGTGGTGTACAGCGCAAGACATTAGGGTGCGTAGTCTGCTCGTACTGTGGGCAGACTTCACTTGGTGTCATTTTCCTGCTGTTGAGACACTTGGCAGCGGTGGTGTGGTTCACTGGGGGCCTGCTTAGCCCCAACACGCTTGTAGCTGCACCTGGCTGCTTGAGGGGTCCAGAACTTCTATCCGGCTGGCTGTCTTTTTCGCTGGGGTGACGACCGGCATGGGGCCCTCATGTGCTTACTTTTTGGGGTGCAGGGTGACCGGTGGCCACTAGGTGGCGGTGAAACATTTGGTCCACAGGCCCTGGCAGTTTTTCCTAGACCTACGGGCCTCTGTTCACACAGGAGATGCCGATACCGGGCCGTGTGCTGCTTTGCTGTGGTGAAGCGACCCAGCAGCTAGGTGGCGCTACAATGACTTTCCTAGTGCCATGCCAGCTTCACTGTTTCCGCGGCACAGTTGCCTCAGACTGCAGCACTTCCCCAAACTGCACAATGTCTCCTTCTTACAAGGTGAGAGGGTATGTGGTGGGGGTCTGCAGATCACAGTTCTTTGTTTTTCGTTCTGGGTGTCAGAGCGCTGCAGCTATAGCACAATTGCTCCTTACTTACCCTGCAGGGATGTACGTCGTTACAACGCATGCTTTCATAACGCATGCCTTTACGACGCAACTTTTACAACGCAAGTCGTTACGACTTGCGTTGGGGGGCGCTGGATAGTGAATAGTTTAATTTACTATTCCAACTCCAGTCCCCGTGGATAGTAGGGAAGGTGTTGGATAGTAAATGAAAACTATTCCCTATCCTAGAGCGCCCCCGAGCGCAAGTCGTTGTAATGACTTGCGTTGTAATGGTTGCGTCGTAAATGTACTGCGTTGTTAAAGTTGCGTTGTAAACGCTGTTCCCCACCCTGCAGGCACTACTCATACGCCGCAGCAGCTTTTGGGCATGGCTGCGTTGCTCTCACTGCAATCTTCCGGCCTCAGTGCAGTGCGGCAGACAATGGTATGGTGGCGTTGTAGCCACTCACCATTTCGGGTTGTGGGTTCTCGTGCCGCAGCGGGCTGCTCGATGTGACAGTACAGGGGTTCGCATGCAGGAGTGGCCTTGGGCTCTGGCCATCTTACCATGTGGGCTTCTTCTGGTGCTGATCTCTTCTCTTGAGGCAGAGGCGAGGTTGTATCGCTCACCAGCTGCCGCAGGGCAGCCACTGTTTACCCGTGGGTTTACCCGGTCAGGGTCATCGTTTTCAAACCTCTCCTGAGGCTGTGCTGTTGTGGGCTGCTACTGCCATTGGTGAGTCGCTCCTCCGGGCATTGCAACGGTATGGAGGAGGCAGGCTGGCCTCCATGTAGTGTTAGCAGAGTCACCAGGGATGCCACCTAGGGCGCGCTTGTCTCCCGATACAACCCCGGTACCTTTCTCTCTGGGTGGGGCTCGGCGTGCAGGGCTGCAGGTATTGGCTCGGGGCTCAGGCGTGTCGTGCCATGTCAGGAAGATGTTCCTCTTTCCCCTCTCACCGGAACAGACAGTTTGCGGGCGCATCAGCACATTATGCCGGGGACATGCACCGGCCCTTCCTTATTTTGAGGGTCTTGGGGCGTAATTCCTTGTTGGTGCTGTCCTGATCCCGACCGTCCGCTGTCACCTTTTCACGCCAGTGGTTGCTGACTGGGCAGCCTGATGTGCTGCCTTAGGCACAGGCTCCCTTTTTCCTCACCAGGATCTGCGAGGTGGCGGCCAGTTTACACGCAGGAATCAACCCGCTTGCCGCCATTGTGGTGTCTTGGGCCCTAGGCCCACATGCTGTAGTTGGGTACTGGAACTGGCCCACGGTACGTGGGCCCAGCTCCTTTTATTTGCAGGGTCACCTGACTTGTGATGCCCGTGATGGGCGGGAGTATAGTGTGGGTGCAAACACAGGCGGAACACTAGAACCTATCCAGCAGGACACTAAAAAGCCCTTGAAAAAGAAGCAAGCACATGAGAGTGATAATAATGACAATCAAACCAGTAGAACGCAATGGGTGGGCGTAACCACTGTACAATCTGGTAAACTGACAATAGGTCGACCCAATAAGAGAAAAAATGGAGAACATGGAGTTATTATTCATCAACATCAGGGGCGCGACAGGATTGTTCTCGTAATTTATGCCTGTTATGTTAAGACAACAAGGTGACTCAATGGGTTAATAGCTAGCCACTGCCGCCTGTTGTGAACTGGAGGCTACAAATACGATTCCCATATGGCCAACTCAGCTTTCCATCCTTACCAGACGCATAAAGTTGAGACCCACACAATTGAGTACTATAAACATCTGTTAAACCACGTGTCAACAGAAAGGTGTGATATAAAGCTATGCTTTTCTTAAGAAGAGACAATTGGCGGGGTGGAGGGTGTGAGGGAATTAGGCAGGAGCAGCAATGGATGGGAACAATGCACTTTGAAAACACCATCAGGCCCATCTTAAGGGGGCAAATAGTGCCTGGTCCTCGCTCATAGACTGTACATGGTCTCTTCAGCTCTAACCCTACATTGTTTACTGGGGAACACTGTTACCCCGTTACTACCCCAATCCTGTGAGAGTGGTGGATTATCTAGCTGGAATATATAAAAAGCATGGCAGGGGAATGAAAGCTCACAAGTGGCTCACTCCGCCCCTGTCCAACTGGCCACGTATTCGGATCACTATGAACATGTGCGCTATGGCATCTTGTCCAGCCAAGGATGATCTGCTCTACCGCTTCCTTTCTCAAAATGTCTTCTGTATCAATGTTAGACGGGGACCCTGAGGGTCGGCCGGATACCGAGGGAGAGATCCCCGAGGGGGACCGTCTCCGGCGATCGTACAGACAAGTTACCTCCCTCCCCACAAACAGGCACCACACCAAGTCGAGTTCAAGGCTTTATATAAGGTTCTTAAGGCAAGGATATCAGCGATACAGGAGATCTTGGACCCGGGGGTCCTCTCACTTCTAGTCTCTGTAGGGAAAGGGGGTAGCGGGACAGTCTTGGTACCGGATCGGTACAGGTAGTGGTAACAGGCGAGCTCACAATCCTCGAGCTGGAGTGTCTGGGGATCGGGCCGCGGCAGCGCCAGCAGGCCAAGGTGATGGTTTCACGAGGCAGGGGCCGCGGCAGCGCCAGCAGGCCAAGACGATGGTTTCACGAGGCAGAGGGCCGCGGCAGCGCCAGCAGGCCAAGACGATGGTTTCACGAGGCAGAGGGCCGCGGCAGCGCCAGCAGGCCAAGACGATGGTTTCACGAGGCAGAGGGCCGCGGCAGCGCCAGCAGGCCAAGACGATGGTTTCACGAGGCAGAGGGCCGCGGCAGCGCCAGCAGGCCAAGACGATGGTTTCACGAGGCAGGGGCCGCGGCAGCGCCAGCAGGCCAAGACGATGGTTTCACGAGGCAGAGGGCCGCGGCAGCGCCAGCAGGCCAAGACGATGGTTTCACGAGGCAGAGGGCCGCGGCAGCGCCAGCAGGCCAAGACGATGGTTTCACGAGGCAGAGGGCCGCGGCAGCGCCAGCAGGCCAAGTCACGGATGAGTTCTTCTCGGGTCTCTCGACTCCAGGATACCACTGGTTTCCTGGTCTGGTCCTGCCCCAGTTATAGGTCTGGTCCCCTTTGATGTCCGGACCCTCGCGCCTGGGGGGCCGGGAGGTCCGGGATGAGGGAGTCCAGACACCCAGCATGGGGGTGGAGCCAGCGCCCAGGCGGCCGGGGGTGATCGACACCTGGCGGAGGAGAGCCGTTGACGATTCCTTTCTCCCATTGACTCGCCAAGTGGTCACTCTGCCTCCCGGGGGGAGGTTGGTGCCTCGATGTCGGGCCCGGCCGGGCCCAGGGTGAGGGTCGAGTTGAGGCCACGCGGCCTCGTGCTGTAGTGGCCCAAGATGGCGGCTGGGCCGAGGCCGTGGTGTGGATGGTGACCCGGGCCAGCTGGGTTCGGAGCTGGTGTCTTGTGGGTGAGGAATTGCAGTGTACTTCGGGTGGTCGTCGGGGACTCTGGCTGGGGGATGCAGGGGGAGCCAGGGTCCAGGTCCCATTGCGGGGAGGGGGCAGCCCGACCATGCGGCCTGTCCAACATGTATCATCTTATAATCAATGCTTTTGTGCATAGTATTACTGGCTGAGGTGTGCTCAGAGCTGAACCGGCATGCTAAGATCTCTTCCACTACACACATACCCAATGAGGCTGCACTTGGAGTACTGTGGTCATTTCTGGAAACCACATCAGAGGAATCCCATTCGGATATGGAGACCAAGTCTGGAGAAAATAGTGCAATCCCGGAGTCTCTTATTTGGAGTTCTGTGGTTAGTTTGGGAGCCCATAATAGGAATATTATTTTGGCTTTCATAGGTCATGTATGTATGTAAAGTACAATTCTGGTGGCAACACTTAGAGTATATGGTTACGTTCTGGAAGACTCAAGCATTACATTTAGTTTTGGAGGCCACATTTGAAGAACTGTCCACTTCTACAGGCCAGATCTGGGGTTCATGTGCAGTTCTGGGGGCTACTCCTGCGGCATTATGCTGTTTTAGAGACCATATTTGGAGCACTATGTCCTGCGAAGGTGGCCAACTCTGGAGTTCTTCATCCACATTTGGAGCACATGGTTCCATTCTCAAGCTTTTCAATGTGATTATTGTTTACAGTGCTGACTATGATGCTTGAAGGATTATGCCCAGTCAAGGGGGTTCTTCCAGAGTACAATATCAATTTCTGGAGACATCAATCAGATTATGTCCACCTCTAATAGCTGCCTGTCTAATGTACCGACAAGTTGAAATGAACATCTCCAGGAGTATACATGCAAATTCAGGAGGCTGTCTTCTGAAGTACTGAGTCCAATCCTGGAGGCCACTCTTGGAATGATATGCAGAGTCTGGAGGCTGCATCTTGGGGGTATTGTGTATTTCTACAGGCTACATCTGGGAAATTGTGCCCAGTTCTGGAGGACACATCTGTAGTGCTGTGTTAATTTCTGGATGTCATAATTTGAGTATACTGTTTATATACAGTGGCCACATGTGGATAACACTGCTGAGTTCTTGAAGCTCTCAGTGCAAATATTGTGTTTAGGTCTGAATGATATATTTGATGCATTACGTCTAACTCAGGACGCTACATCTTGAGTATTGTATCCTGCTATGAAGCCCACAGCTATGGTCTAATGCCTAGTTCTGGAGGCCTTCTGTTAGAATTCGTTGTTTACATCTACAAACTCTCTAATAAAGTGTAATGCCCAATGGAATCTGATGTATAAAGTTATATTCTGGCGGGCTAGGCCTCTGCGTCCAGTTCTGAAAGCCACACCTGTCTCACCTGGGGATTTTGATACAATTCTGGAGGCTCTCACATGGACTATGTCCATTTCTAGCGCTCACCGCTGAAAAATAAGGACCCATTTACTAGACCTTCCTACAATTACCAACTTCAGAGGGGCCTTATCTGGAGTAGTATGTTCAGAAGGTTGCATCTCGAATACAATGACCAGTCATGGAGGAAAAGAACCTAGACAGAAGAAGGCAAACAGATGAACAGCCTAAAGCGAGGCAAATGTACAGTCACCCAGGACCTCAAGGAGACTAAGTAATCTAATCACGTTTACAGTGGAGTGATGATGGGTACAAGAATAGGAGAGATGCATCATGGCTGAAAAGAACAAGGATTGACAAAGCAAATAGGTCTGGCGAGCATTTGAGTCCTGACTAAAACGTTGACATGACAACAGCCTGAAATTAGAAAATACTCAGAGAAAGAGAATGAATGAATGTTTGACTTCCCTGAAGAAGTACTGAATACAAAAAACAGCTAATGAATTCAGCAAGGCCCGGGTCAGGCACAGTGGAGGCTTGTTCTGACCAAAGCAAGGGTAACACTGGAGCGCAAGAAGGTTCTATATGCCTAGATGAAGCAGGGCATGCTGCACGGTGCTGACCATTCTTGCAGTGTGCCTTAGGTCACCTTCTATGCTACTCCAGAGCCACTGACAGAGAGAGAGGAGGGGAGAGAAATATCCAGCATACCAATAACATGTTTCTGGTGTTTTCACATTGATTGCTGCTTGTTATTCCCCATTCTCAGGCACATTTTCAGCTGGCCATCTTGCTGTCGGGGTCGAATATCGTAAACTGCATTATTCATGCAGATTTATGGCATCGCGTAATCTGGACAGACCCTGTAAATCCTATTACTGACTCCTTTGGTATTAAAGGGCTACTCATAGTTGATGTACTGTAATGCATTACACTGATTAAAACTCACACTCTGGCTAGCTTAGACATTTTAGGCCTCAGACCCTATATTGTTTGTGATGTCTATTGCAAGCGACCCCAATCCCATTAATACATTTGTATTTCCAGTTTCAGTAGAATGACTGAATGTGCTTCAATGAGAACGACAGTGACCTTCACAAACTGTTCTGATTAAAGATGTATTATTTCAAGGCTACACCTAGTTGTTTTAGCAGAATAGCACATGGTGTAATAATATTTGTTCTAACACAATTGGTGTCTGTGAGAAGCACCATATTGCAGGATCCCGAGAGATTTTCCAAATGTGTTTGTTTGCAACTGTTTCACTTCGCCAAATTCTGATTGATTTAAATTCATGTGAACCATGTACAACCATAGTAAATGTTTGAAATCCTTTGTTCAGAACTATTAAAACAAGCATTTACAATGCAACGGTTTCGCCTTTGGAAAAGTTTGAGCTATTGGCATTATGAATGACAAACGTTTTATTTATGTGTTAGTTTTGAAAACAGATAAATAAATGGCATTGTCATTTACAATGGCAATAGCTTAATCTCTCGCAAATGCGATTTGTATTGCAACTATTTCACTTATCATTTTGCACTACAATGAAAACTGGCTTGTGCATTTACTCCTGCAGAAGAGTATCAAGAGGAGAGGCCCTGTTGCAGACCCGTGGAGTTTCAAGTATCTGTTGTGCATCACCTCATAACAAACAGCATAATTGTAAACGGGACTGAGAAAACTTTTTTTTTTTTTAAGAGGAGTGCCCCTCTAAAAGAAAGGCCCCGGTCTCTACTGCTTTCTTTTACAAGGACGCACTTGGTTGTTGTGAGGCGCAGGTTGAAAAGAGAAATTGCATTGTCAGTCCTCGCCCTGGTCCAGTCAGCAGGGCCACATTGGTGCTGCCATACCCAACCTAGCGCTGCCAACTGCATGCCCAATGAACTCAGTGCAGCAACGTGTGCCCACCCTCATGCTAAAGCAAGCCACCCTGTCCTGAAGGCAGCAGCCCTGGTTCCGCCGCGGTGTCGCCGCCCTGGTCTCCCTGGTCCAGCGGGTGTCTTCCTGCTGCGCCCGCTCTCTTATCGACCAGTCAGTCACTTTCCCTCATCCGAAGCCCTGCTCCGTGCTGCACGTGTTCCTACGCATTGATGCTGCATCTTTGTTCTCACTCATAGGGTCCAAGAGAGCAGAGAAAGCTTCTGCAGGACCGGACCTGATAGTAGACATATCAAGGTTTGGGTCAGTTTACGCCTCTCCTCCCCCCATTTACTCCACAGGTTCAGATAAACAATAAAAGCTGCTCACAGCCCTGAAGCACAACCGCACACAGGGGCGAGAGCACACACCCACGATCACACCTTAAAGGGAAATAGTGAGGTAGCATAAGAGTATTACAACTAGTAATGTAAATAAAACATTCTTTGGCCCAAGGTATACATCTCTTCGTAGCAGCCATGACTGTACCAACTGTGCACAGAGTGCCTCAGGTGGAGGGTGTTGGGGCTGCCCTCTGAAAGCAGAGCCATGGAAGCTTCGGGAACAGTCAGCATGATATCAGGCTCTATCAGGGCAGACACTAAAACATCAAATCCAAGGTCGGAGTGTAGCTGCAGCGAAGCAACACTGTGGTGTCCTGGCCCTGGACTCCATTAGTCTGCTCCACTGACCCTGCAGGTGAAGGGAGAGTGCAGAGTTAGGACTCAGGGCAGGTGACCCTGTCTGCAGACCACCCGTGCTGGCTTTTCCCCTCCAGGGTGCAGGCTAGGAGCACACGACACCCCGACCTCCTCAGCAGGGAGTGTTTATAGTGCCCTCTCCGCCTGCCAGTCGCCCTGGCACCCACCTGCTGCTGAAGTCCATGAGCCCTGAGCACGGTGCCAGGCACGGACTGATGCCCGGCTGCTGCCACAGCGGAGAGCTGGTTGGCCGCTCCGCCATATCTTCCTGCAATCCAGAGGTGGCTGGTGGCCCCTCGGTTGGTGCTACTCTGCAATCATGGCAAATGAAGCGCCGCTTTGGGGCACCAGGCACCATCTCCATTGCTGGCACTGTTCACCCATTCAAAAATACCGACGGATACCGCAGCACTGTCGTGGATTGGGACCGGCATAGTGACGTGCGCCTTGCCATGTTGCATGACGTCATTGTAACTCTATTGCAGAATGGTGGCAATAAGAGTGACAGGTTTGACAGCCCAGGTAGAATCACGCTCGGCTGTGGGCTCCATTAAACTTAATAAATGTAACATCTGGCATCATGGCATTTATTTCCCCTTCATAACACACCTCTGGGCAGATGTGCCCCAGTGGAGCATTTACCGCCATCTTTACCCGAGTCCCAGCTTCTTGCCAGACGGCTGAGACCCACGGAGAAGGAGACCCGACACGAGGGAAGGAGGAGGCGCACGGGGATGCACGGGACAGAGGCGCAGGGGACATGGTGACTTCTACTACGGGGGGAGGGGCGGACACCGACA
Source organism: Lissotriton helveticus (assembly GCF_964261635.1). Taxonomy (NCBI): domain Eukaryota; kingdom Metazoa; phylum Chordata; class Amphibia; order Caudata; family Salamandridae; genus Lissotriton; species Lissotriton helveticus. Next base: position 298,154,123 of record NC_136071.1, on the reverse strand, counting down.
ATGTGTCCCGACGCCCCTCTCCCCTTGCAGGCACTCACCGGGTCCGGCGGCTGCTGGACGAGAGCTCCCGCTCCTCGGGACTCTCCGGGGCCGCGGAGGGACGTTCTCTTTCCCCGGGGCTCCTCCTGTGCAAGCAGATCGACTCACCTGCACCTTGCGACAGCGGCACTTCTCCGGTCTCCCTTTTCGGCATGGGAGACCGGCAACATCGACGGCGGCAATCTCGCTGGCACTTCTCCGGTCTCCCTCTTTGGCATGGGAGACCGGCAACGTCCTCCGCATCTCTCGGGGCTCCCTCCAGGCCACGGGAGCCCCGCGGGCGCCGCCATACTTCTTGCCGTCTTCCTTCTTCCCCCGGGCTGCGGGGGGCGGGCACTTCCGGCCGGCCGCGCTAGGATTGGCCGGCCGGCCGGTCACTTCCGGGTCGCCGCGGGCAGCGCGGCGGCCCGTCACTAGCTCAGGCAGGCGGGCGGCGAAGTTTCCCGAGGAGTGGGCTCCCTCGTGGACCAGCAGTGACGTCCACGCAGCTTCACCAATCAGGAGCAGGATAGTCACTGGTGCCGGCAATGCCGGACCAGATTCGGGGGCGTTCCCGGCTTTCGGCTGACGTCGCGTGACGTCGGCAAAAGCCAAAGAATCTCGGGAACGCCTCCGAATCTGGTCCGGCATTGACGGACAGGCCCCTCGTCCAATGGCTAGGCTCCATTTATGGAGCCAGCCAATGAATGACGAGGGCCGACCCAAAGCCACACTACAGTTCTCATTAGATTTCTCCTGCGCAAAAGCTGCTTGCGCAGCTTTTTGCAGTCGAAACCTAAAAAGGGATACTTTTTGAATGAGTGGGAGAACCTTTCTGTCTGAACCTTGGAGGTGAATCTATGACAGACTTACTCCCATTTTAGACTTTGTATTTTGTGGATCTGAATTTTACGGAGTTATTTGATTGATTTCTGTACATCAACTGACCTTTGCCCTTTGATTTATTGATTAATGTATTATTAATCAATAAATCAAAGTGCAAAGGTCAGTTAATGACTATTTTAATAGCTTCCTGTATGACAAAATCTGAAAATACAACATTTTAATGTTTAAAACTACTCTGTTATTTTGGTAAGATCAAATGGGTCTATATATTACATTAAAATTGTAATTTAGAATGCTTTAAATTGAGAAACAGACTCAGCAAGGATCACCACAACCTGTAAAGGGATTAACACCCTTTCATCAGTCGCTAAGAGCTGTAGGGTAACCTTATTATAAGGACTGAACAGGTCTAAGGAGACCGCATGAGAGAGATAAGAACAAAGCAGAAAAGCAAAAGAGCTCTCAGCCCGTCAGGAAAGTCAAGGAGGCAGTTAGTTGTGCTTTACACTGAAAGAGGTAATCAACATACACCTCAGCTTTTCATCCTTTCGTGAATGATAAAATGAGTACCATTGAGCTGGGCAAGAAAAGCACCTATTGAAGCACCAAGAAGCAATTTATGGAGCACTTTGCAATATGTAAGAACTATATATTTGAATAGATTTCTTATCATCACTATCTTAAGTAATTTTATTTCTAGTAATAATCACATAACTTTCAGCTCGGTGCAGTCTGTATGTCAACACTCTCCCTTCAGCACTCCTTCTGGAAACGCAAAACACCCACCTGTTCTATATTTTCCCTTTCTTCTCCTGTGTAGCCCAGTTCTTTGCTTTGGGGGCTGGGGGTTTTGAAGGGGGTTGGCCTGTCATTTCGACCCGAAAATGCCCCTCCTTTGAACTTTCTGACAGTGGGAGGCATGGGGTTACTTTAAAGCAGCAACACAGAAAATCTCCCAGCTTTATCCAATACAGAGAATCAAAGCCTTTGAACAAAGCGGAAAACATGATATCCAGAGGCCTGCCCACCACATGTGGCCTGATGGCTTTGTTGGCTGAAGTTTCTTCCTCCCCAAGGCAGCCTCTTAAATCCCCAGGGACCTTAAAAGGAAAACATGGGACCAGGCAGCATGGGAGACGTCCATCTGCTCGCCAGTACAATCCCAGATTTTATGACATGTTTATAGTTTTGTGTTTTTTTTGGTTTTATGAAAGCGGCTCTCCTGCTCTAAAAAACAACCCCCTCATTCAAGCAACCGTATCGTCTCCTGGTAGCGTCATTCGGTGACATCATGGGTATAAGGAAGTAATCTCTTAATTGGGCATTCATTAGTGACATGGTGCAAGCCACTGCAGGTGAACTGTGTGCTTCTTCGCCATGGCAATTTTTGTCTGCGCCAATGGGCTCTCTGGCAGTCTGTCTATAACACGTGGGAGTTGAGATTTACGTGGGAGGAGGCATGCAACATATGTGGTGCCGCTCGCTGCAATTGTGACTTTGCCGGGACTCTGTCTTTGACTTTGTGGCCGTTTGGGGAGTGAAGCGGGACTCCATCTCCCAGGAGCCCCGCAACCACCAACACCTGTGCTCCTCCCGCTGCCGCTAGAAAACTGCTTGCAGCCCCCGCTTCGCGGGAGCCGCTCGCAGCAGTTTTGACTTTGCCGGGACTCTGCCTTTGACTTTGTGGCCATTTGGGGAGTGAAGCGGGACTCCATCTCCCAGGAGCCCCGCAACCACCAACACCTGTGCTCCACCCACAGCCGCTCACAGCCTATATCATTCCGCACGCCCACCGCAACGCGGGACGCGGGCGTGCGCTGGGCGAAGCCCGGGCCCGCTGCTGCCCGTTGGAGATCGGGGGAGGCTGGGCTGGGCCCCCCTCTGACAACACTTATTCTCCAAAATTTGCTTCATTTCAAACTTGAAGTAAGTAGCGTAGTGATTTAAGACTTGTTATACTGGTTTGAAAAGATGCCTGCTCAGGAGAAAAAGGGGAAGAAGGGTACAGGCGTTGGATATGTGGCCGGCACGCTGGACCAATTTATTACGAGAGCTTCGTCCGTCCTAGAGCATGAAATTGCCATAACTGAACAGCGCCTCTCTATGGACCCAATTTTTAACAAACGTTCTTCTTTGGGGGGTCTAGTGAGTGGGCCATCCCCTGCGAAAAGTTTACAACTGGCCCCTTCTATCACGGTACTGTGATGTATTCCTATAGGTTCTGAATCGATCCCCCTATTCCTGACCCTATTCTGGTTAACAAACCAACAAGTTAACTAGCAGTCAGCCCATGAGGCAGCAAACCCCCATGATGCAGATACCGTTATCTGACGAAGCCACACTACGGCACAGGAACGTGTTATCTGATTAGGTCATAACGCTTGCGATCTAATTAGACAAGCGATATTCCTCCAGCCCCTGACAAGGCATACGGAGTTCTCATAACAAATCAAACCTATGACAACCTGGGAAAAACCCTGCGGCCATTGTTTTGATTTCACCAAGAACTTCAGCAAAAGAATGTGCTAACGACCTGGTCGTATGACATCCTTATTGACGTATCTATGTCCATCCTTATGTCAATCTCGGCACCTTAAAGGTATAAATATTACCGATATTGCCCTATGCAAACACACGCGGTGGTGACGAGACGGAGCAGCCATACTTGCTGAAGCCCAGAGCAGAGCAGACCCCGCTGGCGCAGCCCCGCCTTCCTGACGCGCTGAGAACGAGACGCGCTGCTTTCTCCTGCCGAGAAATCCAGCACCGGCGTTTCCGGGTAGCCCTCGCAGGCAGCCTGGAATATCGAGAGCAGAGACGAGAGATACCATCACTCATCCATCCTAGATTCCAGGTACAGAACTGAATAACCCCTCACAGAGAATTCTTTAGTCAGTCACTTGGCAAAAACAAACTTAACTTAAACTGTAACTTTCTATTCCCGCCCACGTATTAGGCTTAGGTCAGGTACACGGGGTAGGCGTATCTAGAAACACCAGTTGAGTACGTTTAGTCAAATGTATATGTGTATGTAATATATTTTATTCATTTTAAACCTTCATATGGCTTAGAAACCATATCAATGTTTTTACAGTATTATTTTATACTTCTGCTTTTAATGTATGCACTTTACTTAACGATAAGTATTGCAATAATATCGATCCATTTCTCTTGTACGAGAAAAGAGACTGATCAATAAATAACATCTTTTATTGAACACGCCCGTCTCTTCCTTTTCTCTACAATCTGATGAGACTAAGAATGCACGTACTGACTGAGTAAAATAAATTGCCTTTTGTTCACACGACTCTCGAGATACACTCTTGATTAGGGGAGAGCAAAGTTGTCATGTTCTATGGTTGTCAGAAACTAAATCCCTTCTTGTCTAATCAGGGAAGTTAATTCCTTCCTGAACATTCGAGAAAGTTTCTAGTGAACTCTGAGCTAGCTGGCAAACCCAAAACTTTAAGTCTAATATCGACAGTAGTAGACCTAGTTAACGTCTGGTCTAGGCCTATACTATTGAAGGTATTATTCCAATGCGCAGAGCCTATTGGGATAATAGGAACTACACTACATGGCGCCCAACGTGTTTGGAAAGGGCGATAAAACTAACGTAAGACATTTAAAGTAACTCAGTCGTGCTTTCTCACTCAGACCCCTTTTCCCATAATACTCCAAAGACGTCTGGAGTGGGTGAAAGGTAATATCTGCCAGACGTCGCAGGAGGGAACTCCTATGTATGGTTCTTGGTATAGTCAACGTTGAAGGATACACTGTTCCAGAATATTGTGCATCTAATCTTTGTTTCCATAAGAAACCTGATCTGCAAACAAACAAAGTAACCATCCTGTCAGTAAAATGGTAGACAGTGATGAAGAAAGAGAGACAGTTAGATTAGCAACTGAACTCGCAGCCGCTGATGCTGCTATACAAGAGGCAGACCAGGACATAATACTCATCCCGGTCATCAAAAGGAAATCTATAACCTTAAAACTTATAGAAAATGGACTGACACCTAGAGGTGGTACAGTCATATTCGTAATTGAGGCACACGAATATCGGCAGACAGAGGTATACTATTCATGGATAAATTTTCCAGCAGCAAATGCTGTAACAAAGTACTTCCACTATTACAAAATAGAGGAACCTCCTGAAACGTACACTCCTTTCGAGGAGGTGGAAGTACCACTCAAATTTCAAGAGCACCTGCTCTTATTTGATGGCGCCCTAAAACATAATAATCACATCACCAGGCTCGGTCCCTTAGGTAGACCAGGAGCAACGTGGCCGGTCCTAGCCGGATACACACCACATCCAGACATCGACGGGATGTCTGCAGCAAACCTTTTAACACAGCTAAAACAATTAATAAAAATACATAGACAATTAGTCCAGTATGTGATGCGGACTTCTACAATTCAGCCAGCAATTAAAATTCCACAGCTGACCCCTCACCAGGGGAACACAAATAAAATTACACCACAGAACATACAGTCCTGCCTAGGTAAAGTACCAGCTAAACGGGAACAAATACCATTCTGGTTGGCACAAAAAATAACCCAAATAGAGGCGGTGTTTCCTGACACCACCCCGTTAGAAAAACACAGGATTCTGACTATCTGTCTTCCAATGGGAATCGCACCACACATTGAGGACTGTGACACTTGGGGTACAGTCTTTGCTTCCATTTACACAAAAACGCACGGTGTTCCATCCATTTCGGTAATACCAGATGTGCTAAAACAAATTCAAGACGAATATGGTCCAGAACCCGCTTTAACTCTTGGTATGAAATTACTAAAAGACTTCAAGCAGGTCTCAGCTATATTATTAGCCAACATAAAGGGAGAAGCAGCAAACGTGGCGATCCGCCAGAGGTTAAAGGAGACAGATATAGCAGACCAACCAGCTGAAATTGCCAGAATCATAGAAAAATCCTATGAGGAACTAGGTAGAGATAGTCTAGGTGGAATACCAGTAAAACCACAACTGATTGAAAGTCCTGAAAAAATATTTTTTAATAATAATTCAACATCACAGAAAAAGAGCTGGGATGGAAACAAACAATCCAATCCTAAAGAAAAGAAATTCCAGTCCAGAGGCAGGTCTCCAAGGCGAAGAGAAAAATCTCCGACCCAAAGACACAGGTCACCCCAGAGTGACCCCTCTGGGAAAAGATATAACCTTAGAAATAGGGATAATATAAAAAAGCCTGATAGATATCAAGACATTGATACACGTCCCTCTCAATCTTTTCAGACTTCCTCGCAGAAATCGGAAAGAAGAGGACGATCAGAACAAAGAGAAGAGCACGCCAAGTCCAAAGACAAGGAACCTGCTCAGCTAAAAAAGAAATTACAATTTCCAAAAAAGAAGGTAGCCAGTATCAAGGTAGTTAACAATGCCGAGAATACTGAGGACACAACTGAAAAACGGAGAATGGGCTCAGACAATGCTAGATAGCGCAGCAGAAGTGAGCATAGCTCGCAAAGTCCTTATGAATCATCTGGAGACAGTGGACACGAATGAATATCTTCAAGTGGAAACTGCAGACACCAGAGTTAGCAAACCTCACAAAATATACGAAATAACATTACGTATAGAGGGAGATAAGACTAGAAAAATAAGGGGACTATTTTGGGATAATCTCTCCAAGGGCTATGACATCCTTCTAGCTGAAAAAGATTGGCCACCAGAATTTGTCAGGGAGTGCCCTCATGGCGAAGAAGTAATTATGCCTGCCTTCTCAAATCACATCCCAATTCATAAAAAATACACACTTGCTAGAAAGTGGGCAGTAGCTCTAGCTCCTGCTTTATATAAAAATCACGTAGGATGGGATGAGGACTCTCCTCCTCACAAAATCCAGTTAAAATCACAACCTACTGCACAAAGGCAGTACCCAATTAAGCAAGAAGCTAAAAAACAGGTAAAAGAAATTCTAGATCAGCTAGAATACCAGGGGGTGATTGAAACTTGCACCTCACAAATGAACAACCCTTTGTTTCCGGTCTCCAAACCAGACAATTCATACCGTCTAGTTTTGGATTACCGACACCTTAACTCATGTTGCAAAACTTTTGCAGTGCAAAACTCACATAGGGCTGCACTAATGAATAACATAGTGCGCAAAAAATACAAAACAACCTTAGACATCTCTAATGGATTCTTTTGTCAAAACATAGCACCAGAGAGCAGATATTTGTCTGCGTTCTCAATAAATGGCACTCAAAAACAATTCTGTCGGTTAGCCCAGGGGTACAAGAACAGCCCGGGAGTATTCTCAGCGAGAGTAACAGAATTACTACAAATATATGACGACGAAGCATTATCATATGTCGACGACATATACTTAACAGATGATGACTTGAAGACTCACTTGAAGAGAGTGAACACCATAATACTTGGGTTCGCAGCAGAGGGTTACAAATTCAACTTTAAAAAATCCAGAATTGCCCATCTGACAGTCCTGTTCTTAGGATATGAATTATCAAGTGAAGGCAAAAGCCTGGCTGACAATTTTCTAGAAAAATGTGCCGTACTCCAAGCACCTAGAACACTAAAAAACCTACAGTCAATTCTAGGCTTCCTAAATTTCGGAAGAACATATATTGCAAATTACGCAGAAAGGGTCAAACCCCTTTATGATCTAATAAAACCAGATTTTAAAAGATCTAATTGGACTCAAATACACACAGAAATATTGAGATCCTTACAAACAGACATGCTAATTAAAAGAAAATTAGAAACACGTGATAACACACGCAATCTTGTGATCCGAGTCATCCCAGGGAGATGCGGATTCACATACCTGACCTTTAATGAGGGAGAAAAGGTACCAATTGCATTCAAATCACACTTGTACACTAAGGCTGAAATGAAATTTAGCCCAACGGAAAAAATTCTTACCGCAACACAGACAGCTATAGCAAAAGAACGAGCCCTGGCACAAGGTAAACGAATAATAATCGTGACACCGATACCAGCCCTAGAGGCTGTAACAAAAGCAAGCATTCCAAATGCTAAAGCTCTCCATCCGAGATGGATACAATGGGCTAATTCTCTTGCTGCAACAGACGTGGCGTACGAATTTGATCCTTACTTAAAAACACAAGAATTTCTCCAATATGAATTTGAATGTCCTCCGCCGACCGAAATTCTGCCTCTAGAACACTACGGCTGTATAATATATACAGACGGATCAGCACAACCCGCAGTAGGGGGTAAACAAGCTTACAGTGCTGGGTGTGCGATTGTAAAAGGTCGCTGGCACGAAGGAAAATTTAAACCAGCAATCACTAAAACACAATCTCTAGGAGATTGTACAGCTCAGCGAGCTGAACTACTGGCGTTCAAGATGGCGCTTTAAAATACCGATCGAGAATTCCCCACACTCATAGTGTGCGATTCGTATTATTGCGTTCAGTCTTACAATGAATACTTGCAGATCTGGCTTCAGAATGGTTTCAAGGATGCGAAAGGTGGCACAATCAAGCATAAAATGCTCTGGGAACAAGTAGTTCTTTTACAAAAAGAACTACCAAAGACTCACGTGACACACTCACTGAGTCATCAGCGTGATGGCGTTCACGTTGCAGGGAATTCATTGGCTGACACAGCCACAGCGGTAGCAACTAAATCGGCTCCCGTAGTTCGAAAAAAGCGTACATTAAAATACATTGACGGTGAAACTGTGCTGGCGGTGAAAACGTCATTAAAAGGCGACAGCTCAGCGCTACCGACCAACTATCCACTCAATTATACATACATAATCGATGCAAACTCCGTCCCTTTTGCTCGAATCCCTGGAGTGGGGGATAGAGTGATTCCAAACATGGACAGGAGAAACTTGTTAATCGCAGACGCACATATGGGCGAGGGTCTCGGACACCTCAAACTAAAAGATTCTCTGAAAGAATTACAATCACGGTACTGGTGGCCAGGCATGAGCCTGCATCACACCATGTTTGTAAAAAACTGCCCAAACTGCAACAGAGATCGCAGTGGGGAGAGAAACAGCTTAATACCTCGTCGTTTTACTCCAGAAAAAATCAAGAGTAAAAAGCAAGGCTTGCGATTAACATATACAGGCTAGTTTCCACTTATAATGTAGACCACCAGCACTCGGCTGACGTCTGGACAGTTATACAAAGATTTGCGAGTCTAAATGGCATATACGCTAAGAGCATGCTACGTTTAACCATTGTTTTCACTCTAGCCCTCCAGCCTGAGGGGACACATGGCCAAATGAGCATAGCACAGCGGGAATCTTCTCACTTCCTTCCTGAGGGATACGGGATGGTGTAAAGAAAAAACCAAGGCATAAAGCAATTTATAACGGAAAGGATATTAGGTTCGGGAGCTGGGTGGGTCAAACATCTAATAAGTGTCCAACGTAGTCTAAATAACTTGCCAAGAAATTCTCTGAAGGGATTCAGTCCGTACGAATTATTATTTGGAACTAGGATGTTGATCTCTGACCTTGATAGTCAGACTTCAGTGGTGAAAGAAAAAAGCTTTGATATCAAAGACCGTTTGGCTATTTTGCAGGACTTAAACAAAACAAGAAAAGACCTGAGCAACATAAAGTTGAAACAACAGCCAACAACCACTGAAGAACCACCACCTGTCCCAGCAAGACCTGTCTGGATTCCAAAAGTCGGGGATCTGGTCAGAGAAAAGATCGCGGTAAAGAAGGAATTTGGGCCTTCTTACAGAAAAGCAGTTCCTGTCTTGTCTGTCAACGGGACAAGATCAGTTGTACTACCGCCGCTTGCTGGTAAAAAGGAGAACCGAGTTGTATCTATCGACCTGGTAAAACCACAATCATGTGGCCGATAACAAATAGTAGGCCAAGTGGACTCCCAATAAGTAGCAGAACACCAAGGTTTGCTACCAATACAGAGGTCCTAACTAAGAGGCTCATTACATTCGAAACGCCTAGAGAAGAACAACAAGGACTATGCAACAATGCAATGGAACTTAGACCTCTGAAAACCCAAATAAAAACATTTAGCAGAGACACACCAATCTATAATGAAGTACCAAATGCAAATGCAAGAAACAGTAATCCTGAACCAATTGGAACAATTGACAGAACTGCATCCGGCTATTTCATAAACTTCGATGATTCCTCTGAAGGCTTCAGTGAATCAAAGACACAGCCATCATCAAAAACCTTTAAAGATAAAGCTAAAGAACTTTTGAAACAACTGAAAGAAACATATCTGGTTTCTCCATGGCTTGAATTTTGGGTGGGTTTTGGTGCATTTATCCTCATACTTTGGCTCATCATGGTACTAACTTTGGGACGCTTCATTGAGGGAAAATATGCTAAAATGGACACAGCAAGTCAGAAAATCAACTTGATCCTCAAACCACACACATCTTCACACGTCGAGAAAAGAGAACTTTCTTCAGCCAACTTCACAGCCAATCCTATACCGGGTGGGGTAGCATGGGATAACACTGACTATGAAATTTATGGTCCGGTCGAAATCCTGAAATATCCACACCAAATTAAGATCTCATTGAGTGACTTTGTAAAACCAAGCTCATTTGCTGATGATTGGGACTTCGAAAGCATTAATAATATGATGTCTGACTTAGTAATGTCTGCTAAATTTACCAAACATGATTATTTGCAGGGTTCTACAAATTATGATAGTATGTACTGTTATAACCACTATGGTAACCATTTTCTACATAGATCTGCACAACCTAGAAATGTTTTAAATTATAATCAATGGGAACATTGTGCAACCCCTCCAAAAGGAAGCTCAAGAACCGTTTACGACAAATATTCATATTCTTCAGGTTTTAACATAAGTAATGCTGAAACATTTTATTTCAAATTGTCAAATAAGACAGGGATGAAGACCATGATAACCAACACGAAATTGATATATTCAGACTCATTCTTTGAACAAATGAATACTTTTGGTTTTGATTATTGGGACAAAAATGTTGAATTGAAAAGTGTTTGGGGTACAAAAGAATGGCAAGTACAGGGTATAGAATCTTTGTTTAGAGCCTGCATGATCCCAGAACAAATTATATTTTTAAATGACACTGTTCAACAAACCACCTGTCTTGGCCTAGCCAAAATCAAAGACTTAAATAAACCGTCTATTCCAAAACCGACAATGAACAGCAATAGTTCTACAGAAGAAGAGATAGACGTAAATTATGTATTAAACCAAAACAGAACCCATCCAGATTGGAAACAATGGTTGATCTGGCCCACAGATACTAATAACTGTCAAGACAGATTCCTGAACAAAACGCAGGGGTTCAAAATGACCAGGCCAGACCCTAGATATCCTCAAAGACATCACCCAGGGATAATAACCACCTACAGTGTGGGCAAATTATGCCTTCAATGGCTACAAACTTCCACACTGGCAGAAATTAAGCAACACCTAACTTTACTTACTGATGGTGCTGACTTGCGTGATTTCACTATGGGACCACGCAAACAGCGTCAAAAGCGTTTCATAGCAGCCTCTGTATATGCAGCATACAATGAGGCCTGGAAGGTTACTCAAATTGAGACAGCAGAAAGGATACGGGAAATTGACCGTATTAATTTGGAAAAATCACTTTCTGTAGTGGACAATGGGTTAATGACTCTGTCCTCCAGAATTTTTTCTTTGGACAGCATTGTGTCTTCAGCAATCGACATATTATCGCAAGACTTACTGTTATTACAACACGGTCAGTCCCAATTGCGTTCTATTGTACAGCTTGGCTGGACGTTACAAAATCTGCGTTCAGGCTATGTGCCTTGGCGTTTAATCAACACAACGTCACTATTCTATATATTTAACCTTACTGATAGACAAATCAGTATGGCCCAAAAGGGAGCTGATTATACAATCCTGAGCATTGAGAAACTTGAGAGATTACCAGTGACAATGTCAGAACGACCTGTCAGTGAATGGATAATACATGGGATAATAAATATTCCAATTTCAACCTTCAGGTTTCAATACTGCCAAAAATATATACAGGCTGGCATGTACGAGAAATTGGGAAAGGGGTACATTAAAACAACATGGGACCTGCCCTATTCACATGCATGTGTCAGTAATAAAGGACAGAAAGTATTTCTTAGTGGCAATAATTGTGCAATGTCACTAAGCGGTACACTTCTGTGTAACGGAATTAGTTTGCATGGAGCCTGTGAAGGGAACTCAAACAACCTTTCATGTCACCAGCTAGGCACACCTGCAACAGAGATAGAACCGTTTTTTCAAAGACTCTATAATGGGAGTTACATTCTAATTGTAGATCGCAGATGTTGTAGTCTTATGCCCGGGACTCCTTATCTCGTAACTACGACTGCGAAGGTCAAGTGCTGTGGACACTCATTGTTCCCCAGCTCCTTTCCAGACAGGGAGGCAAGGGCATGGCCCAACTTGAAAATTACTTCTATTCGAATAGATACTTTAAGCAGAATGAAAACAGTGCTTCTTCAGACGCCGACCAGGCTCACGTCATCAAAAGAAACATATGATCTACAAGTCGCAAGGACGACTGCAGAGATACATTCATTGTTATCAACTAATTCCCCCATACATTTCGCAGAAATCCTGAATGAAATCTTAAATATTTCTGATACCAGTGGGGTCTCACAAGTATTTAAGACAGTATTTTCGATGGCATTAACACCATTCAAAGCCATACTGGGTATTTTTCCAGACTTCGTCCATTCGATTTTTGGCGGACTTCCCCTCATTTTAGGACTGATTGCAGGAATCCTATTCCTAGTCCTTATTTTTCGTTATGGCAAACCATGTCACAGACAAAACACCTGCGACAAGGGAAGAAACAATCCTAGCCATTGGATACCGGGACCGGATATCAAGAATCCTGGGACTATCCCGGCTTAGAGACCTGAACATGACTTGGTTTCTATCCTTTCGACCTATGTGGCAACGATGTGTTTTACCTGTATTAAGGTGCCTGCTATGCGGAGAAGAATGCGTGTTAGACACCTGTCTGACGCTACAATCGGATGCGCCAATGGATGCAGAAACATTGTTGAGTCCGATCAAGGCTCATGCTTTGTGCTGCCCTCAAAGGCTACCAATCCTGATGACGGCATTCGTGGAAGCTTCACCACTACGATTAAGGGGTAGTGAAGTACAAGATGAAAGCAGCATCGATCAGGTACGACCTTCTGTCAGCAATCCAAATCAGAATGTCAATGGAGACAATCATGCGCATGAATGCATGGTTACACCTATTTCCGAGTTAGTGGAACTCTCCCAGGAAGCTGTTGACAACTTTTTCGAAAGCCTAAATGATATGATGTTCTCACCAGAACAGAAATAGGGTCTTTTGAAAAAACTCGTACACGGCATTCCCTGAATTTGGCCTTCAACTTTAATAATAAAGTCACATGAACAATTTTCCCTCCAGTTCACGGACAGCAATTTTTCAGCAGCCCCAAATTATTTTTTACAATTTTTCGGGACACTTATCTTCTGCTTAAAGTAAGAAACTATTCCTAGAGAACTAAGATTTCTATTTTTAGACTGCTTATAGACATTAGCTGCCCGCTGGTATGTTCATTGTTATTATATTCTGTGATGAAGTGGTCTCGAACTTTTTTTCTGTATTAAGAGCCATTTCATGTGTAAATCTCATATACCAAATAGCAATAATGTATACAAATGCGTTATTACTTTAGCATTATTCTACAGCTTGAGCGCATAATATACATATGACTGCATTTCTACCGTATATTTGAAAATTTCAAAATGCATTTATGTATTTTGGGGTGGTAAGGTATACACAATACTCTATAATATATTGTACTATGTTTTACTATGCATAGATTAGTAAATATGACCATAGTTAGCGTGGAGTGGGTGTGATGTATTCCTATAGGTTCTGAATCGATCCCCCTATTCCTGACCCTATTCTGGTTAACAAACCAACAAGTTAACTAGCAGTCAGCCCATGAGGCAGCAAACCCCCATGATGCAGATACCGTTATCTGACGAAGCCACACTACGGCACAGGAACGTGTTATCTGATTAGGTCATAACGCTTGCGATCTAATTAGACAAGCGATATTCCTCCAGCCCCTGACAAGGCATACGGAGTTCTCATAACAAATCAAACCTATGACAACCTGGGAAAAACCCTGCGGTTTTGTTTTGATTTCACCAAGAACTTCAGCAAAAGAATGTGCTAGCGACCTGGTCGTATGACATCCTTATTGACGAATCTATGTCCATCCTTACGTCAATCTCGGCACCTTAAAGGTATAAATATTACCGATATTGCCCTATGCAAACACACGCGGTGGTGACGAGACGGAGCAGCCATACTTGCCGAAGCCCAGAGCAGAGCAGACCCCGCTGGCGCAGCCCCGCCTTCCTGACGCGCTGAGATGAGACGCGCTGCTTTCTCCTGCCGAGAAATCCAGCACCGGCGTTTCCGGGTAGCCCTCGCAGGCAGCCTGGAATATCGAGAGCAGAGACGAGAGATACCATCACTCATCCATCCTAGATTCCAGGTACAGAACTGAATAACCCCTCACAGAGAATTCTTTAGTCAGTCACTTGGCAAAAACAAACTTAACTTAAACTGTAACTTTCTATTCCCGCCCACGTATTAGGCTTAGGTCAGGTACACGGGGTAGGCGTATCTAGAAACACCAGTTGAGTACGTTTAGTCAAATGTATATGTGTATGTAATATATTTTATTCATTTTAAACCTTCATATGGCTTAGAAACCATATCAATGTTTTTACAGTATTATTTTATACTTCTGCTTTTAATGTATGCACTTTACTTAACGATAAGTATTGCAATAATATCGATCCATTTCTCTTGTACGAGAAAATAGACTGATCAATAAATAACATCTTTTATTGAACACGCCCGTCTCTTCCTTTTCTCTACAATCTGATGAGACTAAGAATGCACGTACTGACTGAGTAAAATAAATTGCCTTTTGTTCACACGACTCTCGAGATACACTCTTGATTAGGGGAGAGCAAAGTTGTCATGTTCTATGGTTGTCAGAAACTAAATCCCTTCTTGTCTAATCAGGGAAGTTAATTCCTTCCTGAACATTCGAGAAAGTTTCTAGTGAACTCTGAGCTAGCTGGCAAACCCAAAACTTTAAGTCTAATATCGACAGTAGTAGACCTAGTTAACGTCTGGTCTAGGCCTATACTATTGAAGGTATTATTCCAATGCGCAGAGCCTATTAGGATAATAGGAACTACACTACAGTACCAATGATAAGTATTGGCGATCCGTGAGTTGTAAACACTGAAACTAATTCGGGTGGGACTCAGGCACAGACTGCTTTACTCCCGAATGGCATAATATTGGAATCAATTAGGGGCCCTGCGACAAGTGCAATGGAAGCCCACAGAAACCAAACGCTTCCCCCTGAGCAGACGCTGGGAGCAATTCCAAAGAGGAAGCGTGGCGGCACACACCAGAAGGGGAGAAATCCAAAAGTGCACAAGCCGAATAAAAGCAGCAATGTGGTTACGCTGGATTCCCCAGATATCCAACCAGCCCAGGGTAGTAGCATCGCTGCCGGCATATCTAAGGAGGCCGACTCTTTTAATAAACTATCTTACACAGAGGATCCCAACTGGCAAAAAATTGGGGGACTCATTGCTTCGTCCCTGAAACCTTTAAAAGAAAGACTTACACAAATCGAAAATAAACTGCTCAAGATTGAAGGACTGATGCTGTCTAGTGTGGATACCATTAAGAATACTATAGTAAACCATGGCAGATCACACAATACACTGAACGAGGGTCCAAGGGACAGTGGGGGGTTCGTTAGAGCTAATTCTAATAAGAATCTGAAAGTAATGGCCCCAAGTGTTGAGAGGGATGAAGTACGCGGGATGAATAATATACCAGAAACTGAGCTCCCAAGTGCTAGGCCACGTGTTTGCGAGGACATATTCCCGGGAGCCCAAAACCACAGAGAAAGCTTACTGATACCCAGGGAATTGAGAGAGGGATAGCTGTAAAGAATACACACCTAGATCTACCCCCAGATTGTGCACCGTATGTCGTAATATTGACTGGGGTGCCAGAATTGGACCATGGGAAGACCAAAACACATGACCAACTTAAAAACAAAACAATATATTGGCTAAATAATAACAGACCTCTCCCGGGAGAAGTCCATGGCCAGATATTGTGTGTAAGGAGAGTGACCTGGGTGGGAAGTAGATCAAAAAATCTAGTGGGGGATTGTATAATTGTAAATTTTAAGGACCCGAGAGCTGTGGGCCATGTATTTGCGTGGCCAACGAGATCCTCAGGCTCCACTATTAGGGCCCACAATCTAAGTTATTTCTACTCCCCCCCAAACCACATGATCAACCATGGCCAGTATGAATGGAACAGGGTTAGTTACAACGGCCCACAGTTTTCTGTCCCACTTTGTAATAGATTTAGCGGCTTAGATTTGGTAGACTGACTAATTCCCACATGCACAAGGGTGAATGTTTCACAGAAACAAAGTTTAACATCTAGTGAGGTTTTAGGAGGGGTTTCTACCGCCCAAACTATTTCAAATGCTGAGGAGGGGTTGATATTGGATGATTTATTATTTCTGCCTAATCTAGTTCGGGCGGGGGAGAGCCCCATTGGTATTAATGTGCCCAACTGTGAATATGTTGACCTGGACCAAGGTTCTAAGGGAAACAGTGGAATTGTCACCCAGCGATTGGCTGAGATCCACGGGGTAAACCCCCACCGGGCTAAAAGTCTAGTCTCTGGAGGCTTAAGAATTCTACCCTGGAATATCGCAGGTTTGGAGACCAAAATGGACCAACCCGATTGGGGGGCCTACATTGAGGGACACGAGATCTGCCTATTCCAGGAAATGTGGGTCCGTGGCATACTGTGAAGCAGCTTCCAAGGGACCTATGGGTAGACCATCGGGGGGACTCTGCATATGGGTGGGTACCCATTTGGGATGCAAGATAAGGCGTGTAGACACGCATTCTCCAGATATTATGTGCATCCTTTTGTCACACAGTAACCTCTCTAGACTAGCTATAATTAATGTCTACTCCAGGCCAGCACAGTATGGTGCCACCTCCCCTACTATAAACTTCTTGGCAAACTTTCTTGGTACACTTGAGGGGGATACGCATATTATAATCGGTGGGGACTTCAATTGCCACTACGAGCCCCTCAATGGCTTGGCGCAAGTCATAAGTAGTGATGAGAATATAGCATGGTCAATTCCCTCTCCTAATATTTATCCCACTAGGGTGTGGACACCCCTAGTTTTGCAGTTAACAACTTTAATTTTGACTTACTCCCTAAGGGCATCTAATGGGCGGTTTATTGGAGATAGCCCGGGTTATCCCACCTTTCAGTCAGGTGATGTAGCATCAACAATTGACTATTTAATGCTCAGTTTGGAGGTCTGGCACATTGTGGTTGATTTCAGAGTTAATTTACGCCCTGAAAGCGACCACAATCCACTAATTATGAACCTGGATTTCAAGCTGGTGGGAGTGGGTATCCACGGAGTGCCCGTGCAAGGTAACAATTTGGAAGTTGCCCAAGGGGGGAGATGGATTAGGTGAGCAAAAATTAATCAGTCCCCGGAAATTTTGTCCAACCTTTATACAAGCATTATTCCACTGCTAGAGAAGGTTAGCGGCACAATGGAGAACAGACTGAAGTCAGGCCCCAACAATGAATTTGGGGAAATACATCTGGAGATGGTCCAGATTTTAGGAGAGTTTTTTTTTTAGCAGCACTCCTCAAAAACAGAAACCCGGTATTGATAAAAAATCCTGGTATGGCAGGGATTGCAGGGTAGCAAAAAAGGCTTTGTTGCTCGCACTTAAGGGGAATAACAAGGATTGCATCAGGGAAGCAAGGGCTGATTTTAGGAGAGTAACCAAACAAGCTAAACTAGACTAGGAGGAAGATATATGGCAGGCCATTAAGACTGCTCTAGATTCTAAGGATAGCAGATCTTTCTGGAATTTGGTCCACACCGGAAAAACCGAGGGATGGACCACTATTGACCCTAACATTGATGAACAATCCTGGCACCTATATTTTAAATAATTGTATTCTAGTTCGTCCCCTCCTATGAATGATAGCAATGCATCCCAATATCATTTTAATTTAGTAGATATACAGGGAATACCTCCATTCACAATGGGCGAGGTAGTATCAGCTCTAGCAAAGCTTCAGCCCAATAAGGCACCCAGATTGGACAGGATCCCAGGGGATCTGTTCAAAAACGAGCAGACAGTATGGGCACCATATTTACTAACGCTTTTTAATGAAATACTCCACGGCCTCCCAGTACCGTCGACATGGGCAGGGGCGGAGATTGTCCCCATTTTCAAAAAAGGGTCACCCATTGAGCCTGCGAATTACAGGCCAATCAGTCTTATTGATGTCACGCAAAAAATGTATGGAAGGATATTATTGGGCAGATTACAGGAGTGG
Organism: Lissotriton helveticus; assembly: GCF_964261635.1. NCBI lineage: Eukaryota > Metazoa > Chordata > Amphibia > Caudata > Salamandridae > Lissotriton > Lissotriton helveticus. Next base: position 298,135,775 of record NC_136071.1, on the reverse strand, counting down.
ATTGAAGACCGAGACATATTAACTCCATTACAAGCAGGATTTAGATCTAAAATTTCGACTACAGACCAATTGTTTAGGCTCCAGTTAATATACTGGAAACATGTAGTTTTGGAAGGGGGGAGCTTGTATCTTACATTTGTGGATTTGAAGTCGGCGTTTGACATGGTGGATCGTGACCAGATGTGGAATATCCTGCTGGACATGGGAGTTCCGCCATATCTTTGCCAACAACTTAAACGCCTCCATGAGAATACATACGCCAGGGTAAGATACAGTAAGAATGGTTTATTAACAGCGCCCTTCCCCGTTGGAAAAGGGGGTCAGGCAAGGCTGTGTATTAGCCCCGACCCTCTTTTCCTTATTTTTAAATGGTCTCATTGATGATCTGCTTGCCGCTAAGGATCTGGACGCTCCTAGAATATCGTCATCTAAATTCCCCGCACTAATGTTCGCGGACGACACCCTGCTCCTCTCTAAGTCATCAATGGGGATGCAAAGGGTGTTGAATGAGTTCACCCAGTTCTGTAAAAAGCGAAAATTGGTAGTTAACATTAACAAAACAAAATATATGGGGCCCGATGTAGGTAATTCCGATTTACCGACTCTTAAATACCGAATCATACCGATTCGGTATTTAAGAGTCGGTAAATCGGAAGCAGGCAAATGTAGGTAATAAATTACCGATTCTGTACGATTCGGTAAATACCGAATCGGTATTTCCCATTGATTCCTATGGGCCTTGAAGCCCATAGGAATCAATGGGCAATACCGAATCGGTATTTACCGATTCGGTAAATACCGAATCCTGCAAGGGTGCAGGGGGGGTCACTTTGACACCCTCTAGCACCCCTAGTACAGGCATGTGTGCCATGTGGCACACATACATGCCCTAAGGGCATGTCTGTGTGTCACATTGCACAGTGTGCATGCACAGATGTGCATGCACACCTGGATTCGGTATTTTACCACACAATTGTATTGGGTGGTAAAATACCGAATTCTGAAGGCCTGTAGCACTGTGAACAGTGCTACCTACATCTGGGATTTACTGAATCGGTAAAATTACAGATTCGGTATTTTACAGAATCGGTAATTTTACCGATTCGGTAAATTTACCGAATCTGTGTAATTATGGCCCCTACATCTCAATCACCAAATACCGGTCGGTAACGGCCGAATTCGGCCGTTACTGACCGGTCTTTGGCGACCTACATCGGGCCCATGGTCTTTAATGCCACTACCACTAACTGCCCACATCCTTTGATGGATGATAGACCATTAGAGCAAGTCAAACTATTTGATTATCTGGGCCTATCATTAAACGATAAGATGGGATGGGGCTCCCAAATTGGGAAGGCCAATCTGAACTTAACCCAGGCAATAGGGGGAATAATGAAAGTTCACAAGTCCTGAGTGGCAAAGACCATTAGCCCGTTGCTTGAGATTTATAAAGTCCAACCTAGGTCTGCTGCCCTTTATGGGGCAGAGCTGTGGGGACACTGTTCCCCTAATGCCCTATCACTTACTGAAAATAAGGTTATCAGAAACATTCTAGCTCTTCCAGTAAGCACGCCCCTTGTGCCGCTACGAATGGATCTGGATATTCACCCAATAGAGGACTTAACTTTGGCAAGGCCGCTGTTATATTGGCGGCGGGTATGGAGCACACCCGAGTTGAGACACTATAGGGATGAATTGAAAGCGGTACTGTTATTATTGGGGGCTGCAGGCCGTATACCCTGGCTGTCATTCATCAGGGATTTCTTTCGTGCCATGGGTAGGGAGGACCTATGGACCACCCCGGAGGAATCATGCTTAGCTATTTCCAAAAGTCAACTAGCCAAAGCTGTGAAAGCCCATAAACTCACTAGCCTAATTCAGGGAGTAGCAACGACCAGTCTAACATATGGGTTCCTTGATTTTAAGTCACTGTATCAATTCGAACAGGTTTTAGATCAGATCCAGCCGCCTGTAGCTAGGAAGCTGTACTTGCAATTCACATATGGGACACTCCCGCTCTATGCAGTAACTAACAAGTGGGCTGGGGGTATAAAGTCTTTCTGCCCAGGATGCATGGTGGAGGAGGAAACAGTGACCCATATATTGCTATTCTGCCCAGCATATAAGTCAACCAGGACAAAATGGATCATTCAACTGTGCAGAAATATGGGCATTAGAAATTATCGAGACTTTTTAAGGATCCTAAAATCTAATACTGCATTAGTACATGTTGTGGCGTGTTCAAAATTTCTTTTCGCCATGTGGCTTAAACGTATCTTTTTGCTAAAGAAAGTTATCTAGCCACTTGTGGCTGTTTCTTTGGACTCGATTCTTAGCTTATTAAAGTGGGATGCCTTTTTAACAATGTTTGTTAATTTTAAAAGTTTTTACATGGTCTTAACTTAAATTATGTTTTATACCAATTTTTTAATTATCATAATTGACTCCCTTGTTATCCTATCTTGATCCCCGTGTAAATTGCTTGAGCCAATAATATAATGAAACTGCAATCCCTCATGCTGCTATTGAACATATTTTATTGTATTGTTAAAATTTACATGTGCTTTTATGGCTGAAACAGCCGTAATAAAGTTTGATGAATGAATGAATATATGTGGAATTTACTTCACAAAAATGGGAATAAATGCTCTGCAGGAAAGTATGTTTTTTTTTATTTCTATTCATCGGTAGAGTCACTACTATGCCATTTGAAAGACGAATATTTTGTTGCAATTTATGAGGAAATTTATCAATTGTATTCCTTGATAAATATAAAGTTGTTACAAAATAAAACAGTGTTTGTCATATTTCTATTCTTCACAATGATGTATGGGGGTCCTGGGGACCTTATCCATCCACAGGGAGTGGGTCTCTGAGGGATGAGGCAATATGTAGGTCGTGTGGCAAGTGGAGAGATTTCCAGTTTACGGTAATTTGGAGAGCCACCTTGAAATAGGAAAATGGGTGGGCCAATGGTCTGCTGCTTTCATTTTACCCACCTACGTGGAATGGGGCTACTGTGCGCCATCCCTAATCCTACATTTCTGTCACGTCCGTTTTGCTCGGTGGGGGGCAAATACCTTTTAGCAGAAGGACAGTATTTGTTCATGATGACGGTGTAGGATGTTACACAGTGTAGTAGGCCTGTGATAAGGGCTATTTGGGGAGATTGCCCTTAAGATCACTACAGTGGTCTAAACTCACATTTGTAAGAACACAAAGTTACATGCTGCTACCTTTTGGTGCTAAAAACAGCAAAATGATCTTCATAGCACATTGGAAGCATAAAGAACGATTTATCGTTTTAACACAATCATAAATACCATACTAAATTAAACACAAGTACTGGCAATGTCAATAGGTTGGATCTTCAAAATGCAAGGGCCAAGCTCCTGACCTTACCAGTGCTTCTTTTTCAAGATAGTGAAAAATATATACAACTCCCCACCCCCCCAAAAAAAATCAAACTGGCTGCTGGTGTGTCAAAGGTGGCCTCAGAGGCAGCTGTCTTCAAAAACGTTGTCCTTATGAAAGAACCCTGCTATGTGATGGCAGCTGATGTGTCATAACGCACATGAATGCATGGGTAGGCATTTTGAAGCAGGTTCTCTGAAAAGAACAAAAAACATAGCATGATGGCTTCTAGTACATAAGGTAGGACAAAAAGTAACAGAAGAGCAGGGAGGGATGACAACGCAAAGGAGTAACTTGTGGGGGACGAAAAGCAACAGAACAGTATGGAGGGGTAACTCCAATTGAACAGGTGAGGGAAACAATACACACATCAGAAAAGAGGGGGAAATGTAAGGCAAAACAAACACACACGGGAGAGAGAGATGAAAAAACACATGCACTCCCATGGAAGAAAAAGAAAAAAGTAGTTCCCTTATTTTAAGCAGTGGAAGGATACAATGTATCCAACTAGAAACACTGTGAAATTGCGAAGTTCTAGGAGAGATATGAAAAGAGGAAGGAAAGCCTTTAAATAAGAAGCAAGGAAATTAAAATGACAAGAAAGTCAACCAATTATAAGCAAAGGGCTGACCAGGAGCCTACAAAAAGTGTTGGCATTGAAAACAATAGTTCTTTGAACCAACTAGCTTTTTCATATTTTAACTCTGGGGATTTTCTCTCCAAAGAAAGCAGGAAAGTCCTAATCAGTGAAATGGATGAGTGATAGCTGCCTACAACAGATTCCTACAAAGAAAGAGATGATCATGTTTGTAGGTATACCATCTTCCCTTGTGTGGTCAGTATGAGGTTCCGTAAAAATCGTTACGACGTTTTGGGCACCGCCGAATATGGACGAATGTGGTATCAATGAACCGTAAATGACGAGTTGTGTAAGTGTACGTGTTTTCACCATACTACTCAGAAGAGTTCCTCACATTTACAGGTTTCTTCAATGGACGCTCGGGTTCCATTTTAGATACGGCATCCATTTTGTTTCTTGCCCTCACGTAGTCAGCGAACAGGCAACTGTCCGCATCGTGACCCTTTTGTTCCCAAGCTTCACGGAAGAAGCATATGCCTTTTCATGCGTCTTTTATGAGTAGGGGGAGGACACTGCTAAAGCAGTTGCCTCCGCTCGGAGGTGATCCTGCCGTGCCGGTCTATTGTTTCAGCCTCGCACGTGCTGGGATCAAGTCCTTTTAGGCTACGATTACGCATCCAATATTATCCTCACACTCCCTCTTCCCTGTTGTCTGACTTCCTTGCAGCTGTTCTTGTCTCTTTCTCTTGTTTATTTACAACTCAAGTGAAATGTACCTAGTGGTGGGAAGATGTGCTTTTACAGTTGGAACCGGTGATGTTAATGTAATTATGTTCCGGTGCTCTGAATACATGAAAGCGATCCTTTGAATTTTACTGTGTGAAATGAGTTGTAACCTTTTGCTTACATACTGTGCAATGACAAAATCCTGTATAAAAGAGAGCGACTCACATATGCAAAGAGAGCAGACTCTCAGAACCTACACTCTGTTGTACTTCTTGTGACTTTTGCCTCCCTGCAGTAATAAACGCTGATCTTTGACGCCGAAGGAAGTGTCCCGTGTCTCTGTATTTAGTGCGCCAGAACAGGTATCCCACGAAGGTTCTAGGTGTTGTCCCCTGGCACCGCTGGGCCTTAAATACCCCAGTCCTTCAGTTGGCGCCCAACGTGGGGCGACATCGGCGGTACCGGTCCAAAGCCTGACGATTGTGAGGAACTTCGTGTGAAATCTCAGAGGAAAAGGTGCACCCCGCTTCATCGATCCTGTTGTCGAAATAAGTGGTCCAAAGATTTTTCCCGCGAAGATTCCCGCCTCCTGACGGCTGCGACGGACCGATGCCCTGACTGTCGACCTGTTTTCGACGCCTGGCGTAGACCTTTCGTACAGCGAGACGATAGACGGGCCTTCCTGGTGACGCCATTGAAGCCCTCAGTTAAGTATTTGTGGGTCGCTCCCAGTCCTTAGTTGTTGTTACAGCTTGTTGAAGCTTTGTTGTTTGCATAATTCCAGTGCATTTGTGGTTCTTAGTTGTTGGTTCTTAGTTGTTATTTGACAATTGCAATTGCCAAAAACCGAGGGTTTTGTCTTTCACGAAGAATTAGTGCTTCGGTAACCCTTGAAGTTTGATACTAGGTTAGTGTACATGATGCCTAGCCATAGTGGTTTTCTCGGTTTCTTTAAATGTTGCAACAAGGATTCCCGGTTGGAGGACTCGTGTCCGATACCTCCAGTTGGAACTCCGATATATGAGCTCTATAGTCGACATGGTGTGGGCCCTATTATATATAATAAATATTGGGTCCGTTACACGAAAAAAGATGGTGTCCTTAGTTGGCCACCGCATGGAAGTTTCGACCTCACGATCTTAGATAATCTAGAAGCTAAGTTGTTTAAAAGGAAAGCTAGGCCAGCTATGTTTGATTCCTTTCGGTTGTGGCGTAAAGAGGCCAAACAGAAAGAAATCAAACAGCTTAAAAGGGATCGAAGAGAAGGTATCGTTCCGATAATGCAAGTTGTACAACAATGTCAGCGAGATAAAGAAGAAAAAGAAATAGAAGTTTCCACTAGACTGCATCACATGAGGGTAGACAAATGTTACCCGGTTTTACCAACTAGTCTAGATAAGAAGGAAGAGGATTCAAAGGAGGATCCCCTGTTAGCATATTTGATGAAATCGCCACCTCCTTATGCACAGGGTGCTACAGCCCCTGTAGTTCCTCCTGTGGTTCCGCCTGTAATTCCTCCTGTTGTCCCTCCTGTTGCTCCAGCGGCTGCGGGTCAGCCCGTTGTTGGTCCTACGTTTGTCCCACCACCTGTCTCTATTCCTACTGCTCCTTTGCCTGTACCTTCTCAGCCTCTTGTCCCTGCCACCCCGACTATCTTGCCTGCTTCTGCTGTGTCTGCCTTCACTTCAAACGTTGTGGCTCCTGTTCTCCTCTCTCCTTCTGTTCGTAATCGTATCCCTAACACTGTTGCTACCCTTTATTCACCGCTTTCTGGTCAGTTATTTCCATCCGATACTTCTGAAACTCCCCAAAGACGGAGTCAGATCCCTAGTGGAAGGGAGAAAGAGACGTTAGTGACAATGGCACATAGGTGGATAAGACATCCTGCCAACTACCCTCCACGAATGGTTTTCGAGACGTTTTCTCAGTTTAATGAGCCTACGCAGAGACTCGTGTTCGACGAAATGTGTAACTGTTTGAGGGAACAATGGTATAATGACGATCTAGATAACGTACCGCCCGATATGATTGAACTTCAGGGTCAATTTTCGAATGGTATGATTGTAGGTGGAGATGTACGACGTGCCTTAGAGCGATTGTTAGCCCATAGGTCGACAGTGCATTCTCGTGTGTCGTTTGATGACAACTCTGATAATTGGAAAACGACTCCTGGTCAGTATCCTATGAGGGAGGTTCCGCCAGTATGGATGCCAGGTGATGCTAATGCTGCTCCTCCGGTCCTTCCACATTTCCAAAGAGTTTGGATACACCTCCCATGGAAGCGATCAGAAGTCTTACAGGTCAAACAGTCCTTGCCTGATCCACGCAAGAATCCGGCGGGTTACTATAAGGAGTTGTCTCAATTAGTGGATGCTACTATTATGAACCTTGCCGACATTGACATGCTGTTCGGTAATGTTGTACCACAGCCCGTTTGGGCGAAAATTCGTCAGGAAAATCATGCGAATGAGTTAGGTGGTGATTGGGCTGCACTAATAGCGGCTGATGGACTACAAGTTGGTGGGGCTAAGCCTGAGCAGTTAATTTTGGATCTGCCTCAGAAAATAATTACACTCATGAAAACGCTTATGCCGGCGATGAGGGTAAACTGGGATAAATTAGCAGCTTGTAAGCAAAAGAAGGATGAGAGTGTCTCCGATTTCTTTACTAGATTCGAAGAGGCATTTGTCGATCATAGTGGTCAGGATATGGGCACTGAGGGAGGTCAACGGTTGTTTGTTGATAAATTTGTGTTGAATTTGTTGCCAGAACTATGCAACAAATTGAAAAATTCAGAAAGTGCATGGGCTGTTTCAACCACTGCACAGATATTAGCAACGGCTCAATATTATGAGAATAGGGAAAAAGAAGAAAGTGATCGTGTAGATAAGAAAACGAAGGAGCTCAAAACGAAGGTTTTGTTGCAGCAAGCGTATCCTCCGCGTTCAAATCACACTGATTTGCAACAGCAATATAGACCACAATCGCAATCCTCCAGAATACAGTCACGTCCTGACTCCTCTGACTTTAGATCTATGCTTGGGTATAACCAGTGTGCATATTGTAGAAGAGAGGGACATATAAAATATGATTGTCCCGCTTTGCGTGACCGCCTTAATGGTGTATCGGCACGAGGGGGTCGTGGTGGTCCTCAACAAGCATCTCGAGGTAGAGGTCGCGGTGCCCTTCAAAATCAGACTGAGCGCCCTAATACGTCCTCGGACGCGAATAATTGTTTTGACCAGAGAAATGTAAGGTCCGATAAATCAGCGCAGTATTACGCGGACGACTATTACGTTGAACATGAGACTGTTGTAAACGATCGTTACTAGGACAGCCACCGACAGAGAGAGGGAGTAGTATCAGTTCCGGTTGATCAGAGTGGGCCTTACGTCGCAGTTGCTACATCTGGCGTAGTTGAGCCTTTTCTGTTAGACACTGGTGCGACGAAAAGTTCCATCATGCATTCGAAACTCCCTGGCGCACCTTTGTCCGGGTTAACAAATGTTTCCGTTGGATTCTCTGGCGCCCCGGTTAGCAATCCTGTCTCTAGCCCTTTGCCCCTTACGATTGGCCCTCGTGAGTTGGAGGCTCCATTAATTCTATCTACTGGTTGTGGCGAGAATCTTCTGGGCTTGGATTTGTTAAAACGGTTATATGCAACTTTGTATTGCTCTCCTGAAGGAGTGGAGCTTACATTTGGTCGGAGAGCAATCTCTCCCATGTACTTGTCGATCGATAAATTCCCGCCGGAATTGAGCTCCCTTCCTGCGTCTCTATGGGCCACAGGTCCCAATGACGTGGGTCTCTTGGACATCCCACCTTATGTGATCAAGCTGAAACCAAATGTGCGATTGCCACGTATACCACAGTATCGTATCTCCATTGAGGGAGAACGGGCGCTACTAACGATTGTACACGACCTGATCAAAAAGGATGTCGTTGAAGAAACTCGAGGAAATGTGTGTAATAGTCCTGTACTACCAATTTTAAAACGCACTGATCCATCTAAACTTCCTGTGTATCGTTTCATAATCGATTTAAGAGAAGTGAAAAAAATCGTGATCCCACAGTACCCCGTGGTGCCTGATATCACGACTTTGTTGACCCTGATTCCAGTGTCTGCCTCCTGGTTCACGGTGATCGACCTAAAGAATGCTTTCTTTAGTATCCCGATTGCTGAGGAAAGCAGAGATCTATTCGGATTCTCATTAAGTGGTCGCAGTTTTAGACTGAAACGCGCACCACAGGGCTATTGTGAGAGTCCGTCGATCTACAGTCAAGCCCTTAAAAGTCAACTTGATTCATTTATATTACCGGCAGGCGCAGCCTTGATTCAGTACGTTGACGACCTGTTGGTCGCCGCTGATACCGAAGATATTTGTAGAACTGCTACAGTATCATTGTTGCGGCATTTATGTGACTTACATCACAAGGTGTCACCTTCCAAGCTGCAATATTGTTGCCAAGAAGTAACCTACTTAGGTCACTTATTGTCAAAAGAAGGGAGAAGGTTGACCCCAGAGAGAATTGCAGCGATTACCCGAATGACTGTGCCAAAAACTCAGAGAGATGTACGTGCCTTTCTAGGTATCACGTCATACTGCAGACAATGGATCCCAAATTTTTCACTATTGGCGAAACCATTGTTAGCTCTCACGTGCAAGGATGTTCCGACTCCTTTGCCATGGACTGAAGAGTGTCAAAAAAGTTTTTCTGAATTACGTGATGCGTTGTGTTCGGCTCCTGTGATAGGTACTCCTGATTACAGTAAGCCGTTTACACTGTACGTTCACGAGAGGGATGGTTGTGCGTTGAGTGTTCTGACGCAACACTTTGGCGACAAACAGCGTCCATGCGCCTATTTTTCTTCGACTTTAGACCCAGTAGCTAGAGCCTTGCCGAGTTGTTTAAGGGCAACAGCGGCAGCTGCGGCGTCCATTCGACAGTCCGCGGGTCTGGTCATGGATAATATGCTCACGGTGATGGTTCCGCATGCAGTCGACACTCTCTTGAACCGAACGAAAACTCAACATTTGACGAGCGCAAGGTTGTCTGGGTATGAGCTGACGTTACTGGCTAGTCACATACGGATAAAACGGTGTAATGTGTTGAACCCAGCAACATTATTGCCGATCAATACGGAGTCAAGTGATGTAGCACCACATGACTGTTATCTAAGAACCGAAAAAGAGACGAAGGGTCGTATTGACCTAAAGGATATTCCATTGGTAGATCCCGTTGGTACTTTGTATGTTGATGGTTCCTGTTTTAAGTTACCGAATGGTGATGTGACGACTGCGTATGCTGTAGTGACGTTGAGAACGGTTGTGGAATCTACGAGATTAAATCAGAACTCGGCTCAGGCAGCTGAGTTGGTCGCCTTGACGAGAGCGTGTGTGTTGTCCAGAGGAAAGCGGGTGAATGTGTTCACAGACAGCCAGTATGCTTTTGGTGTGGCACATAGTTTTGGGCGATTGTGGAAAGAAAGAGGATTCTTAACGTCGCATGGCACAAAGATTCAGCATGGACAGCTTGTGAATGACCTTTTAGATGCACTCACATTGCCTAAACAGGTGGCCATAATTAAATGTAGTGCGCATCGAAAAGTGACAGATGATGTTGGTCGTGGTAATGCGTTTGCAGATGAGACTGCTAAGGAGACAGCGAAAGATCTGACAAATCGAATGTATGTTACAAGTTCAGTGAGATGGCCTGCGGAAACTAGTATGTGTGAGGACACAGTGGAGAGTGTGAAGGAAATACAGAATGAGGCCACTGAAATGGAGAAGACTAAGTGGAAAGAAAGCACGGGAAAATTAGATGAGGATGGATGTTGGTTTGATTTGTCAGAGAAACAGAGATGGATGTTACCGGATGCATATGTGCTTGCTGTTGTTACAATGGCCCATGGCACAGCACATATTAGCTCGAAGGGCATATGCAAGTTGTTGTCTCCTGTATGGAAGAATGATGGGATTACTAAATGTGCAGAGAGAGTGGTTAAGAATTGCATGGTATGTTTGATGCATAATCCCGGTAAGGGCACCCACACTCCACCTGGTCATTTTGCCCCTCCTACATGTCCTTTCGAAGTTATCCAATTGGACTTCATCCACATGGAGAGATGCAATAATTTAAAGTATGTGCTGGTTGTGGTTTGTGCGTTCTCCAGATGGATTGAGGCTTACCCTCTTAAGGATAATACTGCCCTATCCACAGCTAAAATTCTGCTCAAAGAGTATTTCCCCAGGTACGGCATGCCTTGGATTGTATGGTCGGACAACGGAAGTGAGTTTGTGGGAAGCGTGATGAAGAGTGTGTGTCGTGGTTTAGGAATATCCCAGAAATTTCATAGTGCTAATCATCCTCAGTCAGCGGGTTTGGTGGAAGGATACAATGGCACCCTGGAACTAAAACTTGCTAAAATTCAGGCAACGACTGGTTTATCATGGCCTGACGCTTTGCCTCTAGCTCTCTTATCGACCAGGGCTACTGTACACTCTCGAGTAGGGCTTAGCCCATATGAGATTGTGTTCGGCCGCCCTGCGAACATTTGGGGGGTTCCGAGACCTAAAGAATTGAACAGACTTGAATATCCAATGTTAATTGATTATCTATATGATCTGACTGCTAAATTGAGTTTGATTCATCAACAGGTCTTTGAGGCTCTGCCGTCACAAACAGAGGGTCCTGGTCATCGGCTCCAACCAGGGGACTGGGTCCTCACCAGAAATTTTGGACGAAAACGCCATCTTGAGCCGAGATTTGTGGGACCCTTCCAGGTGCTACTAGCAACGAGGACGGCAGTTCGACTGGAGGGACGGAAACACTGGGTACATGCCACCCACACCAAGAAGGTTCCGCTTCCTCTGCCGACAGACACATGGATACGTAAAGGTTTTTCCTCGTCTGAAACTGACGTTCCCCAGCGCTTTGTCCCATTTAGCGAAGCTCAGACCATAGGGAACACTTCAGTGTTATCTGACACCCCTGTTGATTCCTCTCAAACAATTTCCCTTCCTTCAACGTTGGGAATACAAGTACTGAACAATTGCCTGGACAATCGAACACTCTTTCGCCATCCAATCCACTGTTTGAAGATCAGACTCGACCCGGAAGAAACCGATACTTTCTTCGTACACGCAATAAGGATGAATAAATTGTTATCATTTTGATTTCAAAATACCCCCTCACATTCTGCCTTGACCATTGTGGACATTTTATTATGTATGTATTTCTTTTCCAGAACAGCTAGGAGACGTATATGAAATTGATTATTTAACTGATTAAAACCTGCCATCTGGGTTGGCCGTAGGGCCGCACGGGCACTTCCTTCTGTTTAGCAGTTATTGACATTAGGTCAATTTCTTTTGTCAAATTCCGGGAACCCCTGGGAATTGATAATCGCTACCCAGAACGAAGTGCGTCAAGAACGTTGCGGACGGTTGTTAGAGGATGGAGTTCTCCAAGCTGACGAAGATAGAGGAAAAGACGGTGCAAAGATCTAAATTGTACAGCACATTTCGAACAAAGTGTTTTTTATTACAGGTTTTCATGTTATTCCTAACTGTTTCTATGCTGCTGGTGGGTGGAGTATATTTTGGTTTTCTATCATTGCTGCCTTCTGCCTTACCCACCTCTCCTTCTCATGATCTAAATTTCGTCTCTACTGTTTCTCCACATTCTTTTCACCTACTGCCTCAACATGAACAAGTCAGACGTGCGGAATTTAGAAACAATTCCTTTGTGCAACTTTTGCATCAGCATCAGTTGGTGGTAAATACTACAAACTGTTGGGTGTGTGGGCTAATGCCACATACCATGGACAGGGGTATCCCATATTTGGTCCTTCCGTACAGCCCCCAAGGGTCGGTTCGGGCATTCCAAACCATGTTCCGTAGTGCACTAGATTCCTACCCCCATCGAGAGCCACGCTCAGCAAACTTTGGTCCTGGCCCGTATCACAAGTCTCTAATGATAGCTATTGCCGATCTAGATAGAGATATCTTCGATACGTCACTTATCCCAGAAGAGGAGGTGCAAACCTATAAGTACCTTAGTGAGGCTGAGTATAGTATATCAGTGGGTGATAGGCAGCTTAAAAGCTCATCTCCAATCTGGATTGTACCTCACCTAGGCCACTTTTGTCTGCAAGGTCGTGGCCGAAATCCAAGAGCCCAGCTTGGGAAGAGTGCTTGTGTGGATACTTACGTTCTACCGATGCTCTCTTCCCCTGTCCTTCTGACTGCCAAGGGTACCTATTTTGTATGTTATGACCGAGCATATACGTGGTTACCACATGACTTCTCAGGTACCTGCTATATTGCAAATCTCTTGCCCCCGACTTTCACTGTTGCTGCCGACTATCACAAAACCAGAGTTGTGAGAGGTGTCATTAGTAAAGAGGATATTTCCGGTCAAGAAGCAGGAGACTTCTTCAAGGGTTTTCTACCGTTTTGGGGCCCCATGGTCAATAGCAGAAATCTGAGACAGTTAACTCGTGTAGTAGAGTCAACTGCTAACATAACTGCAAGCGCCCTTGGTAATCTGACAGCAGAGCTTCAAGCGGATAGGCTTATGACGTTACAGAACCGTATGGTTCTAGACGTTGTTCTAGCGGATAGAGGTGGTGTGTGTAAGGTCATCCATTCGAGCTGCTGCATATTCATACCTGATAACGCTCCAACGGTTTATCAAGCCATCTCCAAGTTGCACAAAATCTCGGAGTCCATACACGAGGACGAGGGAGATTGGACGCTTCTAGGATGGTTTTGGGGTCTAATGTCGACTTGGGGTTGGAAGATTCTGATGATCATAGGGGTTGTCGTGACATTTCTGTTCACGTGTTGTCTTTGTGTACAGTGTGGTCCTGCCTTATGTGGCCTTTGTGCTACAACGTGTATAAGAAGGCCACCTGTTTCCAAGGAGGTATTGATGGATAGAATTATGTTCCAACAACATCTGAATGATCTGACTCCGACTTCGACTAGTTCTTGCCTACATGAGGGCAAAAGGAGCGTCTGAGGTTCCGTAAAAATCGTTACGACGTTTTGGGCACCGCCGAATATGGACGAATGTGGTATCAATGAACCGTAAATGACGAGCTGTGTAAGTGTACGCGTTTTCACCATACTACTCAGAAGAGTTCCTCACATTTACAGGTTTCTTCAATGGACGCTCGGGTTCCATTTTAGATACGGCATCCATTTTGTTTCTTGCCCTCACGTAGTCAGCGAACAGGCAACTGTCCGCATCGTGACCCTTTTGTTCCCAAGCTTCACGGAAGAAGCATATGCCTTTTCATGCGTCTTTTATGAGTAGGGGGAGGACACTGCTAAAGCAGTTGCCTCCGCTCGGAGGTGATCCTGCCGTGCTGGTCTATTGTTTCAGCCTCGCACGTGCTGGGATCAAGTCCTTTTAGGCTACGATTACGCATCCAATATTATCCTCACACTCCCTCTTCCCTGTTGTCTGACTTCCTTGCAGCTGTTCTTGTCTCTTTCTCTTGTTTATTTACAACTCAAGTGGAATGTACCTAGTGGTGGGAAGATGTGCTTTTACAGTTGGAACCGGTGATGTTAATGTAATTATGTTCCGGTGCTCTGAATACATGAAAGCGATCCTTTGAATTTTACTGTGTGAAATGAGTTGTAACCTTTTGCTTACATACTGTGCAATGACAAAATCCTGTATAAAAGAGAGCGACTCACATATGCAAAGAGAGCAGACTCTCAGAACCTACACTCTGTTGTACTTCTTGTGACTTTTGCCTCCCTGCAGTAATAAACGCTGATCTTTGACGCCGAAGGAAGTGTCCCGTGTCTCTGTATTTAGTGCGCCAGAACAGGTATCCCACGAAGGTTCTAGGTGTTGTCCCCTGGCACCGCTGGGCCTTAAATAGCCCAGTCCTTCAAGTAGGTGATCACCCTCTCCACAGATCTATTTTTTAATGCAGTAAATATTTGTGGCTTTATTCTGGCGAGGCAGATGACAGACTCAGTGAGGTAAAATAGTGACAGTAGCGAACAACCTGCACTTCTGCCTAAAAGTCCCACCTTGATCGATGTATTTGAGGTACCTTGTTTCTAGCTTGGGCTATTTCCGTTATAAGGAAAATGCTACTTACCATGTAAGCATTTTTTCGTGGCATGTAGTGCTGTAGATTCAAATGTAGTGCATACTCCTGCCATCTAGTGTTGGGCCAGGATGTGTGCAAGTTGTTTTTCTTTTAAGAAGTCTTTCGAGTCAAGAAGTATTGTGATTCATCCTTTTGCTGGTAATGTGCATGGGCATCGCCTCCATTGTTAGACTGTTTCCCTGCACAGTGGGTGAGGATGCAGTAGAGCAAAGTGATGTATGAAGAGAGAGAACAAGATAGATGTCCATGCTAAAAGACAGAAATATGAAAGAGTGATAACTGCAACGGCCACATACATCTGAGGTGGAGCGAGGGCGCATCTGAATCTACGTGTTTTCATAGACAAGGGAACCCAATAGTATATAAGGGACAATGGATACAACTATTTCTAAAGAACAAGTGGTCCCTTACTGTGAATTCACACTAAACAATGAACATAGAAGATACATAAATTGTATGTAAAAAAAAATCTAAAATAGAAACACTAATAGACATAATAAAAGTGGGAAACACCAAAGTAACAAATATTTTTTACAGCTCAGACATTTTCTTAGTGACTGTAAAAGTAATGAACAAATGATGTCACATCTTATTTTGAAGTACCATGCTATTTTTTTTAAAACAAAAGATATTCACGATAGTCAAGGTACTATGTGCCGATGATGTTTCGATCCTGCTTTATAATATGGGAATCATCATCAGAACTTAATTGTATATGCCTGAGACTAAAAAATGCCTAGGTGATGACATCCTAAGAGAGAAGGCGATCAAGCAATTCTGATCGTACAATGGGGCGGTCACAGCATTTAACCATGGGGCATAGAGAATGAATTTGCAGTAGTCTACTAAGGGAATTAGTCTGCAACTGCCAAAGTGGGCTATTTTATGCTGACTGGTCGCGGTGGGAAAGTGGGCTTTCCTCATTGCGGTTACGCGTAACTATCAAAGGGATCATCCCCCTTACTAGGGGAGCCTCAATAACGCGACTGGGTCAGCGTTCACAACCCGCTTTGGCAGTACTCAGGCATATACAATTAAGCCCTGATGATGATCCCCATATTATAAAGTGGGATCAAAACATTGTCAACACATAGTACCTTGACTATTGTCCCACTTTTCAAAACAGCAGTAGCCTTAGTAATGATATAGATAAACCTGAAAACCTTTTTTGGTATTCCATTTCGGTCCCCAATGATAATTCCAGAGGGGAGGCGTTTGGCATAGCAACCTTGCCCACCATGCCTGTCATTAATTTGACTGAGGTGGGCAGTGTGAGCCAGGGGCATACTACTCCTCCATGTAAAATTATTTCATGGAATATCGCAGGCATACATGGAAACTGTATAATGAGGATTGGATGGAGTATATTAGGGGTTTTGATATCATCTGCCTCCAGGAAACATGGCATAAGACTGATATTGTGCTGGGCAGTTACTGTTCCTTTATCGTCCATGCAACACCTTCACCGGCTGGGAGGACAAAAGGAGGGCTTGTGACTTTAATTTCTGTTAAATATGGGTCCATACAAGCCCATGTTGTAAAGACCTCACCCTGGTACCAACTAATCCACAGCTCCAATTTGATTCAGGTTAGTTACTTCTAGTAAACTGGTACTATAACATATTTGACCATATTAGTTGTCATGTGATTGAAGCCCTACAGGCCGAGATTAATAATATTGTGGGGAAGTGGCAGCCTTTATGCATCCTTTGGGTGGGGGAATTTCAATTGTACAATGTGTTAATTCAGTAACAATGGATTCTGTGAGCTGCTGGAGACGGAGGGCCAGCCAGAGCCGCATTTCATCCATACATCACAGGGCGAGGGTCTAAATTCTATTATTATCGAAAATTATAAATACTAATAACTATGGACAGCAGCCCCTTACCTCAGTGTCCTAATTATGTTGGTGTAGGCAGAGAAAGTACTATTGATTTTATGTTTATTACGAGGACGTTCTCTCCACTTGTCGGCGACTTTGAGGTGGCATCAAATGAGGCAAGTGACCCTAATCCCCTTACTGTTTCCTTTAGTATAATAGCTAAGGTTGGGAAAGGTGAAGGTTGCCCTACTCTCTTTAATCACAATAAAGGGTTAAGATTAAATTGGGGCAAAATTAACCCTACCCAAATTAAGGAGAAAACTGTTACGGCAAATTTAAACCTTATCATGAGATGTCTCCAAGAGGATTCTCCTCCTGACAAAGTGGTTCAGGATTTTGAGCTGATCTGTGCAGATGTGGCAAAAAATCTGACCAGATCAGTTTGGAGAAGGGATACGGTGGTTTAACACTGAGTGTCCCAGAGCTCATAAGAACCTTAAAATTGCCCTCCATGCTAACCCCCATGATAGTACACAAAATTAAAAACTTAAGACAGATTTACAAATGCATTATCAAACAAAGGAAAGATAAACTGAGGAGTTTAGCTTGGGAAGATCTGGAGACAGCCAGATGCATTGAAAGACACTAAAAGCTTCTGAGACATCATTAATCGCCCACTATTCACAGATGAGTCAAGCCCGTGGATTCACTGATTTTAGGGGTAGCTCGGGAATCCAATTTCTCGGCTATATTTAATCCAAAAAGTGTCTCGTTAGATGCAGGAAGTGAGGAACCAACATTTATTTGATTTATCGTTGGCCCCACAACTAAGTGCATCATTCGCAGTGCCCGAAGTTGAGGCTGTAGCGAGGGGAATCTGTATGAAAACTTAAGGCCCTGATGAGGCTCCACTAGACCTGTTTAAAAGAAACCCCAATCTGTGGGCACCCTTGCTCACTAACATTTTTAAAGCCGTGGTGATTGGCCTATACCAACAACCTGGAAGGGGGCCATTGTGGTCCCAGTGTATAAGAAGGGCAACAGGAGTGACCCTGCCGGATATAGGTCAATTTCATTAATCGACCTGCTAAGGTATTGGGAAGAGGGGGTCATCCTTGCGTGCCTTAAAACCTGTGCGAACAGTACAGGAATCATGTCTAGAATGCTATATGGTTTTAGAAGGGGGATGGGTACTACAGAACAGTGCCTCAATTTGTGTCTGATTATGAGCAAGTACATGAGGGCCAGGAGCAGGCCCGGACTGCCCATAGCGGGCACCAGGCAATCCCCCGGTGCGCCGCTCAGGTGGGGGCCGTTTTTGAGCTCCTGGGGGCCGTTTTTGTTACAGGGCCGTTTTCGCAGCATAGCTGCAAAATCCGTCCTGTACCAAAAACGGCCGAAAAACGGCCCCGTCAAAGATCTCGGTGGCACCTCCAACACCCCCGCGTGGGGAGGGGGGCCGGCCGAGCACTTTGCCGGGGCCGGTTTTGTTTCCCAGTCCGGCCTTGGCCAGGAGGGGTTCTATCCACCTGGCCTTCATTGACTTCTCCAGTGCTTTTGATACTGTTAATCAGGAGAAATTGTGGGGACTGATGGAGAAAATGGGTATTGAAGAAGCCCTCATCTCCCTTCTACGTAGGTTTCATATTTCCACTATGGTTGCCATAAGATACCGCTCTTGGGGGGGAAAGGACGGGGCCCATTGTCTCCACAGAAGGTGTTCGGCAGGGGTGCATTTTAGCTCCATTTCTTTTTTTTAATTATATGCTAATGGCTTAGAGGCATTTTTAATAGAGAAGGAATTTGATTTTCCTAAAATTGGAGGCAACCCGGTCCCACCATTTTCTTATGCGGATGACACAGTGCTAATGGCTTTGTTGGCTAACAGCCTCCAGAAATCACTTAATGCTTTTACAGATTTTATGTCAGCACTGGATCTAAATGTTAATTTTATTAAATTATATGTTATGGTGTGTGGCCCCAAAGCAACTAAAACTAAAAGGTGTAATATTATTGTCCAACTTTACATATCTAGGGAACATTTTTAATAACACTATGAATTGGGACCCCTTATTACTGCAAGGGTCCAACATACTAGTCGGGTGTGGAGGGGTTATTCCGCTATGCCTGAAAGTTAGGCCACAAGCCGGTGACAGAATTGGTTACCTTCTACAAAGCTAAATGCTTAGCTGTGGCATCTTATGGCGCAGAAGTTTGGAGTTACCACAAAAGCCGACACTTGCAGGTCCTGGAAAATTCATTTATAAAAAGCCTATTGTCGACCCCAAATAGTGCCCCCACACTTTTTTATCATCATGAGCTGGGGCTGGACTATCTTAAAGATGGAATAGATATTGTCTTTTGCTTCTTTGGGCAAAGGTCTGGCTATCTTAATGTTCTCAAGGGAAGTCATTAAGGACTGTACCAACTTAGATAGCGCGTTGTCGATCCCTTGGCTCCGCTTTGTAAAGGATACATTTTATGAGATAGGCCTGTGGCGAAAGCCATTATACAAGAGGCGTATTATTCTGGGTCAAATATGCGCCGCTTACAACTGGTAGTGACTGGTCCCTCATGTTTGTTCCCCGCAGAACTGCAATTTTATCTAACTTTTACCACCAATTCTCAAACATGATTCTTTTTGACTAGATTTCATATACGCACCTTGCACTTTTTAGTGGCATTTCCCAAACAAGCAGGATGGGTTGATAGATTAATGCCTTGTCCATGTGACAATTTGGCATCTCAGAGCTAAACAACCCTTTTTAAGTTGGACTAAAATCAATCCTCTCAAAAAAGAAACATTGATCACAAGGGTGAAAATGTGGCACAAATAATATCTGATGAAAATTGACCAAACAATTGGGAACAGAATCTCGATGGAAAGATACAGCTTTACAAATAGGGATCAGACTCACCAAGTGGCAGAGCAAATAATTAAATTGCGAAAGAGGTCTGTTTACTTAGTGATGTCATTTTGTACAGTAGGGTAATTATGAGAGGAGGTGACTAGCAAATGTTCTCAGACCATTTTGGTGACTACGCACCCCGGCAGCACAATGATCAAGGCTTCCCACAACAAGAGTTAAGTCCAAGATGTGTTCAAATCGGTCACTGCCAGACCACATGACAGCCTGCATTGGTGGAAAGCCACTGTTACATCACCAGCCTCCCAAGTGCAACAAAGCTCATGGGTAAAAGACTGTAACTCAAAACCTCAATATCCTTAAAAACATCGACTAGATGATCTAGTAAAATTCTGATCTGGATAGGTCACAGAACCGTCACCACTAGAGGTTTGAACAGACTACATTTCTCTTGCAGATCAGCTAATATCACCACTTTATTGCTCCTTGACCTTCCAAAACCAAACATCATAGCAGACCTTTTGTACACCGAGAGTCAGTCAGGGTATCATAAGGGTGTAATTCTTTACTCACCTAACGGAATCCAAAAAGGCAAAGTTAGGAAAATTATTCTCCAATACTGGCCCTTTTGACTGCCTTATGGTCTCACCTATCCTTGATCTCATAATCTCCTCCTAGTAAGAATAATCCAGAACCAAGCCAAGCTAATCCAGAACCAAGGCACACTGATCCAGAACCAAGGCATGCTGATACAGAACTAAGGCATACTGATCTACAACCAAGACATACTGACCCAGAACCAAGGCATACTGATCTAGAACCAAGACATACTGACCCAGAACCAAGGCATACTGATCTAGAACCAAGACATACTGACCCAGAACCAAGGCATACTAATCTAGAACCAAGGCATACAGATCCAGAACCAAGGAATACGGATCTAGAACCAAGGCATACTATTGCACTGGGCAGCAGAGGATGCCCAACTAAACTTTAAAATGACAAACAAACAGAATAACTTCAAGGCACTGGATTGTTTTTTACCCCATGTGATTCCTTTATGGAATGTGCTATCTCTGCACATTTTCCACTGGGAACCATCCATTCAGTTCCTCAAGCTGTTAAGTCATTAACATATGTCAAGACTACAAAAGTTGTCCAATGTCAAGACATCTTCTGTAATCTGACAAGGTTGAACATGTAAATTGCATACTTTAGTAAATATGTTGCTTACATGGATTGTATTTGCAATGTTTTCCTTTTAGGCATCAAAAAACTGACCCTGAAAGTTATTTGCAAAACAAAAAAATGTTCTCCCTCGAGAGAGAATGCATTGGCCATAACGATGCTGTTCAGTGAGATTTGCTATGCGACTACTCAAGATGCCGTCCAGCTGCAGGCCGCGCTGCCCGGGGGAAGGTGCGAGAGCTCCGGAGGCGGAGGACTGCGGCGGGGCGAGCTCCGGAGGCCTGGAGAGGAGGTGGCGAGCCGTGTGCTACATTCACGGCGGCGTACTCAGTCAGCGTCCTGCTGCAGCTCCAGGGGCGATGACGATAACACCCGGTCGTCTCAGGGGCGCTTCAGGAGCATCAACGCAGGGAAGCCAGGGGTCGTGTCCCGAAGGTCCAGGGTATGAGATCGACCGCCGAGCCTATGTGCAGGGAGGCCAGTGCAGTGTCCGATCCAGGGTCATGTCCCGAAGGTCTTGGGAACAGGATAAACCGCCTGACTAGGTTGCGGGGGGAGCCCAGTGGAAGGTCCGACCACTGCAATGGCATCGAGGACCCAACGAATTCCCTGGGCTCCGGAGCAGATCGAGATTCAGCTTCAGGGGCAACAGGATCAACCAACGGACCGCCGGACTAGTCTGCAGGGGGGCCCAGTGTAAGGACCGACCGCTGCTGTGACAGTGATGTCCCAGCAGTTTCCCTTGACTCAGTTGCACCTTAAGAACTCACTGGGTCACTCTCATGGACTTCTTTACTTTTGTGCTGCCCACCATTTTACTGCTGTTCTCTGACGTTTTTCTCTGGACCCCGACCCGCCATCTTGCCCATTCCCTCGTCCTTTACCCTTTTCCCTCTTTTCCCCCTTGACCATCCTCTGATTTGCCTTTTCTCCATAACCTTGTATCCCTCCCACCCTCCCTTGGTGCTGTGACTACGTCCCCCTCTAACCCCCTAATGGAGCTCTGCTCTCCTGTTTTTCTTTTTTTTTTTTGGCCTTGACCTGAGAAATTCTACTATCCATATCCATACTAATATTATAAAGAGACAGCCCAAACATTTGAGGCGGGTAATCTCAGTACCCATAGCACCAATCACAACACCCAATACAGCATTGGAAAGGGCAGTTGCAGCAGAAGGACATAGGCTATGCAGACGCCCACCATATACATTTAAACGGTAAAAGAACCGTGCCAGCAAAGTAGTCCCTTGTGGGCGTGTCTGCGTTGTGCTGTGGGCGTGTGCTGGGGGTGTGACAAACGCTGGTGGCGTGTGCTACGTTCCGCCCTTCATGCCATGTGGGTTGTACATACAAAATAATCATATCGTGTGCTGTGGGCGTGTGCTGGGGGCGTGACAAACGCTGGGGGCGTGTGCTACGTTCCGCCCTTCATGCCATGTGGGTCGTACATACAAAATAATCATATCGTGTGCTGTGGGCGTCTGCTGGGGGCGTGACAAATGCTGGGGGCGTGTGCTACGTTCCCCCCTTCATGCCATGTGGGTCGTACATACAAAATAATCATATCGGAAAATTAATACAAGGCTCACATTCGTAGCTTGCGCTGGGCCTCAAGCGAGACCACACGCGAATGAGCGTGTCTGCGGGGAAAATTACTGCAGCGTCTCCGGCGTGCTGTCACTCAACTGTGTGCATAAATTAATTTACACACAGCGAACAAAAAATGCACGGGAGCAAGAGCGTTCAATGGGCGTCTGCATTCAGCTGGAGGCGAGCCAATTACGCAATTGCGCCACATCAATGGGCATCACAAACGACAGTGGGCAAGGCAATTGCGGATTCCACGGGAGCAAGGGGCATACACAATGTGCGCGGCAATCGGCAGCCACCAATCGCCACACATTCTAAAAATAGGATACCAATCGCGCACCTGGGCGTATGCCTTCAATGGGCGTCTGCGTTCACCTGGAGGCGTGGTAAGTAACCGTTCGCTCGACTCCCTTGGGGGACTGCCTGTTGTCTCACACATACTGGGAACGAATGCAGTGTGTGCCTTGGCCTGGGTGCGTCTCAAAGGGCCGAATGTAGTGTGTGCCTTGGACTGCGTGCGTCTGAAAGGGCCGAATGCAGTGAATACACACATTGCACACATCCTATTTCATACCCGGACAACGTCGGGACGGGCTGCTAGTTTGTATATATATGTATATAGAGACAACTCTAACCACGAGTATATATAGTAGACCCTTGTACTCTCTGCCATTCCTATGTGACTCTTAGAGTTTATCCATTTGTATCGCATCCTTGAGTGACTTTACAACTTGTACATTTGCAATTCTTTCTGTTTGTATCTCTTCCTTGTGTGACTCTACAACTTGTACATTTGCAATTTTTTCTGCTTGTATCTCTTCCTTGTGTGACTTTACCACTTGTACATTTGCATTTTTTTTCTGTTTCTATCTCTTCCTTGAGTGACGTTACAACTTGTACATTTGCAATTTTGTCTGCTTGTATCTCTTCCTTGTGTGACTTTACCACTTGTACATTTGCAAATTTTTTTCTGTTTGCATCTTTTATGTAACTCATGTAATTCTAAGTTCTTATGTATCGCAACTGGTTCTTATGTAAAGCGCTCTGACACCTTCGGGTAATGTTCGAGCTTAGGAAAATCACATTAAATAAATAAATAAATAAATAAATAAATACATAAATAAATAAATAAATAAAGAAGTGGAAGCTAATCATAACTACAGGAGAGTTGTTGACAACTCAATTCCTTATTCATGTGTGTTTGTCCCTGTATGTATATACCAACAATCTACATTGGCATATACATACAGATTATGGAGTGATTCTGATGAGACAATTTCATCCATAGGAAAAGTATTTTTTATTTCGTTAGTAACTTTTTCATTTCTTTGCTGTTATGCACGAATGTTCTTGAAAAATGCAATCTACGTTTGTTTAATCGCAGAATGCTCTGCACCAATTGATCAAGTGGTTCAAAAATGAAAGGGGTGGGCCTTTTGGAGTGGTTGCAACAATAACTGGCCAATGCGATGTTTCTATGTGTAAATTGTTATATATGTTTGAAGCGTGGGGTCTATGATTTTTTTCCAAAGGCCTCTGAGCAAAAAAATGGCTAAAAGAAAACATTTTCATTTTAGAAGGTCACCCAGTTTCCCGACCATCATTAGGCCCAGGAATGCCTGCAGACATTT
This sequence comes from Lissotriton helveticus, assembly GCF_964261635.1. NCBI lineage: Eukaryota > Metazoa > Chordata > Amphibia > Caudata > Salamandridae > Lissotriton > Lissotriton helveticus. Next base: position 298,111,816 of record NC_136071.1, on the reverse strand, counting down.
TACACTTCCTGGCCAGAAACTTATAAATTCTATTTTTAAACTTACGACAAATATTCTCAACAAGACTTCACCAAATTTATTAAAGCACAACGAAGACAGAGGCCTCTGTGTACAACGTTTGATGACATATTGTTCAGCAGTTTTATATCATGTTATCCAAACAATTGACATACACATTTCGTAAACACCCATCCAGACTAGGCACTTCTTTCCAATAACTTTTGAACGCTTTCATCAATTGGTGCAAAACATTTTGTGGTCAAGCAAAAGTGGATTCACTTTTTTGGCAAAGTAACGTGCATGTTCGTGGAATTAAGGAAAAGGGTTTTTAGCAAAACCCAAAATACTCTTCCTACGGATTAAATGTTCTAACCTTTACTACAGAAAAGCTGCAACCACTTTGTAATGACACGTACACAAAAAACGTACACTATATAGAGTCTTTACTGGCGCCTCTGTAGTTATGGTTAAATCTAACTTTGCACAGGAGACGCGTTTTAGTTTTGCTACTAACTTTCAGAGTCAGCTTTTTTGTTTTGCACTTTTCCTTAATAAAAAAAACAGCACTGCAGAATACAAATGAACCTTCTTCATCAAACACAACGCCTAATAAATATATATGTCCAACTTTGTAATAAATAAAGAGATGTAGAGCAGAGGCTTGGCGAGAACACCCATGCTGTCTCAACAAACGTTTCGTTTTTTTTTTAAGCCCTTCCTCAGGAAATGTGTATGGTAGCCAGGTGTGTTTTATGTCTTTAAATACTAATCTTATACCACGAGAGCACAGTAAATGTTTTTCCATGAGAGGTTATCATGCCATAGATTCATGACTGATCAGAAGTACCTGAAGTAACGAAACTAAACAAAAAGTGTAATGTGCCGGCCAGATGCTAAGAGAGTCTCCATGGCAACGCAGCTCTCTTTATTTCAAAATCAATTTCACAGTCATAAGCCTATGAATGTATCCTCCCCACTGTGTTGTTCAACCTAGGAAATCGTTGTTGGCAAACTGATCACAACAGCTGTACCTACATCTTTTATTAATGGAATAGATCTCCCAGCTATAATGAACTTACCAGCAATAGCATACTGGTTATTATGTCACTATCTAAAATAAATCTCCCAAGAACCTAAATTCCTGCACCTATTCTACTCCCAGCCCCCAACCCATGACTGTATGACTAGACTGTCATTAGTACCACAAGCCAAGTTTACTTGTAGTTAGGTCCAATGTCATGTGCCATAATAATTCTTTATCAAAAACAAGGCGGGACCAGGAGCTGTATTTAAACAGGTCCTGCACACAAGCTCCAAATTGAACTGTGTATCATGGGGGTGTGCTGTTCCTAGTGAGAAGGGCGGGGAAATGGAGGTCTTTCTTTGTGATGCCATCACACACCCCAAAGGATGTCATGCTCCATCATTAGGCCAAGCTCCTAGTCGGGCCGGTGCTGCAATGCCCGACGGGCTCCCGTAAACGTGGCTCTTTGGCGGAGATCTTTTGAAGAAGCCGTAGGGTGCATGCGGGTGTGAGGGCTGGGTAGTGCACAGGTAGGTGGGCCCCGTTTACAAGAGCCCGTCGGGCATTGCAGCGCCGGCCCGACGAGGAGCTTAGCATGAATGTTTGCATAAGTTTTCATCTTATCTAAATGTTCTTTATTCATTAAGTAAGAAAAGAAATTGTGTACCCGACAAAACCAACATTACCCCATATCTTCACACCAGGTTCTGAGGGGCGCTGGGTTACCCCATTATACTAGATGCCCAGTGTGATGGAGACAATCTCCTTCTTGCAACTGGGCAGCGCTATACTGACAACAGGACTGCCTGTTTGGAAATCCAGGTGGCAGTCCTATTATTTTTCTCTCTCCTATACTGCTCACCTATAAATCATACGGTCTGGAGTTTTGTTGTATATATGTATAATTTACCATCAGCATGATATACTTTGTCTCACTATGACCAATCACAGCAAAATTTTCATAAAACTCGCTGTCTACACCATTGTAAAGTGCTCTGATGTCAACATGACGTAGTCCGGGCAATAGAAAATCTCAAATAAATGGAAGCAAATACACAAAGATGGAGCACACTATCAGATGGTGAAAAGAAAAGAAGACAAATAAATTTGCGCAGTACAGAAGAGAAGGTAATATTTGTAACCCACATTTTAAAATAAGCATTGGGAAAGCCAACAGTTCTTACCCTTGAGACCTACTGATTTTGCCAATGTTTTTAGCGTTGCTGTTCAGCATGACTAAAGGGAAGGAAAAAGGCCTGTGATGCAGCCAGCTCCGTTGTCTTGTAGGCCAGTGCACCATGGTTGAGCATGCCCACAAAATGACAATAGTGCTTTCTAAAAAAATCTTACGTGATAAAGTTGAATATATGTATATGTAAATGTTCAAATGTTACAAAGATGTTATAGTTTGGGAATATCATTTTAAAAAACCTTAGAAATTCACTGAAAAAACGAAAGGTTACAGGGACGTTATAGTTAGGCTGACATTTCATTCGTACAAAACCAGAGAAATTCAGTTGTTATAGTTAGCTGAGCTAACTATAACTTGCACCCCTGCAATGCACTGCTTATGACCTCACATATTACATCGCTCATGGCATGGTCAGTGACAATATATATATGGTGGACAGCAGCTACTGACCATGTCATGAGTGATGTCATATGTGAGGTCATAAGTAGTTCATTGCTAGGGCGTTAGTTATATTTAGCTCATGTAACTATAACTACTGAATTTCACTGGTTTTGTACAAGTGAAATCTGGGCCTAACTATACGTGCCTGTAAACTTTGTTTGTTTGTTAAGTGAATTTATATACATATACACCACACACTCACCCTCGAAGGAATGAGCCCGACATGCTGGCTCCGACCAGGATTTATTCTGCATAAAATTACAGCACAGTCCAGGAAACGCCAGGCAGACGCGTTTCTAGCGAGTGTCGTGCTTTCATCAGTGCCGGTTTCTCGTTTCCTCACAGAACCTCACACCTGGGGATAATCAGTGTCCTGAGCCAATCTCTGGCCACTCCTTTTGTAGATGGGAACTCCCCGCCTCCGCTTTCAGCTGTAATGCCTCCTGTGACAATGTCGAGACCAGAGGCATGCTGGTACTCCGAGTCCATGGTGTCAGCCCATACAGTGATGGCTGAAAAACACCTAGTGGCTTGACTCGGTGTTTCGCAGACCCCCGCTCTCGTCCACAGGGATAATCTTCGCAGTACCTGGTAGGGCCCCTGCAGACACGCTGCAGCATCTTTCCCCAACTTAGTATGTCCAGACACTATTGAACACCTTTAGTGAATATTGTAGCAAGAAGGGGCTGGAGATTAATGGGAAACAGACCAAATGCATGGCCCTAAATCCAACAAAACCAGACAAGGGTTGCTTAACTCTGGAAGGAGTAAAACTGGAATCGGTGCCCCACTTCTCATATTTAGGGGTGACATTAGATTCGAGTTTCTCCTGGAGAGCCCAAATAGAAAAAAGCAAGTTGATATTTGCCCAGAACATAAAACCAATTCTTAAGGAACAAAGCCTGAGTACTAGCAAAGCTGTGTCCCCAGCGATTGAACTTTTTAAATTCAAAGTTCAACCATCAGTCTTATATGGCGCAGAAATTTGGGGGCCGGGGGCTAAGGACACTTTCAGTGTCCTGGATAATAACTTCATGCGAAGCTTGGTAAGGGTCCCGAGAGGTACTCCACTAGTACCTCTGCAACTTGATTTAAATTTCAAAAGAACTGACCACCAAGTATTGATCCGACCTTTAATGCTTTGGGTTAGACTATGGCATGTTCCCGAACTTCAAGACTACAGAGATGGGTTAAAAGAAATTATGGCGCTGGATAGTCTAAAAGTTATTCCATGGCTTAGGCATGTTAAAGTTTGGTTTAGCAACATTGGTTTGAAACAATTCTGGGAGAATCCTGAGCAACTACCCCCCAACTCGAAACTAATTTTAAAAAGGGCTTTCTGGTCCTTTATAGCAAATAGGATTACAAGTGCTAAAACTGGTGGGACGTTAGTTTCAAACTTCCTAAGTTTTAAGGATGTCCCACTTTTTGAGACCTTTATGGATGAAATAGAGCCCCCAATTGCCAAAACTCTGTTTTTAAAATTTAGATATGGGAATCTTTTAATCAAGACAACTTTGGCACGTTGGGTTAGAAATTCAGACTCATCATCCTTAGCAACTGATGAAATTTGCTCTTTGTGTCACCTAAACCAGTTAGAAAACGAGCAACATATTCTCTTTTTCTGCCCTGTATATGCCCAGGCCAGGAAAAGATGGATCAAACCAATATGTCTATGCTGGGTCTAAGGTCATGTACACAGGCACTGAGAATTTTGACAACAAACTCAATGCAAACAATAACATTCAGTGTCAGTAGATTTTTACACAGTATTTTCTTACAAAGGAAAAAATTGGGGCATCAGCTGTAATTTGATCTCACTTCAGGATTAGAATTAACTCCATTTTGAAATTAGTGAGTAGTCCATCCTATGGTTTTAAGATTGTCTATTTGTGCTCCGATTGTCTTCCAACATGAAATGCAATGCACTGTTTTAGCTAATGATCTTATCAATTAAAATGTAATGTTTTCTTTTCTTTTATGGCACCAAAGCCGAAATAAAGAAATTTGAATTTGAATTTTGAATTTAGTATGTCCAACCATTACACAATTTGTGCGTTATGCAATTTGTTTGCCCATCCAGGGCACAATTATGACAGTGACTGAAACTGAATTCACACCACTTAGAAATGGTGGTTGATAGTGCACAAAATATGTCCTTTCTTTATTTTGTTGATTGGCTGTATTTATATTCTGCCTGAAGGTGGCGCCGGCCTCTAATTGAGAAAGGCGGTGGCCGAAACGCGTCTTGCAAGTGTTTGTCCAATAAATATTTATTGGAATTGTCCCCGAGAGTGCTGTGTGCTTTTTTGCAACAGAGCCTTTGTCTAGTTGTGACATGCGTGGTGCCATCACCCGCCGTCAAGAGCACCCGGCCGAGAGTGAAAGAGAGCAGACGGACCAGTGAGCTTCAATATTACTTCTCCTTCACCGCCTTGTACTGATTTCAGTGTTGCACGGACTTCATAGCTATCTGGCCTCATAGGCAGCGTCTATACGCCTGAGCAATATACGGCAATATACAGCGTCTCACAGCCAAATCAGCCAGCGAGGAGGAATACAGAAAGCTGAGATACATTGTTGCAATCCCGGGACGGAGCGGCGCTTTGAAGTGGAGCGGCTTCAGTGAAACGCGAGAAAGGTTCTGTGGCTTTTCCGATAAATCATCGGCTTTGCAAACACGGAGTGCACACGAAGTGGTTACCTGGCAGACCGAGGGGGCAACATTCGACGAAAACTGTGAAAGAATAAACAAAATATATTACGGAAAATGTTTGATGAGGAGGCACGGCTGGAGGCAGCCACAGAAATATTTAAAGGCGCAGGAGCGCAATCTTGCAAAGAATGGAATGTTGCAGACAAACAAAAAGTAAGCAGTGATGCATTAAAAGACCTCTTTATTAAACTTGAGAGACTGTGCGAGCTGGAGACCCGCAAATGGTGGGAGGCAACCTCACTCCAAAAGTATGTGGAGTGCAACCGAGTCCCACGGGGTTTGAGAATATACACTGTCCCCGCCTACGAGAACCCCAATCCACAGCTGCTGAAGGAATGGGCAGAACTATCAGCAGGGAATGCTGATGCTGCTGATAAAATTCACGTGGAGCGACAGGGATGTTACACTACGCGAGATAGCGGAATTGGAGGACGAAATCGCACAAAATGCAGACAAAGAGAGGCAAAATGAATTATGGGAGGCAATGAAAAAACGCCTCCAGGCATATGAACAGAGGATAAAATGACGAAAACAAGACAAATTTGAGAGGGACGAGAGGGATTATCTGCAAGGTCGGATTCTTACTTTTGCAAAGAAGTATGATCAGCCTAGAAAAAGGATTTTGAGTCATAAAACCACAGAACCAGCAGTGACCTCTGAATCAGAGGTCACAGAAAATGAACAAAGCGAGGAAGAGGGCGGTCCTTCTGGTTCATCCAGGAATGTGGCACTAGCATCCACGGAAGCCTCCACATCGGTCCCTTTTTTAGACGAGTTTCAGGTCATAAGGGAAACACGGACTACAGGGGGAAGGGGAAAGCCAGTGGAACCAAAGCCACAAAGGAAAAAGAAAGCAAACGCAGGACAAGGCTTGGCGGGTGGAGCAAACGCCGGCGACGCATCTCCAAGGATGACCAGGAGCAAGAAGTTTTGGAACAGACGATAGACACCCAGTCAACCTCACGTCAAAAAGATTATCAGAGGATGAGGAACAGGTTTTACGACTGGGATTGAACTTTTGCCCAAACAAGAACTCAGAATATACTCAATTAAGGATTGACCTCTTCAAATTTTGCAGAAAGGTAAAACTGCTCAAATACTTCTGCTGAAGAAATATCAGCTTTAACCGCGGGCGATATTGAAGCACATGCGGTTATGAATGACTTGGCGGAAGAAGGAGATCCTATGGCAATAATACCATCTAGAAGCAGGATGTGGGCTGGGGTAACACAAACCAAACCAGATAGTCCTTTCAAACCGAAATCACGATTCTGTCTTATGATGCCGGCTGATGCGATCGACACTTTCTCGGAGGTGATGATCAAAGACCTTTGGAGCCATTGCAACGACACAAAAAAGAAAAAATTTGGCAATGGAAATATAACACAACAACAAAGGAAAGCAATAATGGATTTGAGTAAAGATGATAAAATCATGTGCAAACCGTCCGACAAAGGCGGAAATGTCGTTCTGATGACGAGGGATTTCTATGTCAAGGAAGCCCTATCCCAATTGGAGGACCAAAAGAACTACATGAAGGTAACGAAAAAGACATTCGATGAGAGCGCCCTTGCCTATCGTTCCCTACTCAATAAGTGGTATCATAAGGGGATGCTAAGTAAAGAGGAATTCGCCTTCCTGGAATGTAAGCAACCGAAGGTACCAACTTTCTAGCATTTGCCTGAGCTGCACAAACATGCAACATGTCCACCAGGACGTCCGATTGTTTCGTCTGTGGGGAGCCTGACGGAGCATATGTCGAGGTTCGTGGACTATTTTCTTTACAATTTTGTGACAATGTTAAGATCATATTTGAAGGACATAACTGACTTTCTCCTCAAAATTGACAATTTGAACTGGACTAATGATGTGGTAATGATGACACTTGATATCTCGAGCCTCTACACCAGTATAGATCATCTCCAAGGGGCAGAAGCTGTAAAATGGTACTTGGAGACACGGCCCATAAATTTGACGGCACACAATGAAATGTTACTGGAGTTTATATCATTTTGCTTAAGTAACAATATTTTTCTGTTCCAGGATCAATTTTATAAACAGATCTGTGGCACCGCGATGGGCACCTGCTTCGCCCCCAGCTGTGCGAACCTTTTTGTTGGCTGGTGGGAGGAGCAGGTGGCCTGGGCGGTTGATAATGCCGCATGGACAGAGAGAGTGGTATCTTGGAACAGATACATAGATGATTTGTTCATCGTCTTCAGAGGTACGATAGAATGTGCTAGGGAGTATGTCGAGGTACTAAATAGGAACAATCTAAATCCCAGATTCACTGGAGAAATCAGCACAGAAACCGTACATTTTTTGGACCTTAAAGTGTTCATAGCTGAAGGGAAAATCTGTACTGCACTGCACAGGAAACCGACAGCTGGTAACTCTGTGCTCCATTCGAATAGTTGCCATCCGGGGAAAACTATATCCAGCATACCCTATGGCGAACTACTGAGAATTAAAAGAAACTGTACACGACAAAGTGATTATGAGGAGGTGGCCAGGACAGTATGTTGAGGTTCAGAGTGAGAGGATACAGTAAGGAGGTATTACAGGAGGCAGATAAGAAATTGAGATCTGATCTAATCTCAAAGAGTACAATGGCACCCAAGAGACAGGAGACTAATCAGAACAGTATGAGAATGATTATGAATTATTCTAGTGATGCCCAGGATATCAGAAAAAAGTGCGTGAAGAACTGGCACATACTTAAATCTGATCCGGTCATCGGTAAAGATTTACCCAAGTCTCCATTAATAACTTTTAGGAGAGCAAGATCATTGAGCTTGAGTGTTGTACAAAGCCACTGTAGGAAAGAGGAGAAACCTCCACCATTTGGGAAACTGACAGGATTTGATCCTTGCCTTAAATGCAAGGCGTGTAAGAACAGTAAAAAGGTGACTAGTTACCGAGTACCGGGGATGAAGGAGCCCAAAAAGATCACTAGTTTAATGAATTGCAACACAAGCCACCCGGTGTACTGTCTTGTATGTCCGTGTGGCCTGCGTTACATTGGGAGTACTACTCACCCAACTAAGAACAGGATCTTAGAACACCTGAGGGCTATACAAAATAAGGATCCCACGTACCCAGTGGCGAGACACTTTGAAGTGTCTCACCAAAGCAACCGAGAACTCCTTAGCTTTTATTGCATGGATCAGGTGCCAGCAGACATAAGGGGAGGGAACAGGTTGCTTCAGCTACGCAGGCTAGAGTCTTGTTATATCATCGAGAACCAAACTAAGAAACCATGTGGCCTGAACGCTGGGGAGGAGCTAGCAGTCCATTTATGATTCTTTTTTGCATTGATTTTCTTCTGCATTGATGATGATTATTTTTTTCTTAAAACTGTATGATTTTTTCTTAAAACTGTAAGATGTTCATAATAACGTGCTTATATATTTCTGTGGATATGCCCATTCAGGGCTGAATTTGAAAACCATTACACAATTTGTGCGTTATGCAATTTGTTTGCCCATTCAGGGCACAATTATGACAGTGACTGAAACTGAATTCACACCACTTAGAAATGGTGGTTGATAGTGCACAAAATATGTCCTTTATTTTGTTGATTGGCTGTATTTATATTCTGCCTGAAGGTGGCGCCGGCCTCTATTTGAGAAAGGCGGTGGCCGAAACGCGTCTTGCGAGAGTGTTTGTCCAATAAATATATATTGGAATTGTCCCCGAGAGTGGCCGGCCGAGAGTGAAAGAGAGCAGACGGACCAGTGAGCTTCAATATATATATATATATATATATATGTATATATATATATATATATACACACATATACACCACACGCTCACCCTCGAAAGAATGAGCCCGACATATGCTGGCTCCCACCAGGATTTATTCTGCATAAAATTACAGCACAGTCCAGGAAACGCCAGGCAGACGCGTTTCTAGCGAGTGTCGTGCTTTCATCAGTGCCAGTTTCTCGTTTCCTCACAGAACCTCACACCTGGGGATAATCAGTGTCCTGAGCAAATCTCTGGCCACTCCTTTTGTAGATGGAAACTCCCCGCCTCTGCTTTCAGCTGTAATGCCTCCTGTGACGATGTCGAGACCAGAGGCATGCTGGTACTCCGAGTCCATGGAGTCAGCGCATACAGTGATGGCTGACAAACGCCTAGTGGCTTGACTCGGTGTTTCGCAGACCCCCGCTCTCGTCCTCAGGGATAATCTTCGCAGTACCTGGTAGGGCCCCTGCAGACACACTGCAGCCTCTTTCCCCAATGTAGTATGTCCAAGCCAATTGCTGTAAGACCACTTGGGGGGGTGACACGATGTAGTTAGATACAAAATACCAAAGTTGCTGACTTTGCGTGTCACACCAGATCAAGAGGGCATGCCGGTTAACCAGTGAACAGCATACTGGCTATATATATACACCACACGCACACCCTCGAAAGAATGAGCCCGACATATGCTGGCTCCCACCAGGATTTATTCTGCATAAAATTACAGCACAGTCCAGGGCGATTTCCTAGCGTCTATAGACTTGAGAGATGCTTATCTGCATGTGCCTGTTCATCCCGACTCTCAGCGGTTTCTCCGGTTTTGCGTCCTGGGTCGTCATTACCAGTTCCAGGTATTACCTTTTGGACTCTGCTCTTCTCCCAGGATCTTTACTAAGATCCTGGCTCCTCTTATTGGACATTTGCATGGGGAGGGCATTAGTGTTTTTCTTTATCTGGACGACATTTTAATTTCTGCTTCTTCTCTTTCTAAGGCGGAGTTGCATGTCCAGAGAGTGTGCCATGTCCTGGAGCATCACGGTTTCCTAGTGAATGTGCCGAAGTCCTCCCTGGTTCCTGCGCAGGAATTGACTTTCATTGGGGCTCTGTTCAAGACTCGTTTGGGGATGGTGTTCCTGCCCCCTCCCCGGATTCTGTCCCTGATGTCTGCAGTTCGTTCCCTGTTGTTGGGGCATTCTCATCCTGTGAGCCTGTGGTTGAGGGTTCAGGGTCTGATGTCGGCGTCTTTGTTGACGGTGCCGTGGGCTCGCCTCCACATGTACCCGGTGGTTTCCCACATTTTGTTGCATTGGGACCCCTGTTCCCTCTATATGAGTGTTTTGGTTCCTATGTCGGAGGCTGTTCGGGTGGTCCTGGGTTGGTGGTTGGACGAGGGTCATCTGGCCATGGGCCGCCCCTTTCTCATTGTCCCCACCCGAGTTCTCACTACAGATGCCAGCCTGCTGGGGTGGGGTGCTAGTCTGGGGGATTCGACGACTCAGGGGGTTTGGCCTCGGTCGGTATTGTCTTGTTCTTCCAACTACAAATAGCTGAATGCCGTCCTTTTGGGTCTGCTGGATTTCTCGGATCTTCTTCAGGGTCACCACGTGCAAGTCAGGACGGAGAATCAGGTGGTGATGTCTTATGTGAACCATCAGGTGCAGGGTTCGTTCCCTCAGTTGCCTCAGCCGTCGGATTTGATGTTGGGCGGAGGTGAATCTGGCGTCCCTGTCTGCCATTTACCTGCCGGGTCCGGAGAACACTGTGGCGGATTGTCTGAGCCGGGTGTTTCCTTCCATGGGGTCTTTGTCTCTCACACATTTGATGTTCGGGAGGTTGCGGAGGAGGTTTGGCTCTCCAATTGTGGACCTGTTTGCTTCCCAGTACGATGCCAAGATCCGCTGCTTTTGCACGATTATGCCTTGCCGGGATGACTGGAGAGTGGACGCTCTGTCGTTCCGTTGGCCGGAGGGTCTGTTGTATGCCTTTCCCCCTGTTCCCCTGATTCCGGCGGTCTTGCAAAAGATCAAGAGGGAGGGATCCTTTGTACTTCTGATTGCTCCGGGTTGGAAACGTCGCCCTTGGTATCCCCTGCTGTTGGAATTGGCTGTGTCTCCGGGGTGGGCCTTACCATTCATACCTTACCCTCTGTTGGGTCCTCTTTTTCCTCTGCCTGTGTTCCCTTCCCTGGGTCTGCGGGGAATTCTCTGATGCGTGAAGGTTGTTCTTTGACTGTGGCTGAGGTCATTCAGCAGTCCCGGAGGCCTTCTACACTGAAGTCCTACGCGAAACATTGGGATAATTTTGCTTCTTGGTGTGTCGGTCGAGGGCTGTCGTTGGCTTCTTTGGACCCGGCTCGCATTCTGGATTTTTTGAATGATAGATTTGTGTTGGGCTTGGCCATTTCGACTCTTCGAGCTCAGTGGGCTGCCATTCGGGCATTTCATGTCCTCCCTTTGGTTTCTATTTACCCTTTGGTGACTCGTCTTTTTAAATCTCTGTCCTTCCAGCGTCCCCGTCCTATCCTGTGTCCTCCTCCTTGGGACCTTCCGTTGGTGTTGCGTTCCTTGCAGTTGGCTCCTTTCGAACCATTGGAATCAGTGGACTTGAAGTTTTTGACGCTCAAGGTCGTGTTTCTTGTGGCTATTGCTTCTGCCAGGCGTATTGGGGAATTGGGGGCGTTCCTGCGGTCTGCCCCGTTTTTGGTCATTCTGTCGGATCGTGTGGTCTTGCGCCCTCATCCTACATTTGTGCCTAAGGTGGATTCTTATTTTCACCGGTCTGCGGAGGTGGTTCTTCCGGTTCTTTGTCCTGATCCTTCCTCGGATGAGGATTGCCTTTTGCACCTCTTGGATGTTCGTCGTGCCTTATTGATTTTTTTGTCACGCACGTCTTCCTTTTGTAAGGTGGACAATTTATTTGTCAATTTTGGTCTATCGCGTCAGGGCCTCAAACCCTCACTCTCCACAGTCAGTCGTTGTATCAAAGATGCCATTATGTTGGCTTATGACTCTGTTGTTGAGGTTCCCTCTCTTCCGGTTCAAGGTCGGTCCACCAGGTATGTTGCTGTGTTGTGGGCTGCTTTCAAAGGGGTGTCCATGGAGGATGTTTGCAGGGCTGCTACGTGGTCATCCCCTCATACCTTCATGTCCCATTACCGCCTTCAGATTGGGGGGGGGGATTCTGTTTCATTTGCCTCTTCTGTTCTATCTGCGGGTGTTCCTTGAGAGGTTGTCCTTTTTGGTTATTATGCCTCTTGTTATTAAACTGTGTTCTTTTGCTGCATTGTTGGTGAGGCCTGTTTTCCTTGCATGAAGCTGATTTTGCTTTGGTATCGGCTCATGTGTGAATACTGTGGAGAGGAAGACAGACGAGGAGGTAATGCCCCGGTTACTTACCGGTAATCTTCATTACTCAGAGTCCTTGTCTTCCTCGCCACAGTATAGTTTCCCTTCCCTCCCGGCCCTGGTGGTGGCTTCATGTCTGCGGCTTGATTTTTCAGGTCGAATTGGTGTATCTGTATCCCTTTATGGGATTGGCTGGAGCCACTGGGGGCCATCTTGGAGGAGGGAGAGGGAGACTAGAGCTTTTTTTTGTTTATACTTGGAGTTCTGTGTGGAGCCGGAGGCTCATGTGTGAATACTGTGGCGAGGAAGACAAGGACTCGGAGTAATGAAGATTACCGGTAAGTAACCGGGGCATTACAGGAAATGACCCATACTTAGCTGAACTGCTCTCTCCTCAGGTGTGTCTGCTACACCTGTTGCCGTTCTTGAAAGGAAGTGTGTGTAGACTGGTGAGAATAGCGCTATTACTAGCCAAGAGAAGGGTAGCATTGATGTGGGAAAGTAAGGTGAACCCTCCCTCGACCAATGGATAAAAGTAATGGTTACTATCGCGACACCCTAGCAGTGTATTCGGAAGAGCTCCCCACCACTTCCAGACCAAAAGACATTTGGGAGCCTCTGCTCCAATACTTACGCTCAAATGAGAAAGATGCACAAACTGATTCTGATGTATAATTTTATGTATAACAAGGCCTTTTCTATAAATATACATTGCACTTTATGTTCAAGAAATCTGAGAATGTATGTACCTCTGTAAAACATTGCCACGGGTTGTTTATATTGTTAAACTGATAAATGCAATTATCGATGCTATGTATGTATCTTGCATAAATATCAATACATTTAAAAAAAGTGAGTTTTCCATGTTAATTCCCATAGGGATTTTGAACACGACTACCAAGCATGTTTTATTTTTCTGTCCTGCATATAAAAAGCAACGGTGGTTTTGGATAGTTCCAACATGCAGATTGCTAAGTTTTAAGGCTCTCACTACTGCACTTAGAATATGCACCACAGACACAAGTGGACCAGTGGTTTTCTCCATTTGTAAATTCTTGACAGCCATATGGCATTTCAGGACAAAGTAAATTACTAGGGAGACAGGTCTTTAGGGAAACTGCAGATACTGTGGATCACACAACTGCCTGTATTCTCTTGATGCAAGGTTAAAAAGTTGTTTGTATTACTTTCTATTTTCCAGCATCTACATTTCTTACGAATGCACTGACACTTTATACTCCTATACCACTTTAGGGCTTGGATCGAAGGTTAGTGTGCTCCCATCGGCCAGGGGGAAACCCCAAGATAGATGGCTTATGGCACCTCTTGCAAGTGCAATAACTTTGTCGTCCTAGCACATAACCCACTTTATGCTTCTCTTGCACTTTCTACATGCAGCCCTGGTCCCACTCTCATTTACTCAACTATTTGATGTAGGCCTGTTCTGATTCATTTTTTGATGCTGTTTTAGCATTTACTTTTTACAAGGTGACCAGACTGATTATTGCTGTAGTTAATATTTTTAACATTTTTTAAAGGATCATAATTCTTAAGATGCTTTTTGTTATATAGCACCTCCAGTCATCAATCGAGAATTAATTCAGAGTGATTGGGACTCACATTGCAGATCCTTGAGGTTAATGTTTGTCTACCATTTCTGCATATAGCACATTTTGATACATTTTTATTTTATTTTATTAGCCTCTCTATGTCAGATTTTGTTTGGATTTTTAAGAAATTGATTTACTTTGCTGTTGTATTCAGGGAGCTCAACATATTAACCAATTATGCCTAATTGTGTTTTAACTCTTTATTTTAATTGGGTCTTCTTTTGTACATATGCTCACCTTTATGGTTATGTATAGTTATGTATGCTAACCAAATAAAGGAATTGAAATGAACACGACTACAACCCAAACTGCTGGACAGAATTACACCAAATTTGGCAGAAAAGTAGGCTTTTGATCCAGAAAACAAGCTTTTTGTTATTTGGTGTAAATCTGTTCAGTAGTTTCAGTGTTATTAAAGGAAAACCAAATTTGTTTAATTAGCGAGGTGGACCCTTGGCGAATCCTTCAGGGCACTTCGCGAATCCACAGCACAGCTGTAATTGGTTGGCCCCAATCTGAGTAGGAAGTTACAGACACCATTTTACACACTGGGAAACGCTCCCCGGCAGCAAAAAAAAAATGAAATGTAGCAGAAGGAGGCAGGGGAGAGGTACCAATATAGGGATCTGTGAGGTACCGCTGGTGAGAAGACTATGGGCTGAAACATTTTTGTCCCACATGCGAATATTGGCGAATTTTTTGTGACCCTCAGCAAGTCCCGATGTAAATTCTCAACAGATTCACAAATTCTACAAAAAGAATTATTAACAAAACACTCAGACTCTTACTCAGATACGTATTCACTCACTCACAGACCCACTGAGACACTCACATACCCACTCAGAGACCCACGGAGACACTCACACAGCCACTCACACACCCACTCAGGACTCATGCTCCAACTCACAAACCCACTTAGACATTCACACACCCACTTACAGGCGGATTCAGACACTCATACACCCACTCACAGACACATTCAGAGACTCACACACCCACTCACAGGCTGACTAAGAGACTTACAGACCCACTCAGACACTCACACATCGACTCACAGATCTACTCAGAGACTCATGCACCCACTTACAGACCTACTCAGATACTCATGCATCCAGTCACAGACCCACTTAGACTGATGCAGCCACTCACAGAACCACTCAGAGACTCGTGTAACCCAGTCACAGATCCACTCAGCACTTGCACATCCAGTCACAGACCCAGTCAGACACTCACATACCCAGTCACAGCCCACTAGGCAACTCACAGACCCACTTATAAAACCACTGAAACACTCACACATCCACTCACAGAACTACTCACACTCATGCACCCACTCACAGATCCACTCAGACACTCACATACCCACTCACAGACCCACTCAGAGTCATGCACCTACTCACACACCCAGTCAGACACTCATGCACACAGTCACAGACCCAGTCAGACACTCACACACCCAGTCACAGTCCACTAGGAAACTTGCAGACCCACTTACAGAACAACTGAAACACTCACACATCCACTCACAGATCTACTCAGACTCATGCACCCACTCACAGATCCACTCACGTACCCACTCACAGGCCCGCTCAGAGTCATGCACCCACTCACAGATCCAGTCAGAGACACATGCACCCAATCACAGTCCCACTCAGACATTTATGCACCTACTCACAGACTGACTCACACACTCATGAAGGCACTCACAAACCCACTCAGACACTCTCCCATCCACTCACAAACCCTCTTAAACACTCACTCAGACACTCATTCACCCTCTCAGACATTCACACGCCTACTCACAGACCCACTCAGACACTCACACATCCAAGGAGAAACATATGCAGCCACTCCCTGACCCATTCAGATACTCACACACCCACTCACACACCAATCAAGACACCCATGCACACACATGCCCACTGAGACACACATGCACTCACTCACATACTCACTATCAAAGGTTACAAGTTATAGCTAGGAAATAAAATTTAAAAAATCTTAGAAATTCACTGAAAAAAACAAAGTTTACAGGGAAGTTACAGCTAGGAAATAGAATTCATTTTTTTTAGAAATTCAATGAAAAAACACAAAGGTTACCGGGACGTTATAGTTAGCAAATAAGATAAAAAAATATTGAAAAATCACTGAAAAAAACAAAGGTTGCAGAAAAGTTATAGTTAGGAAATAGAATTTAAAGAAACCTAGAAATTCATTGAAATAAACAAAGGTTACAGAGATGTTATAGTTAGGCTTAGATTTACTTGTACAAAACCAGTGAAATAACTTGTGCCCCTGCAATGCACGGCTTATGATCTCACATTTTACATCACTCATGACATGGTCAGTGACATAAATAAAAAGAAATAAATCAGGTATTTGTAAAGCGCAAACTACTTACCCCTAAGGGTCTCAAGGTGCTGGGGGCCGTCAGTGAGTTTAAGTGAGCTATTGCTCAGAGTCACATGGTGCTAAGCTGAGCTGTTGCTGGAGTCGGTAATCAAACCGTGAGCCCTGCACTCCAGACTTAGCAGCCTTGGCCGCTGCGTCACACCTCTCCCTACTGATGACATCATCCAGTGAGTATAATTATTTCTTAAATGTTTCTGAGACTTAAAAATGTATACTAAGTTACTGCATAAGTTAAATTACAATTCTTGCTGTACTACTAATAAATTATATAATTTCTAACATATGTGATCTGAGTGGTTGTGTGACTGTATCTGTGTGTACGTGGGTGTGTGAGTGGCTGTATGGGTGATTAAATGGGTGTGTGAGTAGCTGTATGGGTGAATAAATAGGTGTGACTAGCTGTAGGGGTAAGTGAGTGGCTGTGTGAGTGGCTGTATTGTTGAGTGATTGGGTGTGTGAGTGGCTGTATGGGTGAGTGAGTGAGGGCACTCTAAAGGCCCTGGGAAGGGTCCATGACCTATTGCCTACCAGTTCCAGGAAAACAAGAGGACATGCCGTGGTCACTTCCCAAATTGACTACGGAAATGTCCTATATTTAGGTGCAGCAAAAAAAGGAATAATGAAGGTACAATCTATGCAAAATGCAGCAGCACACCTTGTGCTGAACCTGCTAAAAAGAGCATCCATATCAAAAGCCTTAGCCAGGCTCCATTGGCTGCCAGTTGAGAAGAGAATATTGTTTAAAGCAATGTGCCATGGCCATCGTATTCTGGCAAAGAAAGGGCCACTATAACTTCAGACCCTGATGAAAACTCACATACCCAACAGAAACCTAAGATCTAAGGATAAAGCATTAGTAACGATGCCCAGAATCAGAAAGGCTAGGATGGGTGGCCGATCTTTTAGATTCTTAGCAGCAAAACAATGGAACACTCTACCAGCAGAAATAAGAACAGACCCAGTTGAAATGACCTTTCGCAGAAGACTAAAGACCTGGCTCTTTCCATCTGCCAGTCTCTACACTTTCCCACAAACTTTTGTCTACAAGTGAGAGGCAGAGCTCTGTCTCTATCCCTCACGGTTTCGGATCTCTGTTTGTCTACTAGAGCAGGCACACACTGGTGGTGTAACCAGGCGCTCTACAAATGGCAAATAATATTAAAGTGAGTCACTATATGGGTGGGTGAGTGGGTGTGTGAGTGACTGTATGGGTGACCAAGTGGCTGTGTAGGTGAGTGAGTGGCTGTTTGAGTGGGTGTTTGGGTAACTGATTGGGTATGTGAGTGGCTATGTTGGAGAGAGAATGTCTATGGGAGTGGCTGTATGGGTGAGTGACTTGGCATATGAATGCTTGTATGGATGTGTGAATGGGTATGTAAGTGGTTGTGTGGGTGTGTGATTAGGTGTATGAGTGGTTGTATTGGTGAGTGAGTTGCTCTGTCGAGAGGCTGTTTGGGTGAGTGAGTGGCTGTATGAGTGAATAAGTGGGTGTGTAAGTAGATGTATGGGTGAGTGAGTGGCTGTGTGAGTTACAGAACGGGTGAGTGAGTGGCTGTGTGAGTAGGTATATGGGTACATGTGTGGCTGTGTAAGCAGGTATATGGGTGAGTGAATGGGTGTATGAGTGGCTCAATGGATGAGTGAGTGGGTTTGTGAGTGATTGTATGGGTGTGTGTGTATGAGTGGGTGTGTGAGTGGGAGCATAAATGGTTCTGTGGATGTCATCAGTATATATATTCACTGAAAAAAAACATAGATTTCAGGCACGTTATAGTTAGAAATTAGCATTTAAAAAACCTTAGAAATTCACTGAAAACACCATAGGTTTCAGGAACGTTATAATTAGTTGGACATTTCTCTCGTACCAAACCATTGAAATTCCCCCGTTATAGTTAGTTCACCTAACTATAACACGCGCACCCGCAATGCACTGCTGATGACGTCACATATTACATCATTCATGACATGGTTAGTGACATCACTGATGACATCTCAAATGACATCACTGATGACATCACTGATGGCATCATCCAGTGACTGTGTTTTAAAAAAAAAGTTAAAATATGTATTTTATATATATGCCAAGGTTTATTGAAGAATGAGTGGGTGTATAAGTGTCTGAATGGAGGATTTGGTAGGTGCGTGACTGACTGTTTAAGTGAGTGATTAAACGTGTCTTACTGAATGCATGGGTTAGTGACTAAACTGTGTGAATGTCAGTATCAGTCTGTCTGTTGTTGTATAAGCTGCTGCATGGGTTGGTCAGTAGCTACATGAGTGTCTATAGGGGTTATCAATTGGTTTCCTGAGTATTTGTATGGGTGCCTGTGTGTGTGTGTGGGTGGGTGGGAGGTGTGTGGCTCTGTGCATAGATGTTGGAGTGGTTGATTCACTGTGTATATGGGTTCAAAAGTGCATGTGAAAACAGCTGTATGGGTGGGTAAGTGTGTGTATGGGTGTGATGGTGAGTGAATGGATGTCTCAATGGTACATGTCCAAATAACTACATATGTAAAAGGCAGTGTATGTGAGAGTTGAAGTATATAAATGACTATACATGAAAGTCAGTGATTGTGATAGTGGCTGTATGGATGAATGTGTACTTGTAACAGTGATTGTATAAGATAGTAAGTATGCATTTGCTTCTGTTTAAATACGTGATGTTTGTGTATAACTGTATAGGTCAGTAAATGGAAGTGTGATTAATTCTTCGCATGACTGACTAGGTGTGTGAGTAGCACTTGATGAGTGGTGGTGTGTGAGTGTCTGTATAGGTATATGAGTGCTTATGATAGTGTTGTATTGATGAGTGACTGCATGTATGAGTGATTGTATGGGTGAATGAGTGGATGTGTGTGTAGACCTCGAAATCAGTGAGTGCCAATGTAGTAACTGGTATTGGTGTGTTGATGGTTTTGAAAATGATAGTCTGTATTTTACAGTGGGTGTATTAAAGGTTATATTAGAGTTTTTCGGAGGTGGATCAGATTTTCATACGGATGATGTCATCAGTGATGTCATTTGAGATGCCATCAGTGATGTCACTGACCATGTCATGAATGATGTAATATGTGATGTCATCAGCAGTGCATTGCGGCGCACGAGTTATAGTTAGGTGAACTAACTATAACGGGAATTTCTATGGTTTTGTACAAGAGAAATGTTCAACTAACTGTAACGTCCCTGAAACCTATGGTTTTTTCAGTGAATTTCTAAGGTTTTTTAAATGTTAATTTCTAACTATAACGTGCCTGAAACCTAAGGTTTTTTCAGTGAATTTCAAAGGTTTTTTAAATGCTAATTTAGAATTATAATGTTTATTAAACCTATGGTTTTTTTCAGTCATTTTGAATTTTTTTGTGATATTTTGTAACTTTAATATCCTAAAAATAGTTGTTGTTATTTTTTTGTTTCTTATTAAAATAATATGTCTTCTGTTTCCTCAAATATTAATATATATATATATATATATTTTTTTTTTTGTTGTTGAAAAAAGTGGAGTCATGCACCTATCATGTACCTATCTCGGTGGGTGTGCGGATTCCCAAACCGCCATATTGGTAAAGTCGTGAAGGATGCGCGTTTCACCTAGCCCACTCCGCTTACGCTTACAGGGAGGGAACTACAACGCTTCATGTCACAGGTCTTCCCTGTAGTGATCTGCTGATCACAGGACTAGTTGTCAGCATGCCACAGCCACTCCCTCATGGCTGGTTTACACCCACACCACACCCATGCAGCACAGGCGTCACAGGACATATGACCCTGCCAATAAAAACGGATGGGTGCACGTGTTCGGCACCATTTACACTCTCTATCTGGGTGTATCCGTGTGCTTATTATGTTGGTGGCAGCCGAGGCACTTTGGCCGACACGGGCCTCCGCAACGTGGCGATGACTTGAGGTGCACAGAGTTGGTGGCAGCCGAAGCACTTTGCCGGACACTGGCCTCCTGCCACGTGGCGATGACTTGAGGTGCACATAGCTGGTGGCACCCGAAGCATTTTGGCCGACATGGGCCTCCCACCACATGGCGATGACTTGAGCTGCACTGAGTTAGTGCCACCAGAGCTGAGCGGTTGTGTAGCCTGCGATGATGCGTAGGCCTCGATACATCATCCTGGCAATCAAGAGCTGATTTGAATTGTGAGCTCGGCTGGACCGCGTTTACGCCAAAGGCAGCTGGCTGTATAGACATGAGTCCTCGGCGCGGTGCAGCAGAATGCGCTGGGGGTCTGTGCTGGGGAATCCAGCGACGGCTGAGGAGGTTGCTCCAGCACGTGGTGGGCCCTCTTGGAGACACGCCGGTGGTGGCAGGTGAGCATTGAGGTCTGAGTGCACAGGGTCGGGCAGTCAGCGCTGGGCGGCGGACTGGTCTGGGGACCAGGGCTGGTATGCTTGCGAAAGATCTAGGAATCATGCACACTGCATGAGAGGTTTGTGACGACATTAGTGTACAGGCCCCATTGGTCCAGTTTTGCCTGCATATTGTTGGAATGCGTGTCGTTCTGTTGCGGTGATTGTGTGCAGTGCCGGCAGGGGGCACATGTAGTACATGTGTGCAGTCAGATGCTCCCAACACGTGCAGGAAGCCTGCTATGGCGTGGTTCCCTTACTTGGTCTCCAGCTGAAACGAAACGTGATGCTTACAGGTGTGGTTAATCCTGCATAATGAGACCGTAACAGAAGTTTGTGTGGTTGTAACATTCCTTTTCTTTCGTACGAAGGTTACGACCACACGAACATCTGTTCCGGTAATTATGTGCAGACTTGATCATACCTGTAAGCATTCCGGTTTGTCCAAGTGCAATGCATTGTACCATATTACGTTTGTGACCATACTATCGCTTTACCATTGTCTTCATTTATCCAACAGGTTTCTGAATACGGAGTTTTGGGGTTTCCAGGACGATCTACAGGTATTTCGATCCACAAATTGATGTTCCCCTTTGCCAATGTCACTCGTTTAATGTTTTTGTGGTGTTAATTTATGTTTTTCTAATAAAGTACTGTTTTTCCACTACTGTTGACTACTAGACTTCATGACCTAGCGCACCCCCATTTCAGTGACTACAATCTTGGATCTGGAGCACAGAGGCGTCAAGCAACGGCTGGGGTTGGGTGTGCAGGAATACTTCGAATTGGGACTAGCGGGTGGTGTTGATACAGGGCCCTACATTGCTTTTGTAGACATGCATCCAAGACGTGTGAGAAAGTTTAATAGGGCTGGCTGTGAGACTCCTCCAACTCTCGCAGTTGTTAGTTGGAAGGTACCAGAGGCCAACAGGTACAGCACAGCCAGCAGCTTTGTCTGCGTAAGGAAATTAATTGTCCGCTGTTTTGGTACCATCAGCCTGTGGACAATGTGGCAGTGTGCACCAACTTGAGAATGGGGCAATAATTCTTTTGCCACTTTTGCTGCGCTAAAGTGTCGATAACTCGGTGATAAGTCCCAACTGTTGGGTTATAGAGTGACTCTAAAATGAGCCATTGTTTTTATTACGACTTTATTGTAACTCATACGAATCACAAGAAAAAAGATGTAAAAACAAGAAAAGTGGGCAGGGTACAAACACCATGACCACCTAGGCCTGATCAGGGGATCCCACAAAAAGCCCCAGGTCCAAAAAAGTATTAAAATGTTTTATTAAAAAAGCGGCTGGGTCTGCTCCTGTATATAATGGACCTAGTCCACCCGGACCAGGCCGGATTTATGCCCCACAGAGCGACACGGCACAATATTAGACGCGCACACGTGGCGGTGGAGGCGATGAGCAAAACTGGAGATCAAGCGGCGCTATTGTTGGCGGACATCGACAGGGCCTTTGACTCCCTGAGCTGGACCTATTTATTTGCCCTCCTCCCTCGCCTCAATCTAGGGCCGCACTTTATGTTCTATATTTGGCTCTTGTATACCGATTTGACGGCCTCGTTGAGGGTGGCGGGGGAGCGTCAGCAGCCTTCCCGATAGGGCGAGGCACTAGGCAGGGGTGCCCCCTCTCGCCTTACCTGTTTGCCCTAGCTATGGAACCGCTGGCGGCATGGGTCCGGATTGATGCGCAGCTGAGGGGTTTTGAATGGGAGGCAGGACCCTCGGACAGAATCGCACTATATGCGAATGACGTCCTGTTCTTTCTTACGAACGTGAACCGGTCCGGGCTGCGGGTCCTAGAAATAATGAGAATCTTTGGAGAAGCTTCGGGACTTTACCTTAAACTGCAGAAATCCACACTTTGTACACTGGGTAACCACTTTGACATCGGGCCTTGGGCCTCGACACTACATAGGGCGGCGGGGGGGTCTTAAGTACCTAGGAGTGTTTTTGACGACCTTGCCGGCAATTGCCTGGGAGCGCAATGTAGTCCCAGTGTGGGATAAAGTGCAGCAGGAGATGAAATGCTGGTCCCCTATGCCCCTTAATATATATGGCAGGTCTGCTATATTTAAGATGGTTGCCCTCCCCCTCATGCTATACCAATTACAGAATCACCCGTACCCAATCCCACCGCAATGGTTCCGACAGGTCAACTCGGCTCTGGGTCAATTCCTATGCGCCGGTGGTGCGTCGCGAGTAGCCCTACAAACCTGCTTTCTATCCACATACTGTGGGGGACTGGCGACATCAGATGTCCTGTCATATTACCAAGCATCCCACCTTGTAGTCCTGAACGATTGGTGGTACGGCGACAGGGGGGATCCGGCATATGCTCTTGAAAGGTACCTAATGGAACCGGACACCCTGCACACGGTCTTATACTCGGCGCAGCTACGTAAGCGACTACCTAAAGCAACACAAGTAGTCTTTCAGATTTGGCGACAATCGCTGCGTCGTATGGGATGGTGGGGAAAACTAACGAGGGAGACCCCACTCTGGCATAATGGGCAACTGCCGGCACTGATGTCACTCCGGGGTTTCGGAGGCTGGGACTCGATAGGAATTTCAGCACTGGGCCACGTCCTACAGGGCGCCACGCTTAAATCTTTTCAGGACCTTAGCACAGAATTTGATATGCCCCGCACACAGTTCTTTCGATACCTGCAGCTAAGACACGCCCTTACACCCGCACTCGCGGGCTTAGAAACTTTGCCCGAATTCAGCCCGATAGAGGCGAAAGTGTTTATGGGGGACCTGGTAGGCAAGAAAATATTCCGGATATATCAGACACTAGTTACACCTTGTTCTTCGGATCTGCAGCCCCTTAGAGATCGCTGGGTGAGAGATGTGGGTGAGCTGGAGGAAGAAGATTGGCCGGAGGCTCTCGAGTCCCCCAGGGGAGCGGCTATAGCCGTCCGCCTACGCCTAATTCAATTTAAATACCTACACCGTGCTTATTATACAAGAGAGAGATTGTGGAGGGCTGGTCTGATTGAGTCCCCAGCGTGCTTGCGGTGTGGCCATGAAATGGGCACTCTCCTACACACGGTGTGGGACTGTAGTGGCCTGGTGCGATTTTGGACTGGTGTGTGGGATTGTCTATCTGAAGTGCTGGGATAGGACCTCCGCCGTACAGCAAAATTGGGCTTACTCCGCGTGTTGGAAGGGGTGGGCGGCAACGTCTACAAACGGCACCTGCTCCTACTAGGCCTTACACTGGCCAAAAGAGATGTGGCGCAGGCCTAGAAAGATCCCAGGGCTCCCAAGGTGGTTGGGTGGAAGAAGGGACTGGACTTTTGCATGGGACTGGAAAGACCGGTGTTTGAGGCCAGAGGCTGTCCCAAAAAACACTATAAAATATGGAAAAGGTGGGCAGACTACAGGGGCCTATGGCTGGAGCCTCCAACACCAGCGGGAGGCGAGGAGGGGCAGTTGTGATGGGCATGTAGAGACAATGATACATATACTGATTCATGTATGATTAACCTATACAGTATCGGAGAGACGTTGTGCAAAAGGAGGGAGGGGGAAGGGAGGGTTGGGAAGTTGGGGTGTGGGGTGGAGGGAACAATATTCTTACAGTCAAATGAATCGCTTACTATGATGTACTGTTATTGTTACAGCTCCTCCGGGGTTCGGAATTGCTGTGATTTTATGCGATCTCTCAATAAAAAGACTTTTGAAAAAAAAAAGCGGCTGGGATCACGAATCCTGAACAAAAAAAAAAAAAAAACGATGGGGCGTATTCTCAAGGACTTATCGCTGAGTTATCGGCACTTTAGCGCAGCACATAATTATCATCCCATTCTCAACCTGGTGAAAACTGCCGATATCGCCACCAATGAAAGCAAAAACGAACGCTAATGATATGCAGAATAGGCGTTCCCGTGCAAAAAAACCACGAAAACACCAGTTCCCGATATTTTCAACGATCAGCCAAATCTGCGATGCGATCCAAAAACAGGCGATAAGCCGCATTAGCAGTAAGAATTTAACATCTGCCTTTTACTGGTGTAAAGCAGGACGACTACCTACAGTATGAAAGGGAGCCCAGCCCAAAGCCACATCTGAAGACCAACACATGCAGCTCCGACACCCAAAAAGGCCACAACATCCACCACCCCCAGGACCTCCCCCCAGACCACCCCCCTACTACCACTGAGGCAGCGCAGTACAGAACAGCGGACCTTCCCAAAATCGCATGGCTCCTCACCCACACAATAGCTGAATGTTGGGAGACGTGGGAACTTGGAACTATGTGTGAAGGAGGCAAGTCACCCATCAATAACAAGGCACACAATGCCAAGTGTAGCGGTGATGTGTTGGACAGACCTCCCTATGCAGACCACAGACCTCTCCATGTGTACATATACTGCTGGTGTTTGTACTGTTGTGGACAGTGGACGCAACCATGTTACCTCAGGCAGTGGGGAAGATCTTGGACATGTAGCTGTGTCGTCCCCTCCTGTAAGCGGAAGCTGAGTGGGCTGGTCCAACGTACGCCACTCCAGCGTAGAAGTGTGAATAAATAGGCCGGGGCTCTGGCCGTAGTTCACTTCTGAGAAGGCCAACGCACCTGCTAGAGCAGCGGCCCTCACCCTGCCAGGAGGCCACCGCCGTGACCGCCAGCCTCCTCGACACAGGCCCCCTGCGAACCTAGCGGCACAGCACCACAGAGTTATGTCTGTACAGACTACTGCCTTCGATGTACACTGCGGACAGCAGGGCTCACAATTCATATCGAGTCGCGATTGCAGATGACGCAGTTCAGTAGGCAACAGACATTGCTCCCAGTGCGGCCTGCCCGGACCCGCATCATCGCAGGCTGCGCACACACTAGTGCTTCAGGTGCCACTAACTCAGGGCACCACAAGTCATCGCCACATAGTCTTATAAAGGCAGAATTCATTAGGCAAAAGGCATTGCTGCCAGTGTGGCCTGCTCGACCACGCATCATCGGAGGCTGCGCACACGCTGAGTGCTTCAGGTACCAATAACTCTGTGCAGCTCAAGTCAACGCTACGTGGCTGTGGGCCCTTGCTGACCGCTGCCTCCGGCCTACACTGCGGTCAGCAATAAAAAATGAGTCTTGAGTCATTCATTGCAGAATCCGGTAGGCAACTAACTATAACGTACCTGAAACCTACACATTTCGACAATGTATTCCATACATATTTCATCTTATGTTCCATACGCCTACACTGCGGTCAGCAGGGCTCACAATTCGAATTCAGTCTTGATTTATTAATTGCAGAGAGAATTGTACTCTATGTCCTCGGTTTTTGTCAAGAGGAAGTGACAAAAACCATTCCTCGATGTCTGTGCTGACTACTGCCTTCCATCTACACTGCGGACAGAAGGGCTCACAATTCAGATCGAGTCACGATTACAGATGACACAGTCCAGTAGGCAACAGACATTGCTCCCAGTGCGGCCAACCCGCACCACCCATCATCGCTGGCTGCGCACACGCTGAATGCTTCTGATGCCACTAACTCAGTGCACCACAAATCACTGCAAACGTGGCCTTACTGAGGCAGAATTCATTAGGGAAAAGACTTTGCTCCCAGTGCGGCCCACCCGAATCACGTATCATCACTGGCTGCGCACACGCTGAGCGCCACTGTTGCCACTAACTCAGTGCACCACAAGTCAACACCACATGGTTGTGGGCCCTTGCTGACTGCTGCCTCCGGCCTACACTGCGGTCAGCAGGTCTCACACATATCCAATCCAATCCTGACCTGCAAGAACATGCCATCATCGCTGGCTGCACACACGCTGAGCTCTTCCGGTGCAACTAACTCTGCGCATCCATGGACCCTTTACGATACAATCTTTTGTGTGTGATTTACGATCTGGTGCCCCTACCTTAGTGCACCACAAGTCATGGACTCTTTATGATTGAATCTCTGTGGGTGACCCAATGATCATGGTTGTAGTTGTTGCCAGCACCAACCATTCCCTGAGGGCGGGCTTACACTCACCGCACAAGCATTCCCGGACAGGCGTCACTGGACATGTGACCCTGGTAATAAAAAGGGGCCAGGCGCACGTGCCCGTAGCCAGTTCCGCTATCTATCTAACTGTGTCTGTGTGTTTATTATGTATGCATGATGGCCCTGGGCCCTACCACATTACATTGTGCTGTTGATTGCACATGCAACCATGTTACCTCTGGCAGTGGGGAAGACCTTGGTTATGTAACTTTGTCTGGGTCATTCTATGAGTACATGCGTAGAGAATGGATGATTAAAGTACTGCAAGGAGAGTGTATGGTGAATGTAGAAGTGCTTGGGAATTGGCCGAGTGATTGGATAAGTACATATGTTGGCAGAGCCTAACCCCCAAGCATGAGCTTGGCTCTAATTGGCTGCCAACCAAGCGCCATGATGCTCCCTTCGGAGCGAACGTTGCGCTTTAGAAATACCCCCTCAAATATCAAATATCAAACCCCGGCGGAGCGTCACGATTGCAAACCAAGCCTCGGGAGAGGCGATGCTATGCACAGAGCGTGAGTAGGCACCGCGCCGGTTCCTGAGGCTCCCTACGGGATCCCCACAGCCTTTGCTCTAATACCCTAGGTTCCCGCCCACTAAAATCTGGGCCACTAGCTAGCAGGAATACCGTACGGATGCCTTGAAAACAGAGTCCAGGAGCTTGGAATTCTCATTGTGGTATACTGCATTCTCATTCAGTGGATACCCTCCCAGGTTGTTGATCTCTGGATCAAGGAATTCTGACAGTTGGATCCACGGAAGAGGTCCAGAATCCTATCTGCAAGATGTTCCCAGCCCCACAGCTGGATCATTGACATACTGCAGACAGAATCGATGGAATTTGGTAAGCGCAAGCGGAGTCGGCAGAGCCGGGGTACGCCAGTCAGGGGCGCAACTAGAGCCAAGTTTTGGGGGAGGCTGATAAAAATTTCCAGGTGGGGGGCTAATTCTTCCAGTCATAGGCAGAGTGGGGATGCAGGAGCTTTAAGAAGGGGTGAAAACACAACAAAGCCTCATTAACAGGTAAGTGGTCTTTTAAAGACCTGTGAAGTACTTGGGTGCTGTGCTGAGAGCTGCGCACGCTGCGCGTTCACACTAGAGTGCCGCGCTGAGAGCCACGCACCCAGCACATAAACACTAGGGGGGTCACGCTGAGAGACACGCACCCAGCACGTTCACACTAGGGGTCGTGCTGAGCGCCGCGTTAGGATCGCCACTCCAAACTTTTCTAAAAAAGAAATGGTCCACTTTCATTCATTTATATTTGCCCCGAGGACCCCATCCCCTGGGGCATGCTCAATTCTTGAATGTTTTTATTAATAATTAGGAAGGGGTGCAGTATGGTCCCCCTTCCCTTGTCCACTTCTGTCGCCGGGGACCCCATCCCCTGGGTCCTGGCCTCTTCGTTGGAGACCGCGGGGGAGCCCCTATGCCCCCACGGTCCCGCCGGCTCCCGGCCTCCTGCGAGAACCAGCATTGCTTTTGGGCAAGGGGAGCTGCTAACATGCAGCTCCCCTTGCCCATAAGCAATCCTGCTTTGCTTCATTGAAGCAAATCCTCCTCTCACTTCAACAAAGCAAAGCAGGGTTTGGTATGACAGGGCGGGAGACTTGCTTCCATCCTGTCATAGCAAATAACAATGTCCTGGGCGTGGGCTCCCAGGGATATTGCAGGAGCTGGCCGTGGGGGGTGGGGTCCCCAGGGCCATCAAGGGCTCCAGGAGGGGGCGGGGCGGCCCCCCTCCCTCTATTTTCAAAGCCCCGGGGAGGTAGTGGTCCCCAGGGCTTTGGGGGGCCTGCTAAGCCCCCCATATTTAATTAAAGCCGCGGGGGTGGCGATCCCCGGGGCTTGGGTGGACTCCGGCCCCTCAATAATTACAAAACAAGCCCCAGGGAGGTGGCGGTCCACGGGGCTGCGAGATGGCTGTGTGCCCTCCCGTACCTAATTTACATATCCCCGGGGAGGTGGCGGTCCCCAGGGCTGCGGAAGCCCCGCAGGCCCCTGCAATATAATTATACGATTGCCCCCGGAACCTGGCCCACCCGGGGGCTCACTTAAATGAAGTGGGGGAGGCCCGCTTCATTTTTTAAAAACTTTTTCGGCCGGATTCGCGCACCCAGCGCGCATTTGGACGTTTAAAAAAAATGTTTGGGCCTGGGGGTCCTTGTGGAACCCCCAGAGCAGGACTAGGGGGTCTGTGTGTTTCTACCCTGCCCCCTTTTCTTCTTTTTTAATCTTTTTTGGACTGTTTTCTTGTGACTCGGTTCCACCGAGTTACAAGAGGGCTGCCAACACTTCCTAGTTTGGAGTCTTGGCAGTCAATCACAGTGATGCTCGTGGTCGTGACAGCCAATCACAGTGAAGCTCATGTTTGGTCGGATGCACAAACCCACCACTGCCCCAAATATCGAAACTTTTATTTTTTTGAATTTCTCAGCAACTACTGAACTGATTTACACCATTTAAAAAAAAGGTCGCTTTCTGAACCAAGCACTACCTTTTTGCCAAATTTGGTGTAATTCCGTTCAGCAATTCGGGCTGCAGCCTGTAATAAAATTTCCTATGGAAATTAACATGGAGAAAACACTTTTAGGGACCCCCCCCCCTTTTTTCTCAGTCCCCGCATGATGAATCACTCCCATACTTTCAGGATAGGAGCTGACCTGGATAGACCTTTTTTTTATTTAGAATTTCGCGAACATTCGTTATCTGCAAATCAAGAAATGCTTTTCCTATGGAAACTAGGTTCTAACTAAAGGTAATATATATATATATATATTCACTGAAAAAACCATAGGTTATAGACCATATATAGTTAGGAATTAGCATTTAAAAAACCTTATTTTACTCACACAAAACCATTGAAATTCCATATATAGTTAGTTGCAATAACTATATATCGCGCACCCGCAATCCACTGCTGATCATGTCACATATTACATCATTCATGACATGGTCAGTGACATCACTGATGACATCACTGATGACATCTCAAATGACATCACTGATGACATCACTGATGACAACATCCAGTGACTGTAAGTTTCTGTAAAGTTAAAATATGTCTTACATATTGAAGAATGAGTGGATGTATAAGTGTCTGGATGAAGGATTTAGTAGGTGCGTGACTGACTGTATGAGTGAGTGATTAAATGTGTCTCACTGAATGCATGGGTTAGTGACTAAACTGTCTTAATTTGTGCATCATTATGTCTGTTGTGATGTAAACTGCTGCATGTGTTGATCATTAGCTATACGAGAGGCTATATGTGTTATTAATTGGTTGCCCAAGTATTTCTATGGGAGATTGAGTTTGTGTGGGGGTGGCTGGAAGGTGTGTGACTCTATGCATAGATGTGTGAGCAGTTTATTCACTAGGTGTATGAGTTCAAGACTGCATGTGGAAACAGCTACATGGGCAGTTGACTGTGTGCATGAGTGTATTGATGAGTGAATGGATATCTCAATGCTACATGTCATAGTAAGTACATATGTTAAACACAGTACATGTGAGAGTTGGCATATATAAATAACTGTGCATGAGAGCCACTGAATGAGTGAGTGGTTGTATCGATCATTGTGAACTTGTATCAGGGATTGTATAAGAGAGTAAATATGTGTTAGTATATGTTTCAATAAGTAAGGTGTGTTTAACTGTATAGTTGAAGAAATGGAGGTGAGATTGTTTCTTTGCATGACTGACTGGGTGTGTGAGTAACTCCATGGATGAGTGGCAGTGTGTGAGTGTCTGTATACACTGAGTGTATCTAAGGTTATATTAGAGTCTGAAGAGGTTTATCGTATTAGCACAAGAATGATGTCAAATGAGATGTCATCAGTGATGTCATCAGTGATGTCATTTGAGATGTCATCAGTGATGTCATCAGTGATGTCACTGACCATGTCATGAATGATGTAATATGTGACATGATCAGCAGTGGATTGCGGGTGCGCGATATATAGTTAGTGCAACTAACTATATATGGAATTTCAATGGTTTTGTGTGAGTAAAATAAGGTTTTTTAAATGCTAATTCCTAACTATATATGGTCTATAACCTATGGTTTTTTCAGTGAATTTCAATGGTTTTTTAATAGCAAATATCATAAGCTGTCGAATGTCAAGTACGTGGTAAGTAAAAACATTTTCGTGTTTATGCACACTGATCTGCTTTGAATGCTGCCCCCCACCCCTCATTTCTATTAGGAGTACTCTCTCTTTGCAGATAGTGAAGGGTAGTTAACGCAGGCCTTTGCCCCCGTTGCCCCCGTTGTAATCCGTCGTGCCTGCTTCTCTCTCCATTTGATTGATTGTTCTCTTTGGTTCATTCTCTATTTACAAACAAGCACAGAGTCGCAATACTCTGTTTAGTCTTTGCAGATAGCGAAAAATCGTGTAAAAAAACAAAAGGAATCGAGCAAAATCAGTAGGCCACTAATGGGATCTCTTTTTGACCTCCCTAAAATAGAAACATTAGGAACAACCTGTTGATAATACCAATGTGTATGTACATAAGCGGCGTTCATTTGTGTTCACAGTACCCCTTGTTGATTGTTTGAATCGAGCATTGAATTGTTCGAAGTTGATTCTCTTAAGAATCTTCTCTGCCTGCAAACGAGGAAGAATAGGAATATTCTCTCTCCCTTTGCAGATAGTGAAGGGTAGGTAACGCAAACCTTTAACACGTCGTGCCTATTTCGTTCCTCATTGATTGATTGTTTCCCCAAACATTGACTGTTTGGGAATTGGTTCTTTTTGGAGGTATTCCCTGTTTGCAAATATACGTAGGAAAATCTTTGCAAATAGTGAAAGGGTACGTAATGCGGACCTTTCTCCCCCGTTGTAATCTGTCATGCCTATCTACTCCCCACTGATTGATGCACCTGTTTCACCCGGACCATTTACTAGAGATACGTCATCTGGCCCGACCAGAGAGCACCCCTAGTGAAAAGGACATATGCAATAATAACGAAGTGATCACTGTATCCTGTTAACAGAAACTTTAGCATGAAACAACCTGGAAAGAAAAGAATAGGAAAACGAAAATCAGTAGGCCACTGATGAACATGAACTTTTATTAAACAACGAACAAAGAAACGATAACATAACGTAATGATAAAACCTATTAATGTCCTAGAAACAAGAAAACGTTAAAATATGCCAGTGGTGAGAGACCAGAAAAACAGTAAGAGAAACCAAATCACCCCTCGCTGTCCCACCGCCTGCCACGCCAAAAAAATCGATAGACTAGGGAAAATGCAAGTCAGTAGAACATCCGCCCCCACTCTGGAAACTTCCAAGGTGGGGCAGGGTTGCGGCTACGCCCAGCCGGGAGCAGCCCATATAAGGCGGGTCCTGCTGCCACGCCTCGGCCAGGAGATCCTAACGTAGGGTGTAGCCGGAGGAGAGGCCGAGGCCAGCGGGACCCGGCCAGGGGATTGCCTTTACAACGCTGAACAGTTGCAGGGGGGGGGAATGTCTCCTCGACCCTCCCCTCTCTCTCCCAGTCCGGCCGCGGTGGCCCTTGACAGTTTCAGGTAGTCCCGCCACATGCTCTTCCGGTCCGGCCACCAACGGTCGGGGGGCCGAGGCCGACGGGATCCGGCTGCAGCCGATAAACCAAGAAACCCGTTCATGGGGCCAGAGCCAGGGGCGTCCGGCCGACATCTACCGGAAGCCCGGCCCGAAGACGGACGGGACACTTCTTCTTTCTTGAATAATGGCTGCGACAACACTGGGGGGGGATGTCTTGCACATGCCTCCGACCCCCCCCCCTCGTCCTCATCGCCTGGTCCGGCCATAACAAATCTCAAGCGAGACGCCGTGGGGTGCACTGGGAGGGAGAGACGGTGCGAACAGGCCTCTCCCGCCTCCCCAGGTGGAGGCTTCCCAGCTGCACCCTCAGCGCTCCAGGCGCCCGGAAAAGGGTTCTTCTACTGTGGCCATGCTGCAACGTCTCGCCCGGCAGGGTGGAGCCCGTCCGCTCATTTGACCCCGCGATCGCCAGTAGCTACCGAACTCTCAAAATGGCGGTCGACCTGGCAAGAGCGGGCCCAGCATAAAGAAATGGCCCGGTCACTGGTTGACTCCACCACCGTAGTCCTCCACGACCTTGAAGATTCTAGAGGAGCCGCGGGAGTCTCCGACCCCCGATGGGGAATGACTGCCATGATCGCCCGTGGAGTGACGAAACTGTATCCGCGGGACGTCGGCGCTCCTATGCTGGCGCCAGCCTCACTTTGAATTACTAGAATCCTGCAGACCTCAGTTCCGGTGAAAGCACAGTGTGACCCGGTAGGAAACATTGTTGCACCCCCTCCCCTTTTTGACTGATAGTTCAAACCACCGATCCTTTCCTTTGCCCTTTTAACGGAACTTTGGACTGCCTCCCCCTCTTTTACATTTTCTAGAGAAAACAAAACATTAACCACTACATTAGCATAGCAGTTGACACCAGAACTGTATTCAAATTGAAAACCAACAACATCTTCAACAGAATCCTTTTTGTTTCTGCTGTGACCCTGCTACAGCACAGGCATTGTCCCCAGCAGTAATTCTGCAATGCCGGTAAGAATAGCTGTGGTGCCTACTGGACTCACTCACCCCCGCGGCGCCCCACGCCGTTATTTGCTGGGCGGCAACTTACTAGACATCACTTTCGTGCCATCTAGATTTCAGCGCGTTCTGCTGCCTTGGAACTATTCGCACAACAGACTGCTACTGACGACCCACCCCCAGGCAACATCTTCTGAATTTTCATAATTTGAAAGAACTAGTAACATGTCCTCATCAGGAATTCAAAAGAAATTGCCACGGTCTCTTCGTTGTTTAAATGTTTTTACTGTTTTTGTTTTGTTGTATATATTTATATGTTATTAAAGTTTTATATTCCTACTACTTTGTTGGAGTGCTATATATTTTTAATGTGACACATAATTGTAAAAACTTTGATGTACAAAGAGTCATTCCTGGAATCTTCCGCTTCAGGCTCGGTCCCCTCCCCAATCACAATACAGGATGGATTTCAGATAGTAGGAACACGTGTGGTGTGACGGAT
The DNA here is from genome assembly GCF_964261635.1 of Lissotriton helveticus. Taxonomy (NCBI): domain Eukaryota; kingdom Metazoa; phylum Chordata; class Amphibia; order Caudata; family Salamandridae; genus Lissotriton; species Lissotriton helveticus. The sequence goes on along the minus strand of NC_136071.1, from coordinate 298,077,896 downwards.
CTCATCGGGTGTGGGCCTTGATCTACTATAACTCCTTTGAAGAGGGGTGATTCTTTACAGCTGGGGCCATAAACTACATCTGCAGGGCTAGGTGATAGCCTGGACAATCGGACACAGAGGAAGAGGAGTGTCAGAGGGTGCGGTAGTGAATAGGGCGAAAGGGAGGTGTCGGGCGGGCACAGAGTGTGATTTTCAGGGAAGAGCAGCGCAGATGGGGGGAGGTTTATTGCCGATGCATAAGACAGAGAGCGGGGGTGACCAGTGCCTGGGGAAGATGCTTGCGAGGGTGGGGAGCCATGCTACGAATCGACAGCGTGCAGAGAGTGGGTCTGGTCAAGGCATCTAAAATGGCTGCCGTGCACGACAAAAGTGTGGCATTTCAAAAAAGGCAAGATGGCGCAGACAATGTTTTTCAACACTTCCTCATTTCCTTCGAATCGAACGTTAACAGACGTTGGTGCATATTACCAAAGTTAAGCGATATTTATCGCTAACGATGCTTACCAACGAATTTTTTACCGCTAAGCATCGTCAGAAATTATCGAAGATAAACCTTGCTATTATCAAGGTTTATCGCAAATGCGATAATAAACGGCCGCAATGCATGAATATCGCTAAAAAGTCAGCGATATTCATGCATTACCGAGCTAATGCTCTTAGCCATGTTATCCACCTCCCATTGGATAACATGGCTAAGAACTGCTCAGGGCAGGTGTTACTTTTTGGAGATATTCGCGCTTAGCGCGAATATCTCAAAGTTGGTAATAGGAGATAGATATCTTGCATGTTGTAATGCAAATTATTGTGGTATATGGAACTCATACCATAATCTCTCAGGAAAGCAGAAACTGATCCTTTTGGGACCGCCTAAAAAGGCCTAGGGGGTGAGGGGTACTCTACTTTGCCCCCTTTTCACGTTCCGAACTATTTTATTTTACTCTCTTCTGTAATTACACAAAATAGCAGCGATAAGATGCATCGGAGACACACAGTGAGAGAAAGGAGGCCGGAGATGAAGAAGAGATGTCAAATACACATTGGAGATAATATAGTGGCAGAAGGGAAGTAAATATGAGTAAACTTACCATGTAACATAAAAATGTTGCACTCTATACTATAAGTCTCATTTTATACTACAATCACTTCGCTACAACCTTATAAATTAAAAATAAAAATGAATAATGTCTCAAACAATTTTTGATTTCTAAATATAAATTTATTCTTCAGAATTTTCTAAATTTGAAAGAACTAGTAACATGTCCTCATCAGCAATTTCCTCATGAAAAGTCTGCAATGATGATTCTTGTAACTCTATGGTCTCCAAACATTCGATAAATTCGCCATCAACAGATTGATCAAAAAAATCATTCAAGTCATCTCCTCCTTGTGACAATATTTCATTATTGGTCCTGTCAATTTCAATCAATGTAGTGGAATCATTCAAGTCATCTCCTCGTGACAATATTTCATTATTGGTGCTCTCAATTTCAATCAATGTAGTGGAATCATTCAAGTCATCTCCTCCTTGTGACAATATTTCATTATTGGTGCTGTCCATTTCAATCAATCTAATGGAATCATACAAGCCATCTCCTCCTTGTGACAATATTTCATTATTGGTGCTCTCAATTTCAATCAATGTAGTGGAATCATTCAAGTCATCTCCTTGTGACAATATTTCATTATTGGTGCTGTCCATTTCAATCAATCTAATGGAATCATACAAGTCATCTCCTCCTTGTGACAATATTTCATTATTGGTGCTCTCAATTTCAATCAATGTAGTGGACAATTCAAAAGAAATTGCCACGGTCTCTTCATTGTGAGCCATTTTATTTTGAAATTGCTTGCTGTAAATTGCAGAAAAAAATAATCACTTTCATTTATCGTTTTTAGTAATACATAATATAAAACTAACTTTATCAAGTATTTAGTATAACAGAAGGACTGCAAATAAATAACAGAAAACATTTTTCAAATTATCTTCAAGTGTACTACATAGTTCCCCTTACAAATTAACAACTCACCTTTTTAAAAGTAGGAGAAGTGTTAGTACTGTGTAAATCAAACACCAGAAATTCACCACCAAAAATTCCTCACAAATGTACCTCAGACAGTAGTATCACAAAATGGCTGTGGTTTCCTCTCATTTGACATATATACATAACCAATTAACTTTCATCACACACAAATACAAAACCAAAGTAACATTTTAATTGGTTCTAAATTTCAACGCTTTCAAATGTGTTTTCCCCATGCAATTTTCCATAGGACATTTACATACGTCTACAGCCTGAATGGCTGAACGGAATTACACCAAACTTGGCAAAATGGTACATCAAAGCTAAGAGGTCAGGAAGGATCTACTATGCCCCCTTATGGTCATTTCCCCCTTCGCTTTGGCCTCCTCTTGTCTCTCAATCCTACCGAGAGACAAGATGGCGGCCGCTACGGACTGTTTGGAATGTTGACAGACGCCGGAGAACCAATCAGCTTCGCAAAGCTCCGTAACGCGAAAAGTACACGAAGCGGAGCGCTGTTACAGATATATATCTTTTTTTGAACGTTAATTTCTCAAAATCCACTGGAGCACACATATTGAGACCTAGCAAAGGCACATCGGGCTACCAGTCCCTAATATTTTACCAAGTTTCGTGCAAATCCATTCAGCCGTTCGATTATTATTATTATTTTTTTTTTTTGCCCCGCGGGGCCCTTTTAAAACCTCCACATCAAACCTAGGGGGTCAGCGAGGATCTACTATGCCCCCTTATGGTCATTTGCCCCTTCGCTTTGGCCTCCTCTTGTCTCTCGATCCTACCGAGAGACAAGATGGCGGCCGCTACGGACTGTTTGGAATGTTTACAGACGCCGGAGAACCAATCAGCTTCCCTTCACAAAGCTCCGTTGCGCGAAAAGTACGCGTACTGGAGCGCTGCCCGGTCCGCTGTTACAGATATATATCTTTTTTTAAACGTTAATTTCTCAAAATCCACTGTAGCACATATATTGAGACCTACAAAAGGCACATCGGGCTACCAGTCCCTACAATTTTGCCAAGTTTCGTGCAAATCCATTCAGCCGTTCGGGCTAAAAGTGAGGCCAACCGCCCTATGGAAAACTCAATGTTAAAAACACGTTTTGGGACCCCCCTTTTTTCTCGACCCCCCCTGGACGAACCCCCCCCCAATTTTCAGGGGCTGCTCAGAAACAAAATGTGCCATTTTCCTGAAAATTTCAGCCAATTCCGTCCACAAACGCCAAAGTTATTTGACATAGAATTTTCAAAAATCCCATAGAGAAAAAATCCTAACTATATATACCTACTGGCGACCGCCAGTAGGTAATATATATTACCTACTGGCGGTCGCCAGTAGGTATATATAGTTAGGATTTTTTCTCTATGGGATTTTTGAAAATTCTATGTCTAATAACTTTGGTGTTTGTGGGCGGAATTGGCTGAAATTTTCAGGAAAATGGAACATTTCGTTTCTGAGCAGCCACTGAAAACTTGGGGGGGGTTCGTCAAGGGGGGGCCGAGAAAAAAGGGGGGTCCCAAAACGCGTTTTTCCCATGTTAATTTCCGTAGGGCGGTTGGCCTCACTTTTAGCCCGAACGGCTGAATGGATTTGCACGAAACTTGGCAAAATTGTAGGGACTGTTAGCCCGATGTGCCTTTGCTAGGTCTCAATATATGTGCTCCAGTGGATTTTGAGAAATTAACGTTCAAAAAAAGATATATATCTGTAACAGCGCTCCGGGTAGCGCTCCGGTTCGCGTACTTGACGCGTAACGGAACTTCGCGAAGCGAAGCTGATTGGCTCTCCGGTGTCTGTCAACATTCTAAACAGTCCGGAGCGGCCGCCATCTTGTCTCTCGGTAGGATCGAGAGACAAGAGGAGGCCAAAACAAAGGGGGAAATGACCATAAGGGGGCATAGTAGATCCTCCCTGACCCCCTAGGTTTGATGTGGAGGCTTTAAAAGGGCCCCGCGGGGCAAAAAAAAAAAAAAAAAATGTTTTTTTTCGGGGGGTGCGCCCGGTACGCGTAACGGAAAGCGGACTGGGGAGCGTACTACAAGGAAACAAGAATGATTGACTTTTAACTTATTGTATGTTTATAGACTTTTTTTTTTTTTTTTCTGCTGAGTGACGTCTCGGCCTATCTCCACGGGATGCAGTCCCTACCATCTCGGCGTTTAAGCCCAGGGGGACCGGTAGTGTGGGAGAGATAACGTCTGTTAACGTTCGATTCAAAGGAAATCAGGAAGTGTTGAAAAACATTGTCTGCGCCATCTTGCCTTTTTTCAAATGCCACACTTTTGTCGTGCACGGCAGCCATTTTAGATGCCTTGACCAGACCCACTCTCTGCACGCTGTCGATCCTTAGCATGGCTCCCCACCCTCGCAAGCATCTCCCCCAGGCACTGGTCACCCCCGCTCTCTGTCTTATGCATGGGCAATAAACCTCCCCCCATCTGCGCTGCTCTTCCTTGAGAATCACACCCTGTGCCCGCCCGACACCTCCCTTTCGCCCTATTCACTACCGCACCCTCTGACACTCCTCTTCCTCTGTGTCCGATTGTCCAGGCCGGTCCCAGGCTATCACCTAGCCTTGCAAATGTAGTTTATGGCCCCAGCTGTAAAGAATCACCCCTCTTCAAAGGAGTTACAGTAGATCAAGGCCCCCACCCGATGAGATCCGTCACACCACACGCGTTCCTACTATCTGAAAACCATCCTGTATTGTGATTGGGGAGGGGACCGAGCCTGAAGCGGAAGATTCCAGGGATGCCTCTTTGTACATCAAAGTTTTTACAATTATGTGTCACATTAAAAATATATAGCACTCCAACAAAGTAGTAGGATTATAAAACTTTAATAACTTATAAATATATACAACGCAACAAAAACAGTAAATACATTTAAACATTTTTTTGAAAAAAGAAGCAACAATGGTCAGTAGCTGTGTTTTGTGCGAATAGTCCCAAGGCAGCACAACGTGCTGAGTTCTGGACGGCACCCAGGTGATGTTACCTGGGTGCCGCACTGGTTTTTGGTATCCTACAATGCAGCTCCGAAAAACGGCGTGGGGCGTCCCGGGGGGTGCGGGGGGAGGCCTCGTCAGTAGCGGTCTGTTGTGCGAATAGTCCCAAGGCAGCAGAACGCGCTGAGATGTGGATGGCACCCAGGTGATGTCCAGTAAGTTGCCGCACTGGTTTTGGTATCCTACAATGCTGCTCCGAATAACGGCGTGGGGCGCCCCGGGGGGGGGGGGTGAGGCGGCGTGAACGGGCCTCCCCAGGTGGAGGCTCGTCTGCTGTAGTGGGCCGCCCCTTTACCGTTTCAGTTGCCATTCCGCCCGCTTTTGGTACACTGTGCCAAAATCTGCCATTCAGCTGAGTTGCGCCCACTCTTGCGGTGCAGCGATAGGCGGCTGCCACAGGACTCTCAAAATGGCGGCCGGCTCTTCAGATTTGGGCGTGGTCCACTGAAATGGCCCTGGGACACCTTGGAACTCGGACGCTTGTCTGCTAGGTCTTGGACCCCATTCTCGAAAGCGTCCCCTCAGCCTTGAAGATTCTACAAAAGTCTTGGGGGCCCCCGACTCCTGCAGGCTTCCGGTGGGGAGCGGCTGCCATGATTGCTCGCGGAATGACCACGACGGAGCCACGAGATGGTGGTGCTTTCATGCTGACGCCAGCTTCAGTCTGAAACATCCAGAAACAAGGTGGGGCTTTCATCGTTTGGGAAAAAAAAAATGTTTTAATCCAATGAAAAGTGTTATTTTTAGGTCATATGATCAAGCCTTCCATCATTAGGAAACCAAAAGTAAAATGAACCAATGAAAAGTTTTATAAACAAGTCACATGACCTGTTATGCGGCATAGGGCTATAAAAAGCGTAGAAAATCCGTTGGCACGTGAGGCGGCGTCAGTAGCGGACCGATGTGCGAATAGGCCAAAGGCAGCACAACGCGCCAAGATCCGGATGGCACCGAGGTGGTGTCCAGCAAGTTGCTGCACTGGTGTGGCCATCCTACAATGCTGCGCCGAAAGTCGGCGTGGGGCGCCCCGTTGGCCTGTGAGTTCGCGTCAGTCAGTGGGGGCTGTTTGAGGATCTGACTGCATTGGAAAGCAATGTGATGCTGTGCGTCGCCCCCAAGATGGAGGTTCCTCGGCTGCAGTGGGGCGCCCCTTGGTGTTTCACTCGCTATGCAGCTGAGTTGCGTGCGCACTTGCGGCGAATAGGCCGAAGGCAGCACAACGCGCCGAGATCTGGATGGCACCGAGGTGGTGTCCAGCAAGTTGCCGCACTGGTGTGGCCATCCTAAAATGCTGCGCCGAAAGTCGGCGTGGGGTGCCCCGTTGGCCTGTGAGGTGGCGTCAGTAGCGGACCGATGTGTGAATAGGCCGGAACCAGCACAAGGCGCCAAGATCCGGACGGCACCGAGGTGGTGTCATAGTTGAGAGTTCTGAGCAGCGCTTGTAACACTGTCTGAAGCTTATTTGCACCTGCTGCAGCTTCACTATTGCCCTGGTGTGGCCTAAGATCGCCCATGACATAGGCGGCCGCCTCCCGGGGTCCGGCGGAACTTTTTTCCTTTTCCTTTGTGCATCTTGTCCCACAATCCGTTTGACCTGAAGACACGACCAGGTCCCTGAATGTGTGCAGGGGGACGCTATTGATTGAATCAAAATGGCGGCTTCACACAAAGCTGACTCAAGCATTGCTGCTGATGCTATACAGACAAAAACTGGTTTTCAGTTTGTACATTCTTCAGGATTTTTCCATCCAAGGCTGGTTGAGAGTTTGTAGTACAATGGCTTCAGATTTTCAACATACTACTCTTCAACATTCTTCCTAAATGTAACAATGTGAGACTCACTAGGAGAACGGTGTAGTGAGGGCCACAAACGGCTGTTTATCTTTCCTTTCAAAATGCTGCCAACAATATTTTCGGAATGGAAGACACCACAAGGCGCTGAGATTCGGTTGGCACCGAGGTGGTGTCCAGCAAGTTGCCGCACTGGTGTGGCCATCCTACAATGCTGCGCCGAAAGACGGCGTGGGGTGCCCGAAGGGGGGCGGGGAGGCGGCGCAAACGAGCCTCTCCCACCTCTCCAGGTTGAGGCACTTCATCTGCAGTGGAGCGCCGTCTAGCTGAGTTTCGCCCGCTCTTGCTGCTACAGCGACAGGCGGCTGCAACAGGACTCTCAAAATGGCGGCCTGTTCTTTGGGTTTGGGCCTGGTCCACTAAAATGGCCCTGGGACACCTTAGAACTCGGACGCTCGAATTTTTTTTCCTTTCCTCTACTGTCATGCTTGCCTGCTACAAACCAAGGCGCCGTCCACATTCAAATGCGGGGTTGGCAAAACGGAGAAAACCCTGGTTGGCGAGAGAGCGTTCTCTGGGGATGCGCGCGCACCTGCGCATGCGCAACGACGACTGTACAGTATTTAGGCCCGCCTAGCACTCCCGGAAGTGCTTCACGTTTAGCCAGTACCAGTGTTTTGTTCCGGGTCACTGGTGGGTTTCGTCCGAGGAGCTAGTGGTGGCGTTACGGCGTTTTCCGCATTTCCGCGTTTCCGTGAGTACAGGCGTTATTGTCCTCTCGGTATCCATTCTTTGTTATTTAAGTATTTTGTTACACCCGATGAAGGATCGAGCTTAGTCCTTTGTACCAGTATCTTGTTTTCTTTCGTTTAGGATTTTCATCCTGAATCCTACGATTGAGCTCTGTAGTTGTCCGCATGGTTTATGGAGCACAGTGCTTAAGGCATCCGGTTCTTGCCGCTATTAGTGGTGCCGTTTTCTTTATTAAGAGCAGAGTTATTCTTTGGTCTGCTTACTCCTATCGAGCGTACCTCGTGAATCTAACTAGGAGCTCAGTATTGGAGTAGTTTCACCTTTGGCTTTTGGATTCTTATCCTAGAGGTGTGTTCGCTACTAGAATAGATTAATCTTGGCATTGCTTTAACCCTTCAAACATTGATCACCTTTTCTTGTTTCCAGAGTATCCCCTCACGTTCCAGTTCATTTATACTTACACACAATAGGGGGAACAGCTACACACCTGGCGCCTTCTAGGTACACATACCGCTCTATTTTTCTCCCTCTTATACAACTATCTTAGACCAGACATAGGGAGGGAACTGTATTAATGCTGTTACTTTCTCTCCAGTCACAGTTCTGATGTTCAAGAACCTGGCCCGAAGATTGAAGGTTGCTGTGTCTTCCCTACCTTTCCTTGTTTTGTTTCCCCCTTGTCCCCCTGATTATCACTTGTGTGTCAGTGCTATAGCTGGCATCGAGGGGTGATAGGGGTGACATTGGGTACTATTCTACGAGCTCCTCGGCACTCCTGAGACAACAGGTCTTCGGCACGACATCTACATGCAAAAAAGGTAAATGCCCGGTACGTTACCTGCCTCATCTGCCACGATGTACTCTCCAGAAGAACCGAAAAAAAATATAGTTATGGTAATTATACCATGCATCGTCATATGGAGAGGTGGCACCGATTAATTATAGTGCTGCACAAAAGAGAGATTTGGAGGACAACCCCCGACCTGCCAGTACATTCACCAAAGAAGTGGCACTGACAGCATCAGAGGCAAGGGAAACGGTCCCAAATATTCAGAAGAACTTTGGAAAGATTAAAATGACATGTTTAGATTGTGGCAAATTAATTTCATGTGGACAGATGAGTGTTACTCTAATAAATACAGCATATGAACATCATCATAGTCGATGGTTGGTGGAGACATTTTGACTATATCCTGGACCTGCCCGTCCTCCTCCTTGTTGTGTACTGGTTGCACAACCTTGATATCACGAGATACGTATGCAGTTTTGAAGCACATGGCGGGCGGGGACGAGAATTGATTGAATATTTCGACATCCCTATTGATATTAAGTTCTGATGTGTTATTGATTACTGTACTATTGAAAGTTCGAATTAACGTCACCCATGGTACTTGCCCGCAAATGTATATCTAGATAATTTTGTTGTAACTGGCCCTGTCGTATTTTAATTATAAAATGTACGTCCACCGATTCCGCAACTGTTAGACACCTTAGTTCTTGCAACCTAATGGCCCGCCCGTTAAGTTCCTCTACAGTGTAAATGTCTCCTCATCATATACGATTACAGTTTGCTCCGTGGCCGGCCCACGTGGTTATAGGCCCGTATTTGTATACTGACATTTTCACAATAAAGGTTTTTAAAAGAAAACATAGTAGTAGTATTTACATTGGTAAAGTTTTTAATAATAGTCACTGTTTTCGAATCAGTAAAAGGCAAGTGAAATAAAGCAGTCCAATTACATGAAGGGTAAAAGGTATAATACGCAGGAACGCAGTAAAGATAAATGGTCAAGGGCTGTTGTGTTTTCTACTCCTGCAACATAAAGTGATCGATAAGAATCTGATATTCAGGCGTATCGGCGACTAAGACAGCAGGCCGAGCCTCTTTTGCTCAACGGCTCCGTCATGGGACGAAGAAACGCCCTTTTTCTCGAAAAAGGAATATATTTTTCTTGCAGGACAGTTGTAAATTTTCCGGGAAAGTACATTAGCTTGGAACATTATAACATATATGTTTAAGAAAAAATAATGTTCGAAAGTAATAAAAAGTGTAATTTTTAGGTCATATGACCAAGCCTTTCATCATTAGAATAAGAAAAGTAAAATGAACCAATGAAAAGTTTTATTAACAAGTCACATGACCTGTTATGCTTACGTTACGCGCTGCACGCCGCGCCCCGGATCGCTTCCGGGAAGCTGCGCTTCGCGCACCGGAGCACTTCCGGATGCGCTAACGCGGCGCGCCATATGACGCATTACGCGACAACGCAGGTCCAGAATATAGTCAAAATGTCTCCACCAACCAGCGGTCGGAACACAACCCCTTTCAGCAGGCTAAATAGTTCTGTTAAATGACAACAGAAGGGACAGGCAACAAGAACCATCAGTCAAAGAGGGGAGCGCAAGTTCTTCTCTACCGGGTCACGTTGGGGCGCTACCGGAACTGATCGAATTGGTAGTCTACAGTGTTTCTGGATGTTTCAGACTGAAGCTGGCGTCAGCATGAGAGCACCACCATCTCGTAGCTCCGTCGTGGCCATTCCACGAGCAATCATGGCAGACGCTCCCCACCAGAAGCCTGCGGGAGTCGGGGGCCCCCAAGACTTTTGTAGAATCTTCAAGGCTGAGGGGACGCTTTCGAGAATGGAGCCCAAGCCCTAGCAGACAAGCGTCCGAGTTCCAAGGTGTCGCAGGGCCATTTTAGTGGACCACGCCCAAATCTGAAGAGCCGGCCGCCATTTTGAGAGTCCTGTGGCAGCCGCCTATCGCTGCACCGCAAGAGCGGGAGCAACTCAACTACATGGTGAGCGAGACGCTGTAGTCGCAAGAGCGGGCGGTAAACAGCTGAATAGCGGAAGAGGCACAGTGTAGCAAAAGCGGGCGGAATGGCAAGTGAAACGGTAAAGGGGCGCCCCACTACAGCGTGTCTTTAGGTCAAACGGATTGTGGGACAAGGTCAAGAATGGAAGAGTCACCAAAAGGCAAAAAGTTCCGCTTGACCCCGGGAGCCGGCCACCTATGTCGGGGGCGATCTCAGGCCACACCAGGGCAACACGACTTGGGGAGGGGGCCGGAGCCAAGCGCCCCTTCCGAGTCCGCGCCATCACACCGTCCCTCGGGGGCCTCCGTCAAGCGGTTCAGGGAGGCACCGCATCACATTGTTTTCAAATGCAGTCACGTCCTCAAACAGCCCCCACTTACATTGAGAATAGTGAAGCTGTAGCAGGTGCAAATAAGCTTCAGACAGTCTAACAAGCACTCCTCAAAACTTTGAACTATCAGAGTGCATGAGTTTCATGCTCGATCGATTGAGCTAGCCGGATCGGGCAACAAAAAGTATAAAATAGTTATGTAAATAGTTATTTAATAAAATGTTTTACCCTGTTACTTTGCTGGTGTGTTGTATATATTTGTAATATTTGCATAGAGTTTATCGTTATTTTGGGCGGGGTGGGTGGCGGAGCCGAGCTGTCTTGCAGCCATCATGGTGTGGAGCTCAGTTCATCTCACTAGTTTCGTATTTCTCATGAGGGGTTGTTCCTAATGTTTCTATTTTAGCGAGGTCAAAAAGAGATCCCATTAGTGGCCTACTGATTTTGCTCGATTACTTTTGTTTTTTTACACGATTTTTCACTATCTGCAAAGACTAAACAGAGTATTGCGACTCTGTGCTTGTTTGTAAATAGAGAATGAACCAAAGAGAACCAATTCTAAAACAGTAAATGCTTGGATAACAATCAATCAAATGGAGAGAGAAGCAGGCACGACGGATTACAACGGGGGCAAAGGCCTGCGTTAACTACCCTTCACTATCTGCAAAGAGAGAGTACTCCTAATAGAAATGAGGGGGGGGGCAGCATTCAAAGCAGATCAGTGTGCATAAACATGAAAATATTTTTACTTACCACGTACTTGACATTCGACAGCTTTTGATATTTGCTATTAAAAAACCATTGAAATTCACTGAAAAAACCATAGGTTAGAGACCATATATAGTTAGGAATTAGCATTTGAAAAAACCTTGAAAATTCACTGAAAAAACCATAGGTTATAGACCATATATAGTTAGGGATTAGCATTTACAAAACCTTATTTTACTCGCACAAAACCATTGAAATTCGCATATATAGTTAGTTGCGCTAACTATATATCGCGCACCCGCAATCCACTGCTGATGATGTCACATATTACATCATTCATGACATGGTCAGTGACATCACTGATGACATCACTGATGACATCTCAAATGACATCACTGATGACATCTCATTTGACATCATTCTTGTGCTAATACGATGAACCTCTTCAGACTCTAATATAACCTTAGATACACTCAGTGTATACAGACACTCGCACACTGTCACTCATCCATGGAGTTACTCACACACCTAGTCAGTCATGCAAAGAAACAATCTCACCTCCATTTCCTCAACTATACAGTTATACACACCTTACTTATTCAAACATATACTAACACATATTTACTCTCTTATACAATCCCTGATACAAGTTCACAATGATCCATACAGCCACTCACACAGTCAGTGGCTCTCATGCACAGTTATTTATATATGCCAACTCTCACATGTACTGTGTTTTACATATGTACTTACTATGACATGTAGCATTGAGATATCCATTCACTCATCAATACACTCATGCACACAGTCAACCGCCCATGTAGCTGTTTCCACATGCACTCTTGAACTCATACACCTAGTCAATCAACTGCTCACACATCTATGCACAGAGTCACACACCTCCCAGCCACCCCCACACAAACTCAATCTCCCATACAAATACTTGGGCAACCAATCAATAACACATATAGCCTCTCGTATAGCTAATGATCAACACATGCAGCAGTTTACATCACAACAGACATACTGATGCACACATTCAGACAGTTTAGTCACTAACCCATGCATTTAGTACGACACATTTATTCACTCACTCATAGTCAGTCACGCACCTACTAAATCCTTCATCCAGACACTTATACATCCACTCATTCTTCAATATATCAAACATATTTAAACTTTACAGAAACACACAGTCACTGGATGATGTCATCAGTGATGTCATCAGTGATGTCATCAGTGATGTCATCAGTGATGTCATTTGAGATGTCATCAGTGATGTCATCAGTGATGTCACTGACCATGTCATGAATGATGTAATATGTGACATCATCAGCAGTGGATTGCGGGTGTGCGATATATAGTTAGCGCAACTAACTATATATGCGAATTTCAATGGTTTTGTGCGAGTAAAATAAGGTTTTGTAAATGCTAATCCCTAACTATATATGGTCTATAACCTATGGTTTTTTCAGTGAATTTATATATATATATATATATATATATATATATATATATATATATATATATATATATATATATATATATATATATTTATATACATATATATATATATATATATATATATATATATATATGTATATATATATATATAATATTACCTACTGGCGATAGCCAGTAGGTATATATAGTTAGGACCTAGCTACCGTAGGAAATCTGCAACATTCTATTGGGAATAACTTTGGCGCCGGTTGAGGAATTTGCGTGTAATTTTCCAAACTTTTGGCCAGCTCCGCTGCGCTCCTTCCCTGAAAGGTTCGGGGGGATTCATGAAGTGGGGGCTGAGAAAAAAGGGGGGTCCCAAAACGTGTTTTCCCCATGTTAATTTCCATAGGACGTTCTGACAAGGCTACAGCCCGAACCGCTGAACGGAATTACACCAAACTTGGCAACATTGTAGGGACTGGTACGCAGAAGTGCCTTTGCTATATTTGGTGAAAAGTGCTCCAGTGGTTTTTATGAAAATTAACTTCAAAAACACATATATATCTGGGCGGAGCCTAACCACACATCTCATCGTGAGATCTGATTGGCTGTCAGCACTTCATCCAAGAAGTGTTGGCAGCCATCTTGGGACCAATATACATGATAGCACCTCATTAAAAAGCATTGTAGTTAATAGAGTGTTTTAGGACTTTAGTTACATTATAAATCATTTGTTGATGGTACCATACTCATTTTAGGAATTGTGGTGTGTTCTAAGGTGATTTTACCATGTGAAAAAGCCTACTGCTGGGATATCATGAATCATGTTTGAAAGAAAACTATTATCTCATGCTTTTCCCACAGTGGTTTGGATGGGGATCTATAAGCTAAACTGAAAGCATATTTTCTGTAAATTCATATTATCTTTCTCAGTCATGTGAGCATGAAGTCTGACACCCTCAGTAAAACATGTACATCCAACAAGGACAGAGACTGTCAGTTGATTCCTTTGTGTTCTACTGCAGCCTCCTAGAGTGTTCTAAAGAACTACTAGAGCGCTAACAGTCCTACTTATTACAAAGGTATGGCACACCTGAAGCCATCTTGATTGGAATAAAGTGGTAACTCACGGAGGGTGTGAGGTACACCTCCCCAGTCGGCTTAGATGCCGGCGCTGAAGTACCGACGGACAGAGCGGTGCTTCACTCTTTCCCTGAGCCACTGCCAGGTGGGGTGAGGCTTTTATGTCTTGCAAGTTATGTGAACGACACAACTTGTTAAGAAGGAGACAAGGCCCTGTCACCTAGATGCTTCAGGTGACATATGCACTTATCCTGGTAATATATTCTCGTCACTATTTTTTGCACATATTATAATTTTGCAGTAGCAGTTAGTTGAATTGTAGAGGTCCTGAAGAAAGCAAGGACACAACTGTCCCCTGGTTGCTGAAACATGTAGACCTGGTTCCATCTATAGGCAGTATATACTTTCAAACTGTCCTTATGAAAACTCTTTTAACTTTGGTGGAGTGAGTATCACCTGAATAAAGTCTGTTCTGTACTCCCTCATCCAAATTTTAACACACTTTTCGTTTTTTGCATTATTATTTAAGCTCACTGTTATCACTGCACTGCATCAGTTGCCCCACATTTCTATCACTCATTCAAACAAAGGAGTGATACACCATACTACCGGTTCTCTCTACTGAAGAAATCAATTCACGTCTTGATTTTTTCTTTTTGAGAATGACCTGCTTCGGTAGATGGTGATGGAAGAAACCCAAATAATGAAGGGCGGTTCCGAGTGGTGACTGATGGGTATCTTTGACCATCCACTTGGCTGTCACAGAAACCTTTTTTGTCCTGGGTTCATTGCAGTTTATTTGTAAGCTTGTTTTCACATACATCGTTTACTTTAGAGACCCTCTGGTATTTTGTTGTTGTTGGGGTGTGAGGTGCCGCCACGGACTGGACTGTGGTTAGGGTCCCGGTATATGTTTTAAAAGAACATTACGAAGGGTTTCCGGGAGAGCACAGGAGGAGAGACTATTAGAAATGCAGCACCCACTGGAGGGTAAGAATTGTGAGGCAACAGCAAACTACACGAACCAGCATGCATAAAGAAAGCCTGAAATGTCGGCGCCCACCAGGGGGCATAAAACGGAAGGTATAAAAACATTTGGCCATGTGGGTAAGCTGTTTGTAACCTCGAGCTGCTGATTCTCATCTCATCTCTGACGAAGGTCACAGTGGTGACCGAAATGCATCAGAACAAGATAAAGAACGTGCCGAATTGCAAAATAAATAACTAAAAACCGGATGGAGTGGCGACTCATTCCTCTCTCTTGTAGAAAGGGTTGTTGTGATTTATATGTGGTCTGGTCCGGCCCAAGAGACACGCACCGCCCATCAAGAGCACCTAATCACACCCGAAAGCGGACCAAGAAGTTGAAGTGGAGACACAGAGGGTGTGAGGTGCCGCCACGGACTGGACTGTGGTTAGGGTCCCGGTATATGTTTTAAAAAGAACATTACGAAGGGTTTACGGGCGAGCACAGGAGGAGAGACTATTAGAAATGCAGCACCCACTGGAGGGTAAGAATTGCGAGGCAACAGCAAACTACACGAACCAGCATGCATAAAGAAAGCCTGAAATGTCGGCGCCCACCAGGGGGCATAAAACGGAAGGTATAAAAACATTTGGCCGTGTGGGTAAGCTGTTTGTAACCTCGAGCTGCTGATTCTCCTCTCATCTCTGACGAAGGTCACAGTGGTGACCGAAATGCATCAGAACAAGATAAAGAACGTGCCGAATTGCAAAATAAATAACTAAAAACCGATGGAGTGGCGACTCATTCCTCTCCCTTGTAGAAAGGGTTGTTGTGATATATATATATATATATATATATTATATTACCTACTGGCGATAGCCAGTAGGTATATATAGTTAGGACCTAGCTACCATAGGAAATCCGCAACATTCTATTGGGAATAACTTTGGCGCCGGTTGAGGAATTTGCGTGTAATTTTCCAAAATTTTGGCCAGCTCCGCTGTTAAAACATTTAATTTAAAAAGGAACAAAATGAGGGGGTATATTTTGCCATAGAAAGTATTAGTGCTGCAGAAAGAAAAATTAGGGCACATTTTGAGTGACTTCCCAAATCCTCTTCTATTTCATTAAAAAATTCTGACATGCAGTCTCCCAAGATGGCCACCAGAGACAAAAGAGCCATAAATGTAGCCCAAATATCACCCAGATGTAGCCCAAGTATAGCCCAATGACAGAATGTCCCAGAGTGTTCTAAAGAACAACTAGAGCGCTAACAGTCTTAGTTATGACAAAAGTATGGCACACCAGAAGCCATCTTGATTGGAATGAAGTGGTAAGTCTGAAAACATTTAATTTAAAAAGGAACAAAATGAGGGGGTTCATTTTGCCATAGAAAGTATGATTAGCAGCAGACTTCCCTGGTGAGCAGTAGCTTTACTACAGCGATCTAATGAGCAACTAGAGAGCTAACATTCAGAATTTATGGCAAATGTGTGACACATCTGAATGCCTTTTTGATGGAACCAAAGTAAACAAGCATTGAAAATGCAATAGATCTCGCCCTTGTTTAAGTTAAAGCCATTCTGTTTGTAATGAGGTGGCTTTTTAGCTTTGCTTTTATTAGTGTTTTTAAAACTTTCATGTAAATAACATGCATATGTATGCATATATGTATATGTATGCATGCATTTATATTTGTATTTATATAGATATGCAGATTATATATGTTTATATATGTATGTATATATATATATATATACACATACATAAATGCATATGCATATATATGCATATATATATGTGTATATGTGTGCGTGTAGAGAGAGGTAGAGAGGTAGAGGTGTAGAGGTAGAGGTAGAGAGGTAGAGGTAGAGAGGTAGAGACTAGTAGAGAGAGAAGTAGAGAGAGGTAGAGAGGTAGAGAGAAGAGAGTGAGTAATAGAGTAGAGAGTGAGTAGTAGAGAGTAGTAGCGAGCAGTAGAGAGTAGCAGAGAGTGAGTAGTAGAGAGTAGTAGAGTGAATAGTAGAGTGAGTAGTAGAGAGTAGTAGAGAGTGAGTAGTAGAGAGTAAGTAGTAGAGTGAGTAGTAGAGAGCAGTAGAGAGTGAGTAGTAGAGAGTAGTAAAGAGTGAGTAGTAGAGAGTAGTAGAGAGTGAGTAGCAGAGAGAGAGAATAGTAGAGAGTAGTAGAGAGTGAGTAGTAGAGAGTAGTAGAGAGAGAGTAGTAGAGAGTGAGTAGTAGAGAGTAGTAGAGAGTGAGTAGTAGAGAGTGAGTAGTAGAGAGTAGTAGAGAGTGAGTAGTAGAGAGTGAGTAGTAGAGAGTGAGAAGTAGAGAGTGAGAAGTAGAGAGTGAGTAGTAGAGAGTGAGTAGTAGAGAGTAGTAGATAGTGAGTAGTAAAGAGTGAATAGTAGAGAGAGAGTAGTAAAGAGTGAGTAGTAGAGAGTAGAGAGTGAGTAGTAGAGTAGTAGGGAGTGAGTAGTAGAGAGAGAGTAGTAGAGAGTAGTAGAGTAGTAGAGAATGAGTAGTAGAGAGTATTAGAGAGTAGTGGAGTAGTAGAGAGTAAGTAGTAGAGAGTAGTGGAGAATATTCCAAAGTTTGGCACAGCACCACTTGCACAATAAGTCCAATCAAATCATATCACTTAGAGTCCTTATTGAAGCTCTGAATCTTGGTGTATATTCAAATGCTTTTATTTTCCTTAAGTTATGTACCACAGCCAGCTGACGTGTTTCGTTCTGTACAACAGAACTTCTTCAGGGCGTTCTTATTTCCTTCAAGTTATGTCGGTATCCTGTTGTCATATAACTAGATATTTCTTCCAAATGTTAGACGAGACGTAAGTACATTCTTATTCAAAGTGACTAGGTATCAATTTTACCCACACAATTCGGG
The DNA here is from genome assembly GCF_964261635.1 of Lissotriton helveticus. Taxonomy (NCBI): domain Eukaryota; kingdom Metazoa; phylum Chordata; class Amphibia; order Caudata; family Salamandridae; genus Lissotriton; species Lissotriton helveticus. The sequence goes on along the minus strand of NC_136071.1, from coordinate 298,060,061 downwards.
CAGACTTGAGTAATTTATAGTATCCTCAAAGTCAGTCTTTCAAAAATTCCAAAGTATAGGACATGATAATCCAAATCCAAATGTTTCTCAAGAAAAGTCATTTTCATTTTTTCGGAATTTCGGTGTTTGGGCAGATATGACCCCCCCTCTGAAAACGCGCCAGTGGCCTGCGTTGCAGAGAGGTGTAAAAAGAGGCATAACCTCATTACACCTCTGTGCAATGCAGCCCCCTGGCGCATACTGGAGGTTCCAGGTGGGCTAGTTGGCCCCAGGGACCCCCAGTATGCAAGGGGAATTAGTTCCCCCTCTTTAAACATGCACGGGGGCTGCGTTGCAGAGAGGTGTAAAAAAGGGTGTGGCCTCATTACACCTCTCTGCAATGCGATGTCATTTGAGATGTCATCAGTGATGTCACTGACCATGTCATGAATGATGTAATATGTGACATCATCAGCAGTGGATTGCGGGTGCGCGAAATATAGTTAGTACAACTAACTATATAGGAGCAATTTCAATGGTTTTGTATGAGTGAAATGTCCAGCTAACTATAACACCCCTAAAACTTATAGTTTTTTGAGTGAATTTTAAAGGTTTGTTAAATGCTAATTCCTAACTATATAAGGCCTGAAACCTATGGTTTTTTCAGTGAATATATATATATATATATATATATATATATATATATATATATATATATATATATATATATTTTTTTTTTAAAGAAGACACAACAATCGAAATTAAACCTTCGGACAAAGGAGGGAACGTGGTAATTTTTGATTGGGAGCACTACCTTACAGAAGCACATAGACAATTGAAAGATAAAGATTGCTACACTCCTATACAAAGAACTGAGTATAATAAAAGCATCTTGTCTTTCCATGCTATGTTAGACAACTGGCAGAAAGAAGGTATGCTAACAATGGATGAGTACCTATTCTTGAAATGTGAAGCGCCAATTGTACCAACATTTTATCACCTGCCAAAGGTACACAAGCATGCTAAAAGACCTCCAGGACGCCCAATAGTGTCCTCTATTGGCAGCCTTCTTGAAAACACTTCTAGATTTATAGACTCATACCTCGCACCCTTTGTCAAAGACCTTTCATCCTATCTTAAAGACACCCAAGACTTTCTTAGTGTCATGGATAGTATAACATGGGACTCTGGAATGTTGTTGATCACACTAGATGTGGTCAACTTATATACATGCATTGATCACGAACAGGGTCTTGTTGCCATCAAATGGTTTTTAGATCGTAAACCTGAACACTTTAAGGACCATAGTTCCATGATTTTGTCTATGATTAGATTCTGTTTGTTCAATAACAATTTTTTATTTGATGGGACTTTGTACAACCAAAAAAGAGGGACCTCCATGGGTTCGTGCTTCTCCCCCAGCTACGCGAATTTGTTCATGGGCTGGTGGGAGAAGCATGAGGCATGGAAGGACTCTAATCAGAAATGGACAGAAAAAATCCTTATGTGGACTAGGTACATAGATGACCTGTTTATAATTTGGCATGGTGACCGTCAGTCAGCAGAAGAGTACATTACAATCTTGAATACCAACACCCTTAATCTAAGGTTTACAAGTACTATTAGTTCTACCAGTATTAATTATTTGGATTTGGAAGTGTTTGTATACAATAACATCCTGCAAACCCGCCTGTACAGAAAACCTACTGCGGGTAATGCAGTTTTACACGCTAACTCGTACCATCCTAAAAGTCTTGTCAAAAACGTACCTTATGGCGAGTTTTTACGCCTAAAGAGAAATTGCTCTTTAGAACAGGATTACAAACTCGCTATAATGGAAGCACAAGAGAGGTTTGAGGACAGAGGTTATAACAACAACCTCCTCAAACAAGCCAAGGCCAAAGCCTCTGGGGTCAATAGGAGGGACCTCCTGACTCCCAAGTTGAAAACTGAGGCACCTGACGAGGTACGAATGATAACAGAATTCAGTACCAAATCAGCGGATGTAGTTAACATCTTCCAAAAACACTGGCACATACTAACTGCAGACAAAACGTTGAAAAGAAATCTGCCAAGGAGACCACTAATAACACACAGGAGGTGTCCCTCTCTGGCAGACCATTTGGTCCATAGCCATTTTAAAACATCGGTCCAACCCATCAAAGTGTCAAATATAGTTGGCTTTTTTCCTTGTCTTAAGTGTAAGGCTTGTAAATTCAGTAGCAAAATGTTGGAACATCCTAACCGCACAGGCGAGAAAAAACCCAATATTAAAATCAAACAGCTGCTCAACTGTAACTCTGAGTACACTGTATACTGCCTGACCTGTCCCTGCAAGCTGCGATATATCGGCAGCACGATAAAACCAGCAAAACTCAGAATTCTTGAACATATGCGGGCAATCACAAATAAAGATAAATCTTATCCCGTTGCCCGCCACTTTGCTGAGCACCATCAAAGCAAGTGGGAAAAACTCAGTTTTTACTGCATAGACCAGGTACCCAAACTAGAACGAGGTGGTGACAGGGAGAAATCCCTACGTATCTTGGAGTCAAAGTACATTATCAGTCTAAAAACCATGACTCCTTGGGGGCTGAACAATAATGAAGAACTGTGGGTTCACCTTTAGGTCCTGTGCTATGACCAATAATTAGAATAATTTGCCCTGAAAATCTGTATTCTTTCATGTAAAAAAATTACAAGTCCTTACCAGAACAATTTGCACTGTTATCTGAATTGCCCATTCAGGGCTGAATAACGAACACCTTGCACTTTAAAAAAAACGGGAGAAAATAAATAGAAAAAAATAATTTCTCTGTGCAATTAAATCCAACATTTGATAAAAGGAATTGTTGCTGTGTATTGAAAGAGAATGAATCCTTGTACATAGATTGGTTAAGCCATATGTTTTTAATGAGCACTATGCACTTTCACAACACTCGCCACTTTTTAGCCTGTGAAAATAATGCTATTTGCACATTACAAGATGGCCACTGAAATTTTGTATAACATATGTCCTTTCTTTATGTTTATGAAATGTATTTGGGCGAATGGCTTTAAATGGCGACATTAACCATGCACTTTGTTACACTGACGAAGCCTGCTAAGGCGAAAAGCGTCTGTAAGGGGTGAGGGGGGTTTGGTGTTATTAAATTGAGAAACCGGATACCAGTGTGCCTGCCTTTCTTTTTCTGGAACCCAAGAATTTGGACACAGAAACGTGCGTGTATATATATATATAGATAGATATATATATATATCTATATATATCTATTACCTACTGGCGGTCGCCAGTAGGTATATATAGTTAGGATTTTTTCTCTATGGGTTTTTTGAAAATTCTATGTCTAATAACTTTGGCGTTTGTGGACGGAATTAGCTGAAATTTTCAGGAAAATGGCACATTTTGTTTCTGAGCAGCCCTTGAAAATTTGGGGGGGGTTCGTCAAGGGGGGGCCGAGAAAAAAGGGGGGTCCCAAAACGTGTTTTTAACATTGAGTTTTCCATAGGGCGGTTGGCCTCACTTTTAGCCCGAACGGCTGAATGGATTTGCACGAAACTTGGCAAAATTGTAGGGACTGGTAGCCCGATGTGCCTTTTGTAGGTCTCAATATATGTGCTCCAGTGGATTTTGAGAAATTAACGTTTAAAAAAAGATATATATCTGTAACAGCGGACCAGGCAGCGCTCCGGTTCGCGTACTTTACGCGCAACGGAGCTTTGTGAAGCGAAGCTGATTGGTTCTCCGGCGTCTGTCAACATTCCAAAAAGTCCGTAGCGGCCGCCATCTTGTCTTTCGGTAGGATCGAGAGACAAGAGGAGGTCAAAACAAAGGGGGAAATAACTATAAGGGGGCATAGTAGATCCTCGCTGACCCCCTAGGTTTGATGTGGAGGTTTTAAAAGGGCCCCGCGGGGCAAAAAAAAAAAATAATAATAATAATCGAACGGCTGAATGGATTTGCACGAAACTTGGCAAAATATTAGGGACTGGTAGCCCGATGTGCCTTTGCTAGGTCTCAATATATGTGCTCCAGTGGATTTTGAGAAATTAACGTTCAAAAAAAGATATATATCTGTAACAGCGCTCCGCTTCGCGTAGCGGAGGTTTGCGAAGCTGATTGGTCATTCTGTCACTGGGCTATAGTTGGGCTACATCTGGCTGATATTTGGGCTACATTTGTTTTTTTGTGTGTCTGGCGGCCATCTTTGGGCTACATTGGGCTACATTGGGCTTCATTGGGCTACATTGGGCTACATTTGGGCTCCAACATATATATAGGCCAATGTAGCCCAATATATATTTTTCAAAGTTAATTTTCGTAAAAACCACTGGAGCATATATCTTGAGACATAGCAAAGGCACATCGGGCTACCAGTCCCTACAATTTTGCCAAGTTTCGTGGAAATCCATTCAGCCGTTCGAGCTAAAAGTGAGTCCAACCGCCCTATGGAAATGAAGGAAATGAATGGGTAATTTGTAATTAGCAAATAGCTAATCGCAAACTAGGAATGGTAAAGAATCGCTATTTATTCCTTAAAGTTCGCTATTTAGGAAATGCAAAAAACTTTGATGATACATATGGCGGTTCATCTCTAACAAGATAAGAAGCATAGGGATACATTTATGATGACTGGCGCATCACCAGGGATGTGTTAGTCATTCTGTGCCGCTGTTCCGTCACCTATGGTGTGCTGCATTTACAATGCGGCGCATCATGGGGCAAAAACAGCACAGATGCGTGATGTATCTGTGCCGTAAAGGTGGCGCATTGCTGGAGTTGTATCGCAAGTGTGATGAAGCTCCAGCAAGGGTCGGGGGTGCCCCTGTCGCAGGGTTTCTGTTCTCACACAGAACTGTGGACAGAGGATTGGAACCTCGGCGAATTAGGGTGTCCCAAAACTCACGTTAGTAATCAAAAACTCCTTAGCAAGCTAGGTACAGTGTCACATTGGATATAACAAACTCTCAATGTTTAGACAATCCAGAATATGAACTTATAGTACCTCAGGATACGTGGAACTCATGAACAGTCGGTCGTTATATATTTCTTAGAAACCAGAACATGGAGTTAAGAAGAACACATGTGTATTTGAAATGTTTATTTACTAATGCCGTCTTCTCAGGCGTAGTATCTTAGATAATAGAAGTACACATATTATCAGTAGCAAAATTACCAGCATAGTTACTAGTACATAAAAAGCGAATGGTGACAGTATGTTAACATGCTGTAAATGAATAAGAGTTAGCAACACTTATAAGCAGCCGCGGGCCGTGGAGGGAGTTACGGTGGGGCAGGGAGGCGGGGAGGGGGAGGGGCAAGGTAGAGAGGGCTCCACCCTGCTTCTCCCCCTCCCCGCCTCCCTGCCTCACCGTAACTCCCTCCACGGCCCGCGGCTGCTTATATCTCACCCTCCCTAATACACATATTATATTATTTGCTAAGAAGGTCTCTTTGTGTTGGTTTAGGGCGTGCCCATACTTTAGTGTCTTAGATTTGAAGGAATCACATCAGCATACACCAGCTCTCTCTTCATGTGAACCGCATCAACTGTTGTGTATGTGTGTTCGGCAAAGCAATATAAAACTCGCCTCATGCCCAGAATTGGCAGAAGTTGCACTTATGTTATGAGTATGAAGTCGTGGAGATCAGACCTCATAACAATTCTGTATCGTGTTGTTCTTGAAACTTTAGCACTCGCTGTACAGATATAGTTTAACAAGCAAAGCAGATAGTAGAGCAATAACATATTATTCTCATGTAAACCACGATGAACTACTAGGTGGAAAGCTAAAGCAACAACTAAGTGTCGTGTGCAGAAGTTGCAAAAAAGGAAAAATGGCGTTTAAACCGGTAATGAGCCCATGCTAACTTAACACGGTGTAAAGATATCCAGGACCTAGATGACACCTCCCCATGATCCGGAAACGAACTGAATAAGATAATAGAAGTGCCATCTCATGAGAGCAGATTGCAAGTTTATATGTGGACGGTCCGCAAGGTAAAGCATTAAAAACTAGGAAAATTTAATGCTAAAGAAAAATAAAACAGCCAAGTACTTTATCGAGTCTTAAGCCAATAGGCAAGGTAAATAATAAAAACTTGACAAATAAGTCAATGAATTGTCAATGAAATGCTAGTACTCAGCATATCAAACATGAAAAAGGTCTATGACATAACTGTGTATGCAAAATAAGCTGCAACAGCCTCCAATAGGAAGTCACCGTCTTCATCCGAAAACAGTTCAGCCATCCAATTTTAAAGGGGAAAAGAACATACGTGCTCTCCCAGCACCGGATCCTCTATCACCATCAGAGGACAGCTCGGTGGGTTTTCAAGAAAGCTCTGTTCCAAGAAAGACTGTGCTGCCGCCAGTAAATTCCAGGGACCAAGTAGTCCATGCATCAATGCCACAGCCATAATCCTTTCGCCAGGACAAACCAACTCGTGAGTAATGATAGGAGTCATCAGCTGATTAAAGTCGACGTCAGGAGAAACCGGTCCGCAGAGACACAAATCAATGGCCCAATCGAAATCACAGGTCAGGCAGTGAAATACAGGCTGGACACAGGTGAAGTAGGAGAATCGAAAAGATAATCCATATGCCGTGCTTAATATCGCCAACGGCATTGTGCCATAATATTCTAGCATGCGATTGCGGAACAGTGTCAGCAGCTGCAGGGTGGGAGGTTGCATAGGAGGGACATCCATATTTAAAAATGTAAAAAAGCACAAGAGCGTCCGCTGGTAATGCAAGTAAAAATGCCAATCCACGAACCGGAGTGGAGAAAATAGAATGAAAGGAAGCAGGGATGACTCCAAAGATTTTCTCAAATGAAGTCACGAGACCACTGGTAACAACTTTAAAAAAGTGCGCCAGGGTCTTTGTGGAGGATGCGTTAAAGATAGTCGGAACCATCTTGCTGAAATTGAAAGGCAAATCTGAATTAAAAGTATTCCTTTTATCGTAACAGTAAGTGAACGGGTTATTTGCTGCAGAAATGTTCTATTTCCTCCCACACATGAACATAGGGAGTTTTCAATCTGGCCACAAATACCAACATTGGGACAGATTTCAACGGCATGGCAAGAATAAGAGCTCTTTTGTCTCAGAGAGAGGTGGCCTTGAGTTCGGCCCGTGAAACTTTCGTGCTTCACATAGCGAACACCCGTACAGAGGTGCAGACCCTTTTCAATTAACTCAGAACAATCTTCATTATTGAGCATCAAATAACTACCATTTTCCAACAACTTGAACGTGGGGATGATAGCAGGAACTGGCGTGCCTTGCAACACGCAAGCCATATTTGGTCGGTGTTTGTTGCATGAACCGTGTAACTGTATGTGCCTACACATTAGTGAATGATCTGGCGTCTCAGTGCATTCCTCTCCATTCAGATAAACTTCTTGATCATCTTTGAAACATCTGTATGTGTATGGAAGCGACCAGACCTCATGAAGAAAAGCACTACCTAAAGGTTCATAACGACCTATTGGTATATATTTCATACAATTTGAAAACTTATATAAAGCAAAAGGCAGCGTTATTAAACCGTGGATAAGGCACGTTGCCAAAAAACCCGCAATCCTCTGCTGATGATGTCACTGAGCATGTCATGAATGATGTAATATGTGACATCGTCAGCAGTGGATTACGGGTAATAGTATCTCTAGTTTACTCCCCTATAGCTGTCTTTCTTTTAACATAAGTGTCTGTTTCCTTCCCTTATACTTACTGTTTTTGGTTCGCTTCTAGTTCGCGTACCGGCGAGCGAACTGGGAAGCGAACTAAGAGAAATAGAGGTTGGCACAGTTCCAAATATTGTACCAATTTTTTAATAACGGGGAGGTAGTTCTGAAAAGAACTTTTTTTTTTATTGTTTTTGTTGTTTTATATTTTTTTTATTATTTTTCGGAACATTTTTTTACTTTTTTTGAATTTTTCTGAAGTTTTATATTTTTTTGGGTTTTTCTTGGAGGGGGCAATGAAAACGATTCATTGTAAAGGGCTCAACAGGAGCAACAAAACAAAAAAAGAAGTATTTATTATTTTGGGCGTTTCGTACAAACTTGCATATGATAGTCAATAGCTCTGTTGATCAGAGTGATGCTTTTTTCTCCGTAGGAAATGAATCCATCGCAAAATACGCAGGTGTGTTTTACTTCACCAAATTTCATTTGTATATTTGGCACCATCTCCCTGCCCTCTGGTCCCGTTACTTCCGGTACAACAGATCTTCTGGCCATAATAGGGAGATTATCTAGGTCGTTCCGAAACTGTGCAGCACTGTAGTTGTTAGGATGCCACCTAGTCATATGGCGATGCATTGTGTAGTTTCCGAAACTGTATTTTTTCTCGGTTCCTCTGGACAGTCTATCTTGACATATAAGGCAAGTTACGTATCTTGCATTTACTTTTTTCTGACCTTTGGGAATTTTAAAAAATTGCCAAATGAAGTTTTCTTTCCGGTGAGACGTCCTGGGCTGCTCAGGCAAAAACTGCCTCTCTTCGTGCTCGTCGTCCTGTTCCTCTTCTTCTTCTTCTTGTTGAATTATAACTTGAGCAGGTGGTCCACTCTTCCTTGGATGTGGTGGAGATGGTGGGGAAGCACCAGCTGAAGCTACTAAAGAAGCCATTGCTCAGTGATCACAAAGGGTCTTTCTCTCACAATGATGAAAGTCAGAGTGAGGAAAGAAGGAGGGATTTTCATCATTTGGGAAAAACAAGAGTTCTCAACCAATCAAAAGTGTTCATTTTAGATTATATGACCTAGTCTTACATCATTAGGAAACCAAAAGTGAAATGAACCAATGAAAAGTGTTATTACCAAGTCACATGACTTGCTGTGTTTACGTTAAGCGCTTTGCAGGGCCTCCCGGTTTGCTTCCAGAAACCTGCGCTTTGCGACTCGCTTCGCGTACCAGTTCGCTAACGTAGCACGTCATATGACGTATCACGCGACAACGTGAAACGTCATGCGGACGGGAGGCGTCACGATGTTGTTTTCTAACGCGGCACTTGCGGTAAAGAAACGTTTACCGGCTCGCGGTCTATTTCGTGGCATCAAGGTCAGCTAACGGGAAGCTTCCCGATTCGCGAAGCGGGAACGAAGAAAAAAAAATATTAAAAAAAAAAATTATTCATAAACATATAAAATATATTTTTGGATTTAAAGAAGAATACATTTTACAGCTACAGATATTAGCTGTTAAAAAAACAATGAAATTCACAGAAAAAACCATAGGTTATAGACCATATATAGTTAGGAATTAGCATTTACAAAACCTTGAAAATTCACTGAAAAAACCACAGGTTATAGACCATATATAGTTAGGAATTAGCATTTAGAAAACCTTATTTTACTCACACAAAACCATTGAAATTCCATATATAGTTAGTTGCACTAACTATATATCGTGCACCCGCAATCCACTGCTGATGATGTCACATATTACATCATTCATGACATGGTCAGTGACATCACTGATGACATCACTGATGACATCTCAAATGACATCACTGATGACATCTCATTTGACATCAATGACCACATCACTGATGATATCATTCATGTGACAATACAATGCATCTCCTCACATTTTAATATAACCTCTGTTTCACCCAGTGTTAAAAAGAGAGTATAATTTTTGAAACCATTGACACACCAATACTAGTTACTACATACGCACTCACTGATTGCTACGTCTACACACACCTTCACTCATTCACCCATACAATCATTCATACATACAATCACTCATCTTTACAACACTATCATATGCACTCATACACCTATACAGACACTCACAGTCTGCCACTCATCCATGGAGTTACTCACACACCTAGTCAGTCCTGTAAAGAATCAATGACACTTCCATTTTCTTGTCTATACAGTTAAACATAGAGCACCTTACATTTTCAAACATATACTAACACATACTTACCTTCTTATACAATCATTGATACAAGTACAGATTGATCTGCACAGAGTCACACACCTCCCAGCTAGCCACACACACACTCAGTCTCCCATACAAATACTTGGGCAATCAATCAATAACCCATATAGTTACTCACATAGCTACTGATCAACACATGCAGCAGTTTACAGAACAACAGACATAATGATGCACAAATTAAGACAGTTTAGTCACTAACCCATGCAGTCAGTGAGACACATTTAATCACTCACTCATACAGTCAGTCATGCACCTACTAAATCCTTCGTCCAGACACTTACACATCCACTCATTCTTCAATATGTAAGACATATTTAAACTTTATAGAAACAAAAAATCACTGGATGTTGTTATCAGTGATGTCATCAGTGATGTCATTTGAGATGTCATCAGTGATGTCATCAGTGATGTCACTGACCATGTCATGAATGATCTAATATGTGACATCATCAGCAGTGGATTGCGGGTGCACGATATATAGTTAGTGCAACTAACTATATATGGAATTTCAATGGTTTTGTGTGAGTAAAATAAGGTTTTCTAAATGCTAATTCCTAACTATATATGGTCTATAACCTGTGGTTTTTCAGTGAATATATATATATATATATATGACCAATTATTTTTTATATAAATTCAGACTTATCCAACACACATTGAGGCACCACATCATTGGACCCCACCAAGCACTCAACAGCATTTCACCCTACAAAAAACAATGTACCATTCTAACAACACATAACTCACTTCACCAACACCCCTGATACCCCATAGATAGTATGGTTAAAGGGATACAGTAGACCTGAAACAAGACAATTCTGTGAATTACTAATGACACTTCAAGCTGGGTAAAGCACATAGCAATCCTCCAAGTTGGCACATTCCCAAATTGGTAAAGAACTCTGCTACACACACACCAAAATACCCCTGACCACTAGTGCTTAATTTGAGCTGGCCAGTGTCAGTGGGGGCCACTGGCAGTCATTTGTGGGTACCGGTACTAATTTTTTTGTTCTGATAAACAAACGAAGCGGAAAGACAGAGGAAGAGAAAGACGGAAATCTGTGACGAAGGGAGAAAGCAGGAACCTGTGAGATAAAGGGACAGGGAGTGTCTGTTGGCAGATTTCAGAGGCATGAGGTGGATTCAAGTTTATTCAGTTTGTGTACCAACATTTAATTTCACTGGCCATGGGTTTCTGAGCAGAGCTTTGGGCACCGGCACTCATTCTTTTACACACTAAGCACTGTTAACCACTACAACACACAAACCATTAAAACAAATACATGGAAGAAGCATTTAAATACACCAACCCCACTGATGATCCTACCCAAACAATCAGAAATCAAATCAGATCTGTTCCGGAATCCTTGAAATTGGGGCATCAGGGTACCAAACAGCACAACAAAGCTATACTAATGACAAAACGATGCAAAACAAATCTCTGTAACATAACATAAAATACACTAGTAGGTCATTCACACTTTTCATCTCCCAAAGTATCCGCTTTTTCCGGATACCTTTAGCAATGAAAGATATTAGCTTCACTCCTATTTCACGATCTTTGCAAAATACCAAATTGTGCAGAAATGTCTGACTGCACTAGACATCGCTTGTTCCCTGGCTTCCTGAGACAACTATAGGGGCCACCTGAACAGTTCTAGCTATCAAAGCTACAAAGTGACTAAATTATGCATTTAGAGAGGATTTATATGATTTCCCTATTTAAATGTAACCAAGAATAGAATAGGATTTGCTTTGAAAACCAAAATGTATTGTCTAAACCATCACAATCTGGCACAATAAATAGTTTTGAAAGATCAATTAGCCCTCTGATGCATGTCAATCTCATGACCATCATCAACTCTTCCATCTTCAGCGGACACTTACCAGAAAAATAGAAACACGTGGAGATCACCGCTCTACAGGAGATCCTCTCAGATAATCCTAAAGATCTCAGCAACTACAGGCCCATCTCACTCCTTTCCTTCCTATCCAAAGTCCTCGAGAAGGAGATTAACAGGCAACTCATTGACCATCTTGAAGAGCACCACCTCCTGGACTCCACCCAATCAGGATTCCTCAGCAACCACAGCATGGAAACCACCCCCCTCGTAGCAACAGATGACATCTGTTCATTCATGAACAGAGGAGAAAATGCTGCTTTCAACCTGCTCGACCTATTGGCGGAGTTTAACAGTCTCCCATAGCACACTCATCACCAGACTTCAGGAATCAGGAGTCCAAGTACTTGCCCTAATTTGGATCACCACCTTTCTCTCACAGCACAACAGGTTAGACTCTCCACTTTCACCTCCAAACCCAAGAAACTAATCTGCAGAGTTCCCTAGGGATCGTCCCTCAGCCCGATTCTCTTCAACATTTACATGACACCTCTTTACAGCATCATAATAACCCATGACATCAACATTGTTTCCTATGCCGATGACACTCAGCTCATACTCCCCCTCACCGACATGAACATCACCACCAGGAACAAATTCAAAGTCTGCATGTCCCACCTAGCAAACTGAATGCAAGAGCACTGCCTCAAGCTCAACACAAATAAAACAGAGGATTCGATCTTCAGGAATAAGAACTCCCCCTGGGACTCTTCCTGGTGGCCACCAGACCTGGGTCCTACACCCATCCCCACCGACAATGCCAAAACCCTCAGCATTATCCTTGAAGACAAGGTCTCGATGAAGAAAAAAGTCAATGCAGTGATATCATCCTGCTGCCACATCCTCAAAATGCTTCATAAAATGTTCAAATGCTTCCCCATGTATACTAGCTGCACAGTCACCCCAGCCCTTACCACCAGAAGACCCTAATATGGCAATGCACTTTACGTTGGCATCTCCAGTCAACTCACTCAAAGACTGCAAACCATCCAGCACACCGTCACCAGACTCATCCTAGGCATCCCCAGAGGTACACACATCATGCCCTACCTCGCAGAACTGCACTAGCTACTCATCCAGAAACTCAGCAAAGTCAAGCTTCTCATCCACGCCTACAAAGACCTCCAGAACGCAGGGCAAGTCTACATCAACAACAGACACCAACTCCACCAAACCCCCAGACACCTACACTCCACTTCTCTCTGTTTCGCATGAGCCCCCCGCATGAAGAGAAAAAGACAGGAGGTTGTGCTTTCTCTTTAATCACAGCCAAAAACTGGAACAAACTCCCTTCACACACCAGAACTCTCACTACATTCCACATCAGAGCCTCCACTTCACTCCTTGATTTCTGCAAGAAGCTGAAGTCCTGGATTTTCAACTAGGAGCACCTCCAGACCTACGCTCCTGCTCTGGAGCCTGGTTACCCTCCCGAGTGATGGTTTGCACTGCGAAGCAGTTAATTTTGCACTACAAGTGCTTGCCTGCCAGGAATGTCAAAGTGTGAGGTTGAATTGTGAGTTCATTAGCATTTGTGTGGCAAGTCAAGCAGCATGTCTACCCTCTCAGCAACCTCAACATAGAACCCTCAAAGCTCCCTGGAAAATACCTCACATGCAGAGGGTAACTGCGCCACGGAATACACCACTGCCATCACCACAAAACCACTTTCCCGCTCGCTGGCACATACTCTCTGACCAATGGCTGCTCCCCTACCACCGTCCTGTCTCCCGGAGTAGAGGCTCCCAGCATGCTTCACAAACAAAGCGTTCAAGATGTGACGGACTCCATAAAAGGCACTGGTGTGTTCAGAGCCAACTGCAGGGACTGGAAACTGCTACCTCTGTGTTATTATTACATGACCTGGGTGGGTCTGATATTCATTAACTTGTTCCAGCTATTTTCATGTGTGTTGGGGTTCTGGAAGATCCAGGCACTAGTCCTCAAATAACAGTTTGTATATAATCCTCTGTTGTTTTTTTTTAACACAACAATTCTGCTTACTCTGCATCCATTTGCGGCTTTCAGTTTACATTTCAAAATGTAAAAAACACCGGATTTTTGTGATTTTCCTAATTTTGTTTTCCCATCTTGGCTTGTAAATAGCTACCATGTTGGTAAAATACTGGTGTGGTAGCAATCCTAGGTATTACCATCGTACAGCGGCGGCTCCTGCACTAAGGCAGAGGAGCGTCGCCTCACTGCTTTCATCAGTGTAAAGAAAGGACATATAAAATGATAATAACTCGTTATTATCGTTTTATTTGTTCCTGCTGTGGCGTCTTTGCAGGGTGGAGCTGCTCTGCTCTCAAAGAGGGGGGAGGAGAGGTGGGCACTCTGTAAGTGCGCAATGACTGTTTGGTCGGCCCTATTGGGTTGGCCAAACAGTCATGCACACTTTGCATGTTCTGCACCCAGGCAGCATTACAGCCTGGGGGAGAACATGCCCAGACTCTCATTCCCTGGCTGAGCGCCGAACCACGGTGCTCAGACCAATCACAACGCTTCATTGCAGTGTTGTGATTGGTCAGGGGAGCCTGGTGCTTCCTGTTCCGGCCCAGCGGAGGTACGACGTGAGAGACGATGGAGGAGAGACAAGACACAGCGAGGATGCCCCGGTTACTTACCGGTAATCTTCATTACTCCGAGTCCATGTCTTCCTCGCCACAGTAATAACCAATGAGCCTCCGGCTCCACATAGAACTCCAAGTAAAATAAAAGAGCATCGCTCTAGTCTCCCCTCCCTCCTCCAATAGGGCCCCAGAGGCTTCATCCAATCCTATAAAAGGATACATATCAACCAGCCCAGCCTGAAAAACCAAGCCGTAAACATGAAGCCACCACCAGGGCCGGGAGGGAAGGGAAACTATACTGTGGCGAGGAAGACATGGACTCGGAGTAATGAAGATTACCGGTAAGTAACCGGGGCATTACCTCCTCGTCCTGTCTTCCTCGCCACAGTAATAACCAATGAGCCGATACCAAAGTAATCAGCTTCATGTAAGGAAAAACAGACCACACCAACAGTGCAGCGAAAAACATAGTTTAATATATAGAGGCACAACAACCCAAAAAATGGACAACCTCTTAAGGCACCCCAGCAGATAAAACAGAAGAGGCAAATGAAACAGAACCCCCACCCCCAATCTGGAGGCGGTAATGGGACATGAAGGTATGCGGAGAAGACCACGTAGCAGCCCTGCAAACATCCTCCATAGAGACCCCTTTGAAAGAAGCCCAGGATACCGCAACAGACCTGGTGGAACGACCCTGAACAGGAAGAGACGGAACCACAGAGACCGAAGCATAAGCCAAAAGAATGGCTTCCTTAATCCACCGACTGATCGTGGACAGGGAGGGCTTCAAACCCTGACGTGACAAACCATAATTGACAAACAAGCAGTCAACCTTACAAAAGGAAGAAGTGCGAGACAAGTAAATCAGCAAGGCACGACGAACATCTAAGAGGTGCAAAAGGGATTCCTCAGCCGAGGAGGGATCAGGACAAAGAACCGGAAGAACAACCTCAGCAGACCGGTGAAAAAAAGAATCCACCTTAGGAACAAAAGTGGGATGAGGGCGCAAGACCACACGGTGTGCCAAAACCAACAAAAACGGGGCAGAACGAAGGAAAGCACCCAACTCACCCATACGCCGGGCAGAGGCAATCGCCACCAGAACACCACCTTGAGAGTCAAAAACTTCAAGTCTACAGACTCCAAAGGCTCGAAAGGAGCCAACTGCAAGGAACGCAAAACCAAAGGAAGGTCCCAAGGAGGAGGACACATGATAGGACGGGGGCGCTGGAAAGAAAGAGACTTAAAAAGTCGAGCAACCAACGGAGAAATGGAAACCAAAGGCAGGACATGAAATGCCCGAATGGCGGCCCACTGAGCCCGAAGGGTCGAAATGGCCAATCCCAACACAAACCCATCGGTCAGAAAGTCCAGAATGCGAGCCGGATCCAAAGAATCCAACGACAGCCCATGACCAATACACCAAGAAGCAAAATGATCCCAATGCTTGGCGTAAGACTTAAGCGTAGAAGGCCTCCGGGACTGCTGAATGACACCAGCCACAGCCACCGAACAACCCTCACGCATCAGAGACTCCCACTCAAGAGCCAGGCCTGCAGACCCAGGGAACGGAACACAGGCAGAGGAAGAAGAGGACCCATCAGAGGATACGGCACGAACGGCAAGGGCCACCCCGGAGACACAGCCAATTCCCTCAGAAGGGGAAACCAAGGGCGACGCTTCCAACAAGGAGCAATCAGAAGCACCAACGACCCCTCCCTCTTGATCTTCTGTAACACAGCTGGAAGTAGGGGAACAGGGGGAAATGCATACAGCAGACCCTCCGGCCAAGGGAACGAAAGGGCGTCCACCCTCCAGGCATCCCGGCAAGGCATAATCGTGCAAAAACAATGGGTCTGGGCATTGTCCCGGGAGGCAAACAGGTCCACAATCGGACAACCAAACATCACCAGCAACCTCCTGAACATCCACCTCGTGAGAGACAAGGACCCCATGGAAGGAAACACCCGGCTCAGACAATCCGCCACAGTGTTCTCCGCACCAGGCAGGTAGATGGCAGACAGGGACTCCAGATGCAACCTCCGCCCAAGAACCAATCCGACGAGCCAGGCAACTGAGGGAGCGAACCCTGCACCCCCCTTGATGGTTCACATAAGACATCACAACCTGATTGTCCGTCCGGATTTGCACGTGGTGACCCCGAACAAGATCCGAGAAGTCCAACAGACCCAGAAGGACGGCCTTCAGTTCCTTGTAGTTGGAGGAACATGACAACACCGACTGAGGCCAAATCCCTTGAGTCGCCGAAACCCCCAGAGTAGCACCCCATCCCAGCAGGCTGGCATCGGTAGTGACCACGCGGGTGGGAACAATCAGAAAAGGGCGGCCCTTGGACAGATGACCCACGTCCAACCACCAACTCAGGACCACCCGAACCTCCTCCGACATAGGAACCAGAACATCCATATCGAGGGAACAGGGGTCCCAATGCGACAAAATGTGGGACACCACCGGGTACATATGGAGGCGAGCCCACGGCACTGTCAACAAAGAAGCCGACATCAGACCCTGAAGACGTAACCACAGGCTCACAGGATGAGAAACCCCCACCAACAGGGAACGAACAGCAGACATCAGGGACAAAACACGGGGAGGGGGCAGGAACACCATCCCCAATTGAGTCCTGAACAGAGCCCCAATGAAAGTCAATTCTTGTGCAGGAACCAGGGAGGACTTCGGTACATTCACGAGGAACCCATGATGCGCCAGGACATGGCACACCTTCTGGACATGCAACTCCGCCTTAGGAAGAGAAGAAGCAGAAATTAAAATGTCGTCCAGATAAGGAAAAACACTAACTCCCTCCCCATGCAAATGCCCAATAAGAGGAGCCAGAATCTTAGTAAAGATCCGGGGAGCAGAGCAGAGCCCAAAAGGCAATACCTGGAATTGGTAATGACGACCCTGCACACAAAACCGGAAAAACTTCTGAAAGTCCGGATGAAGAGGAACATGTAGATAAGCATCCTTCAGGTCTATCGATGCAAGGAAATCCCCCTGAGATATCAGAGGAAGGATCAAGGGAAGGGAAACCATTTTGAACCGCAGGTGAGGGATGAAAGTATTCACCCACTTCAGGTCCATCACCGGACGAAGATCCCCGGTGCGCTTGGACACCAGGAAAAGTATCGAATACACCCCTTTTCCCAACTGATCGCAGGGCACAGGAACGATCGCCTTCTTGACCACCAGGGAAGCAATGCCGTCCAAAAGTGCCAATCGTTTCACAGGATCTCTGGACAAGGAGTGGCCCTGAAACAGTCTGGGGGAGTCCGGGCAAATCCAATGCGCAAACCCTCCGAGAGCACCTGAAGCACCCATTGGTCCGACACAGTCTCGCGCCAAGAATCCATGAAGCAAGTGAGGCGACCCCCAACCGGCCCGACACCAGGAGCGATCCAGTCAGGACTTGGAAGCGGGAGTGGAGGTGGAAGAAGCACCGGAGAACCGGGATTTATCAAAGGAAGGAGCACCCCAGCCACGCCCCCTTCCCCGAAAGGGCTGACCAGCACGACCCCTCCTAGAAGGACCAAAAGTCCTCTGAGAACCAAAGGAACGGAAGCGCCCAGGCCGCTCAGGAGCAAGCAGCGTACGGTGCTCTGCCGTCTTCTTCACCATCTCCTCCAAAGGTGCACCAAAAAGCTTAACCCCCGAAAAAGGGATCTTCATCAGGAGACTCTTTTGCGCAGCATCCGCCTTCCAGGAGCGAAGCCATAACTGACGCCTGGCAGCCACAGATGACCCAGCCGCAGAAGCAGCCGCCCCTAAGGAATCAAAAGACACATCCGAAAGGAGGCGCACCTGCTGCTCCATCATCGCCAGGGTAGAGGAGACATCCTCACCCTGGTCCAACAATTCCGACAGAGATTGAAAATCCTTAAGCAAGGATTGGATTGTGTAAGAAGAGTAGGCAGCCGCCCGAATGGAAAAGTTGGCAGCCGCAAAAGTGCGCTTCACAGCCCCATCAACCTTCCGATCAACAGGATCAGCAGGAGAAGAATCTTCAGAAACCACAGACCCATGGGACGACATACTGGCCATCAACGAATCCACCTTGACAGAAGAAGGAAACTTGACCATAAAGTCCTGCAGAGGATACCGCTTATTCAGGAAACGAGGAAATGAACCCTTGTCCACATCCTTCCATTCAGTTTCCAACACCTTCAGCACAGAAGAATGAATCGGCAAAGAATCAGGCTCAGGACGCTGATACTGCGAAAACAAATCATCCTCCACAGGAACCACCGAATCAGGGAAAACCAAGTTCCGGCGTATGTGACAAAGGACCTCCTTAAGGTCGGCCCCCTGCACAAAACGACCCTTGACATTAACCTCCTCCTCAGCGTCAGAATCAACAGCAGGGGCGTCATCAATACGCGCCCTTTTATCAGGAGGAACAGGAGCCCTGTCATGCAATGCAGCAGCAACAGCAGAATCGATCATTTTTTGTAATAAAGCCATCGAAGGAACAGACATTCCAGAACCAGAGGCTGCCAAAGAATCAGGAACAGCCACATCGGGAGAACCGTCCTCCATCACACCAGTCAAGAGCAAACGAAAACAGCATTCGACAAAAAACACACCTGATACCATTAATATAGGCAACAGGTTGCTAAGGAACCACAGTGCACACCCCTTGACACGCCCCCACCGGAAGTACAAACATCCGCGAGAAACGCGAGCCAACCCCAAAGAGGCCCCGCCAACCATGGAGTTCAGAGGAATAACCCCTCAGGAATCCAGCCAAGACCCCAGGTGAGAGCCAAACGAACACCCGACCGCGAAGAGCCGCAGCCGGCAGACTCGCGGGCGGGAAGGGCAGAGGCACATTAAAGCCGGCCAGCGCGCACGCAACACGCGTGCAAAATAAAAACGCTGCATCGGCAAACAAGGCGCCAAAGCAAGCGCCCGACATAAGGCACAACACCCGACCGCGCGGAGTCCCACAAGCAGGACGCGCGGTCGGGAAAGTGAAACACGCACCATAACTCGCCCCCCCCGCTCAGCAGGAAAACCGAGGTGCGGCCCATGTAGCGGGAACACAAAACGAACCCGCATGAACAAGCACATAAGTCCGCTCAGCAGGACACAGTGCCGGGCAAAAGAAAGGGGGAAATAAACAAATTAACCAAACAAACTAACTTCCCCCCAACCAAATACCAAGGACTAAAAGGGGCTGCTAAAGCAAGACCCCAGCCCCACTCACCTGACCAGCAGGGGACACAGCACTCGGAGAAGTGCAGAAAAAAAGAACAGGCTGGGCTGGTTGATATGTATCCTTTTATAGGATTGGATGAAGCCTCTGGGGCCCTATTGGAGGAGGGAGGGGAGACTAGAGCGATGCTCTTTTATTTTACTTGGAGTTCTGTGTGGAGCCGGAGGCTCATTGGTTATTACTGTGGCGAGGAAGACAGGACGAGGAGGTAATGTAAGTTTTCCTTTTTTTGTTTACCTCCGCCTCGCCCTCCACACCGCCACCCCAATCCGTGCCAGCCGCCACTGCCATAGTAACTGAAAAAGTACAGTGAAATCTCTAGCTTCACAGTGGCGGCCCAGCTGTGAGGCACGGGCAAGATAGTGTGTTCCGCTGCTATGCAGAATTAATTTGATTATAATATATTAAAGTGCTGAGCATCTGGAGTAGAAATGCAGCACAGAGAACTCGAACATTACACAATAAAGAAGCATAGGATGGAAACCAAAAAAAACGGTGTCCGCGCCTAGAGGAGGACAAGCCTGCATATTCAGAGCCAGAGCACAGGGTTGGCTTTGCTCCGAGAGAAAGCAGACGTGGAGCCGTTAAAATATTTGGCACATGAATCCCGCAATAACTGCCATGTAAAATATGATAAAAACTCTATAAAATCATAAAAAGGTTGTAGATGATATCAATCAAGGGTGACATTAGTTGAAAATAATAATTTCTAAATATAAACTAAGAAACCAGCCAGATTAAATCTGTCATTTGTCATGCACACTATATACATAGCTCAGCGTCAAGCGTGTAACAGTTTTTGGTTTCAAAAATGTTGAAAAAAAATGGAAAAAAGCCAGACTGGATGAGGAACACAGAGAACGCGGTGCGCGCAAGATTTAAGGGGGCAAGCAGCACATAATGAAAGCAGCAAGGAAACACACACACACTCCCCCATGGAGTGCTAAAATCAAAAGAAACAAGCATTGGCAACCCCAATAAGTAACACCTTTGAAATCTATTGACTCTGCCAGTGCCTTTTGCTGAGGCTGTACAGCTTCAGCAAAAAATGTTGATCCTGTGTAGCATGAACAAAAGGGAAAAAAGGTGCAAATCATTTTATAGACATGCATGCGTCATAGCATACGTGAGGTCATGCATCATGATTCATGGGTGTGACAGAGGTGCCATTTTTTTTATTTACTGTTCCGAAATGGAGTACATATAAATATATATATGCATAAAAAGTAGTGCGTAGTAGCTTTTATTTCTAGAGTCGAATGGCTGGTGGCAATATGGGCTTGGCCCCCATTGAAAAAAAATCTAATATAAAAAACAAAATACCACTGCAGGAGGGAATAGGGGGGTAAGGGAGGTGTAGGTCATGGTAGAGGGTGGAAGAGGAAGGGAAAATAAGGACATGAGGCAGGGAGTAGCTAGGAGGGCAGAGGAGATGCTCATGAGGGAGAGAACAGCCCAGGGCAAAGGGGAAGCACAAAGTCGAGAGCAACATGAAACATGGGAGGGGAGAAAAGCACACAGGGAGACAGCAACACGAAACATGGGGGGGAGAAAAGCACACAGGCAAGACCGCAACATGAAGTGCTAGCACCTGAATGAGAGAAGACAACACAGAGCATGGAGGGAGAGAAGCACACAAAGGAGAGACCTGGATAATACATGCACTCTCATGGAGTGGTTTAGACTAAAGAAAAAATAGTTCCATAAAAGTGTGCAGTGGAATGACACGTGTAAAGAGGATAGGCTGTGGGAAGAGACAAACACAAGATGGACAAGGCAACTGAATAAGAAGCAAGCAAATGAGAATCACAATAAAGCTAACCAATGGTAGTTAAGCTTTGATCACACTGTAACCGCTTGGTAAGCTGATAATATGTCTTTTGCAAGCAGAAAGTTTGCACTCAGGGCCGGACTGGCCCATTTCCCCAGTGGGCCGCCAGGGTGGGGGCTGCTTTTGGGCCCCTGGGGGGCCGTTTTTGTTACAGGGCCATTTTTGCAGCATAGCTGCAATATCGGTCCCTGTAACAAAATCGGCCGAAACAGGCCCTGGCACACAGCTCGGCTGTACCCCCACACCCTCCGGGGGCCCACTGAGTACTTTGCCAGGGCCGGTTTGAGTTCCCAGTCCGGCCCTGCTTGCACTGTCTGGTAGACTTGATCTAAAAAGTAGTCCCCTGAATGTTAGCAGTGGAAGAATACAAGTCATCCACTCAAATGGATGGTAAAGAAAATATGCTCTATAGGAGGTACTACAACTACAAGAGGGAAGAAAGCCGAAGTAGGCAAATAAGAGTGGCAAAATACTAAGCAATGGGCTGACACATTGGGCACTGTAATATCGGTATTGTCTACAATAGTCCTATGACAATAGACAGCTAAAAGCTCTGTAGGCTAGAACTACAACAGTGGATAACTCAGTATTGTTTGCAGTTCTCAAAAAATATAACAAAATAAATGTGAGAATCACACTTAAGGACTTATTAATAAAACACAGTAGAAAGGCCAGATAAGAGGGTTAGTGTGTATAAGCGCTCATCTACAGAAAACATGCATGCACAATAAGCCTTCAGCAATTAAAGGAGATTGAAGGCGCCAAACTAAGAGCGCAATGAACAAGTGCCTAGGACAGCTGACCAGAGAGGCACTTAAGCGCAGAAGGAGAGAGTTTTTAGGTGGAGCCTACCTGACAGCACAACCTGTTTGGTTGCAAGATAACTATTTGGGGCTTACCAAGAGCTTATAGGGGTTTACAGCCTGCCCATTGCTTACCATTGGTCGGCTTTATGATCACTCTCAATTGCTTGCCTCTTATTTGATGGCTTTCCTTGTCACAGCTGGTCCATCTTGTATTCACCTCTCCTATGAAGCACATCCTCTTCCCCACTCATCTGACTGGCTGGATTATATTGTTCCGCTGTTCACTTTTAGGGAACTACTTTGTTATTTTTGCTTAAGCACTCCAGGAGAGTACATATGTTTGCAGGCTTTCTTCCTCGAGTGCTACTACCCCCTACGCGAATAGCCGACCCCAAAGCTCCTTGTTGCTTTCTTCCCTCGAGTTGAAAGCTCCCATGTGCTTCTCCCACTGCCAAACTCCCCACCTCCATGCGTTCCATGTTGCTTTCTCGCCATCCCCATGTTGCTCTCCCTCATGTGCTGTTTTCCCCTATCCCTACTAGGTTCCCACTGCTTCGGCCTCACCTTCTCCTCAAGGCCCCCAACACCCATTGCTCTTTAAAAAAAAGATATTTTGGGGGGTGGCCAATTATTGATCTACCTCCGTTAAAAAAAAAGAAATATATATATATATATATATATATATATATATATATATATATATTCACAACGAAACAACTCCTGCTACTTCCAATGCGGCGAAGAAGGAGAGGCGGACCACTGCATACAGGCAAGATGTTTATTTGAACCAGTTAATCCAGCATTGTCTGATGACACGTTTCGGCTCGCAAGCCCTTGTTCACATAGAGACTGTGTGTTTGCTGGTTATTTTTAAATGCTGCTGCAAACCTACCCTCGTCACATGATACAGTCACCTGCTAATGGAACTAAACAACAGACTTGGTAATGACTTCTCACTTGCATCTTACGATTGCTTATGCGTCTTTCCATGTGTTGTTATGTTAGAATCTGCTCCAAAAATAAGCCAATCCATTATAGCTGGTTTCTATGTAACATAAATCACTGTTTAAATACATTTCATGCATTAGAACCCAGGAATGTTCTACACAAAGATAGGACCCTAAGAACTAATATAAACGGGGGGTTGAGGTACATAAGATTTCCTACAACATAATAGTTCATGGATACTGCATCTAAAACTAGATAAATCCAATGGTAAGAACCTCTCACCTTTTTAATCCTAATGCAAGATTATTCATACTGGATTATATCTAACGTGACTGTAATCAATATAGATGTTGTCTATCGGGCTCTTAAGGATGTGCAAAACAGTGCGTAGCAGCAATATTGATATATAATTGTGCAAAACCGTGCTGATATGATCTCAAAATTGAGAATATAGTGCATTAGTATGCTAAAACATGAATGTTTAAATACAGATAAAACATCAGAAATGCAAAATTTCATATTGTTAAAATCTCATACATAACAATTCATACATACTAAATACATAGTGCATCAGTGATATTTAAAAAAAGCATTGCTTTGATATATCAGATATACGAGGTATTACTTTTGGTCTTTTTGCGAATATTTGTCTATATTAAATTCAATTCAAATTCACAGCACATCAATTGTGTAATAGCAATCTAGATCAAAACTATGATGTTATGTCCTAATAAGCCTTTTGATTCCATTTGTTGCATATTGCAGGAATCACAGATATGTAACCCAATTAGTTGATGGTACATCACACTATACTATGGCTCAGCCAAACCTAATTGCTGCGAGGAGACTATGCACATCTAGAGAAAGTTGTACGTATCTTCAGAGTTATTGAGCCCATTCGGGCATTTGCTATCAAATTCCAATAATAGTTTTGTCTCTAGTTGTCTTAACAAAAGCTCTCTATTTCCTCTTCTGCGTTGTTTAGCTACAGATGCTACTACAAAATATTGTAGACAGTTCACATCGTTATTATGTACGCACTTTAGCCTAATTCTTTTTCACTATAGATCTAATTTTGCGTTCTTCACCACTGTATGCAGTAATGAGTCTGGGCCCTTGATTTTCTACAAGCCCCTCATCCTGGACCACCTGTTCTCTAGGCTCTGTGTTATCTATAGTTCTATTGGGCAACAAACTATCCTTTGATCTTGATTTGGCTTTGATCATAGCGGCCTCAAGTACTTTTTCTGAGTACCCCCGTGCATTGAGTCTTGTCAGTAATTTCATTGCACAGCTCTCAAAGTCTGTTTCTACACTACAAATTCTTTTCAATCGCAGAATTTCCCCATATGGGATGCTGGCAATAAGGTGTTTCGGGTGAGCGCTAGAGGCGTGAAGTGTCTCATTTCCAGCAGTGGGCTTCCTAAATAAAGTTGTTTCAATCTTATTATTCTTAATGTACATCTTGACATCTAAAATTCCATACTGTTTTTATCTATATGTGCTGTAAAGTGGAGGTTCGATTGATTGTTGTTGATAGCTTTGATGAAATCAAGAGCTTCTATTTCACTACCCTTTCACTAAATGAAGATATCATCAATGTACCTGAGAAAACAAATTATGTTCTTGTTAAAGCACTCACTGTGTTCCTTTTTGAGTACCTGTTCCTCCCACCAGCCAACGTGCAAGCACGCGCAGCTGGGGGAGAAACAGGCTCCCATTGCCACGCCTCTAAGTTGTCTAAACAGATCCCTCCCAAATAGGAAAAAAATATTATTTAGACACCATTCGATTAAACTTACGATTGCTTTGTTATGTTGGTAGAACTCGCTTGGTCTTTGGTCTAAAAAGTATTTGACTGCCGCTAGGCCTACACTGTGATCTATACTAGTGTAAAGTGATTCAATGTCTAGTGCTATCAACAGCATTTCTTCTGACCAAGGTAAGTTTTTGGTTTTTGACAAAAAATCTCCTGTATCTTTAATGTAACTTGGCAGATTTTTTATAAATTCTTGCAGAAAGAAATCTATGTATTGCCCAACCTGTTCTGCAACACTTTTAATGGCGGAAATGATAGGTCTTCCAGGTACGGGTGAAACAGCTTTATGAATTTTAGGTATTAAATACATTACTGGGAGCACTGGACATTCATTGTTCTTGAATTTGTATTCATCCTGTGAAATTAGTCCTTCCCTACGCCATTGCATTAGCTGCTTTCTCAGTGTCTCTGTTGCTTTTGAATACTCTTTATGGGTGGATTTTTCATAACAATTAGTATCATTTAATTGTCTTTTGGCTTCTTTGATGCAATCCTCATTTGGCCAGATGACCAAGTTGCCACCTTTATCAGATTTCTTAATGATGATCTCATTGTTGTCTGCCAGCTTCTTCATTAGGTTGGCATAGTCTTGCTTTTTGTGTTGTATCTGTTTCTTTTTTTGTTTTTTTGGGGTTTCACTTGCAAGTATAACTTTTTAATGTCTTCGATAACACAGTCATGAAAAGTATCAACCGCATCCTTGGAATGAAACTTGATTTAGTCTTGAAAGGGCTGATCCCAGCACCTTTCTGTATTAGATTTATTCTACATAGCCTGGTTTGGGTGTCTTCATCAATATCTGGATCTGTAAACTGCGATTAAGTTGCGTTCAGATCATGCATCGTTAATAAAGTAGGGATATCTGCAGCTACTAATGCGGGATTTTGTTCACTGATATCACCACTGTATTCACTGGTTGTTTTCTCTTTGTTTTTTTTTCAAAGCAAAAAACTTTTTTAACTTTAATTTTCTGATGAAGCGAAAGATATCGATTCTTGTTGAGGCATAGTTAAAAGTGTGACCTAGACCAGTGCTTCCCAAACTGTGGTCCGTGACCCATTCCCAGGGGGTCCGCAAGAGGCAGTTTTAAAAGCACTCCAAAGTTCCTTGGCTAATTAGCAGTTTTAGAGCAACAATAAAAGTGTCAAAATAAAGCCAGTGATTAATGCACTTGCTGGCGAGATGAGAGTTTTGTGCAGTTGCAGCTTTGAGTTATCTAACGTAGCACAGAACAGAGCCCGCAAAGAACATGTATCATGCATTTAAAAAAAACAAGTGTTTTATGTGCATTGGTCAGTGGGTTGCTGCTTTTGTTACAGATTTTTTTGTTACTCTGCAGTTCATAAGTGACAATTGTAATCTAGCACAGTGACCTATAAACTGTCATCAAAGAGCTGCTTGCAAACTGCATGGTACAAGTTACTAACTTATGTTTTTTCCCAGTCTTTCATTATCCTGATGCTGCTAAAAAGGTTTATATGGGTGGAAATACATTTTTATTTTTTAAAGTCAATGCTAACCACTGGCTGATGTTCTGAAACCCAAGTTTGCGCTTCTCCGGATCAAGCACTCTTTAAAAATGCCTACTAGTATGAATGACGTGAATCCTACACATTGTAGTACACTTTGCCTTATTTTCTATACACTGATTTACACGTATGATTCATTGTTTCTATATGTTTGTAATGTAAAGTGCTCCAACATCCTACGATGGTATGAGAGATACTATAAAACAAATGAAATACATGTGACAGAGAGGCTATGGAGAGATGAGAGGCACTGCTGAAGGATGATAATAAGGGAATCATTGAGGAACCCCAACAAAGAATGTCGTATCCTGGTGTATAGTAGGGTCTTCATATACTATTTGTCAAAAGCCAATACAATTTAATATATAATGATATATGTGTTTTAGACTGCGCCAATGTTTCCTAAATTTCTTGGAGGGAGAGCCTCCCAAAGCCCCCTTTGTAGTGGTCAGGCTCACTCACTGCACTTGGTGTGCACCTTATGGCGACTGATCTGAAAACATTTGCGAGGGCTGCTTTGGGTTTCCAGTCTGGCCCTGGCGGGAGCAGGAGCCTTTTACTGCGAAATGTTATTCATGGAGATGCAGCACCAACTTTCCCATTAAAATGTTTTTTTTTGGTGCAAATTCTTTAAATATAAAATACTAAGGGGGATATTTACAACAGAAGTGGCAGAGCATGCCGTTAGCCTCCTTGGCTTAACGACTCGCTCCGCCACTTCGGAAACACCGGGCTGCACCATATTTACAAGAATATGGTGCAGCCCTGCGTTTCCCCCTGTGCTGGCGCTACACTTAGCAGTGTAGCGCCAACGGGAAACCCATGCACCATAGTGCAAGGGTGTGTGTATGCAGTGGAAGATTGTTTATGTGCAGGAAGGTCCCGCTTCAATCTTGAAATTCCGTTTTGTCACTTCTATGTGTGCTGCTTAATGCAGCCCACATGCAAGTTACAAAATGGCATTTTTTTAAAGATTGTTTTGTGCAGGAAGGGTCACCTTCCTGAACATAAACAATCCAAGGCGTTTTGCTTTTTCCATGTGTGCTGCACAAAGCAGCACACATTGAAAAAGCAAAAATGAGGAGAAATAAAGGATTGCTCCTTGTTTTGCCAAGTTAAGACCTGGTTTTCCCTGGCTTAATTTTGGCACTACCTCCTATTTATGCTGCCCTTGTAAATAGGGGGCAGCCTCAAAATCAATGGGTATTGCGGTGGAACGCCAACCGCAACACCCACTGCCCACCCCTTTCACGCTAGGCATTGTGTGACAGGAGACCTTATTTACAAGGCAGCGTTAAGCCATGTTAAATGGTTTAGCGCTGCCTTGTAAATAAGGCAAAGCCTCTATAGCCACGGGAACGTTGCAAAAAGTGATGTTCCCATGGAGATAGGGGCTTCTAAAAATGCCCCTAAAATCCTTAGTAATTCGAGTATTTGTTTTGTGTGCACGCGTGTTTATTTTTTCTGAATTACTGTTTTAATGTTTGAAATTTAAATCATACAAATTGATTGGGGGTCCCCGGCTTCCAGTGGTGACTCAGTGGGGGTCCTCAGGAGTCAAAAGTTTGGGAACCACTGACCTAGACAGTAGTTTAAACCTAATGACAATAGCTGTTTCTCGGCCTTGGAAAGAACCACCGGTGATAGGTTAACAATAGATTTATCTAAATCTACCTCTTCCATTGCCATGTTGTTTTCTTCTTTTTCTTTTGCCCTTTGTTTGCATCTTTTTCTTCTGTCCCTTCTTCATTTGTTGTTTCTTTTCCTTTTTGCCTGTTCTCTTGCCTCGGCCTCAGGGTCTGGAGCCTCTCCTCTACTAAAAAATCCAGCTCTTGTTTAAGATTTAGTTTGGTGGGTATTATTTGTCTGCTTTCCCCCTCTATACTTGATTCACTCGTGATGGAAACCGTGTCAATGCTCGAGATTTCCTCATTATGGTCAGTTGCTGTACCAGACGATTGAGCTTGACCGGCATTTTCCCTTTCCTTAACACTGTACTTCTGCTGTTTATATATCAGTTATGCCGGTTGTAGGAGAGTAAGGTATGCTTCCTATGGTTACCCCCACTTTTTGAGGTGTTTTACTGTTTTTTCGACTTTAGTATGGCTGTGGCCCTGCTAATCAGTCCCACAGCCTAGCTGCACTCTCTCTAAATTGATACCATGTACTTTAGGTACATACCAGATTGGTTGCTGGGTCACCCTTGTGAGCCCCTGTATATGGTACCTTAGGTACCCAAGGCATAGGTGCACCCTAGGCCTACCAGGGGCTGCAGCATGTATTGTGCCACCTCTGGTTAGCCTTCCAAACTGACACCACAGGTCTGTACTTACAGCCTGGGTAAGGTGGTGTAATCACCCCTTACTTAGATATAGTATACCTATATCTATAGATATATATAGACACATATTAACCTATAAGTCACTCCTATGGCAGACCATGACAATCCTGGAGGCAGGGTGCTTGGTTTTGTGTGGGATGGTGCCCTGGCATGAGCTGAGCCCCTCTGCAGCTTTCGGATCCTTCTCCTCATAACTGTTCTATGATATAGCCATACCATATACTCTTAAGTGCATTATAATCCTTGCGGTTAATGCTAACTTTGGTTTGGCTTTTCTCAAAACATGTTGTGTAAGGTGTCAAACACTTTGAATACTACCCCCGCCAGTTCTGGCGGCGGGGGTAGTATTCCCGTTTTCTAGAGGGAGAAGACATGTAGTTACTGGTAAACCCGGTTCAAGTTAAACAGAGCCCCAGCATCACAAAATAGATGCTGCTGCCACAGACACAAGTCTTCCCTCCTGCTGCTGGACGAAACTCCGGCAGGGGAGGCCTGGACAATAGGTTTCCTGTCCAGGGAGGCACCTCCCAAGACAGGCTAGTGTATTGGGGCAGGGTGGGTTGCATTCAGTGAATGCTTTTCAGACACTGCCTGGGGCACACAAGGTGCTCCATGCAATTCCGAGTTCAAACCGGTTGCTGGGGCACTCAGCCCCAGCTCTGGCGTGAAACTGGACACAGGGGAAGGGGTGTAACCACCCCCACCCCAGGTCCACCTATTGGAGGGACCTTAGAGTTAGTCCAACCCCTAAACTTGCTATAAGTATAGAACTCCAGTCCCTAGGACTTTAGATTACCCTGGACGAAACTCTGATACATAATTCCTGGACCTTCGACATTCCATTTCGACTGGAAGATGGAAGAATCTCCCTTGTGGTCAAGGAGTGACCACCCTGTTCAAACAGGCACCAACAGCATCTTTGCCTGTCTGCATTTTTAAGGCTCCTGCCGGATCCCGAAGAATCTGCGACACAGGACACAGACTTCCAGACATCTCTGATGCTGACCTGCACTCCCAGCAAACCTGAGACCTGTAACGGACACGAGAGACGTGGGACCGGAACTCTGAGACATCCTGCATTATTGCTTCTGCACCCACTTACGGAGGTATCCCGAACCTGTGCATTGGGTATTTGAAGCCCCTGCCCGAGCACCTTTTGCACCGAAGCTCAGAGGCCTACACTCCACGAGTGTCCCGTGGGCTTGCTTTGTGCATTTCCGCTCGAGGTCCCTTCGCAGTTCCTAGTCCATTGACTAGCGAGCCCCCACGAAGGGCCATCTTTGATTTCTTGAGCTTTCCTGGTTGCTCCAGACTTGCTCCCACTCCTCTCCATAGGAGGAGTTCCTCAGACCTTGCTGGTCTGCACCGAAGCCCATCTCAACATCCTGCATGGATTGCGTTTGCCAAGGCTTGTTGGATCCAATCCGGATTCCGACACTGCAGTCAACTAGATCCTTTGTGGGACAGCTCGAATCCAGCTCCTGGTCGTCGTCGACACCTCCTGGTCCTCGTGGCTGAAGAGACAAGCTTCACTTTTTCACCTGAAATCACCCGGCATCGGCTGGCATCTTCCTATTGCCATCCTGGTCACTGGCCAGTGACCCAGACTCTGTCTCCTCTGCTTGCAGATTTTTCAGATCTCCGATCCACCCTTGGATCCACCCGGACACTTTTCCTCTGGTCGCCTGCAGCACTTCTTCGCAGCTCTCCATTGGAATCGACGACGAAACCCGACACCAAAAGACACCTATGCACCCGGCTTCCCTGGGTGAGGTAACATGAGTACTCCGGTGCTCCCGTGGGTCTTGACTCTGGAAGTGTCCTAGTTTAAAAGGGTTCCATCATAGTTCAATGAAAAGTGCCCTTAATCTTTAAAATGGTAACTTGTTCGTTCTCCAGTTAAAGTCAATGGTAACCCGCAGCTGTGTTTAGACACTGCACGCGTCTCCCGTGAGCCTCCTACATCCTAACCTTTGGTGGTTCTAGGCAGCCCCAGCGATTCCACAGGCCCTGGGCCTGCTTTCTAATTCTCACGTGGTTCTTATACCACTATTTTAGTATATGGTTTGTGAGGCCCCTATGGCATAACGTATACTGTGCAACTTATTGCATGCTAATTAAGTTCCTTGTATTGTACTTTTACCTCTGACCTCATAAAGCGTCCAGAGGGGTTGTGTTTAGGATAAATACATATATATTTGATATATACCTTGTGTGGTGTGCTTTCATTTGATCATTCAAGAGATTATAATTGGTAAAACAACTAGCTTAACTCGCCTCTAAGTCTTAGCCTGAAGGCTGCTCTCCACAGCTACCACTAGGATAGCTTTCTATAAGGTTGACTTTATAACCTACCATCAATAAGGGTCGTTTGGACTGGTGCAAGGTGCCAACTGGAATAGTGGACAGCAAATACCAGGCCAATTTCTCACACCGGTAATATATTTTATCACAAAAATTCATAAAAATCCCATCAAGCCACCTGGAAGACCAATTATTTCGGCACGCAAAAGTCTTTTGGAAAATACATCCCGCTACATTGACTATTTCCTGTAAGAATATGTTCGAAGACTACCATCATACATTCAGGACACTAGTGATTTCCTCAGACATATCCATAATTGTCCATGGGAGGAAGATTATCTCCTAATGACACTGGATGGTACAACGCTGTATACAAGTATTAACAACAAGGATGGTATTAGAGCATTGGAGCACTTTCTAGGCACCAGACCAATGTGACTATTTCAACACAACAAAATGTTGGTCAATATGACATTATTCTGCCCACAGAACAATTTTTTCATGTTCCAAAATCACACTTCCCATCAGGTTTGGGGGGTTGCCATGGGGGGCACTTTTTCCCCCAGCTATGCTTGTCTATACATGGGATGGTGGGAGGAATTGGTCCTCATGGCAAACTACAAGGAAACACTAGACAAACAGGTAGTTGTATGGTTGAGATAGATAGATGAGCTCTTTGTAATCCGGCGAGATTCAAGGGAAAGTGCACTAAAGTTTGTGTCTGAAATCAATATCAATGACATTAATTTGCAGTTTACGGCATCCTTAAGTGCAACATCGGTCTATTTTCTCAATGTACAGGTCTTTATTGCCCATGGTAAAATTGAAACCAGTTAACATCGATGGCAGGAAACACGGTATTACGTGCCACTAGTTCTCACCCAAAGCATTTACTACATAGCATCCCTTATGGAGAAATGCTAAGACTTAAAAGAATTTGCCGCAACGATGTAGATCTTATGGCAGCCCAAAGGGAAAGCCAAAACAGATTTCGGGCAAGAGGTTATTCGGAATGTACACTAGATACAGCGTTCAGAAAAACCCATACCCTAAGTAGATCAGTCTTGTTGTTTGGGACAAAAGAAAATAGAGAGAATACCACCACAGCAATTCTGAAACAAAAGTGAGAGCTGGAAACTAGGTTCAACAAACAAGAAGGCAGATTAAGAAATATAATTAAAAAGAACTAGCCACTGATATTAAGTGACCCTACCATCGGCCCTCTATTGCCCAAAAGTCCTGCCATCACATTTCGAAAAGCTGCCTCCATGAGCGATGTTTTAGTGATAAGTAGATCGGAAGACCTGACAACTAACAATTGGTTAACACAAAGAAAGGGTTTGTTAAATCTAACACCTGTCGTGCATGTAAGTTTGTATTAACAACCAAGAGTTGGCTCTAATCAGTTAGGCTGAGCACTTGTATCTATAAAGCAAAAGAAAGTGCCTAAACTGATACAACTAGTCACAAGTGATTTAAACTAAACTAGGAAGAAATCGCATTCCCGCCCGAGATTTTGCTAATTAATAGCGGTAAGTTTGGCATAAATAAAACAACATATTCAACACCTTTTCAGGACAAACCCAACACAATCAAAAAATGTCTAACTTGTAAAATGGATTATGCAGTATATGTGTTCAAGTGTTCATGTGGATTACGCTATGTGGGCAATACTAAACTACAAGCCCACAAGCGAATACTCCAGCACATTAGGGCAATCACCAATTCTGACCCGACTTACCCTGTTGCTCACCATTTTAAAGAAATTCACAACAATAATTTAGATCATCTTAAGTAATTTTTGTTCGACTCAATTTTGAGTCTAAGGCGAGGGGGAAATCGAGAAGCTGCCTTAAGAAAATTGGAAACACGATATATCATTGAGCTTGATACTAAAACTCTTCAGAGTTTAAACTCCAGTGAGGAGCTCTATTCTTGTCTGTAATGCCAACAGTCATCTGCCCACACTTAGAAGTATCGCTCTGTACAAAATTATCATGGAAAGATTTTTATATTTGTATTCACATAAGTAAACCTTGAAAGTCTATATATCCCTTACGAAACCCTTTAAATTATCCTAGAGTTTGATACCATCTCGGATAGGTCAAAATTGGAAGATCAATCTGTTTAAGACATTAAATAACATGGGGTGATCACTAGCTAACAACAAAATTTAAATCATACGCTGCTACCTCCCGTATTTTTTAATGTAACATAGTAGTAAGTTCCATCACTTGTCTGCACTTTTTTTCACAACAGCACTTTAAACACATTGCTATATTTAATACATAGTAGTATTAGGCTTACACGGGCCATACTATGTAAACATGGTCACATGAATTAAAATGTAGTCATGACAACGCAGTGGTCACTTAAACAAACTAGGATATGCGGACGTCGTTTATAGGCCGGTGCCACTACTGCCAATCATTTAAACCATTGTACCTTATAAACAGACAATGGTGGCCAAAGTTAACTGGCTCGTGCACTTTAGTATACAATTTGATGCATAAGAATGTACTATGAAAATATCATATACAGCTTTATTACAATTGGAAATATTTATTGTTTTTATTGTTAATGTGATTAAGACAGATTGTCCAGCAATACAAGCACATATCATTTTGTACTGTGAAAGTTACCATTAACTGTTTTAATTTTGATACAATGAAATGATTTACTGTTATTGATATCATTACCATAATGGATTATCCAACAATATAAACATATACTAGTCTGTTTTTGCTATTTATGTATAAAGTGTCCATGCACTTGTCACTTTAAATATTGGTATCCCTACCGCAGTCGCCTCAAGTGATCAAGGCCTGATGAGGCCGAAACGCGGCATCGCGGAATGTTGTCAATAAAGCAGCCAAAAGAACAGTGTACGAGCCGTACACCCATCGTACATGGGGTACGGCTCGTACACAAATCGTACAATGGGGTACGGCTCGTACACCGATCGTACAATGGGGGTACGGCTCGTACACCGATCGTACAATGGGGGTACGCACCATACCCGGGGGGGGGGGCCATTCCGTACCTGTTTCGGCGCGAACTCTGCTTTTACGACTGTTTTCAGCTCCTGTAGAAAAGGGGTCGTACGGTGCGTACCCGACACGTATCGTACTTGCTGGGTCGTAAAAACCAGCCGCTAACTGTACAGATGTCGCGTACAGCAGGTTCTGAGGGAGAATCGTACGGAGATTAGAGTCGTACGGTGTGTTGTACGACTCGTACGGAGTACGGCTCCTGGTAAGAATCGTCCTTATTCGTACGTACGGGGGACGTTGCAGGGTACGATTCGTACGGGAAAACCGCTCCGAACGGCTATTCGGAGCGTTTTTTCCCGAATCGGAATCGACCCCCCTGTGTCCGCCAATAACTCTAGAACCCATTAGTACCACATCTCCATATACAAAGGTTAAATGGTAAAACATAAAAACTAAAACAATATGTAAAACAATGTTTAAGAAAATGGTACAATTTATTGCTTATAAAATAATGTTTCGCACATGGGGAAAGGTGCCATTTAAGGAATTTAAAAATGTGACAATTCACATGAAGAACAATAAAATACAAGTAATCAATACACGTGGGGAACAATACAATATATTGTATTGTTCCCCAAGTGTATTGAACAGGAACAGGAAGCACCCAGCACACAGGCTCCCCTGACCAATGCCAAACGCTGCAATGCAGCGTTGTGATTAGTCTGAGCGCTGTGTCACTGCGCTCAGCCAGTGACTGGAGGGATGGGCATGTTGTCCAAGCAGGCTGCAATGCAGCCTGCATGGAGGACACTTAAAGTGTGCATGACTGTTTGAGCGGGCTGATTCAACGAATTTCGTTGTAAAGGTATGTAAGGTAAAAGCACATACGTTGTAAAAGAAATAGACAATCCACGTCGTCGTGAGGAAACAGAGGCTCTTCCGTTTCCTCACAACGATGTGCAGCGCCCCTCAGACGACCACAGGAACCAGGATGAGTGAGGGGAACCATGAGGAGAGAGAGGTAAGGGGAATAGAGTCTGGGATGGGTTACTATTTTAGGATTTAGGGTAGGGTCGGGGGTCATGCAGGGTAGAGTTTTAGGGTAGGGATAGGACTGGGAACGGGGGAGGTCCGTGCAGGGTTCTGTTTTAGGGCAGGGAGAGGACTGGGATCGGGGAGGTTCATGCAGAGGTAGTGTTTTTGGGTAGGGTTGGCGGGGGTCATGCAAGGTAGTGTTTTAGTGTAGGGAGAGGACTGGGGGTTGTGGGTAGGGTCGTGCAGGGGTAGTGTTTTAGGGTTTAGGGTAGGGTCGGGGATTGTGCAGGGTAGTGTTTTAGGGTTTTAGGGTAGGGACCGGACTGGGGGTCAGGGGGAGGGTCGTGCAGGGGTTGTGTTTTAGGATTTATGGTATGGTTGGGAGGTCGTGCAGGGTAGTGTTTTAGGGTAGGGAGAGGACTGGGGGTCAGGGGAAGGGTCGTGCAGGGGTAGTGTTTTAGGATTTACGGTATGGTTGGGGGGTCGTGCAGGGTAGTGTTTTAGGGTAGGGAGAGGACTGGGGTCGGGGGAGGATCGTGCAGGGGTAGTGTTTTAGGGTTTAGGGTAGGGTCGAAGGGTGTAACTTACCTTAGACACTTTTACCAAGTGTATGCCTTTAGCATGCATGCATTTGCTTTGTAATGGCATGTGTGGTAAAGGCATATGCATGGTAAAAGAATGCGTTGTGATGGTAGGTTGTTGTAGGGGTACTAGCATAGTAATAGCCGCGTTGTAATTGCACGCGTGGTATTAGTACGCGTAGTACTGTCATACATTCGGGGAGGAACTTGCGCCTGGCCTTCTACACTGCCACGGTAAAGTCTGGAAATAGCTAAATGTCTTTACCATCAAATTTCATGGCTCATTTTCCCTGGCCAGGCAAAGGGAGGGTCTCAATCTCTGTAATTTTAAAGTCTTGCCATGATGGGTCATGCAGGTGCTCCAGGCGGTGGCCATCCAGGTGGCGAGTGATGCGCTTGCCCGACTGTTAACTTGCAGGAGTAGGCGTCTGGCTCAAATAGTGACACTAGTAGCTTTTCAACAGTCTTAGTCTGCCCTCCTGCTGGCACTGATGTCTGAGCACTGAAAAGCTGATAATGTTCAAAATGTAATTTAAAACTGAAATCATGTAGCTCACGTTCGCCTTCATGCTTAACTGCGATACAAATGGAGCAATCCCCCAAAATCTCATGCATGCAACCAAACCTATTACTCATAGAATAGACCACCAGAATAGACCACCAACCATACATAACAAGCTGGATGAGTACTTTATTTGATATCCCAAAAACACTTGGTGAGTTTTTGAGGGGAATGAACTCCTGATACCAATGCTAGAGTACAGCCTTGTCAAATGGTAAGATATGTGTGCTGGTTCGATGATCAGATATCTAAAGAAAAATACCAGCACCGGAGAAAATATTTATCTTTTTACATCGAATCCCGTTGACATTTTGTGGGCGGAATTCTGTCTCCAGTAATTTTCTTTTTATTTAAATAAATGTATGCCCTGATCCTGGTCTTCCGCATACCCCTCCACATCCTTTCTTTTTACACTTTTCCCCCCCTATCCATATGTTTTTGCACAGTCCTAACAGGCTCCCATCTCTCTATTGGGTGTTTTAGAACCTCTGCTATTGGTCACCTTCCTCCAGCTCAGTTTATTCATTTTTCAGCCCAACTGAAAAACATTTTGTGTGTACAACAGTGAAACAAATTGTTTATTTGTGTTTTCTTGAAGATTTTCACTTGTAATCTTTTTTTCTTATTTTGACTGTTTACGGTGTGTGCAATAGGCCTTACTAAGGCACAGACGTTTAATGATTTGGGTCCAGATGTACGACCATTTTTTGCAGAAGCAAAAGGGAAATCAACCCGTTTGAGACCGCAAAAAAAGGTGGTGGTATGTACAAACGCTATTTTGCAAGTCATTGACTCGCAAAAAAGCATTTGCGACTCGCTATCAGGAAGGGACGTGCCAATGGTGTCCCTTCCTAATAGCGACTCTAACATCAATGTACTAATGTTTTGCGGTCGCAAAACACTCACAGTTTACCACCTACTTCAAGTAAGTGGTAAACCACTCGCAAACGGGAAGGGATCCCCAGGGGTCCCCTTCCCCTTTTTGAATGGGTGCAGAAATATTTTTTAAGAACAGGCAGCCTGCCTTTAAAAAATAAACTGAAAAGTTAAATTTTTCTTTTTAAATGCATTCCATTTTACTTTAAGGAAAACAGGCTGCATTTTAAAAAAACTGCTTCATTGAAAAAGCAGTCACAGACATGGTGGTCTGCAGACCCCAACAGGCCACCATTCCTGTGAGTGCTAGCCATTCCCAATGGGGTTGCAAATTGCGCTTGCCAAATGAATTTTGATGAGGCATGCAATTTACAACCAAATTGGGAATCACAAACAGTGTCTGAGACACTGTTGTACATTAAGTTTAGCGAGTCGCAAATTGCAAGTCATAATTCTGCGCAATTCGCTAAAGTGAATGGTCGTACATCTGTCCCTAAGAGAAGAGAATACAGGACATTGAAAATTCATAGAAATGAAGACTTGGACATTCCCAAATGCAGGATCAAACGGACTCCCAGCGCACATCCATGAATGATTTGCATACACTGCTTATGATCTTATACTGACAATCCTTTTGCTTACAACCACATATACGCATATATGTGTCATCAAGTTTGGGGAACACTCTTCGACTCTTAGACACAACACCAAAACTCAACACTATGAGAGCCCACTTCAATCAGCACCATTCTTCAATTCAAGCACTATAGAAGTACTAGCTGTTCGACAAGATGTACGGAGGGAAGCACTACAATAAAAAAAGTTATAAAAAACTCAAATTACATGGGTGTAAGTAATTTCACTAGGAATTGCACACTTAAATGTTCCATTAGCAGAGGTAAGGGTGTACAGTGGTGGCTTCTCTATGGCGGAGGAGCATCACCCTACCTGACAGCAGCCAGAAAATGAAAAATAAAACAATAATAAACCCTTGTTGATTATCATTTTATTTTTTCTCTCAGAGTCAAAGCTTGTGGGCGAGGCGATGACAGGCTAGTGGAGGAGTGGTTGCACTGCTATTCAGGGCGCACGACGGTCTGGCCGGCCATGTCAGGCTGGCCAAACCGTCATGCGCACTGAAACTCTATCCAACCTGAGCTGCGTTGCCGGGTCGGGGCGAGCAGGCACAGGCTCCCAGTCTAACTGGGAGCACAAATCATCGGCGCACAGGCCAATCCTGATGCTGCCTTCAGCAGCATGAGAGCAGCGTGAGGATTGGCTGCAGTGGACTCTGGGAGCCTGTGCCTGCAGTGGAGAGGGGCGCAATGCGGGAGGTAAGTGATTTCTAAAAAAATGATCTCGCCATCCGTCGTGCCGCACCCCTACCCCCACAACCCGCTGTCACATTAGCCGCTACTGTGGATATGGCGCAAACAGTACACTTTCAGCGGTTGGGTGTCATCGGCATATAAAAGAGTGCGGCCATTTTGGTAGGAGACTGAAAGTGCTTTTGAGTGTTGTGTTGTCGTACTAAGATATTAAATCAGTCCCATTCCCTCACGGGCTCGCGTGCAAGAACAGAAACCAGCATGGGGGCTCCGACCACAACAAGAGCCTTGTGACCGGATCCGAAGCAAACAGCTGCGAGGCAGGCACCTGATGACGCTCATTTCCTTTCTCCATTTCCAAAACCACTGGCGAGGAGACCAAAGGGATCCCCAGATTCACCCAGAGCTCCACACCAGCTGAGCTCTTACCAGGCCCTTAAGCTACGCAATTTCGAAAATGTCCCCTCTTTACGAGAGTTACACTAGCACACTGGGTCCTAATCCCTGCTATTATCTGCAGCTCTCCCGGGGATAGTCATCACCCGGGGCCTACAGCTGGTTTTCATTCCGGCCTCCTTCCCTTATATACATACTGACAAAGGCCTACTTGAAGCCACTCATATTTATAGCACGTCGGCGCCCTATAAACAGAGCCGGGCGTTAGTTTAAACACAGCAGTGGAATGGGAGGACGGCTGAACGCTGGAGCTTTTCCCTTCAATTTTTCGCATAGCCTCCATTTGCCAACTCCCCTCAGGCCTTGACAAGCCTAAAAGAGTTACTTTTTCTCATGTAGAAATAAAAAATATACTTAGTTGGTTTCAAAGCGCCCCCAATGCTTGCATGCACAAGAGAGAGGCACCGGGGGACAAATTAATTTCGATTTGAGCACGCAGTTTGGTCAAGTTGGACGAAGCCATGATAAAAACTCACAGCTGTGGAGTAATTCAGGACACCGAACAACCCACAGCTTTCACTTCTGCTGCCGTGTTGTATGAGGGACGCTTGCTTTTCTGCTGCCAATGCTCTGCCAGTTCACATTTGTCATAGTGACACTTGAGAAATACCTTACCACAAAAAAAAAACTATTGGCTTTGTCAATGTTTATTTATTGCTTGGTGTGCCCTGTTGTCAAGAGCCCTTATTTGGCACACGAGGAAAGCGACAGAGAAACAAAGTGATGTCTCCAGTAAGACGCAATGTAGAAAAGTGGTAAAAATTGAATTTAAACACTAGTTTTGTCATCCATAACCAACAATTTAGCCCATGGACTTGTCTTCTCCAAAAAAACACAGCTGCGTACCATTGTCCAATAAAATTCCCTTCCCAGTCTAACACTATCACACTCTTTTTTATATGGATACCTTAAAGAATGCACAAAGCTGGGCTTCAGGGGAGGGAGGCGAGAGTCCCCTGTCACTCAGCACCCACAATGTCCAAACAATGTAACCCTCAAAGAGTGGAGTGCCATAGAGTGGAGAGTCATTGATAACAGGGGCTTAGATTGAAGTAAAGAGTCAAAGGGGCAGATTTACAAGCCCCTTGTGCCTCCTTGTGCCACCATTGCGTCACTTTTTTTTATGCAACAGCGGCGCAAACAATGCTGCCAATTTACAACGTGGCGCATCTAGGGAGATGCGTCATGCTGTGCAGCCCTGCGTCACATTATACCTGCGCCATTTATAATGTATGCAGGCTAGGCTTTCCCACGCAAAAAGCCTTGTAGAACTGACGCAGTGAAATTTACAACATTTCACTGCTTCACTCTACAGCTCAGGCCATGCATAAGGAATGGAACAGGGCTTTTTGTATGGGGCTCACCTATCTGTTGTGGCACATTGCTGGAGTTGCATCACTTTCATGAGCAACTCCAGCAATGGAAACATGGCTAAATGATAGCTCTGGCCCCGACATCGCCATGGCTCTCCCCAACGATTACACCTATGTTGGGCGAAACCGCCCTCTTAAAGAGGGTGGGGGAATTGCCATCATTTTTAGGAGAGAATTCTCCTGTAAATGGGAAGACCTTGAGTTCCCCAATTGTGAAGCTGGTCTATTTAAGCTATCACTCACCCCTCATTTCACTCTGACCGGCACATTGATCTATCGCCCCCCTGGCGCAGCGAGTAACTGGGCTTCCTCCCTGCCAGATCTTGTTGCTCCACTTTTGGCTCAAGCCAATAATTTTATGGTCATTGGAGACCTTAACATTCATTTCAACTCTGCTTCGTGTGCCATTTCCACACGTCTTTTACAGGATCTGGCAGCTCTAGATCTTCAGCTCCATAACTCTGATCCTACCCATAAGGCCGGCAACCTTTTAGATCCTATCATTTCCAACCTTTCGACCATTTCGTATTTATCCTCATTACAGGTCCCCTGGTCGGATCATTTTATTGTAAATTTTTCTATCGAAATGGCCTCTTCTAACCCCTTCATGCCCATTCATCCCCTTAAAGACAGTAGGAATTGGAAACGTCTAGATGCAGACAAACTCAATCTGTGTCTTTCTAATTCCAAGCCTCCCCTGTCTATGAACCTGTCTACAGAGGAATTTCCTTCTATCAAACGCTGGTTGACTAATGCCTTGGACTCTTGTCTCCCTATGCAAAAGAACAAACGACATATTCTTCATCCACCGGCTCCCTGGTTTACTGACGCTCTCCGCTTGGAAAAATCTAAATGCAAAAAACTGGAGCGCATATGGCGCTCCAATTATGATGCAGGTCAGAAAGCAGAGTATAAGGCCGCTCTTAAAATCTACCATACGTTATGTGATAGTGCGAGAGCTTCCTTTGCGAACACCACGCTTCTTACAGCACAGAATAGACCCCAGGCTCTGTTCAAAATCGTGAAGGAGCTGTCAGGGGCTTCTGCTACACCCAAGGCCCCCATTCTTGACAACCTCCAGTGTGAAGCTTTGGCCAACTTTTTCGTCGAAAAGATCGAGAAGATCTATGACACTTTCGATTCCTCTCCCGTTGTGTCCACCCATGTCGTCTTATCTGTTGATACCCCCCCAGTTGTCACGTCCTCTTGTAGTACCCCCATGCCTCCCAAACTTCTTGCCTGGGATCCCATTTCCCTTCCGCTCTTAAAAAAGTATTTACAGGATATAAAATCTGGGTCTCCGCTCGACCCTATGCCCCCTCAAATCCTGAGTTCTTTGGATCCCTCTCTACTCCTTATTATTTTGAAAGTCTTGAACGCCTCCCTTTCTGAAGCGATCGTGCCCGACGAATGGAAGCACGCTATGGTGGTCCCATTATTAAAAAAGACCAACTTAGACCCCAACAACCCCTCTAATTTTCACCCCATTTCGTTGCTTTCATGTTTCTCTAAAATTTTGGAGAAACATGTCAACGCTTTGCTTAATCTTCACGTGGAGTCCTCTAACTTTCTTCATGGCTCACAATCCGGGTTCAGGGCTGGCTTCTCGACTGAAACCACTCTCCTTGGTGTGTCGGAATCCATCAGGCAGAAAGTGGACAACGGGGAGACGGTGGCACTCATCTTGCTTGACTTGAGTGCCGCATTCGACACCGTCTCCCATTCCATCCTGTTGTCCACCCTGAGAGAGGTGGGTGTCGATGGTGCTGCCCTGGCCTGGATCTCTAACTTTTTATCTAATCGCACGTTTCAAGTCTTTTCCTCTACTTCCATCTCTTCTATCTTTCCCTCTAAGCACGGTGTCCCT
The DNA here is from genome assembly GCF_964261635.1 of Lissotriton helveticus. Lineage (NCBI taxonomy): Eukaryota > Metazoa > Chordata > Amphibia > Caudata > Salamandridae > Lissotriton > Lissotriton helveticus. Next base: position 298,017,756 of record NC_136071.1, on the reverse strand, counting down.
CAGGGATCTATTCTTAGTCCTCTCTTTTTCAATTTATATGTGAGACCCCTTGCTTTTTTGGCGGAACAGGCAGGTCTCTCTATTTACTCCTACGCTGATGACACTCAAGTCATCTACTTTCTCTCTACCAACAAACATCTCCCTTTCTCCTCTCTCCAAACTGGACTAAAGCAGATTGCGGCATGGATGTTGGAGCATAAATTGAAACTAAACGGGGAGAAAACAGAACTGCTCCTGTTTGGCTCCGACACCTCGCTCTGGGGCCCACCTCATTGGCCACCGGAGATGGGCCCTCCTCCCATTCCAACCTCGTCTGCCCGTAACCTCGGGGTCCTCCTGGACAATCAATTGTCTTTCAGGCAGCATGTCGTGAAAGTCTCTGCCACCTGTACTACCATCATCAGGTGGCTTAGGAAAATCTCATGGATGCTGCCGGATGACACCTTGAAAACTGTAGTCCAGGCTCTTGTCATCTCACGCCTGGACTACGGCAACATCTTACTTCTAGGTGCCTGTAAGGAGGTCACTAAGAAGTACCAGGTAGTACAAAATATGGCGGTTCGCCTGATTTGCAATCTACCCGCCAGAGCCTCAACCTCTTCCCACCTGCGTAATCTACATTGGCTACGGATTGAGAGCAGGGTTAAATTCAAGGCTTTATGTTTTATGCATAAAATTCTGACAGGAAAAGCCCCTCCCTATCTATCTGTTTTGGTGCAGCAATATCTTCCACCTCGTACACTTAGGTCCTCCACCCAGAATAAGCTCAGGATCCCACGCATCAAGAGAGCAAAAATGGGTGGTCGCTCTTTTGCTCTGCTGGCGCCTTCTCTTTGGAACTCTCTACCCCCCCTCTGCGTTCCGAAATGTGCCTTCTTACCTTCCGTAAGGGAATCAAAACCTGGCTTTTTAATATGTAAGTTTGCTGATTTCCTTCCCTTCTCATTTTTAATATTGTTTCACACCCATAGCTCCGGGAAACCTACGGGTAGCTGAGCGCTCAAGAAATGCAATAATAATAATAATAATGCGTCACTTTTGTGCCAACAGATGCGTCAGTATTTCTGACGTATCTGTAAATCCTTGCTCCATGGATCACTGTATTGTAAATACAGTGCATCCATGGTGAGACAAGGACATTTTACACTGGTGCAAGGAAACTGACCCATCTATGCTGATAAGTCCGTCAATTCCTTGTATATCTGCCCCATTGAGCGGTGTAAAGTGTTGTGGAGTGAAGTGCTAAGAAGTGGCGTATCATAAAGTGGAGTAAAGTGTCAGTGAGTGTCGTGACAGAGTGTCATAGAGTTGAGTGTAAAAAGTACTGTGTTGTAGAGTGTCCTGGAGTAGACAGGAGGGGTATAGAGTGTTGTGCTGTGGCATAGAGTGGAGGGGCGTTAGAGTGGAAGAACATAGAGTGGAGGAAAGTGTCGTAGAGTGTAGTGTAGTGGAGTAAAGCTTTTGAGCATAGAGTAGAGTGAAGTTAAGTGTCAGAGTCTAATAAAGTGGAGTAGAGTGTTGAAGAGCTGAGTGTTGTACAGTGTAGTCGAGTGTTGTGTCGTAGAGTGTTGTTGCGTAGAGTGTTCATTGCATGGAGTGTAGTGCTGTAGAGGGGATTGGCATTTCATAGAGTTGAGTAGAGTGGAGTGGCCTAGAGTGGAATGGTGTAGAGTGGCATGACGTAGAGTACAGTAGAGTGGAGTGGTGTGACATGGGGTGGAGTGCATGTCGTAAAATGGTGTGTCGTAGAGTGAAGGAGCGTAGAGGCATAGAGTGAAGAGGCATAGAGTGGGATGGTGGTGGAGTGGAGTGGTGTGTCGTAGAGTGAAGGAGCATAGAGGCATAGAGTGGAGAGGCGTAGAGTGGGGTGGTGGAGTGGAGTGGTGTGTCGTAGAGTGGTGTGGTGCGTTGTAGAGTGCAATGGCATGTCAAAGAGCACAGTAGTGTGTTGTAGAATGGAAAGGCCTGTTGCACAGTGGAGTGGTGTGTTTTAGACTGTTGTGGCTTGTCTTGGAGCAAAGTAGCATTTCACAGAGTGCAGTGGCATGTCGTGGAGTGGTGTGTTGTAGAGTGGAGTGGAGTGGAGTGTCATAGAGCAGAGTGGTGTGGCGAAACTGTAATGGTGTGTCATGATGCACAGTAGCGCGTCGTAGAGTGGAGTGGGGTGTCATAAAGTGGAGTGGCGTGGCATAGAGTGGAGTAGTGTTGTTAAGTGGAGTGGAGTATGCATGGTGTGGTATCGCACATTTTCAATTGAAACAACCGTTACATTTCCACAGAGATGCAGTTTTACTACTAAAACTATACAACGCACAAACGATAATGTGTGGAAATGGAATCACCTAGTGTATTTATTTGTTTTTATCATATTAAAATATTTTTAATACTAAACCTACTGGTTGTGTTTTTTTTCTTTAGACCTTGGCAATAAATGTCAGAAATATTGGAATGGCAAAAGATCAGATCATGACCACCTTCCTCTTGGAGCAGCATGTGGTTCTATATGGGTCCCTCAAACACCTTGCGTTTCACGTTTGGGAATAGATTACCCTTAAAGACATCTCATGAGGCATTCTGAAGGAGCTGTTAGCAATTAAAAAAATCAGCTCAATTGCTACTAATAATTCAGGATGGTCATACGCTGTTTGATACTATGATGACCTGGACTTAGTTATTCATTGTTTGGAGGAACCTTTGCTGCGAAGTTATGCTGGATACTTGAATTTGGCAAAAGCTCAAGTAATGTATGGGTCAAAGAAGAGTTACGGAAGTTAGATGGAGAGATCTACTTGGCATGCCCTACGTATTCGTTTTTTGAGGGATATATAAAAGCCAAAATGCAAATAATCGCAAAAGAAATAAAAAATTGGCATCTGAAGAATTGTCAGTCCCTATTAAGGTAATTAAACATGGGGATCCCCATAAATTGTGGTTAATGATTAGTAAGCCCAAAGCCTTCAGCTCCAGAATGTAACATCTCAGAGTCTAGAACTCTAGATGTGCTGGTTATTTATTTCACACAAATAATTGAATCCAGGTGGAGGTTCTAAAATGGTAGGTTACATTTAGAACTAGAAATATTCTTATGGTAAGTGTGGGCTACTGGGGGACATCACATTTTTGTGAGGCTTAAGCCTTTTAGTTCATTAGGGGGTGGTTTGAAGGCTATGCAAATATTTTTGGCCAGCTCCTCGACCTATTTAAAAATTAAAATTGCAGACTTATCAAACCTATTGCCTGCTTCCCAGAAATAAGTAGCATCAACAAGAAGTCAGGTTTGAAGAAAGGGGTTCCTATTAGAGGCCAGGGTAATGATGGCGCCTGGGTGAAAGACAAGAGATCTCTTATGTTGATAAACTGATAGCTAGGGTTGCTGCAGGCTATTAATTATACTGAGAAGAGCCTCCTTAGCCCACTATGTGAATAGATTGACATGAGAGCATGGTCCTAAGCGTAATATATTTTAGAAGTGTCTGCAGTCTTGTACAAGTAGTGGAAGGTTGATAAGTTGAAGTGTAGTGAACTATATGACTTATGAAACACAAGCTTGTTAAGACACTCCACCAACTCACCACACTTACTTGCACTGATCACCACTGCTTAGTACGGCTACATAGGGGTATAGATGAATGCTCGGTTTTAGAATCCTAGAATGTACTATTCCCTGCGTCTTTTATTCGTAAATATATAGAACGTACTTGCCACAGATCTCACCTCATTTGTTAATTGTAAAGCAGTTTTTCTAACTGCTATTATTTAGCTTTCGTTGCCTGCACCGCGGCGAAATTCACGCCACGGCAAAGGCGTTAAACTCGCTAATAGGTCCAGCGTGTTTTTTTACTTTCAGATACATGAAGTGGCTACTAATGTATGGGGCACCCAAGACTAAAGTTTTCTGAAATAGAGTATCCTCTCTGTTGATAGATTATTTATATGCTTTGTCTAAAGATCTTTTGTTCTGACCACCAATAGATATCTGCTGCCCTACAACCATTGCCAGAGGGGCCCGAACATCAGATCCAGCCTGGGGAGTCAGCGCCAGTCCAGCTTGGAGCCGAGGTAAAGAAAACAAGCACAGGCATTGCTGACAACTAGGACCGCAGTGAAGGTAGAAGGCCGGAAGCACTGGGCCCGTGAAAACGACGTGAAGTGTGTACCCCTACCACTGTCTTGGATGAAAGACGGGGTCACAAATCAGGACAGAGAATTCTTTGTGTTGATCCAATTTTTGATGTACACCTGAAAGAGTCACAGACCAACAAGGATGGCAAAGAGGCTTTGCTTGAGGTGACCCCCTCTGAAACAATGGTTGCTTCAGATACTCCAGCATCAGGCCTCTGAGTCCTGGTCCCTAAATGAATGCAAGTCTGCACCTCTGTTTGTTGATCAAGAGGTGCCTGGGCATACTAGGTACAATATGTGGCCCGACAAAAGAGCAGTGCGCCAGCGGAGCAACACAGGAGTTAGGGAAGGACTTGAGTTCAGGGTACAGGTGCTGTGCCTTTGGTGCCTTTTAGATTAAAGTGAAGAATACTAGTGCACTGCCTGAGACACTGGGCAGGATTGTTGAGGGTGTTTGCCCTGGAAGGTGATTGCCCTAGCCTGAAAGAAGAAACTTTTCCCTTAAAACTGGGCCGTGATTGTTTTCTTGAGTTGCAAGTAGTGCAGCTCCACTGTGGGAGAAGTAAACACTTAATGAACAATAAGGGCCTGCCTGTGAGGCTCAGACGGACACAGGGAGAAGAACCCCTTTGGCTGGTTGTACAGCGGCTTCAATTCTTCAAGTACTTTTTAGCAATGTACCCCTTTGGTAGTCCCATTTTTGAGGAGGAGCAGCCCTTTGCGGCTCCTCGTCCTAATTCCCATGGCCCCGTTTGGTCCTCATGGTCCCCTGAAGCGAAAATTGTTTTTATGATAATCTGAGTATTCTCTTTAATTCTAGTATTTGCATTACTGTTTATTCTGCAAGAGAAACGTTTTGTGCACACTTTGATAAATACTACTCTACCCTCCTCCTGAACATATCATTGGTACCCTAGCACTCATAAAGAAGAACACTGGAAGGTTTATTAAAAATGTTTTTATGTGGACATTGAGGCCAACATGTGCTGTTGGCTATTTCCAATCTGCCTAAAACAACCACTGAAATTCACCCCGATATAGGAACTTGGACTTTAATTGGCTGGTTTGGGACATTGTTTGTTACTTGGGGCTGGAAACTGTTGACAATTCTATGTATATTCTTTGCGATCCTACTGTCATGCTGTCTAGGCATACAATGTGGCCCGATGCTTTGTTCCCTTTGTGTCTCTACTTGTACACCTACAAAGCGCAACGTCAAGAATGTGAACGCCCAATATGTATTAGACCAAGAAGTTAGCAATATGATAAGAATAGATGTGTAAGATATTTTCTATATTCCTTCTAGATCATAGAGATGTCTTCAGCTAAGGCTAAAAGGCTCTTCTGTGGAAACTAGCATAAATTGCTGTTAGCATGAGCTGAAGCCATTTTGGTTGTGGCATCCATTTTAGTTAGCCATGTGCTCGCCATGTGCTTCTCCCGTCTTCACTGTTGCCTGCCCTTGAATTTCGCTTGAGTCATTAACTATAATTAACTCTTTCAGCACTGAGCCAGAGCCTTGTGCATGCTCAGAAAGGCCTGTAGCTGCCAGAATGCATCTGTCTTAGTGTGTAACTGTCAGGCTATTCCAACTGATGTAAGGGTTTATGTTACTCCTCCCACTCTGTTGACTAAGTAGTTTCTAGTAGTCCATATATGTGAATAGCTATTCTTGTGTATACTTGTACCGCCTCGTTTTGAGTCTTCATGCTTACTCAGCTATAAATTGGCCATAAAAGGCCCATGGTTTCTGTACCACTTGGACTACCTCCTACAGTGGCCTGATGGTACTGAATTGACGTAGTCTCCCTCATGAGAGGTTAATAAATCTATTTTCTTTGATATTACAGCTTCCGTGCCAATCTCTATTTTGTTAGTCTAAGGACTTAAGGACAAAGAAGGGCGAACCCCTGCACCAGTGGGCCTCTGAAAAGGCTCACTCCCACAGCAGCCCAGTTGTTAGGTGTTCTCAGGAAGGTCTTGGTCTATTTGGAACTGGATGCAGGGTGTTTTAGGACTCATTCTTAACTCATAGCTGCTGCCTCAGAAGCAGCTCATTTGGGCCAGGAGAGCGCCAACATTAGGAACATAGGGAGATGGCATTCCAGATGTACTGAGCGGTACATACGAATGGGGACAGCTTTGTAATTTTATTGTGTTTACTATTTTCTTTCTTGCTAACTTTTTTTTGGTTTTTTACATAGGTTTTGGGAAAGGCTTGTCAGTGGACAAAATGGAGACATGGAATGTGTGGGGCACTCTCTTTGTGCGACGGCTGCTAAGTTTGCGGATATTTGTCCTTGTGGCCATTCTTTGGGCCATCCAAGCAATCACTGTGAAGTTGTTTGGTGGTATAGGAGCAGCATGAAATGGGGGCAATTTCTGTACTTCCTGGCAGAGATCTTTGTATGGAGAGGATGTCCTGGCTTTTTAGTGATCCACTTGGGTGAGAATGATTTAGTTCAGCTATCAGTTTGACCCAATTAAAAAGCTATGAAGGGCTTAACCTGAATTTGACAGATATGGGCAGGCATGTGTTTTGTATGGGCTGCATTTGTTCCCACGGGACCTTAAAGCACGCTGCTGTGGACAAAGTAAGACACAAACTGAACACGGCCATGAAATATCTTTGTCCGGAATGTGGAATAAAAATGTTGGCCCACGATCACATACTTTATTTCGTGATGATGGAGTTCCTTTGTCACAGTTTGGCAACTCATTTTATCTGATGGAGCAATGTGAGTTTTTGGCTCAGTAGTGGGGAGAGAAAGTTTGGTGTTTATCGCTTTATGATTGAGGTTTTGCTGCGTATCGCGTCTGAGGAGAAGAATGTGCAGGGTGGGGCCGAAAAACTCCTTAGCAGGGTTTGCCTGGGTGGCAGTAATTGGGGGGGGGGGGTGAGTCACAAGTGGGCATATCCACCCTTCGGGCGGGGAGCACAGAAAAGGGATTGGGGGACTAACTTGGGGACTGTTGCAGCTGGTTAAGCGGGATATATGGAAGAGTTTTGGACATGCTTGGGTAAGGTGGTGTAGCAAGAATGGTTGTGAGATGCGAAAGGTGGAAAAGAAGAAAAATGTGTGAGAATTTTGTGTAGGAATTGGTTGTGTTGGGAGGGAACTTAAAGGGGGGTGGGGATTGTCAGGTTGGCTACAATGTATTAGTGAAGCTTGTTTTTTTTCATTCATTATATTTAATGGCATTGATTTACTGCACACCTGTCCTAATAAAGTGGCCTTTTTCACAATACACTGGTCTGTGGTGAATGTGTGATCTTGAAAGATGAGGCACCAGTGAGGAGTCTAGATTGATTTGGGCAAGTGGAACTGGTCAAATACCCTGCATCAGGATAGGTTAGAGAGGTCAGGGAGGGCAGGATTTCTAGGGATGTTATATAAGGGTTTAGGGTTAAGGCCAATGTCTTTGGCTGACCCCTTGATCCAGTGGACCATGTAGTGTAGGTAGCATTAGAATTTCTGTGGAAAAATACAATTTGATCCAACCACCCACCTGGTCTGTCTGCCCTGAAGGGGTGGTGGGTTGACAAACGCAGTTTGGGTTTTGCTGAGAGGCCGAGTAAGTCTTTGGGTAGTTTTCCACAGTAGGCAAGGTGCAGTTTTTATTGCATAAAATAGGCGGTAGTTGGATAGATGGTGAGTCATAAGTGGGCGTACCACACCTCGGGCGGGAAGCACAGAGCAGGGCCTGGGGGGCACCCTAGAGGTCTGTTGCAGGTGGGTAATCATGAGAGATGGAAAAGTGTTGGGACATGCTTGGGCCAGGTGGATGTAGCAATTGTGGACATGAAATGCGAAAGGGGAAAACGAAAAGGGGTGTGTAGGAGCTATGGGTCGGAATTGGTGGTTATGTTCGGAGCGAACCTTAAGGGAGGGAGGGGGTTGTCAGGTTTATAACCATGTATTAATGAGGCTTCGGGTTTATCATACTTCTATTATGCTTAATGAACTAAATGAAGTTGATTTAATGCACACCTGTCCTAATAAAGTGGCCTTTTTCACAATACACTGGTCTGTGGTAAATGTGTAATCTTGCATGCCTGGCATTTGAGATAGTTGAACTTGATCACCTGGGTGGAGCTCAACTGTGTGTGGCGCTCACGTATAGTAACATTTAACAATATATCGAGGTTTTTTTTTTATTAAGAAAGGAAACCTGAATATGGGTGGGCAGTGCTGACACCGGGGCATCGGAGGCACTGCCTCAGCAGAAGCCCACCAGCCAGAGGTCGAGCTTGCCTCAAGTGCGGCTGAGATTTTTCACTCAAAGTGCTCTGCTGCAATGACAGTGGCAAATTTATAGAAAATGAACAATTCTGGACAGCCGCTATGGCATGGCTGAGCCAACCAATGTTGGGATATGTGTTTTTTTTAATTAGTACACCAAAGCCCCTGAAATTATAGTTTTCTCCCAGCACATTGGAATTATGGTTCGTGTCCTCCTCGTAAGGACCGCCATGCCGTGCTCGAGGGGGAGGAGCTAAAGAGTGAACTGCAATCATTGTGCGTCATACACATTTTACGTTCTTCAGACGGCGCTATTATAATGTCTGGCTTTTTCCACCAGTTACCATTTTTTTTTTTACATATTGCCACCCAGGAACATGCTTTTGAAAAACCACTACTTTTTTTTGTTCTGAAGTAGTCTTGGGGGCCTGAAAGCAGACGTGAAACAAAGACATCCATACTTTCGGCCTCCTCCTGGTTCCCATCGCAGAAAGGCCAGCGCTGGCATGGAGTCTCTAAATATTTGCACGTGGAGTTATACCCCGAGCCCTGTTCAGCGAGCCCATATATCCACATGCTAATCATATGTGCGTGGAAGGGGTCAACCTGGAATTCTAGCGCGGCCTTTGGGAGCCAGGCCCAGCAGCTCAACACCCGCTCCCCAACTGTCTGCGGGGCCCAGCCGCCAAATGTGCTGACGTATTTCTTCTTTAAATAAAAAATCTTGGACGAGTGCCACGGAATAAAGACACATGAAATTAATTGTTTTGTTTCTGATTCTCTCAAATTCGAACCAGGGAGGGTGCGCTGACGGAGGCGTGCAATACCCCCTTTGAAGTTTTCTACCATCTCTTTCTCGGAGCTCTCTTGTTTCTATAAAGCGAGTTCAGCTCTTGGTTCAACTGGAGGGGGATAAAATGATACCAGATTGTGATGTCAACCCCGATGTGTCTCAAAAAGGTGGGGTGAGACTCTTTTTCCCAGGTTTCTGGGATATAGGCTTTGAGACCCTTTGTCTGATTTAGGCCTTTTCTGACAGGTGGGGTGGACCACCTAGGAAACATATTAGGGGTCTCACACCAAGCACAGTGCAAGAAGCCCGTCATTTTAGGTGTACGTGTCTGCCAGAGGCGTAGCACAGGCCATAGTGGTAAAGGATGGCCCTAACCCTTCAATTGGACCCATTCAGGCCAAAGTTAATGAATATCTGTAAAATATGGGACACTCTGTGGTCGTCATTACATTCTGTAAGGGTGAAGCGTTCATTTTGTGTTGCGTCACTGATGTAGATTATTGTGTGTTAGTATGCAAGCTGTTCTTTACTATCGTTTAGCGAGGCCCCACAGTGTTTACCTAATGGCCACGTGATTGGTTACTACCAACATCAGACACTGATCCAACCACATGTGTAGGTGATGTCACACATCATACATGGTCCACTGCTTTACCCTATATTTTATACTTCCAATATTGTTTTCTTCAAGCGTACATATACATTTAATCCACTGTGCTCAAAATCGTCGGAGGTATCGCTGCCTCCCCCCCATCAGTGACAGAAGCTTACAAAATGAGTCAGTTGGTTGAGCACCCGCAGAGGAGATCTGAGTGTTAGATGTTGGCAACTGGCTGACTCAGGAGCTAGAGTGAAATACAAATTCGTTTTATGGGATTGTGCTATCCATGAATTTATTTTAACAGGTTTATATTGCGCACCTTCAGCAGAAGAAGCATTTAAACACAAAAGAGAACATATCAGAAAAATTAAATTGCAATGGATTATCAATTTTATTATTATGTTTTATGGTATATATAGTTAAATTTCTTCTTGTACTTTTCCATATGTATTTTTAACCATCTTATTAGTATGTTTTTTAATTTATTTTACATAAAAAATAAAGTTACAGCTAGTATAATTCCACATCATTTTAATCAATAAATGTACTTGATGCCTTTTGGATTTCAGCACTACACCCAGCCATTTGTAATTTAATAATCCGAAAATATTACCACTTAATTATACACATGTGTACATTTCTGCAGGTGTTAAAGAACATGCCATCAATTTTTTAACTCCCATTGCTGTTGTTCTACACAGATATTGCAACACGAAAACAAAATGATTATGGAAGGAATGCTGAAAATTGTCAAACATTCACCCCCTGTACAGAGATCTGGGCCAACATCCATTGTTTTTTTGCTCACCATGCCATTCCAGTTTGTGCCCAGCCACATGAAAATCAGTGTTGACCCTGCTCCCCATGGGAGCAGTCCAGCCTGAACTGCCAGGCCAGGTCCTCCCTTGACCCAAAACACACATCCAAGGAGAACCTGGCTTGGCAGTTTGAGCTGGAGTGTTCCCATGGGGAGCAGGGTCATGACTGATTTGCATTTAGCTCAGTCCAAACTGGGGTGGCATGTTGAGCAACAAAAGCATGGATTTAACCCAGATCTGTGACTTGGGGTTAATGTTTGAGAATGTTCAGCATTCCGTCCATGATCTTTTTGTGTCACTATAGTTGCACTAAGTGGAACGGGTAAGCCCAGACATGGGTCCCGCGCTCACGGTGCCACTGGATTTAGATAGTCAGGCTGATGAGGGGTGATACCCTGAACCTGGTCCCAGGATGCTTGTTTCCGGTCCAGGGAGGGCCTGGCCTATCAATTTGGGCTGGACTGGTCCCATGTGGAGCAGGGTCAAGAGTAAATTGCATACAGCTAAGCCGAAACTGGGGTAGCATGGTAAGCAAAAAAACGAGGGATTTAACCCAAATCAGGGACTAGGTATGCCCAGACGTGGGTCCGGTGCTCCATGTGCCACTGGATTCAATGTAGTCTGGTTGATGAGGAGGAATACCCTGAAACCGGTCCTAGGATGCTTATTTCCGGTCCAGAGAGGACCTGACTTGGCAGTTAGGGCTGCCATGTTCCAATGGGGAGCAGGGTCAAGAATGGTTTGCATATGGCTGACTCCAAATTGGAGTGGCATGGTGAGCAAAAAACAAAATACCCAGGTCTGTGACTGGGGCGGAATGTTTGATAATGTTCAACATTCCGTCCATCATCTTTTTGGTTTTTACACAGTTTTTGTCTGGCCGGCATGATAGACAGAGTGGGGGATTGCTCAAAAGAAAACCTCCCATTTGTATTTTTTGTTTTTAATATAAATGCAAACATCTGAGCTCATTGTTTTCCATCACTAGTTATACCTAAAAATCTGTAAAAATGTTTTTTGAAATCTTTTGTGGGCCAGGAGTCACACAAACACCTCTTGCTAAATGGCATTTTGACCAGTGGCTCTGCGGATGTTGCACAAAATCAGCCTTGAAGCTCTGTTTGACCACAGATGCACACAAGCTGCTACCATTAGAGCTGGATCACAGTACAGGGTTTTATTTTCTAGGGTTACCCAGGGACCATGCCTTGGGTGAGCCACAAAATGAAACTATTCATTTTTATTTTATCGTAAATTTTTTTCATCCTGGTGCAGACCACACCAACACCAGAGCTCTTTCACAAGGCTTACAGAAAATCAGTTTACAGGTGGCCGAGTGTAAAGCGAGCAAGGAATATCCAACAGAAGGAAAAGAGAATGTAGCTGCCTGCACACGTGGTAAGTGTGGAAGGATTGGTTAATGATTTGATTTTCTTATAATGCCAGAAATACCACCGAAAGCCCGCAAGTGAAAGAATGAAATTGACATATTTATTTATTTATTTTTGACATTTTTAAAGCGCGCTGCTACCCGAAGGTGTCCTGGCGCTGGCGAAAAAATATGCAGTACAGAATAGGGTGAAATTTTTCCGTTTAAAAACATACAGGGTCCAGGACCATCGCCCCACTGGTCCAGAGCCAGCAGCTGAATAATATAATATTTTATTATTGTTTTATTTTTCAGCTACTGAATGCAGGGAGGGGCGGGACAGACCATGGGAGGAGGAGTGGTAGGTGCACCTTTAAGTGCTCATGTCAGTTTGGCCCGCTGGCCGTCTGAGGCCAACCAAACTGACATGCGCACTTAGGTTTCTCCAACCCAGCTGTCTTGCACAGTTGGAGAAACAGCACAGCCTCCCTGTGCCTGTGCGAGCGTTAATGTAGCCCACTCAGGCCAAACCCCACGCTGCTCTCATGCTTGAGAGCAACGCAGGGATTAGTTGGGGAGTCTGTGATGCTGTCCCAGGGACTGCTGGGACCAGAACTGGAAGCAGAGGAGTGCGAGGCGGCCGGTAGCACCAAACGTCTTAATTTTTGTTTTATTATTAAACATCCAGTGCCCCCTCCACCCGCCTCACCACTCTTTATCTGTGTTGGCCAGCACTGACAGAATCATTCAGAGATTGGCAGAACAGAATCAATTACATAAATTGGCGCAGTCCCTGCTCAGCTGAATTTTCAGTTTCACCACCTAATTTTAATTTGATGGTGGACACGGTTTATGACACTAGAGTGTCAGCTGGCTCGGTGGTGGTTGGCTACCCTGGACCTGACGGCCAGGTAACAGTAGCACTCCCCTGCCTCCTTTGACAGGGCAACAATCACTGGATTTCCCTGTCCAGGGTTGACTGGTCTTTCACAACTTACAGTGGCCTCCACATGCACAGATCCCAGCAAATCAATGTCATTTATCTTTTTTATTTTACACAAAAAGAATGGTGAGTGGTTAAAAACACACAGCCCCTGCTTGCCATTCACCCTGCCTACATTGCATCTTCCACAATGACAGATGCAAGGCAGGCAGAAGGCTCCACACCAGGGAGGTGGAATAAGGCAAGCGGGTCTCAGCCAGCAGAGCAGAATTGAGGGCCTCCGCTTACCTGGCAGTCTGGCAAGCTGCCTGCCATGCTACATGAGGCCTTCTGTCTCTTGGAGGTAATAATATTTCATGTAGCATATATTTAGGGCAGATTCTACAGTCAATCTTATCTCCACAGATGGCATTATTCAACAGTCCTGACGGTGGATTCAAGTAAATTGCAACTATTCAATGACACCTGGGCAATTGAGCATATTTTCACCAATGATTAAAGTAAAAAAAGTTTCTCACTAATTGACCAGTGCAAAACTTTATCACTGTCAATGGCCTTTTTAGGTCGAACCTGGGCAGCGCAAGCGCTGCTCTGCGAGGCATGCTGTATTAGAGTATGGACTTGAAGCTCCGCCCACTCTCCGCCCATATTTTTTATTAGCTTGTGTCATTGACCTTTGTAAATGCTGGCTTCTGATTTGTTCATAGGCTTGTTAGTCTCCTTAGTACCTCCATGTCTTTTGTTGTTACCTCCCATGAGGACTGGCCCTTTTACATGTGTCTTTACTCTGAAGCTTTCATTAGCAATTCCGAGAACTATTTACTTAATTAATGCACACAGCATGCACTGGATGCCAGCTTCAGTAATGGCGGCTGCTTCTTTGCATGTGCGTTTCTTTTAAACACGCTCCCTGCATGTAAATCTGCTTGGACGCTTCTTCCGTTGTTCCCCCTTTCTCCCCATCTACGCCCTCATCATGGCGCCCGCTTAATTTAGTTTAATATGCACAAATGCTGCGACTGATCATGGTGCCCTCTTAATTTAATATGCACGGGCGCCGCGCATGATGCTGTAGCACAGGGCCCATTTGATCATTATTTTGTTTTTTTCAAATCATCAAACCCTGCCCTCCCACTCCCAGTGCCCCGTCTGAGGGTGGGCCAGACGCCAACATCACTAGCCAGGGACAAGGGACAGGATATGCACCATTCCAGTCAGTTTCATAAACAGGTGCTGCCGGTCATTATCATGGCGCCTGTTTAATTTACTTTAAGAAAACTATTTCACGTGTATTTTCTGTGCACCATGCACGCTTTCAGTTTCATTTTTGTTTAACAATGGCGGTCACCACCACTGCACTCATGGGACGCTGCCCTTGATGTAAGTGACTATTTCTTCTATTAATTTGTAGTATGAAGAGTGTTTTCACCGGGTCTCTCCCTTGGCCACTTCTCTCGTAGTCTCCGGGTGCCGGGCGGGAGAGTATTTCCTGTAGCGTGGTGAACCAGGGATGGCTTATAGTCCCAATGTGTGCGAGTGGCCTAACACGGGGGCAGGAGCGCTGAGCAAGAACACGGGAGGCCACACCAGTCGTCAGCTCGGAAGTGACGTGCCATGAGCGTCCGTCCTCCATTTATTAACTCCCCGCAGGCCACGCCTGGCCTGCGGATGTCAGGGGTGCATGGGTGCAAAACAACTAGACCACCAAACATTACATTTCCTAGGGTCTCTCCCGTCTACTCCCACACTATCTCTTGGTACCAAGCTAGAGAGTGTTTCCTCGGGTCTCTCTCTCCCACTTCTACTCCCACCCTGCCTCTTGGTACCAAGCGGGAGAATGTTTCCCCAGGTCTCTCTCGCTCCCCTGTCTACTCTCGCTTTGTCTCTTAAGCGGAGAGTGTTTCTCGAGGTCTTGTTCTTCCCTCGCTCCTCCCTCTTTCTCTTGGTATCGGCCTCTCTGTTTCTTCCCTGGCCTCTCTGCGTCCCTGTTTCTCTGAGTAGTGGGACTGTGCAGCGCCTTGAAGACCGTGGGGGCGCAAACAGAATAAGCAGCTGTTAGGGAAGCACTGCGATACAAAAGGGGATGATGGACGGAGCGTCTGAGCAAATCAAACACTCACCCCCAGTCAACTGATCTGGGTTTAATCCATCACCATTCTTTAGCCCACTCAGCCACCCCATTTCAGACATGGCTATATGCAAATCAGTCTGACCCTGTGCCTCATGGGAACAGTCCAGCCCGAACTGCCAAGCCATGTCTTCCATGGACCGGAAACAAGCATCCTGGGACCGGTTTCGGATTCATAATCCTCATCAGCCAGGCTATCTTGAATCCAGTGGCCAAGTGAGCAAGGGACTCACGTCTGAGCATACCCTGCCACACTTAGGGCGAACAAAGCGATACAAAAGGGGATGATGGACGGAGCGTCTAAGAAATCAAACACTCACCCCCAGTCAACTGATCTGGGTTTAATCCATCACCATTCTTTAGCCCACTCAGCCACACCATTTCAGACATGGCTATATGCAAATCAGTCTGACCCTGTGCCTCATGGGAACAGTCCAGCCCGAACTGCCAAGCCATGTCTTCCATGGACCGGAAACAAGCATCCTGGGACCGGATTCATAATCCTCATCAGCCAGGCTATCTTGAATCCAGTGGCCAAGTGAGCAAGGGACTCACGTCTGAGCATACCCTGCCACACTTAGGGCGAACAAAGCGATACACTGCAGCTTCCTCAGGCTCCGGGGTCCGGATCACCCATAACGCAGTAGCTAGTTCCCTTAAGCCTGTGATGCCTGTCCGGTGAACACAGGCCTTTTTAGCACCTTGATGCTTGCGCTAAGCAGGGAGCACAGCCGCTGCAGTTCCCTGACGCTGCTTTAAGCAAGGAGAACAAGCCCTGGACAGCTCATTAGAGCCCTACCTGCCCATAAAACATATGCTGCTGCTGCAGTTCTTTGAAGTTCTTGTGGGCTAGAGCGCACAGGCCCCTTAAACCTTGCGCCAACCATAGAGCACAAGCCGCTGAAGCTCCTTGAAGCTCTTGCTTCCTAGGGAGCGCAAACCACACAGCTTCTTATACAAAGGGCGAGGCTAGACGAGCCCGCCTTTAGGGCCCGGCCCCCCGGCCCACGCAACGCCATTGGTCAGGGTAGCTGTCCGGCTGCCCTATAGGCGGCCGGACAGGGGAAGTGCGTCCGGGTTATATGGGTGACGCACGTCCGGTGGGGGCGTGGGGCAGAGGCCGTGACCTATTTAGGTCAAGATTACTAAGAACGCGGCCTCTTCCCTCGCCAGCACCGGACCTGCTCGCACCCTGCCCGACCTCACGCCCCTCGCCTTTAGAGTAACACTTCGAATCTGTGAGAGTTAACCGCGAGTTCTCTTGGGCCCAGTAGCTTCCCCTTCTCCCGTAGTCGAGTCCCTCTCCCTCGCTCGCCGGACATTCGTGAGGAGCAGCGGTTGGCGTGCGGCCTGCGGGCGGACCGGTGCAGTCGATTCGGTCGATTCGGAGTGAGCAGAGACCAGCGCGTGAGGTGAGGTGTCGGGGCTCTGTGGGCTGTGGGCGGGCGCGGGTGCTCGGAGACCAGGCTAACCCCCCCCCCCTCTGTTGCACGGCGTGGAAGTGGTCTCTGGGACCCGCGTTTGACCACAGTTTCCCTGAGCGTGGGTAGGGGGCTCCGGCACCTTTCACCTTTCGGCCTGGTGGGTGGCGCGGGCAGGGGAAGAGGCAGCAGATTGCGAGGGGTTATTTTCAGCAGAAGCGGTCTGTCCTGTTAGCGAAGCATGCCAGCTAGGGGCCAGAGCCACAAGCGCAAGGACAAAGATCCTGAGATAGCGCAGTTATTGTCATTACTGCTGGCTAAATTCAATAGGAGGGACGATAGCAGCGAGGGGGAGGAGGAGGAACAGCCATCCGAGCCTGAAGGAGAGGCTCCGATCGGCGTAGAGCGCCCGCGCAGGCAAGGTGTCCCCCCCAAAGCGGCTTTCCCGCCATTAATCAAAAAGCCCAGGGTGCAGAAACCCGGCGGGAAGGGAGTACGTAAGAAGAAAGTAAGCGGGAAGGGGTCAGGGGGGAGCCGTCCAGTGAGCATTCCCCTGGAGCCGGTAATTACAATAGTTCCAGCGCCTGTACCCCAAGCACACCAGCCTATGGTTCCGGTGCCTGTACCCCATGCACACCAGCCTATAGTTTCAGCGCCTGTGCCCCAGATGCCCCAGCCTGTGGTACCGCCTTGCGGCGCCCCTAATGTACCGGTAGTGCCCCCTTTAGTAGATACGACCGGGGGTATCATGGACGAAATTCGGGGGGCCTTAGCAGCGCTGGGATCTTCCCCGGCGGTAAGAGTAACGGCTAATGTGGGCACTCCCCCTCCCCCGCAACCTGGGAGTACAGGTACAGGGGGTGAGCTAGGCGAGATATTAGGGGCCCTCAGGGCGTTGTCGCAGGGACCGGCGCCACAAGGAGGTGGGGGAGCGGGAGCTTTGCCGTTGGTGGCGGCTTCGCGCCCTTTGCCAGCTGTGACGACCGCGACCACGGCCGCCGCGCCTTGGGCCCCAGGAAAGGCTAACGAGGGCGCCCTCTGCGAGATTAGGGAACAGCTAGCCCTGTTAGTGAAAGCACATTCCTCGAGCATACAGAGTGCGCAACAGGCGGTATCGGCCCCGGCAAATGCGCCCAGTTCATCAGGAGGTAAGCCTGAGACCATGAACAGCGAGTCAGGAGGGGGTGCCAAGGCTGGCGGGGGCCAGGGTTATGTGCTGTCTAAGCCGGGCCGTTTGGCTACACATGTGTCTCTCGAAATGAAAGAGAAGATTTGGAAGGGGGAATACGTAGATATTTTCTCATTAATCAGACCAAAAAGAGGGGAGGTGGAGTGCAAGGACAAGGAGGGGAAGGACAGCTCCTCTAGGGATAGAAGACCGAGAGTAGAAGAATCTATTACAAATTGGCTCTTTGGCTTCCAGGTGTTTATGACTGTAGTCATTGAGAAAAAGCCCAAGTTGGCGGGGTCATTGATATATTACATGCATAGGATTCTGAAGGCGCACACGACGCACGGTGGTACGGCTTGGCTAGATTACGATAGGGATTTCAGGTGGGAAAAGGTTCAGGACCCGGACATAGGTTGGGACCAGGTGGAGGTTAATGTGTGGCTAGAAAACGTGAATAGCAAGTCAGGGGGATCTCAAAGCACTAGGCAGCCCTTTCGGACCTCCCAGGGAGGACCTGGGGAGAAGAGGGGGGTATGCTGGGCATTTAATAAGAAAGTGTGCACCTGGTCCGTTGAGAAGTGCAAATATAAGCATGCGTGCTCCTTTTGCGGGCAGCCTTCCCACCCCGAATTCAAATGCATTAAAAAGTCCAAAGAAAGGGGAGGAGGGGGCAGGGAGATCAAGCCTCCTCAGCCATAAGCTGCCCACTCCTGTGGATATTGGGAAACTGATTTTTTGCCTGAATCAGTACCCAGATCGGTCAGCAGCCAAATTGTTGTATTTTGGATTCTCTGAAGGGTTTCGCATTCCAGCCCAGGGCGTTCCCCCTGTTGAGTATTGCAATAACTTATTGTCTGCCAGGTCACAGCCTGTGGTAGTGGAGTCCAAAGTAGAGAAGGAGCGCGGGCTGGGGCGCGTGGCGGGCCCATTCCCGGCCCCACCACTCCCGGGTTTTGTGTGCTCTCCACTGGGAGTGGTACCTAAGAAGGAGCCGGGCCAATTCAGAATGATTCACAATTTGTCAGCGCCAAAAGGGGAGTCGGTGAATGATGCTATCGACCCTGCTCTTTGTTCTGTAACTTACTCCTCCTTTGATGCAGCTTTGAAGAAAGTGAGGACCCTAGGTCCAAATGCCATTATGGCCAAGACAGACATAGAGTCAGCATTCCGACTGTTGCCAGTGCACCCTGAGGATTATCATTTGTTGGGTTTTCAGTTGAACCGCCAATTTTATTATGATCGGTGTATGCCTATGGGGTGCGCTGTCTCGTGCAGATACTTTGAAACCTTTAGTTGTATGCTACAATGGTTGTTTACACACAGGACGGGGTGCAATGACGTAGTGCATTACTTGGATGACTTCATGGTGATGGGACCGGCTGCCTCTGCGACTTGTGCACAAGCATTAGAACAGTTAGTGGACATGTTCAAGGAGTTTAATATTCCGTTGGCCCCGGGTAAGACAGTGGGGCCAGCAACATGTATGTCTTTTCTTGGAATTGAGATTGATACGGTGGCAGGAGAGTGCAGGTTGCCATCAGACAAAGTGCAGGCGTTTTCCTCGGCTATAGATGCGGCGTTGGCCGGTCCTAAAGTAACCCTACACCAGTTGCAGGTTTTGGTGGGCCAGTTGAACTTTGCACTCAGGATCATACCAATGGGCCGCCCCTTTTCGAGGTCGATAGCCAGGGCCATGGTGGGCCTGACCCAGAAGCACCACAGGGTGCGTCTCCGGGCAGAGGTGAGAGAGGACTTGAGGGTGTGGCGCGACTTCCTGACAAACTTTAATGGAGCTGTAGTCTGGCCAACCCCGCAGGTGTCTAATTCTGAATTGGGACTGTACACGGACGCTGCAGGCAGCATAGGTTTCGGGGCTATTCTGGGTCCTCATTGGTGTGGGGCTGAATGGCCTGAGGAGTGGCATGAGAGTGGACTGACAAAAAACATTGCCTTTTTGGAACTGTTCCCAATTTTGGTAGCGGTAACCTTGTGAGCTGAGCACTTAAGGAACAGATCAGTGATATTTTGGTCAGATAACATGTCCGTAGTGGAGGCTATTAATCGGCAAGGGGCTACTTGTAGACATGTTTTGAGATTGCTGAAGCGCTTGGTGCTGGCATGTTTGAGATTAAATCTGTTGTTCAAGGCAGCACACATTCCAGGTGTTGACAATCATGCCGCCGATGCTTTGTCTCGTTCTAAGCTGCAGGAATTCCGGAGGTACCACCCCGTGGCGGAGGACCGGATGACAGTGTTCCCACCATCACTGTGGAGGATTGGAGCCCCGCTTTAGCGGGGCTGGTAGGTGACTCATTGAGTGACCGCACTCGCAAGGCATATCAGCAGAGTTTCTTGTATTACAGGACATTGGTGCACAAAGCGGGGCCCTCATGTTGGTATACAGATCAAGCAATGTATCATTTTTTACAGCAAATCAGCGACCAGGGCAGGTCACTTTCTTATGCTAGGGCTCATGTGTCTGCAGTGGGGTTTTTCGCCAGATTAGCGGGCTTGCATGACCCTGGGGCATCATTTGTAGTTAAGAGAGCTTTGTCAGGTTGGGCCAGAAGGGAGGGCCCCAAGCGGGATAGTAGACGCCCATTAGATGTTGGGACCTTGAGAGACATACTCTGTGCCCTTCCTAGACTGTGCACCTCTACATTCGAGTGCACGTTATTTTCTGCTGTGTTCTTCTTAGCCTTTTAGGGGGCTTTCCGTCTGGGGGAGATTGTGGGGACGTCCCGCAGCGACCATGGGGGGGACTTCAGTTTGGTGACACCAAGGTTAGCACTAGGTGTTTGGAAGTAATCCTGAGAAAATCTAAGACAGATCAGTTGGGAAGGGGGCCGTGATTCAGCTGTGCCCCGCGCCGGAGACACTTATCTGTCCTGTCGCTTCAGACGGGCAACCCGACTACCACCCAGGTCGGGATTAACACGGCGTTCAGGGAATACTACACCACGCTGTACAGCCCCCCTCAGCCACTCCCGGAGGATGCATTCGAGGCTTTCACGAGGGACTTGGCCCTGCCTCAACTCAATGACAGGCAAATAAAAGACCTGAAGCGCACCATCACCATAGCTGAAATTAGGCAGGCAATACGTGCCCTCCCTAAGGGCAAGACCCCTGGAACGGATGGCCTACCGGCCGACTTTTATGCAACATACATAGATCTATTGGCCCCACGTTTACACGCTGTTTATTTAGAGGCGCTACGGACAACTGCTCTGCCACAATCGTCTATGCAGGCATTAATCACGTCCCTTTTGAAACCTACTAAGGAGGGGCTTCAGATGGCTGACTATAGACCCCTGTCCCTACTCAATACTGACTCCAAGATATTGAGCAAGGTACTGGCATCGAGGCTCGTGCAATATGTACCTCAGCTGGTCCACTCAGACCAGTGTGGTTTTGTTTCGGGCCGCAACACGGCCATGAACCTCAGGCGATTGGCCCAGCTCATGCTCGGAGACCGGGAGGACACGTGCTCCGAAGGCTGCATTTCACTGGATTTGAAGCAAGCTTTTGATTCCCTGAGATGGGACTATATGTTTAACACGCTGTCTAAATTTGGGATCCCACCCGAATTCCTCGCTTGGGTCAGATTGCTGTACACCTCCCCCACCGCTAGAGTGCGCACCTCCGGACATATATCAGCATCTATAGCCATCGCACGGGGCACCAGACAGGGCTGTCCACTCTCCCCCCTCCTCTTCGTCCTTGCCCTTGAGCCTATGCTCTGTAAACTCCGGCTGATGGCCCCCCGATATGGCATCCTACGGCATGGGACTGCGCACATAGTGTCCGCCTATGCGGATGATATCATCTTGTATCTCCGGGATCTGAGGGGCGACTTGAGCCCCATTGCCCAGGTCTTTGAGGACTTTAGGACGGTCTCGGGCCTGACCATAAGCGAATCCAAGTCATATGGGTTTGCATTTGCAATTACAGGCTTGGCTGCTCCCCTGCCTTTCGCCCCCCACGTGTTCCAGATGGCTGAAACCACCTTCAGGTACCTGGGCATGCAGATTTACAGAGAGGCCGACATGATGATTGACGGTAATCTTGGGAGGTCCATCAGGGCACTGAAATCGCAGGTACAATTTTGGCTCACACTTCCGCTCTCCATACCCGGCAGAGCGGCGATCTCCAAGATGGTGATGCTTCCCCGTCTTCTCTACCACTTCACTAACTTGCCATACCTGATCCCAGCAGCTACTTTTAAGACCCTAGACACTCTGCTCACCGAACTTGTTTGGGGGCACGGCCGCAGGCGTGTAGGTCTGTCCAAGCTACAGCTCCCCTCCGATGCCGGTGGTATGGGCCTGCCGGACTTTAGAGCTTACAACTACGCGTGTCAGCTACAATGGCTGGCATTCTGGGTAGCGGGTCGCAACCTTCAGGAGGTCGATATGACGGTTAGAGAGCATGCAATGGGGAAAATACACACGTTGCTTTTGCCCAACTCGGTTATACCGAGGGATGCCCCACCTCTCCTCAAACTAGCGATAACTTATTGGCGAAAGGCATTAAAGTATACGTCCCCGGGGTCGACATATGCACCCACGATCCCGCTATTGGGCATCCCGCTGGCCACGGGAACTCTAACGACGGACTCACTGGAGCAATGGCATGATGCAGGAGTGTCGCATGTAGGTGACCTGTTTGCAGAAGAGCACCTGTTGTCCTTTGAAGATTTTAGAACCACCCATGGAGTCCCTGGAGGCACCTTCCTCCTACACGCGGGCCTTCGTCGCTATATAACACACAAGTGGTCCCCTGAGAGCCAAGAGCCTGTTACAAACCCTCTCATCACAATGCACTACCTGATGGGCACGGGCGCCCGCCTGACAAAGTGGCTCACTGCTAGTATTAAGGGGGGAAGGGCATTTGATTTGTCGTTACTTCGGGCAACATGGGAGGGAGACATAGGGAGGCCCCTGCGGGACGGAGAATGGAAACGCATCCTCCAGTTTCCCAAGAAAGTAGCCAGGAGCCCCAAGTTTAGGTTTATTCAGTTGATGCTAGTACATAGAGCCTACCTGACCCCACACCGCATACATATGATGTTCCCTGATGCGAAAAGCAATTGCCCCCGGTGCGACACTGAAGACGCATCACTGATACACATGCTTTGGCAATGCCCTAAACTAGGATATTACTGGACCACGGTTCATGATGCGCTTAAGAGAGCGGGCGCTCTGTCCAGATCTCCTACACTGGAGTGCACATTATTGGGGTTGGGGCCCTCACAACGCACCAGAACCGTGGCGGCACGCTTCTCGGACCTGGCCCTGTTGCTAGCGAAGCGTGCCATCACGATGAGATGGAAGTCTCCCAAACCTCCTAATCCTGAACTGTGGAAGGCGGAGGTAGTGCGATGGGGTAAGGCAGAGGGGGAGGCTCTGCAGCGAGAGGAATATAGAGGCCTGAGGAAAACACCAATCTCACTGGACTGGTTTGCCATCCTGGGTATGTTCGAAGCTGGGGACGATGAGGAGGACGGGGATACATGTACCTCGCCGAATATAGGATGCATGGGTACTTAGTCAGACTGTCATGCACTGATACTAACTGTGGTGCGCTCTGGTGCGGTGCGAGGAACCCCAAATTGAATCACTGTACTTGCCTCGTTCCACCTGTGTGTACAAAAGGATGAAGCTTTACTTTGTAATGCCGTAAGTGGCCCGGTCTACTGATATTTCAGTCTTATGTTGTTGAGAGTGTCGGGTGGGTGGGTTGGTTGAGGGTGGGGGGAGGGATGGCGTTGGCCGGGGTTTCTCTATCGGGTGACGGTTATTGTCATCATCAACAAAATGGAAAACTCCAGTTGACTATGCATGTATATGCTCTAAGCGCTCTTATGGTTGTATTACCCTGTTTTTTGCTGGGACTGGAAATTTCTGTAACTGCTTTACCTACTATGCTAATAAACAGATTTTCAAAAAAAAAAATCTGTCCTGTCGCTTGTATGCAGTCATACTTAGCCATCCGCCCCGGGGGGAAGAGTCAGGCGTTGTTCATTCATGAGGGCGGGGACTGTGTTTCGCAGTACCAATTTAAGGCGGTGCTGCGGATGGCCTTGGTAGATCGGGGCCTTGGGGATTCAGGTTATTCCTCCCATTCATTTAGGATAGGGGCTGCTACTTTGGCAGCAGGGGCGGGGTTGCCCCCTAAGGCAGTGATGAAGGTAGGCCGCTGGTCGTCCAACTGCTACAGGCGATATGTAAGGCCTGATTTGCTTTGACTTAATGCAGTGTTTTGTCCATGCCTAACTTTTCTATTTCCTCTCCGATTGATAGTATGCCGAGAAAGTTGGTGTGGGTATTGGGACACTCGTTCGTGCGGCGGGCAGCAGTGCGATTGCGACAGCGGCGAGTGCGGAAACCACCAGGTCTCGAGGGGACAGAATTTTTGTGGCACGGTGTTGGGGGAATGCGCATCCGGCACCTGCGGCAGCTCGTGGAAGAAATTAGAGAACGTGAGGGACAGAAGTCCCCTGATTTGATCATCATCCACCTGGGCGGCAACGACATGGTAGACCGGGGACGCTTGGCGGTCAAAGAGGCACTGCTCACGGAATTTGCCTGGCTGGGGCGGACCTTCCCACAGGCCAGGATAGCATGGTCTTGCATGATCCCACGACAGCGGTGGGGCGATGGAATCCGGGCAAGAGCCTTAAATGTGTCAGTGAGACGTCTCAACGGGGAGCTTGCAAAGTTGTGTTCAGAGAAGGGCCGCTTGCTACACCTCCCGCACAAGATGATTTCTGGAGCAATTATGTTTCACCATGATGGAGTACATTTATCCGACACTGGCACGGATACGTGGATCAAAGGGATATGGTCCTTTGTGCTGAACTTGTTTGCAGGGGGGAAGGGCGACGGACCTTTGGGCCCTGGTCTCCCTTGTGGCGGAAAAGAGACATTGGACCAGTGATAGACTTACTAAATGGACGGGAGTCCGCCTTGCGCACTCCCTAGGCCAGCACTGAGGGGAGAGAAGGTAAGCTCTCAGCAGGGGGATGGAGGCCACCGGCTGGGGAGGCTAGGGCGACAGGTACGAGCCTCCTAGGCAGCCTGGTGGACGAGAGGTGGGGCCCTGGAAATGTCGGACAAGGACCCGAGGGCTGGGGCCATCGCTCAGGGGCGCAGGTGGGTTGCACCTTGCGTGGGCATCTCAACCTGGGGAGATGCGAACCAGAGGGCCCCTTGGTGCTGGGGGAGAGAAGAAAAAGTTATGAGCAAATACAGTTTGAATAATGCATAATATAAGTTGATAATATGTTTGAATAATAACTGTTGCTTATAATTTAATAATGTGTTTTTAATAATCATGTTTGTCATGTTTATGAGTGTTGTCATTAAAAATGGCCTTTTACACCCACCCTTTCTCAAGTTCCTGATTAATTGGTGGGTTGGGCGGGCGTGGAGCATGCTGGGGGATCCGGGCCCTATACAAAGGGCGAGGCTAGACGAGCCCGCCTTTAGGGCCCGGCCCCCCGGCCCACGCAACGCCATTGGTCAGGGTAGCTGTCCGGCTGCCCTATAGTCGGCCGGACAGGGGAAGTGCTTCCGGGTTAGATGGGTGACGCACGTCCGGTGGGGGCGTGGGGCAGAGGCCGTGACCTATTTAGGTCAAGATTACTAAGAACGCGGCCTCTTCCCTCGCCAGCACCGGACCTGCTCACACCCTGCCCGACCTCACGCCCCTCGCCTTTAGAGTAACACTTCGAATCTCCCGCCCACCCGTCCCTTTAGGCAGTAGTTTGGAGGGGTGTGTTGCGGAAAAGAGACATTGGACCAGTGATAGACTTACTAAATGGACGGGAGTCCGCCTTGCGCACTCCCTAGGCCAGCACTGAGGGGAGACAAGGTAAGCTCTCAGCAGGGGGATGGAGGCCACCGGCTGGGGAGGCTAGGGCGACAGGTACGAGCCTCCTAGGCAGCCTGGTGGACGAGAGGTGGGGCCCTGGAAATGGCGGACAAGGACCCGAGGGCTGGGGCCCATCGCTCAGGGGCGCAGGTGGGTTGCACCTTGCGTGGGCATCTCAACCTGGGGAGATGCGAACCAGAGGGCCCCTTGGTGCTGGGGGAGAGAAGAAGAAGTTATGAGTAAATACAGTTTGAATAATGCATATTATAAGTTGATAATATGTTTGAATAATAACTGTTGCTTATAATTTGATAATGTGTTTTTAATAATCATGTTTGTCATGTTTATGAGTGTTGTCATTAAACATGGCCTTTTACACCCACCCTTTCTCAAGTTCCTGATTAATTGGTGGGTTGGGCGGGCGTGGAGCATGCTGGGGGATCCGGGCCCTAAAACCCGTGCTGCAGAAAGAGCATAGGCTGCTGTGGCTCTTTGAAGATCGTGCGGCCTACAGAGCACAGTCAGCGCAGCTTGCTCAAGCACATGCCGTCTTCAGGGCACAGGTTCTTGAAGGCCACGCACCTGCGTGAAGCCAGGCAGAGAACACAGGCAGCTGCAACCAATTGAAACCATTGCTGCCAACAAATAACCCTCCGCGGTCAGGCCTCACAGGCCACTGAAGCCAGGTGTGCAACAAGCATTTGCAATGCATTAATTCTCGCATTTGCAAGAGTTTGCATTAAATGCATTAAATAAATAAATAAATAAACTTAAAAACATAAATAAAAGGCATCATCATTTACAGTGCCAATAGCTTAAACTCTCGGAAATGCGAGACCTATTGCATTGCAGATGCTTTTTTATGTTGCTTCCAGGCTGATGGAAAAGTGCATGGAATTATGCCCGCTTGGCCAGCAAAATTGCACAGCACCAAGCAAAATGATCCTGCACCAGGAAAAACTGGCCAGTAAAATTGCCTAGCACCAGCAAAATTGAGCAGCACCAGGCAACATTGCCTATTAAAGCAAAATAATTCGCCACTGGTAAAAGAAATGTAATCAGGCCTCTAATCTTCTAGCAGACAGCCTTCAGAAGACTCAAACTATGTACTCAATGGGGGAATCCCTTTTGATACATCAATTATTTTGCTTAAATAGAATCAACATCAAAGCCATGTCAAATATTTGGCAAAATACTTATATTCAAGCATTTTTTTCAATTTTGATTTGTTAATACACCAGAATCCTTTATTAAGAGCATTTCCAAACGTGTAAACATATTTATAGTTTACACTGACAACTTGTTTTTTCTGTTTTTAAATGTCTATGAGAATTGACACGTTTTTAATTCTGTTTTATGGTACTTGTGTACAGTACAATTGTATTGTTTTGAATACATTTTGTACTTTTAAAGATCACTCTTCATTGATTAATATATTGTTTTATTTCCTGATCATGACTATGTAATTTTAATTGTGGCACTAAAGGTTTGTGTTGAGGTCTGTGGAGGCAAAAATTTGCTCTTGTACTTGAAACCATAATTAGCTGGTAAAACTGGATGCTAGAATTCGCTTTTGTGCTTGAAACCATATTTAGCTGGTAAAACTGTAGGGACCTCTTTGTTTCACGATAGCCGGGGATAGCCTGCATGCCGCCCCTGTCTGTGGGTAATATCTTTAACACGGAGTTTGATGATCAGGGAACGGGGAGTACACAGGGCTGGAGATGTGGTAAACAGGCCTGCACAAGGAATTCCCTGTGCAGCTCCTGTGTTGATGTGCACAGAACTGCCATGTGACTGCTCCAGCAGGTTTTCAACCATACTCGACTGAAATGAAACTGATTTTAAGGTACTAACCTGACACTTGCCTGATTACATGTGTGCGCCCATGGATCTGATCATTTTGACGAGGCGCTTCAAAACAAACTCAGTGGCACAAAGCAAAATGTTGCCCAATTGACTCCCCGCACGAATTTAACTAGGGACCACAAGACTAAGGTATCTGACAGATATTCAGTGGACTTGGACTCGGCCCTCTGAAGGGCTCGTGCCCACTGCGCAGCAGGAACTGAGGGGGCGGTGTTACCTCTGAAAACTGCTGCACAGAAGCGTACAAAGCATAAAACCGCATACCACCAACACACACATTAATAAACATGTAAAATAACGCAGCGGAATGGAAAAACGTAAAGAAGACCATGAAATATCCGGTGAGAAAAAGGCGACATAGCCGTTGGAAGTGAAGGCCAGATATTGGGGTGCATAAAAAGGCGCTATTAGCAGAAAGGGGTAAACTTGAGCAAAGAACCGTAAACAGTCAGGTGGTAGCGAAAGAATAGGCACTGACTAAGCTAAAGACCACGTAGGGACCATGGGGTCCCCAATATATATAGTCTCTCTTTACACAAAGCACCCCCGGCCTCTCAGTGTGCGTCCAACAAGCTGCTCTCGCCCCCTCTTCCCACGGGGGCCATTTCGCCCCTGAGTCTGGATCCTATGACATCTGTGTGCGTTTGGGCTGGCAGACGCGGTGCCAGCGGCGGGCTGCCCCCTCAAAGGTTATCGGAAGGCCCGTGTGGCCCAGGGGCATCCTTCCAAAGAGGCCCATTTCCCGCCAGTTGCTAATGGTCTCCAGTCCGCCATTAGCCTCAGAGCTCACCACGCTGATGTGATTTCGGAAGACAAATTGGTTACAGGAACCCCTGCAAGCATCTCCCCGGGGAACCTCACCAATTCCGGATGGAAGTGGCCGAGATAACACATTCCTTTAGACTAGGACTTGAATGCGCCCGCTTGGAGCTGGTGAAGGGAGCAGCGGTAAACGGACACAGGTGTATTCATGCTCACCACATAGAAATACATTCGACTGGTGCCCGAGCCCATGCCATGGATACTGACCAATTTGGGTGGAAATGGAAAATACAACGATTCGTAGAGGAAGAGCTAAATCTAGAGGACAATCCAACAGTGACATTTCTCCCACCTTAGTGGTAGTACGATGGAGTAATGTCAGCTGCTGCATTTTTCGCAGTTAGCACCTTATAGGTTTCGTCTAACAACAGCTTAGGCTGCCTTCGACAGCCTCATATTTTCCAAATATACAAATATATATATATCGAACACAATCCCTGAGCTAACTATAATTTATACTTCTACTATGCACTCCTTATGATCTCATATATTATATCACTCATGACATGGTCAGGAACATCACTGATGACATTGCTGGTGATGTCTCTGATGATGTCAGTGATAGGTGTTTCGTAAAAGTTTTTGAGACTTAAAAATATATACTAAGCTACTGCAAAAGTTCAATTAGTATACTTTCTGTTCTACTAATTAGTGATACCAGTTCTAACACGTCATCTGAGGTATAATCCTTTTTTTAAAGGGGGTGTACTATTTATCAGTAAACTAACCTCTGCGCTGACACATGTCCCCTGCTGATGTATGTGTGCGGTAGTGCTCTGCGACAGTCTAAGCTGCTCATTGAGACTTCGCTCCACAGTGATGGCAGAGTATAGTTCTGTTTAATGACATTCTGACCAGCATACTTAGACTTGACTCCTTCTGATGAATGATTGTAGTAGTAGATTGCAATAAATGTATCTGTTCACTAAGACTTCTCTCTAGGGCTATGGTACTCACAGTACAGCCCGCGGACCTTGCAGGTAATGTACCCATGGCCCCCCAGAGAGAAAGAGAGAGTGGAGAGAGAGTGGAGAGACAGATTAGAGAGAGAGTGGAGAGAGGAGAGAGAGACTGACTTAGATACTGACTGACTGATATACTGACTGACTGAGAGAGAGAGACTGACTGACTTAGAGAGAGAGAGGCTGACTGAGAGAGACTGACTGACAGAAAGAGAGAGAGATTGAATGACTGAGAGAGAGAGAGACTGACTGACTGAGAGAGAGACTGACTGATTGAGAGAGAGACTGATTGAGAGAATGAGAAACAGACTGATGGAACTAGGGTCAAAGTGTGTATGATGCTATGCAATGCCTCTTAAGATTGCTATTGTCTGCTAATGAAAATATATTATCAAAATGTGATCTTTGAAGTTACATCTGCTTTTTAAATACAGAATTGTCACATTGTCTAATGTTTTGAAACAGGTTTGATTATTTTACTCTAGCCCCACACCTCCACTGTCCCTGCCCCTCACTGACTCCACCCCTACCAGTGTGGCCCTCGGCCACAAACCACACTGTTATTTTGGCCCCCAATAGAAACTTTGTGAGTACCCTTGCTCTGGGTTGATGGCTCAGTGTAGCATACATTTACACCAGACTCACCTAACTGCTCACACCTTTGTCCAGGATGAAGAATAATTGACTAGTGGTTTGTGACACAGTGGCCTGACCGCTAAGAACTTTCTACTGGTTGTATGTTGTAGTGGTTTTTGTAATTCAGCCTCTTTCTAGCCTATATGGTTAGACACATTACTTTGTTCATTAGTGTTTAGAGTAGTGGTTGAGAAAAGACAGGACTATCCGCTGAGAACTGTCTCTTAGGTGATAAGTGAATGTAACCTTTGTTTTTTGCAGTGAATTTCTATGGTTTTTAGGTCGAGCTATTTATAGCTCTGAACTATTGCAGGGGAAACAACACTCTTGAACAAGCGGATTCCTCCCAATGCATGTTGTCTACTAAAGCGTGACGCTTCGCCAGGCACACGCTTGGCCTCACACCCCATCCCCATATGCCCGTTTGCCTCCCAAGCTGCTCCCTCGCCCCCCGCCATGAGACTTCAAAGCAATGCGCTGCTCTGAAGTGATTGTTTTTCACGTGCTCTGCAGGTCACCATTTGCCGCTAGCGCTTTCATCCCTATCACTCCCGAGAGTTGAAATCCCTTGGTGACTTCTGGGGAATGACATAATGTCTGCTTTGCACCTTATCCATAGCGGCAATAGTGAGACTACATGCTCACAATGTATTATCAAAACCAATTTTTTCTTACTTTCAGATCGCAATTTCGGGAGTTATCGACAACTCTCTGCTCTAAATTTGAGGACCACTTTTGTCGAGCTATTATATCCGCCAAACGTAGCATGTGCACGTTTCTGGCCTCGAAGCCGGTACTTAACCTGAACACGCTCAGTGTTCCGTTTGCAAGCCTGCTTGGTGGTGTATCTGAATCTGTAGGGTAGATTTTGTTATTTCTTTTGGTTTGTATTGCATTAATCTTGCTGCTCTATGCTAGTAGAATTGCTGGTGTTGCACCCCTCAACGCCACAGCGCCACAGCACCACTCAATGCCACAACACCACTCAACGCCACAGCACCACTCAGCTCAAAGCAGCCCTCAACACCACAGCATCACTCAACGCCACAGCATTACTCAACGCCACAGCATCACTCAATGCCACAGCATCTCTCAACGCCACAGCATCACTCAGCACAACTCAACGCCACAGCACCACTCAACGCCACAGCATCACTCAGCGCTACAGAATTACTCAACACCACTGAATGCCACAGCACCCCTCAACGCCACAGCACCCCTCAATGCCACAGCACCACTCAACACCACAGCACCACTCAACACCACAGCACCACTCAACGCCACAGCACCACTAAACGCCACAGCACCACTCAACGCCACAGCACCACTCAACGCCACAGCACCACTCAACGCCACAGCACCACTCAGCGCACAGCATCACTCAATGCCACAGCATC
Source organism: Lissotriton helveticus (assembly GCF_964261635.1). Classification (NCBI taxonomy): domain Eukaryota; kingdom Metazoa; phylum Chordata; class Amphibia; order Caudata; family Salamandridae; genus Lissotriton; species Lissotriton helveticus. The sequence continues at coordinate 297,986,585 of NC_136071.1, read as the reverse complement.
ACTCAACGCCACAGCATTACTGAACGCCACAGCATCACTCAATGCCACAGCATCTCTCAATGCCACATCATCACTCAGCACCACTCAACGCCACAGCACCACTCAATGCCACAGCACCACTCAACGCCGCAGCACCACTCAACGCCGCAGCACCACTCAACGACGCAGCACCCCTCAATGCCACAGCACCACTCAACACCACAGAATCACTCAGCACCACTGAATGCCACAGTACCCCTCAACGCCACAGCACCCCTCAATGCCACAGCACCCCTCAATGCCACAGCACCACTCAATGCCACAGCACCACTCAATGCCACAGCACCCCTCACCGCACAGCATCACTCAACGCCACAGCATTACTCAATGGCACAGCATCACTCAGCACCACTCAACTCCACAGCACCACTCTACGCCACAGCACCACTCAATGCCACAGCACCACTCAACGCCACAGCACCACTCAACGCCACAGCATCACTCAACGCCACAGCATCACTCAGCACCACAGAATCACTCAGCACCACTGAATGCCACAGCACCCCTCAACGCCACAGCACCCCTCAACGCCACAGCACCCCTCAATGCCACAGCACCACTCAACGCCACAGCACCACTCAATGCCACAGCACCACCCAGCACACAGCATCCCTCAACGCCACAGCATCATTCAACGTCACAGCATCACTCAACGTCACAGCATTACTCAATGCCACAGCATCACTCAATGCCACAGCATCACTCAATGCCACAGCATCACTCAGCACCACTGAAGGCCACAGCATCACTCAATGCCACGGCATCTCTCAACGCCACAGCATCACTCAGCACCACTCAACGCAACAGCACCACTCAATGGCACCGCACCACTCAACGCCACAGCACCACTCAATGCCACATCATCACTCAGTGCTACAGAATTACTCAGCACCACTGAATGCCACAGCACCCCTCAACGCCACAGCACCCCTCAATGCCACAGCACCACTCAACACCACAGCACCACTCAATACCACAGCACCACTCAACGCCACAGCACCACTCAACGCCACAGCACCACTCAACGCCACAACACCACTCAACGCCACAACACCACTCAACGCCACAGCACCACTCAGCGCACAGCATCACTCAACGCCACAGCATTACTCAACGCCACAGCATTACTGAACGCCACAGCATCACTCAATGCCACAGCATCTCTCAATGCCACATCATCACTCAGCACCACTCAACGCCGCAGCACCCCTCAATGCCACAGCACCACTCAACACCACAGCACCACTCAACGCTACAGCACCACTCAGCACCACAGAATCACTCAGCACCACTGAATGCCACAGTACCCCTCAATGCCACAGCACCCCTCCATGCCACAGCACCCCTCCATGCCACAGCACCACTCAATGCCACAGCACCCCTCACCGCACAGCATCACTCAACGCCACAGCATTACTCAATGGCACAGCATCACTCAGCACCACTCAACGCCACAGCACCACTCAATGCCACAGCACCACTCAACGCCGCAGCACCACTCAATGCCGCAGCACCACTCAACGCCGCAGCACCCCTCAATGCCACAGCACCACTCAACACCACAGCACCACTCAACGCTACAGCACCACTCAGCACCACAGAATCACTCAGCACCACTGAATGCCACAGCACCCCTCAACGCCACAGCAACCCTCAATGCCACAGCACCCCTCAATGCCACAGCAACACTCAATGCCACAGCACCACCCAGCACACAGCATCCCTCAACGCCACAGCATCATTCAACGTCACAGCATCACTCAACGTCACAGCCTTACTCAATGCCACAGCATCACTCAATGCCACAGCATCACTCAGCACCACTGAAGGCCACAGCATCACTCAATGCCACAGCATCTCTCAAAGCCACAGCACCACTCAATGCCACAGCACCACTCAACGCCGCAGCACCACTCAACGTCGCAGCACCACTCAACGCCGCAGCACCCCTCAATGCCACAGCACCACTCAACACCACAGCACCACTCAACGCTACAGCACCACTCAGCACCACATATTCACTCACCACCACTGAATGCCACAGTACCCCTCAATGCCACAGCACCCCTCAATGCCACAGCACCCCTCAATGGCACAGCACCACTCAATGGCACAGCACCACTCAATGGCACCGCACCACTCAACGCCACAGCACCACTCAACGCCACATCATCACTCAGTGCTACAGAATTACTCAGCACCACTGAATGCCACAGCACCCCTCAACGCCACAGCACCCCTCAATGCCACAGCACCACTCAACACCACAGCACCACTCAACACCACAGCACCACTCTACGCCACAGCACCACTCAATGCCACAACACCACTCAATGCCACAGCATCACTCAGCACCACAGAATCACTCAGCACCACTGAATGCCACAGCACCCCTCAACGCCACAGCACCCCTCAATGCCACAGCACCCCTCAACGCCACAGCACCACTCAATGCCACAGCACCACTCAATGCCACAGCACCACCCAGCACACAGCATCCCTCAACGCCACAGCATCATTCAACGTCACAGCATCACTCAACGTCACAGCATTACTCAATGCCACAGCATCACTCAATGCCACAGCATCACTCAATTCCACAGCATCACTCAGCACCACTGAAGGCAACAGCACCACTCAATGGCACCGCACCACTCAATGCCACAGCACCACTCAACGCCACATCATCACTCAGCGCTACAGAATTACTCAGCACCACTGAATGCCACAGCACCCCTCAACGCCACAGCACCCCTCAATGCCACAGCACCACTCAACACCACAGCACCACTCAACGCCACAGCACCACTCAATGCCACAGCATCACTCAACGCCACAGCATCACTCAACGCCACAGCATCACTCAATGCCACAGCATTACTGAACGCCACAGCATCACTCAATGCCACAGCATCTCCCAACGCCACAGCATCACTCAGCATCACTCAACGCCACAGCACCACTCAATGCCACAGCACCACTCAACGCCGCAGCACCACTCAACGCCGCAGCACCACTCAACGCCGCAGCACCCCTCAATGCCACAGCACCACTCAACACCACAGCACCACTCAACGCTACAGCACCACAGAATCACTCACCACCACTGAACGCCACAGTACCCCTCAACGCCACAGCACCCCTCAATGCCACAGCACCCCTCAATGGCACAGCACCACTCAATGCCACAGCACCACTAAATGCCACAGCACTCCTCACCGCACAGCTTCACTCAACGCCACAGCATTACTCAATGCCACAGCATCACTCAGCACCACTCAACGCCACAGCACCACTCAACGCCACAGCACCACTCAATGCCACAGCACCACTCAACACAACAGCACCACTCAACGCCACAGCACCACTCAACGCCACAGCATCACTCAACGCCACAGCATCACTCAGCACCACAGAATCACTCAGCACCACTGAATGCCACAGCACCCCTCAACGCCACAGCACCCCTCAATGCCACAGCACCCCTCAACGCCACAGCACCACTCAATGCCACAGCAACACTCAATGCCACAGCACCACCCAGCACACAGCATCCCTCAACGCCACAGCATCATTCAACGTCACAGCATCACTCAACGTCACAGCATTACTCAATGCCACAGCATCACTCAATGCCACAGCATCACTCAATGCCACGGCATCACTCAATGCCACAGCATCACTCAGCACCACTGAAGGACACAGCATCACTCAGCACCACTGAACGCCACATCATCACTCTGTGCAACCATTCAACAACAACTGGTTCTAATATGTTCTCTCAATGCTGCAAGCTTTATTACACATGTCACAAAAAGATGTTAATATTTCACTGCTGCTCTTGGATTTTCATCACAAAAAAATACAATGAACATAATCTTCCCAAAAGTTATTTACAAAAATCTAAGCTATTGCCATTATAAATTACAATAACTTTTATTTAAGTATTAATTATAAAAAAATAAAAGCCATTGTTATTTGTAACATTAATATATCTAAGTCATGTAAATACAACACATATTGCATTACAAATGCTATAGGTGTCACGTTTGCGAAAGTTACAAATATTGGCATTGTAAATGACAAAGCTATTAATTACGCTGTTTTCAAAACCAACACATAAATAAAAATATTTGTCATTTACAATACCAATAGATCAAACTTTCCTAATGCGAGACCTATTGCATTGCAAATGCTTGTTAATGTTATCTCCTAACAATAATTTCCCTGTAACGTTACTTTTTTTGAGTGAATTTCTAAGGTTTTTAAAATTGTATTTCTTCATTGTAACTGTTGATCTTTGGAAGTGAGTGTGTGAGTGGCTGTATGGGTTGGTGAGTGGGTCTATGGGTTTCTGAGTAGGTGTGTGGGTGGTTGTATGGGGCTGTGAGTGGCTGTATGGGGTCTATGAGTGGGTGTGTGAGTGGATGTATCGGTCTGTGCATGGGTGTGTGAGTGGCTGTATTGGTCATGAGTGGCTGTATGGTTCGGTGAGTAGCTTTATGGGTGTGTGAGTAGCTGTATGGGTGTGTGAGTGGCTCTATGAGTGTGTGAGTGGGTGTGAGACTTTATGGGTCTGTGAGTGGCTGGGTGAGTTGCTGTATGGGTCAGGGAGTAGGTGTGTAAGTGTCTGTATGGGTCTGTGAGGGTGTGTGCATGTGTGAGTGGCTGAATGGGTGTGTGAGTGGGTGTGCGCGTGGCTGTATGGTATTTGGATGCACGAGGAGTGCCTGTATGGGTCTGTGAGTGGCTGTGTGAGTGGTAATGTGGGGGTATATTATAGTGTGTGTAAGTCAATCTGTCGAGCAAGTATATATAATTGGGGTCTGGATCCGTGGATCCTTTGCGGATTGCCACGGGGCGGCGCTGAGAGCTGCGGATTTGCAGATGCACACCCTAGAGAATAAAACATTATGGGGCAATTCCTTGCCCATCCATGGTCCCTCACAGACCCCTATATTCCAAGTGTGGGTCACAATCCCTAAATATCTATAAATCTTTAATAGCTCCAAAACTACCAAACAGATTTATACCAAATAACAGAAGAGCTTTTTCTGGACCAAGAGCTAGCGGGCTGTAGTTAGGTGTATAATTCCTATGGGAATTTGCTTTGGGATAACGTGGTTTAGGACACTCCATTTCTCTCAGCCCTCGCTAAATGGATCACCCCAAAACTTTCCAGACAGCAGCTGAGGTGACCAGGACACTGCTTTTGAAAATTTCCATCAAACGGGGCCACAGTAATTAGAAAAACAAAAAAAAGCTTCATCCCTGGAAACTAGGTCCTACCTATAACTACCTACTGGCACCCACCAGTTGGTGATATATATATTGTGTGTGAGTCTTTCTATGCACACAGGGTTGGGTGTATGTGTACATATACTCAAAACCAGCTGTGGACCTTGCAGTCTTGCATTCTGTCAAACATGTTACTGCTGCCAATACCAGTTGGTTTTTACTTGCTGCTGCTTTTAATTGGCTACCATGTCCCTGTTCACTCCTTTGTGTTCCCCTTAGTTGCCCTCCTCTGAGTCAGTCACCCCTGCCTGTCCTCAGGTCCCGGTGAACTGCTCTCCCACCAGCGGCATGTCCTGCTCACCTCGGCGGCCGGATGTTCTTTGTAGACGGCGGCCACTGTTTCTCTTTACACCAATGAGCTAATATCAAGAAGAGATGGGGTTTCCTCCCCTGGTCACACACCAGCCCTGCCTACTACTACAGACCTGGGGACAGGAAGTGTGGAGCCAACCCTACCCCTGGTCATTGTGTACACATATTTATTCTGCCAATATTTCAACAAGAAGCCACTTTATACCTGAGAAGCTTGTTTCTTTGAAGAACGGAGCACTCCCTGCACAGAGTGCAAACATTTATTAGGCTACACGGAAAGCAACGAGTAAGTCACCCCTGGGTTAACTTCAGAGCTCATTAAAAAAGTGTTGGATTTGTGTACAATCTTAAATACTTGAAAATGAACATGGGAAATATGCCTTCGTGCCTTCGTGTCTTTCATTCAGGTCTTCACTTTGAGCCAAACAGAACCAGCATCGAAATATTGCTGCCTTCCCCCTGGTAACTTTAGAATAAAGCCTATTAGGTATATCATTATATTATTAATAGTAACAAATGATGTGAGTGTGGAGCTGAGTTGTGAGGGGGTGTAGTATGGAACAAACAGTGAGTGGGGCTCTGTCTTGAACATCGTAGCGAGTGGGCAGAGTATGAAACAAGGCTGCGATGGGTGATCGCGGAGCAGGCAGGAGTTTTGAAGAGGTGTGAAAGTGAGGGGGCAAAGCTTGAGTCGGTCACTGAAAGGGGACTTGGGTGACAGTGAGCGCAGGGCAATGAAGTGGCACATAGATGGGTCCACCAGGGGCAGTGAGGATGATGGCTGAGCCCGATGTACATGTGATTAAATTGGGTATAGAGTAGGTTCGGTTTAAACATTCTGGACAGTGGGGACTGAGGCTGAGGCAGGGCAGTGAGGCAGATGAGTCTAGAGCAGGGTTGTGATAGGGGCTGAGTTTGAAGCAGGGCAGTGAGGGGCTGGGTCTATACTAAGGCTGCAAGGAGAGTCTGTCAGCAGCAGGGCAGTAGAGGGAAACTGGATCGGCTGTAGGGCAGTAAGTGAGGCAGACTCTAGAGCAATGGTGTGAGAGGGGCAGATTCTGGAGCTGGGCAATGAGAAGTGCCTTCAATGGAGCAATAAGGGAAACTGACTCTGGGGAAGGGCAGTGAGAAGAGATGGTCTGCAGAAGGACAGTGCAGGGGGCTGACTTGGTGAAAGGGAAGTGAGTAGAACTGAGTCTACAGCAGGGCGACAAAGAGATTCAGATGTGGAGCAGAGCAGTGAGGAGAGCCGAGTCAACCCCAGGATAGTAAGAAAGCAGAGTGTACAACAGGGCAGGGCAGTGCATCGTCTGGAGTAGATGAGTGAGGCAGATTGATCCTGAGCAGAGCTAAGGGACTGGCGAACTGTCCAAAGCCAGTGTGCCTGAGCATGGTGCAGGCAGTACACGAGGATGCCCTTGAAGCAGGGCAGTTGGGGTGTCTGAGCCTGAGACGGGCAGCCTGAAGAAGCAGCCACCGGTATGGACAGTACAGCGAGATACTTAGGCTGAAGCACACTAGGCAATGAGAGGTCAGGCTGTAGCAGGCAGAGCAGTGGTACCTGGACTGGGCAGAGGCAGGAAAGGAAATAGTACCGGTTCAGAGCCCTCTATGAAACTCTGTCTGCGCGGACATGCCCCCTTTCCCGCCCTCTACGTCCACCCCACATACTCACATACTACTCACTTTTTTGTAAAAGCATTTAATCGGTCTGACCCTGGGAAGGTATTTGGCATGGCGACTGTCAGATGGTAGCTATAGTTAGAACCTGGTTTCCATAGGAAAAGCATTTTTAGGTCTCGCCTGCCAATGCGCTTGCGCATTGCTGGCGAGAGATATAGAGGGCCACCAGCAAATCCTACCAAGAGGTTTTGGAGTGCAGATTATGCCCAGTGCATGTGAGGCATTCAAGCGTGAAGCTTTGCCAGCGCGCGCTCGGCCTCACTTCCTGCTCTCCCTCTTACTTTCGTTATTGCTCACACCCCATATACTCGTTCCCTCCCACCCTTCTGACTTCGCTCCCCTGCTCCCCCGCCTTCCCGCCCCGCAATGCCGACAGCTTCTTTTTCGTCTGCGCCCCAACACTTTCAGATGCAGATTTGCTCGCTTCTGTCCCAGTTCCTAAATCAGAAATAGCCAAACTTCGCAACCTTCCCTCCCCCCCGTCTGCCCTTTCTTCAACACCAGCCCTCCCAGGCTCTTCCGCCTCCTCCCCCACTCCTAAGCTCCTCTGGCGTTGCTTCATTCGAAGCAGCTTCCTTTAACTGCAGAAATCTAATGCAGTAAGTACATAACAGAATTCACAAGACTGACTGGAAAGGCTGGAAGCAGCAGACATTCTTAAGTAAAAATTAGTGACCATCATGCTTGACTTTCCATGTATCAGCGTTGGATTCTTGCACTGCCGGCCGGTGTGAGTGCGTTGAGGTTTCACATGCTTTACTCTCCTTAATTATCCCTCTATTAACGCGCACAAATGTATGTGTTCATCCCATCCTAGTGCCAAAGTCTGCCTGCGTGTGCGTCTTTAGTGTGCGCTTGAAGTCCACCAAGGCACTCGGTCAGATGCCCTTTGCTTCATTTCTCAGCTGCCTCCTCTTCCCCCATTGCTGGTTAATTAAGCCTCTGTCTGTAAAGATCTCTCACACAGTCTCCTATTTAAATAATTAAAATATTTATTTCTCTTACAAGCTAATTGGGTAAACTGTCCAATAAATATAAGGAGCATGTGAGTGTATGTGCTCCAGGCCCGCGCTCGCCATTTGCTCCCCCGCCCCCCCATCAGACTTGAAAGGAAGCCGCTGGCACATCACCATTTCACCATTTGTCTGACCTTAAAGGAATGCCTCCCGCTACCGCTCCCCCGCCCCCCAGCCACAGCAATGCTGAGAGCTTGTTTAGGACTTGTGCTCTGCTGTTGATCCACTGTATTCCCCTTTTGTTAAACTGCGATCAGTTCCTCCACAGCTAAGTTTGTGCAACTTAAACCCATTTATTTACATGTGCTACTTGTCTTTACTCAATTTGAGTGCCCTTCTGCTTAAGAGGATTTTACTAGAAAAACCCTGCAGTTTCCCGCTTTTCACTCATACTGGAATAACGCAACTATTTTGAGAGTCAAGAAAGTGACGTAGATGTCTTGTGCACAGCTCTCTGGGTCATGCTGTAGGCGTGCAACTTCACCCAGAGGGTTTGCTGCACAAAGCACTAAGCTTGGACTACTATCGCGACATGGAATCCGCCGGAAACTCCCACTCCACCCCCTCCAGTCATTGCTTCCTGGCTGCTGCACGTCACGAATAGCAATGCGAGGATGGGCCCGAGGTGCAAAGCACTTTACATGTCATGGTGATTTAAAATGAATAAACATAGACACAGACAGGCAATAAATAGAGCTCCATTTCTGGAAGGCAGCATCTTTTAAGGGACAGGCTGCCCAATTTCCTCCTTCCAGAGACTGACATTGTGTCATCGAATACTGGGTCAGCTCAAAACAACTAGCAGCAACTGGTCACTTGCCAGACAACGTGTATAGCTTATCAAAATGATATATGAAAAATAATACATTTTTTAGCCAATATTTTTCTTAGACGTGATTTCTTTTGTTGCTAAATGTTAGTCTGCCTGTTTTAATATACTGTGTGTAGATATTTGTTAGGAATATCTATTGCAATTGAAAGTGTCTTTATGCAATACCGTGTGACAGGGTCCATGTCCTTTTAGCTTATCAAGTGTGCCAGACTGTGGGGGCAGCTGCCCCGGAAGAAGGTTACTTGGCAGGGGAAGTATCAGCACCACATCACTCAGGGACACCACCACATCACTCGGGGACACCAGCACATCACTCGAGGACACCACCACACCACTCAGGGCCACCACCACATCACTCAGGGACACCACCACATCACTCAGGAACACCACCACATCACTCAGGGACACCACCACATCACTCGGGGACACCACCACATCACTCGGGGACACCACCACATCACTCGGGGACACCACCACATCACTCGGGGACACCACCATATCACTCAGGGACACCAACACATCACTCAGGAACACCACCACATCACTCAGGAACACCACCACATCACTCAGGGGCACCACCACATCACTCAGGGGCACCACCACATCACTCAGGGGCACCACCACATCACTCAGGGACACCACCATATCACTCATCCCAACCACATCATCACTCAGCACCACAACAGCATTATTCAGCACCACAACAGCACCGTCCTTGCTTGCTACCAACAAGTATTGCCATAGCCAATAGGACTCGCATTAGAAAAGTGTAAGCTATTGGCTTTGTGAATAACAATGCTATTAATTTATATATTTTCAAAGCCAACACATATTAAAAAAATGTGTCATTTACAATACCAATAGCTCACACTTTCCTAATGCGCGACCAATTGCATTGCTTTGATAAATACTTTGGCGCAGTTTGACGAATGTTCACAAACTTTTCAAAACTAGTTTGCCATTCACTTCAGCTGCTGTTTGGAAGGTTTCGGGGTGAATTGTTAAGCAGAGGTCAAGAAAAAGGGGGCTCCCAAAACACGCCGATTTTGCAGCTAGGCTGCAAAAACGGCCCCCAGGGGCCCAAAACTGGCCCCCACCCATGCAGCCAACCGGGGGAGTGCCCGGTGCCCGCTATGGCCAGTCCGGCCCTGCCGATCCGCTAAACGGAGTTACACCAAATTTGACAAAAAGCTACGCCTTGGACCAGAAAGAGCTCTTTTTGAAATTTGGTGTAAATCCTTCTGTAGTTTTGGAGTTATTTAAGAAAAAAGAAATTTAGATCTTTAGGGACGCAAATCCTCCGTGGATCTGACAGTTCTCATACTAAGAGCTATTTGGCTTCCAACACTTCAAAACATTAAAAAAAGAAAATTACCATAAAAATAGCATCAAACCTGCAGGGCCCCCCTCACCGGGCCATTTTGCCCAAGAGACCATCAACTCCCTGGCTTCCAGGCTGATTATGACAACAGGGAGGGGGCAATGCAGACCCAGTCCCGGGCAATTTTTGGCCCTGGGGACCACCAACTCCCTTGCGCCAGCCTATGCAATTTCAAAGGAGGGGGCAGCACGGCCATGTCTAGTTAGATGCCTACAAAGGAAAAAACCCTAGAAATTCACTGAAAAAAACAAAGGTTACAGGGACGTTATAATTAGGAAATAGTATTAAAAAAACCTTAGAAATTCACTAGAAAAAACAAAGGTTAGAGGGACATTTTAGTTAGTTTCTGATTTTACGCAGACAAAATCATAAAACTTCAGTTATAGTTAGACTTATCTCAAGAAACTATAACTAGTGCCGTAAGGTAACCATAATTTGCGCCCTCGCCATGCACCACTACTCACCCCACATATTACATCAGTAATGCCTTCTTCTATGACATAATTCATAATATAAGTGCATCATTTGCAATAAAGTGATTGATGAACAAACTGTGCATGGTGGCGGCGCCAGTCCCTCCAACCATTGTTTTTTTAGTGAATATACATATGTAAATACACACACACACACACACACACACACACAAACACACACACAAGTGCGAGCTTTAGGACAACTTTCTACATCTACTGGCGTGACAATATCATTCATATTTCCCTTGGGCCTACCACAGCGTGGGGCAATAGATCAGCCCAATTCAGCATTGGGCCTTTTCACTGTGAGTGACAGCATTTTGCTTACGCACGTATACGCACATCTGCCTAAAAACGAGTCCAATTCAATGCCAAATCTTTCTGAGTTCGGTCATTTTAACTTTCTTTTTATTTACTAACATGTACAATCCACCTTTAGACAACAGCAATTTGACTTTTGATTATTGTTAAACCTTTGTTGCCTTTTGAATAGGTTTACAAAAATAAATAAAAACCATTGCAGTTTTGCCAAGCCCAGACCTGCTGATTTTGCCAATGCTTGTTTTTAAATGTGAAAGGCAATAGAGTACCAGTTCTGATTACAAATCAGTCTTCTTGCGTCACCAACCAGTATAGCAGTCCAATACCTCTATTATGGCCCAGCACTTCCCACGCGTTACCCAACATTGGTCAAACACGGGTTACCAGACATTATCCAATCCCCTCAGCAGGCTACCTTCCAATCAATGCAGGAGGAAACGTGGACACCTCGTCCAAAGACCAGAGGACAGGTGGAGGGATGGGTAGGAAAGGCAGGTGCGTCAAAGGAGAGCGCTTTTTTGGACTCTTTCCTGAAGATGAGGTGTGCAGTGTCATTCTCAGACTGAAGGGAAGACTTTCAGGGCTTGGCAGATGACAGACGAAGCTTGTCTTGTTTGCCTCTTAACTACCGAGTTGTTCTCTGCAGATGATGCGGTTGCAAAGATGGAAGGTTTTTAGACTGCTACCTGTTGCCGTTGGCGCGCATGGATACTTTTGTACTGAGGCAGAGTAATTTAATCTTGATTCATGGTGGCTGAAGTAGACAGAGGAGGTTCGGGAGCGTGGGCAGGGTTGGATTGGGATTGAAAAGCGGCCCGGGCACGCCCCCCAAAAAAATCGGCCCACATTTGCATAATCACTCCTCAAATCACGCTTTGGCGTAATCTTATAAAAAAAACTTTAGGGGGGGATAAAAAAAATGCACGCGTTTACAGTGGTGAAACAAGTTAGGCCACTTTTACTCAGGCCCCCTGCCACCACTCAGTATGTGCACACATTAATGGGCCGGCCAGCGAGACAAAGGGAGGGACACCTCTTGCTAAACGGAGGTAATGATCGCCCATCTGCCTCTAGAAAGGCCACTCAGACACCTACTGGGCCTCTGGCTGTATTTAAACAATAGAGACAGTGCCCAAATGGCCCCTCAGACTGCTAAAAAAAGAGGCCCACAGCAGCACTCGTACACCGGCCCCTCGGGCATTGCCCGAATGCCCGCGTTACCAATCCGACGCTGAGCGCGGGGCGTCTTGATATTGTGTGTGCACAGACCTGTGATTGGGCCTGCTGTTGCAGGGGGTACGCTCTGTTTGGGGAGAGGAATACGTGTGGCATTCCCCCGTCAGTATCTGAGGGGAGGGGTGCTTGCTCAGTACAGCACAAGGTAGAAGTATGAAGGAAGAGTTTGATCCCTTGCATTAGGCGCAGACGGCCTGACTTTGTGAGGCGGCTCATTTTCAAATATATAATGGATTTAAAAGCACCTGCTCCAGCGTTCCTCGCCTCCATCGATTTTCAGGCAACAATAAAAATGTCAATATAACTTTGGTGATTAATGGAGCTGCTAGAGAGATGAGGGTTTTGTTTAATGGAATGTTTGCCTCAAAGTAGCATAGAGGGTTACTACACCTGCTGCAAAGCACGTGTACCATGCAGATCACAGAAGTGCATATAATGTAAAAAGTTCAGTGGGTTACCACTTTTGTCGAAGATATATTTTTGCTACTTGCAGTTTATTTGTTGGAATCCTAGTATAGCACAGTGAACTATTAACTCTCATCAAAGAGTTGCGTGGAAACTCCAAGGTATAGGTTAGAGCGCTATGATTTTTGCCCCAGTCTTTCATTATCCTAATGTCCTAAAAAGGGTTAATTTGGGTAGAAATCAATTCCCATAAGTAAAGACAACCCCCAAGCACTGTGGCACATTTCAGTTTCTAAGTTTGTGCTTCTCCAAACCAAGCACTCCTAAACTATACGCGGTCTACCAGTATGGATGACTTGTGACTCCTACACCTTGTAGTCCTCTGTCTTATGTAACATTTCCCATGGACTGATTTACACAAATTCATTCATTGTCTGTATAATGTTTGTGATGTAAAGTGCTGACACACTGCACTGGTATGTGCGGCGCTAAAAAGAAACGCATGTGAGAGAGACTGGTTATGGAGACCCTTTGGGGCACTGTTAAAGAGTGGTAGTGAGGGAATCCGTGGAGAAGGTCGTCACTGGGGGGCGCCAACAAACACTGTCACACCGGAAGGCAAAGCAGGATTCTGATAGACAAACCCATCAGCGAGTAATTCATTGGAGGTGAAAAGCCCATGACTTACAGTCCCCTCAATGACATGAGAACTGTGTTCACCCTAATATTGAGGTAGTGTCATAGGCAAGAGCGCCAGCAGTTGATGACACTTTCTTGCGGTTTAGCTGCTGTGACATTGGGGTACAGTAATGTTCAGTGGTTGTGCGTAGATCAGAGGATGAAGAATAAAATACACTGTGCTTGACGCCCAAGGTGTGATTTGCATGAGCCAGACAAGGTGTGTTGTTAATAAGAGAGAAGACTGATGCAATCTGTGCAGTGAAAGAAGGGGGGGGGGGGGGAGAAAAAGTGTTACTATGATTCAGAGTAATAAAAATAAAGGCTCATTAAGAAATTAAGGAAAAAATGGAGGACGAGAGAAGTGAATTGCTGCGAACACGTGTTAATTCTGGTGGTTCCCAAGAACCACCTTGTACATAAGAATGGAAACTCCCTGAGTAGTCAGGTGGCCAGCAGAAGGTTGTACCAAGATGCCTGAGGTCTTCATATGTGTCTCCTCATGCCAACTTCAACCCTGCACTGTTTCCGCGCCCTCTTCACCTTGCTGGGGTGGTGGCTTTTTTAGGTTTTGCCTAGCGAAAGCTGCGCTCTGCGCAGCTTTTCGCGCAGGCGAAATCCTGTTGAGAACTGTAGGGTGCTTTGGGTCGGCCCTCGTCATTGATTGGCTGGCTCCGTAAACGGAGCCTTGCCATTGGACGAGGGGCCTGTCCGTCAATGCCGGACCAGACACGGGGGCGTTCCTGACATTCTTTGCCTTTTGCCGACGTCACGCGACGCCGGGAACGCCCCCGAGTCTGTTCCGGCATTGCCGGCACCTCCCTTGCTCTACTGTCATCACCACAACACTGCGCCCATTTTATCCCAAGCTAAACACTCGGAGAGGCGCAGTGACCGGGTCTTTGAAGGCCGCTCTCCCAATAAAAACAAGTTTTCTCTCCGAGTCAGCACGAGCAGGAAGACGAGCAGCGCGCCTCCCAGCTGGCCTCTCGCATCAGCATCCAGAGCTGCCCTGCGCGGTGTGTAGCTTCAGTGGAGCTTCAGAGTGCAGAGTGGAGCTTCAGAGTGGAGCTTCAGAGTGGAGCTTCAGAGTGGAGCTTCAGAGTGGAGCTTCAGAGTGGAGCTTCAGAGTGCAGAGTGGAGCTTCAGAGTGCAGAGTGGAGCTTCAGAGTGCAGATTCAGAGTGGAGCTTCAGAGTGCAGAGTGGAGCTTCAGAGTGCAGATTCAGAGTGGAGCTTCAGAGTGCAGAGTGGAGCTTCAGAGTGGAGCTTCAGAGTGCAGAGTGGAGCTTCAGAGTGCAGAGTGGAGCTTCAGAGTGGAGCTTCAGAGTGCAGAGTGGAGCTTCAGAGTGCAGAGTGGAGCTTCAGAGTGGAGCTTCAGAGTGCAGAGTGGAGCTTCAGAGTGGAGCTTCAGAGTGCAGAGTGGAGCTTCAGAGTGGAGCTTCAGAGTGGAGCTTCAGAGTGGAGCTTCAGAGTGGAGCTTCAGAGTGGAGCTTCAGAGTGCAGAGTGGAGCTTCAGAGTGGAGCTTCAGAGTGCAGAGTGGAGCTTCAAAGTGCAGAGTGGAGCTTCAGAGTGGAGCTTCAGAGTGGAGCTTCAGAGTGGAGCTTCAGAGTGGAGCTTCAGAGTGGAGCTTCAGAGTGGAGCTTCAGAGTGCAGATTCAGAGTGGAGCTTCAGAGTGCAGATTCAGAGTGCAGATTCAGAGTGGAGCTTCAGAGTGGAGCTTCAGAGTGCAGAGTGGAGCTTCAGAGTGCAGATTCAGAGTGGAGCTTCAGAGTGCAGAGTGGAGCTTCAGAGTGGAGCTTCAGAGTGCAGAGTGGAGCTTCAGAGTGGAGCTTCAGAGTGCAGAGTGGAGCTTCAGAGTGGAGCTTCAGAGTGCAGAGTGGAGCTTCAGAGTGGAGCTTCAGAGTGGAGCTTCAGAGTGGAGCTTCAGAGTGGAGCTTCAGAGTGGAGCTTCAGAGTGGAGCTTCAGAGTGCAGAGTGGAGCTTCAGAGTGCAGAGTGGAGCTTCAGAGTGGAGCTTCAGAGTGGAGCTTCAGAGTGGAGCTTCAGAGTGGAGCTTCAGAGTGGAGCTTCAGAGTGGAGCTTCAGAGTGGAGCTTCAGAGTGCAGATTCAGAGTGGAGCTTCAGAGTGCAGAGTGGAGCTTCAGAGTGGAGCTTCAGAGTGCAGAGTGGAGCTTCAGAGTGGAGCTTCAGAGTGCAGAGTGGAGCTTCAGAGTGGAGCTTCAGAGTGCAGAGTGGAGCTTCAGAGTGGAGCTTCAGAGTGGAGCTTCAGAGTGGAGCTTCAGAGTGGAGCTTCAGAGTGGAGCTTCAGAGTGGAGCTTCAGAGTGCAGAGTGGAGCTTCAGAGTGCAGAGTGGAGCTTCAGAGTGGAGCTTCAGAGTGGAGCTTCAGAGTGGAGCTTCAGAGTGGAGCTTCAGAGTGGAGCTTCAGAGTGGAGCTTCAGAGTGGAGCTGCAGAGTGGAGCTGCAGAGTGCAGAGTGGAGCTTCAGAGTGCAGATTCAGAGTGGAGCTTCAGAGTGCAGAGTGGAGCTTCAGAGTGGAGCTTCAGAGTGCAGAGTGGAGCTTCAGAGTGCAGAGTGGAGCTTCAGAGTGGAGCTTCAGAGTGCAGAGTGGAGCTTCAGAGTGGAGCTTCAGAGTGCAGAGTGGAGCTTCAGAGTGGAGCTTCAGAGTGCAGAGTGGAGCTTCAGAGTGGAGCTTCAGAGTGCAGAGTGGAGCTTCAGAGTGGAGCTTCAGAGTGCAGAGTGGAGCTTCAGAGTGGAGCTTCAGAGTGGAGCTTCAGAGTGCAGAGTGGAGCTTCAGAGTGGAGCTTCAGAGTGGAGCTTCAGAGTGCAGAGTGGAGCTTCAGAGTGGAGCTTCAGAGTGCAGAGTGGAGCTTCAGAGTGGAGCTTCAGAGTGCAGAGTGGAGCTTCAGAGTGCAGAGTGGAGCTTCAGAGTGGAGCTTCAGAGTGGAGCTTCAGAGTGGAGCTTCAGAGTGGAGCTTCAGAGTGGAGCTTCAGAGTGGAGCTTCAGAGTGGAGATTCAGAGTGCAGAGTGGAGCTTCAGAGTGCAGAGTGGAGCTTCAGAGTGCAGAGTGGAGCTTCAGAG
Organism: Lissotriton helveticus; assembly: GCF_964261635.1. NCBI lineage: Eukaryota > Metazoa > Chordata > Amphibia > Caudata > Salamandridae > Lissotriton > Lissotriton helveticus. The sequence goes on along the minus strand of NC_136071.1, from coordinate 297,969,828 downwards.
TGCAGAGTGGAGCTTCAGAGTGGAGCTTCAGAGTGGAGCTTCAGAGTGGAGCTTCAGAGTGGAGCTTCAGAGTGGAGCTTCAGAGTGGAGATTCAGAGTGGAGATTCAGAGTGGAGATTCAGAGTGGAGCTTCAGAGTGGAGCTTCAGAGTGCAGAGTGGAGCTGCAGATTCAGAGTGGAGCTGCAGAGTGCAGAGTGGAGCTGCAGAGTGCAGATTCAGAGTGGAGCATCAGAGTGCAGATTCAGAGTGGAGCTTCAGAGTGCAGATTCAGAGTGGAGCTTCAGAGTGCAGAGTGGAGCTTCAGAGTGCAGATTCAGAGTGGAGCTTCAGAGTGCAGAGTGGAGCTTCAGAGTGCAGAGTGGAGCTTCAGAGTGGAGCTTCAGAGTGCAGAGTGGAGCTTCAGAGTGCAGAGTGGAGCTTCAGAGTGCAGAGTGGAGCTTCAGAGTGCAGAGTGGAGCTTCAGAGTGGAGCTTCAGAGTGGAGCTTCAGAGTGGAGCTTCAGAGTGGAGCTTCAGAGTGGAGCTTCAGAGTGGAGCTTCAGAGTGGAGCTTCAGAGTGCAGAGTGGAGCTTCAGAGTGCAGAGTGGAGCTTCAGAGTGCAGATTCAGAGTGGAGCTTCAGAGTGCAGATTCAGAGTGGAGCTTCAGAGTGCAGAGTGGAGCTTCAGAGTGCAGATTCAGAGTGGAGCTTCAGAGTGCAGAGTGGAGCTTCAGAGTGCAGATTCAGAGTGGAGCTTCAGAGTGCAGAGTGGAGCTTCAGAGTGCAGATTCAGAGTGCAGAGTGGAGCTTCAGAGTGGAGCTTCAGAGTGGAGCTTCAGAGTGGAGCTGTGGAGCTTCAGAGTGGAGCTTCAGAGTGGAGCTTCAGAGTGCAGAGTGGAGCTTCAGAGTGGAGCTTCAGAGTGGAGCTTCAGAGTGGAGCTTCAGAGTGGAGCTTCAGAGTGGAGCTTCAGAGTGGAGCTTCAGAGTGGAGCTTCAGAGTGGAGCTTCAGAGTGGAGCTTCAGAGTGGAGTTTCAGAGTGGAGCTTCAGAGTGGAGCTTCAGAGTGGAGCTTCAGAGTGCAGAGTGGAGCTTCAGAGTGCAGAGTGGAGCTTCAGAGTGGAGCTTCAGAGTGGAGCTTCAGAGTGGAGCTTCAGAGTGGAGCTTCAGAGTGGAGCTTCAGAGTGGAGCTTCAGAGTGGAGAGTGGAGCTTCAGAGTGGAGAGTGGAGCTTCAGAGTGGAGCTTCAGAGTGGAGCTTCAGAGTGGAGCTTCAGAGTGGAGCTTCAGAGTGGAGCTTCAGAGTGGAGCTTCAGAGTGCAGCTTCAGAGTGGAGCTTCAGAGTGCAGATTCAGAGTGCAGATTCAGAGTGGAGCTTCAGAGTGCAGAGTGGAGCTTCAGAGTGGAGCTTCAGAGTGCAGATTCAGAGTGGAGCTTCAGAGTGCAGAGTGGAGCTTCAGAGTGGAGCTTCAGAGTGGAGCTTCAGAGTGGAGCTTCAGAGTGGAGCTTCAGAGTGGAGCTTCAGAGTGGAGCTTCAGAGTGGAGCTTCAGAGTGGAGCTTCAGAGTGGAGCTTCAGAGTGCAGCTTCAGAGTGCAGCTTCAGAGTGGAGATTCAGAGTGGAGCTTCAGAGTGCAGAGTGGAGCTTCAGAGTGCAGATTCAGAGTGGAGCTTCAGAGTGCAGAGTGGAGCTTCAGAGTGGAGCTTCAGAGTGCAGAGTGGAGCTTCAGAGTGCAGAGTGGAGCTTCAGAGTGGAGCTTCAGAGTGCAGAGTGGAGCTTCAGAGTGGAGCTTCAGAGTGCAGAGTGGAGCTTCAGAGTGGAGCTTCAGAGTGCAGAGTGGAGCTTCAGAGTGGAGCTTCAGAGTGCAGAGTGGAGCTTCAGAGTGGAGCTTCAGAGTGGAGCTTCAGAGTGGAGCTTCAGAGTGGAGCTTCAGAGTGGAGCTTCAGAGTGGAGCTTCAGAGTGGAGCTTCAGAGTGGAGCTTCAGAGTGGAGCTTCAGAGTGCAGATTCAGAGTGGAGCTTCAGAGTGCAGAGTGGAGCTTCAGAGTGCAGATTCAGAGTGGAGCTTCAGAGTGGAGCTTCAGAGTGGAGCTTCAGAGTGCAGAGTGGAGCTTCAGAGTGGAGCTTCAGAGTGGAGCTTCAGAGTGGAGCTTCAGAGTGGAGCTTCAGAGTGGAGCTTCAGAGTGGAGCTTCAGAGTGGAGCTTCAGAGTGCAGATTCAGAGTGGAGCTTCAGAGTGCAGCTTCAGAGTGGAGCTTCAGAGTGCAGATTCAGAGTGGAGCTTCAGAGTGCAGAGTGGAGCTTCAGAGTGGAGCTTCAGAGTGCAGAGTGGAGCTTCAGAGTGCAGAGTGGAGCTTCAGAGTGGAGCTTCAGAGTGCAGAGTGGAGCTTCAGAGTGCAGAGTGGAGCTTCAGAGTGGAGCTTCAGAGTGGAGCTTCAGAGTGGAGCTTCAGAGTGGAGCTTCAGAGTGGAGCTTCAGAGTGGAGCTTCAGAGTGCAGAGTGGAGCTTCAGAGTGGAGCTTCAGAGTGGAGCTTCAGAGTGCAGAGTGGAGCTTCAGAGTGGAGCTTCAGAGTGGAGCTTCAGAGTGGAGCTTCAGAGTGGAGCTTCAGAGTGGAGCTTCAGAGTGCAGAGTGGAGCTTCAGAGTGCAGATTCAGAGTGGAGCTTCAGAGTGCAGAGTGGAGCTTCAGAGTGGAGCTTCAGAGTGCAGAGTGGAGCTTCAGAGTGGAGCTTCAGAGTGCAGAGTGGAGCTTCAGAGTGGAGCTTCAGAGTGGAGCTTCAGAGTGGAGCTTCAGAGTGGAGCTTCAGAGTGGAGCTTCAGAGTGGAGCTTCAGAGTGCAGAGTGGAGCTTCAGAGTGGAGCTTCAGAGTGCAGAGTGGAGCTTCAGAGTGGAGCTTCAGAGTGCAGAGTGGAGCTTCAGAGTGGAGCTTCAGAGTGCAGAGTGGAGCTTCAGAGTGGAGCTTCAGAGTGGAGCTTCAGAGTGGAGCTTCAGAGTGGAGCTTCAGAGTGGAGCTTCAGAGTGGAGCTTCAGAGTGGAGCTTCAGAGTGGAGCTTCAGAGTGCAGATTCAGAGTGCAGATTCAGAGTGCAGAGTGGAGCTTCAGAGTGGAGCTTCAGAGTGGAGCTTCAGAGTGGAGCTTCAGAGTGGAGCTTCAGAGTGGAGCTTCAGAGTGGAGCTTCAGAGTGGAGCTTCAGAGTGGAGATTCAGAGTGGAGCTTCAGAGTGGAGCTTCAGAGTGGAGATTCAGAGTGGAGCTTCAGAGTGCAGAGTGGAGCTGCAGATTCAGAGTGGAGCTGCAGAGTGCAGATTCAGAGTGCAGAGTGGAGCTTCAGAGTGCAGATTCAGAGTGCAGAGTGGAGCTTCAGAGTGCAGATTCAGAGTGGAGCATCAGAGTGCAGAGTGGAGCTTCAGAGTGGAGCATCAGAGTGCAGAGTGGAGCTTCAGAGTGCAGATTCAGAGTGGAGCTTCAGAGTGCAGAGTGGAGCTTCAGAGTGGAGCTTCAGAGTGCAGAGTGGAGCTTCAGAGTGGAGCTTCAGAGTGCAGAGTGGAGCTTCAGAGTGCAGAGTGGAGCTTCAGAGTGCAGAGTGGAGCTTCAGAGTGGAGCTTCAGAGTGGAGCTTCAGAGTGGAGCTTCAGAGTGGAGCTTCAGAGTGGAGCTTCAGAGTGGAGCATCAGAGTGGAGCATCAGAGTGGAGCATCAGAGTGGAGCTTCAGAGTGGAGCTTCAGAGTGGAGCTTCAGAGTGGAGCTTCAGAGTGGAGCTTCAGAGTGGAGCTTCAGAGTGGAGCTTCAGAGTGGAGCTTCAGAGTGGAGCTTCAGAGTGGAGCTTCAGAGTGCAGCTTCAGAGTGCAGAGTGGAGCTTCAGAGTGCAGCTTCAGAGTGCAGAGTGGAGCTTCAGAGTGCAGAGTGGAGCTTCAGAGTGCAGAGTGGAGCTTCAGAGTGCAGAGTGGAGCTTCAGAGTGCAGAGTGGAGCTTCAGAGTGGAGCTTCAGAGTGGAGCTTCAGAGTGGAGCTTCAGAGTGGAGCTTCAGAGTGGAGCTTCAGAGTGCAGAGTGGAGCTTCAGAGTGCAGAGTGGAGCTTCAGAGTGCAGATTCAGAGTGGAGCTTCAGAGTGCAGAGTGGAGCTTCAGAGTGGAGCTTCAGAGTGGAGCTTCAGAGTGGAGCTTCAGAGTGCAGAGTGGAGCTTCAGAGTGCAGATTCAGAGTGGAGCTTCAGAGTGCAGAGTGGAGCTTCAGAGTGCAGATTCAGAGTGGAGCTTCAGAGTGCAGAGTGGAGCTTCAGAGTGGAGCTTCAGAGTGGAGCTTCAGAGTGGAGCTTCAGAGTGGAGCTTCAGAGTGGAGCTTCAGAGTGGAGCTTCAGAGTGGAGCTTCAGAGTGGAGCTTCAGAGTGGAGCATCAGAGTGGAGCATCAGAGTGCAGATTCAGAGTGGAGCTTCAGAGTGCAGAGTGGAGCTTCAGAGTGCAGATTCAGAGTGGAGCTTCAGAGTGCAGAGTGGAGCTTCAGAGTGGAGCTTCAGAGTGCAGAGTGGAGCTTCAGAGTGCAGAGTGGAGCTTCAGAGTGGAGCTTCAGAGTGCAGAGTGGAGCTTCAGAGTGCAGAGTGGAGCTTCAGAGTGGAGCTTCAGAGTGCAGAGTGGAGCTTCAGAGTGCAGAGTGGAGCTTCAGAGTGGAGCTTCAGAGTGGAGCTTCAGAGTGGAGCTTCAGAGTGGAGCATCAGAGTGGAGCATCAGAGTGGAGCTTCAGAGTGGAGCATCAGAGTGGAGCTTCAGAGTGGAGCATCAGAGTGGAGCTTCAGAGTGGAGCTTCAGAGTGGAGCTTCAGAGTGGAGCTTCAGAGTGGAGCTTCAGAGTGGAGCTTCAGAGTGGAGCTTCAGAGTGGAGCTTCAGAGTGCAGCTTCAGAGTGCAGAGTGGAGCTTCAGAGTGCAGCTTCAGAGTGCAGAGTGGAGCTTCAGAGTGGAGCTTCAGAGTGGAGCTTCAGAGTGGAGCTTCAGAGTGCAGAGTGGAGCTTCAGAGTGGAGCTTCAGAGTGGAGCTTCAGAGTGGAGCTTCAGAGTGGAGCTTCAGAGTGGAGCTTCAGAGTGGAGCTTCAGAGTGGAGCTTCAGAGTGGAGCTTCAGAGTGGAGCTTCAGAGTGCAGCTTCAGAGTGCAGAGTGGAGCTTCAGAGTGCAGCTTCAGAGTGCAGAGTGGAGCTTCAGAGTGCAGCTTCAGAGTGCAGAGTGGAGCTTCAGAGTGCAGCTTCAGAGTGCAGAGTGGAGCTTCAGAGTGCAGAGTGGAGCTTCAGAGTGCAGAGTGGAGCTTCAGAGTGGAGCTTCAGAGTGTCAAGAGCAATGCCAATAGCTCTAACTTTAACAAAGGCAAAACCATTGCATTGTAAATGCTTGTTCTGTACTGAATCCGGTAATTCAATATCAACTGCCTGTAGAAAATGGCAAGCAGGAAGGAGAGAAACAAGCCACAGATCTGTCCATCATGACCCAATGCCGCAAATGCCCTCTCCGCACACTCTTAGAAAGATGTGTAGCCCTGCAGGCCTAGATGAGGCGATAGCCCAGCGAGGTAAGCGCTCATTGCAACATTAGTTGTGACCTGCAGTTTAAAGTTCGATTCCCTACAGAACCAACATAATGCTTCAGCCTTCTAAAGTGTATAAACCAAGTGTGAGTAAATTGGGTGAAAGGGTAACACATGCCATTTACAGCACTTTCAGACTAAGGAACATGCATGAGCAAGCGCTATACAAAGCAAGATACTGGAATTATGGTTAAGACACAATTTACAGGAGGAATATCAAAGCCTCTACCCACCGTCTCCTTCCTTCGGTGAGTATTGTATCACAATAATTGCGAAGAATAATACATTTAAAGTCACTGTATTAGGGTGGCACTACTGTAGCAGTAGGTCCTATGAGCTTTTACATTATGCAACTACATTTTAGCTATGGTCAAATAAATGGATAGAGGCCCGGTAACCAAGTCCATGTACTGCTGCAAGTGGAGTTCATGATACTATCTCAGGACCGGAGGCTTCGGATTATACTTTACTCTTACTTCGGTGTTTATTAATACAATTTTTTCAGCAGCCAATTAAAACGTATCAAACAAAAAACTACATTTCCCAACATTCTCCTCATGCGTCGTCATCAGTATTACAGTAATGAGGCACGAGTATGCTGACAAGACACTGGAGCGACATCTTTGTTCCTCTTTCTGTGCTGCTCCACCAGAAAGATATGTACGCTTTTACTCCATATGTTATATAGCATTGTGCTTCTCTACAGCGCTTGCCGCACATACTTTAAAAACACCCTCTGGCTTAGCGCCGCTTGTCAGCACCTGACGTGGGTGCTCTGGAGGCGGGAAGCAGAACGCTTGACGCTCGGACCTTTGGTTCTCTTTCTAGCTCACCGCCCGCGCTCTCTGAGTGGCAGGATACCCCTGTGATACCATGTGGTGATTATCACGCTGGAGAAACATATTGCCGGAGGGCCTGTGTAATGCTTCCCTATGCTTTCATGGGCAAGATACAATACAGGCTTTGCCTGAGGGGCTTCTTGTCACCTGTGGTGATGCCCGCGGCCCGCCTGAAATTGTTCTTGCTGTCATTGATAGGGGTTGCCCCCCTCCTCCCCCTCAGCTGTTTCTGTCAGCTGCTTGCTTCACCCATCCCTAGATATGGAAGGACACCAATATTTTGCTCATGAGGAAGATTTTGAGGGTCCTAAAGAGCAGGGCCTCTTTGAAGTAAATTTGGTGGAGGCCGTGGATGCCTTGGTGACACAATCAGTTAACAGGGCCCTAGCAGCCCTTCACAAGCCACCTGCAATGCTATGCCCTCACTTCTCTCCCTCCACCTTGTCCCCCTCGGACAGGTAACACCCCACCTTCCTAAGACTGGCCCCATATGGCCATCCTGACGTGTATTTCACGCTCTTTACTTCATACCATCCATATTCCTCTCAAACCGTGCTTCCAGAGTGCTTGACCCCGTACCGCCCATCTCTCATGACCCCGACTCAGATCCCCCCTCCCACGGACACTGATGACTATTTCCCCTCCTCTTAAATCTTAAACGTGCTAAAGCCTGACGAGACTGCTCCGTCCCTCCACTTCCACTTACTCTGCTCCTCCCCCTTCAATCCCCCTGGACTTTGACCCAGATGTCATCATCTACCCCAGTTCATCAGCCTGGACTCCTCTTCCACCAGTCTCTGATTACGGCCACAATTTTATCCGTAAAACATATGATAAAGAGGTCCGCAATAGGTTGCAGTTTGAGTGTCCCCACCCAGACATTATGGACAGAGTCACCGAGACCTCTGAGTTAGATCCCAACCTGGTGACAGTCCTGGAGAGATCCTTGAAGTATCCCAAGAAGGGGACCAACAGATCATGGAAAACCTGTCAAGATAAACTTCTCAACATCACTGGCCCACTTTGTAAGATCTTAGAGTTCGCCGTCTTGGCCAAAGAGTGCAATTCCCCCATTGACCCAGACACCCTTGCAGGGTGGACCCAGAGAGACCCATGCCTTCAGGGAAATGCTAATTGCGATATCTCAGTGGAACGCCACAGGTCAGTTTTAATTCGGATTGACCCTAAGCTCGCAGAATTGGCTAATGGCGAGCCCGGCCAAAGGCTAATGGTCTCCTCTTTGGTGACCAACTTATACGAGATATAGGGAAATTTGTGCAGACCTTCACTGCACTAGATAAAGCACAGTCATCCCTACAAAAAGTATTCCGTAACCAACACCTTTTTGGACAGGCCAGCCGTTACAGAGGGCGGTCGACTGGCTGTCCATACCCTTCAACCCACCAGACCCTACCAGGGCAGAAATCACTGCTACAATACAGAACCCCGCTTCTCCTTCTAGGGGTCGTGGAGGATGCAACCGCTACAACTATGGCCCCCCATGAGGACAGGGAAACTACAGCACTTCCTTAAACAGTACAGGTGAGCCTAATTGCTCCTTCTCTGTTCAGTTGAGGGGCAGAACACAACACTTACGCCACAACTGGAAGTCCATTACACAAGACCCATAGGTTCTGGAACCGTCTCAGGGTTCAAGATAGAATTTTTCAGAACGCCCCACCAACCCTTTCTCCTGCCCCTCTCGTTTTTCCCTACAAGATAGAGCTTTTATTCGACACGAGTTGGCTCATTTTATCCAGAATTGCAAATTCCTCCAGTTCCAATGGGAGAGTCGATGGTTCCACTTCAAAGCCATTCTTTATGGCCTGTCCTTCGCTCTTTGGTGTTTCACCAAAGTGATGCGGCCTGTCGTGGAACAACTTCACACCAGAGGAGTCTGGCCTATAATCTACCTAAACAACATCCTCTCGATGGTGCAGAACAGTCAGATGCTGTCGAGTCATCTCTCTTGGACCAATCAGCTCCAAGATCTGGGTTTTATAGTCAATCAGAAGAAATCCATACTGTGACCCTCCCAGTGTATAGAATTTCAGATATATTCTGTATCGGTCCTTCTTTCTCTACCTCGTCCGAAATTAAAATTGTCCAGAAAGAAATTAGAGCGGTCTTATCCTAGAACAAAGCTCTAGCCAGGATTGTAGACCTTCTGGCTTCTTCGATACAAGGCATATTTCTAGCTCCCTTACACTATTCAGCCCTTCAGTGGCTCAAGATCTGACACTTACAACGCGGCCTCTCCTACTCAGAGACAATCTCTCACTTAGGACACCAGAAAAGAACTGCATTGGTGACTCGAGCACTTGTCGGCTTGGAAGGGCAGGACCATTTTCGGCTTCCGACCAGATGTGATCCTCAAATTTGATTCCAGCCAAGGGGGGGTCTGTGGAGCCACATGTGGAGGTATTTCCACCTGCGGACGCTGGAAACCAGAGAAATCCCTATCTCCACATACAATGCCTGAAACTCTTGGTGGGCTCTTTTTTCATCGAGACTCTAGTGCCCTACAACTCCAGTTATTGGGTGCTATTAAGGATGGACATCTCGTTGTCCAGTACATCAACAAGTTGAGCGGGTCCAAATCCCAGATTCTATTGGAGATAGTCAAGGAATTTTGGCACTATTGTCTATAACACCGTACCACGGACCTTGCAGAGTACCTACCAGGACGCAAGAACACTGCAGTGAACTGGAATTCCCAACATCTTCGGGACTCCAGTGAGTGAAAACTCCACCCTTCCATTTTTTTTGTTCTCCAGAACCCGTGGGGTTCCTGCGACATGGAACTCTTTGCCTCTCGCCCATCCAATCACCTTCCTCCAGAGCTGGCACGGTCCTCTACATTATGCCTTCCTTTCTTTCCTCTTCATTCCGAGAGTTGTCAGCCCACACTCACCTCCATCAGGCGGAGCTCATCTCATCCCCCCATTATGGCTATGCCAGCCATGGTTTTCGGTTCTCATGGAAATGCCCTGCGACTGTCTGTCCCAGATCATCCACTTCCCAGATCTTTTTCTGGACCCGTCAGGGCTTCGACATCCTTTGCTGACACATGGCCATCTCCCTCTAGTGACATGGCACATTTCAGGCTCTGCTGGCTCTTACCTGGCATTTCGGAACAAGCTGAAGTCTTCCTCCTCCATTCATGGTCAGACGTCATCCCTAAACGTTATGCCTCAACTTGGCGACGCTGCCTGGGTTGATGCAAAAAATGGAGTTTGGATCCCTTTGGGGCCCCCATTGTCTTTGTAATCAATGTTTTAGCAAGTTTGGCATCTTCTGATTTAGCATATTCCTATATTAATAATTATTGTTCAGCAATTTCCGCAGGACATGGTTTGGTGAATCATCCCTTAATGAGCAGGGTCATGTGAGGTATTTGTTTAAGCAATCCTCCGCAACCTATATATACAGTTTTATGGGATGCCAATGTTCTGTCTTTCCAGCAGTGGTGGCCAGCTAGTTCTGATCTCTCCAGGAAACAACTCTCTGAGAAACTCACTATGCTGTTCTGCTTGGTATTATGCAGAATGGTTTCTGACGTGAAGGCTCTGGATCTATAAGGTAGAATATTTACTCGCAGTGGTGTTTCTTTCACATTATCTAGAAGGACAGAAATTGATTCTAAACAAATTTCATATTAACACTTTCTGAATAGTTTCGAATTATGTGTAATTCAATCTTTAAAGGAGTACGAAGGTCGTACCAGATAATTTTAAAAGGTCAGTTGGTGGTCAGTAACTGATTTCCCTTCAGAAACCATTAGAAGTGGTCTCCTCAGCCACCCTTGCAAGATGGGTAAAATGGCTTTTGGGGGAAGGGGCATTGATACATCCAAAGTTAGGGCTCATTCTGCCAGAGGAGCCATGGCCTCAAAGTCTTTTCTCCTGGGCTCCCAGTTACAGGACATCATGAGAACTGACGATTTGTCTTCAGAGTCTACATTCAAAACGTTTTACTGTAAACTGATTTTGGATGTTGCCTCAGACCAGCTTTAAACAAGCATAATCTGAAATCTCTGGTCCTGACATAGAATGAAATTATTTCTAGCTAAGGCGTCTAGATTTTCAATTCTTATAACGATTCTGATGCAAGGACTATCCCACTCTATTCTCAATGCTGATGAAGTAGAGTTAATGATCATGATGTTTTACCCAACCTATATTGATACCTAATATTATTTCAATGGTCTATTTATTTAACGTGACTGTACGTAAATATTAACTGTTGATATTATCAGTTATAGATCAGCAATTATGCGTATTCTCTTTTGCAAGCTCAGACCAGAAAAATGATTGAGCAAGCTCCAGCAGGCTGATCCTGTTTCCAGTTGCAGTTCCGGATGTTCCAGCAAATATTTGTCTTGGTTCATCTCGAGTGGGCGGTTGAGTTTCACTGTTCCTGAGTTGTAAAGGGACAAGGTTATGGACTGTTTGCCATCGTTGGCAAAGAAAGAGGAACTAAGATGCCGCTCCAATGTCTTATCCACATACCTGGGGCCTGATTGGTGTAATACTGATGACGTCGCATGAACTCATTGTTGGGAAATGTAGGTTTTTGTTTGATACATTTTAATTGGCTGCAGTGAAATTTTATTTATCAATGCAAAAAGAACAATTGATGGACAGAATGCCGAACAATGTCATACATTCAACCCAGTACAGTGATCTGGGCCTAAATCCATCGTTTTTTTGCTCACCATGCCATTCCAGTTTGGACCCAGCCATATGCAAATCAGTTTTGACCCTGTGCCCAATGGGAACAGCCCAGCCCAAACTGCCAGGCTAGGTCCTCCCTGGACTGGAAGCAAGCATCCTAGGACCGCTCTTGGGGTTTCACCCCTCTTCAGCCAGGATTGCATGACTGCAGTGACATGGAGAGCACATGACCCACGCCTGGACATACCCGTCCCACTCGGAGTGACAAATGCAAAAAAAACAATTGATGGACAGAATGCAGAACAATGTCATACATTCACCCCAGTACAGAGATCTGGGCCTAAATCCATCGTTTCTTTTGCTCACCATGCCACTCCAGTTTGGACCCAGCCATATGCAAATTAGTATTCACCCTGCCCCCAATGGAAACAGTTCAGCCCGAACTGACAGGCCATGTCCTCCCTGGACTAGAAACGAGCATCCTAGCACCGGTTTCAGGGTTTCACTCCTCTTCAGCCAGGATAGCATGACTCCAATGGCATGGAGAGCAGAGGACCCACGTTTGGGCATACCCGTCCCACTCAGGGTGACAAATGCAAAAGAACAATTGATGGACAGAATGCAGAACAATGTCATACATACCCGGTCCCAAGATGCTTGTTTCTGGTTCAGAGAAGACCTGGCTTGGCAGTTCGGGCTGGACTGTTCCCATGAGGCACAGGGTCAAGACTGATTTGCATATAGCTGGGTCTGAACTGAGGTGGCGAAGTGAGCTAAAGAATGATGATGGATTCAACCCAGATCTGTGACTAGGGGTGAGTGTCTGAAAAGTTTCAGCACTCCGTCCATCATCTGCTTGTGTTTGCTTTGTTCGCCCTAAGTTGGCAGGGTATGCCCAGACGTGGGTCCCTTGCTCACTTTGGCACTGGATTCAAGGTAGCTTGGCTGATGAAGGGTGTTACCCAGAAACCTGTCCTAGGATGCTTGTTTCCAGTTCAGGGAAGACCTGGCTTGGCAGTTCGGGCTGGACTGTTCCCATGAGGCACAGGGTCAAGACTGATTTGCATATAGCTGGGTCTGAACTGAGGTGGCAAAGTGAGCTAAAGAATGATGATGGATTCAACCCAGATTTGTGACTGGGGGTGAGTGTCTGAAAAGTTTCAGCACTCCGTCCATCATCTCCTTGTGTTAAATTGTATCTATAAATAGTGAAGAAAGAGTGAAGCATAATACTCGCCTTCAAGTCTTTAATAGTATTGAAAATTCTAGACGCGTTACCTAGACAATGTTTCAGTGTGTCACCACTCTAAGAGGTCTTCCTTTAATAGGACTTTGGAAGTTAGAAGCACTTAGATGCTGCACTTTACAGACATCTGAAATGCAACACAAGCTTGGATTGTCTTACACTAGGACCACCTGACACATTTCTGCCCCTACCCATCCACACCACAAAGGCTACTCAGAAACAGAGGGATGTCAGAAATTGCCCACATTCCCAAAGGATCCATCCGCCTCTCTACAATTCCAAGACTCTTTTAGACCATTCATTTGACACATACTGATGGGACAACCACTTCCTGTCCATTCCACTTCCTAGGGAGAACATGGCCACCCATGGGAGCGCCTTCTCAGAAACCCGGCGATACCAAAGGGGATGATAGACGGAGCGTTTGAGCAAATCAAACACTCACCCCCAGTCAACTGATCTGGGTTTAATCCCTCATCATTCTTTAGCTCACTCCACCACCCCAGTTCTGACATGGCCATATGTTATGTTAATGTTATGTTTATGTTTATGTTTGTGCGATTTGTAGAGCGCTCAAATACCCGAGGGTGTCTCGGCGCTGTTGATTGGGCAGTAGACGAACAGAGGGCAGTTAGCGTGTGAATAACCATGCTTTCAGTTGTTTTCTAAAAGTGATGAGGGAGGAACTGGTTTTGATGCTGAGGGGGAGAGCATTCCACAGTTTGGCAGTGGAAATGGTGAAACGCCTGTCACCCCAATTAGCCCTTCTTGTTCGTGATACATTGAGAAGGTGAGCAGAGTTTGAGCGAAGAGTTCTGAGAGTTGCATACGGTCTGAACGCCTGTTTAAGAAACTGAGGGCCAGAGTTGTTAATGGCCTTGTAGGCAATACACAACGCCTTAAACTTGATACAGCTTTTAATTGGAAGCCAGTGCAGTTGGCGGATATAAGGGGCGATGAAGCAGAATGTAGGAATGCCCAGAAGGAATCTGGCTGAGGCATTTTGCACCAATTGGAGCCGATTCAGGACCTTCTCTTGCGCATTGAGGAGGAGAGCATTACAATAATAAGTGTGTGAGAAGATAAGGGTGGAAATTAAGGTTTTTCCTGCAGAGGGTGGAAGATAAGGGAGTAGCTTTTTAATTTTCCTCAATGTAAAGAATGAGGTAGATACCACTGAGTTAACGTGGTGGTTAAAAAGTAGTCTGTCATCAAAGATGACTCCCAAGTTTCTGACCTTGGACACGGGTTGAGGTGGTGGACCCATCTCGTTGGGCCACCATTGAGGGGACCAGCTGGGTTGAAGTTTTCCAAATGTCATGATCTCCGTCTTTGACGAGTTTAACTTAAGGCAGTTGGAGGACATCCAGACACTAATAGCCCGCATACCCTCTTGAAAATTGGCTGCCACTTTGATACCGTCATGGTGAACTGACAGGACCAACTGGGTGTCATCAGCATAAGTTGTAAGATTAATGCCGTGTTCTTTGATCACCCTCGCTAAGTCCGTGACATAAATATTGAATAAGGTCAGACTTAGCGAGGAGCCCTGTGGCACTCCACATGGGAGGGAAAAGGGGGGGGAGGTAAATGAACCCGATTTCACTGCCTGGGTGCGATTCATAAGGAATGAGGTGAGGAGATCTTTGGCCTTGTGTCGGATGCCAACAGCTGAGACACGGTCGATCAAAATAGTATGATCGACCGTGTCAAATGCTGCAGACAGGTCGAGCAGTATCAAAACTGCAGTTCCTCCATTATCCAAGGTCATTCTGATATCATCGGCCGCCTTTATGTTAAAGTTTTGTTAAGGCGCGCAACTGCCCCAGCTAAGGGGCGTCCCGGCGCTGACCGTCTCATTGTACAGAGAACAAAATGGGCTGAGAAGAAAGGAACCTTAAATCAGAGGAAAAAGAAAGGTCTTAATGGCTTTCCGAAATAACAATAATTCATCAATGCAGCAAATAGATACAGGCAAGGAATTCCACAGTTTGGCCGCAAGTAGCCGAAAAGAACGGCCTCCAACACGGCAAAGTCTGAACTTGGGTATAGTCACCAGATGTTGACCCAAAGAACGCAGGTTACGTTGGGGAGTATACAGGGTTAAAAGAGGACAGAGTAGCTCAGAACTAGTACCATTGAGGATTTTAGGATTTGAGGATTTTAAACGCCAAACAAAGCGTCTTAAACTGAATTCTAGCTTGAATCGGTAGCCAGTGTAAAGATCTAATAGTGGCTCTGGCAGAACATCTACGTGGGAGTCCCACCAGAGCCTGGGCTGCCGAGTTCTGAACTCGCTGGAGTTGTAAAATCTCAGCTTTATTTGCGCCCAAAAGTAGAGCGCTGGCATAGTCCAAGCGCGATAGAATTGTAGCCTGGATAATGAGCTGCCGAACAGGCGCACTAAAAAACTTCAGGGTAGGTCGGAGGCCTCTCAACAGGCCCACACACGTCGCTGCCACCTTCTTCGCGTGGCACTGAAAGTTAAGATCCGCGTCCAGCCAAACTCCAAAGTTCTTAACCATTGGCTTGGCTGCAGGCATAGTGCCTAAGGAAGCCGGCCACCAATGTTCGTTCCAAAGGGAGATGTTTTTCCCTACCAGCATCACTTCCGTTTTAGTGGCATTCAATTGTAGACAGTTGTCAGCCATCCACTGAGCAACTGCAGTCATCCCCTCTCTAAACCTAGTGGCGACGGCAGAAGGGCCTTCTGCCAAGGTGACAATCATCTGAGTATCGTCAGCATACAATACCAACGTTAGGCCCCACTCTCTTGCCACTGCCGCGAGAGGTTGTACATAAAGATTGAACAACGTCGGGCTCAACGCAGAACCCTGCGGAACCCCTTGGCGGATGGAATGGGCTTGAAAAAGAAAAGGTGGTGCCGACAATCGGAAGGATCTGTCCGAAAAAAATGCACGGAACCATTCCAGGGCCTGGCCCATGATCCCGATTGCCTCCAGACGGTACAACAAGATGTCATGAGACACCGTATCAAAGGCAGCGCTAAGATCTAATAATATAAGCGCTGCACTCTGACCGGCGTCAAGAATAGTTCTTAAATACTCGGTGGAGGCTAACAAGGCAGACTCGGTATTATGACCCGATCTGAAACCGTTTTGCGACGGGTCCAGAATGTTGTTAAGGGTCATGTGTCGAGACAACACCTCGTTCACATGAGCCTCTGCCAATTTGGCAACCCATGGAAGCAAGGAGCTAAGCCTAAAGCTCTCAGGCAGAGAGGGATCAAGTGTGGGCTTTTTAATAATAGGAGAAACCCAAGCCTGTTTCCAGGCCAAAGGTACTATGGCCGTGGTAAAAGATAGATTAAGTATCTGAGCTAATGGTTTCTGAACAAGTTCCATAGATTCCAGAAATTGTGCCGGCCTCATAGGATCAGATGGAGATCCCGATTTGACCCTTCTACAAAGTCTCACAAGTTCGTCACACGGGATCTCAGGTATCATGGTCAAAGTAGAGATCCCCTCTCTGACCGTGACAGGACCTGGGGCAGAGGAGAGCTGTGGGAAAGTAGCATAGATTTTCTGCACTTTATTCAGGAAGAAAGAAGCAAGCTCCTCGCATTGCTGCGCCGAATTTACAGAGGAATCGGAAGTTTTAGTATTCTTCAGCTCCTGAACAATCTTAAAGATGTATTTCGTGGGATTAGAGCTATCCCTGATTTTTTCGGCATAAAAATTAGCGCGTGTAGAGCACAGATTTAAGGTAATTTTCATAGTTCCTTCCCCAGATTCGCTCGGCTCTTTTACACTCCTTTCTGAGTGTTCTAAGAGCATCTGAGAACCAAGGAGTGGAAATCGAACTACGCCCC
Organism: Lissotriton helveticus; assembly: GCF_964261635.1. Taxonomy (NCBI): domain Eukaryota; kingdom Metazoa; phylum Chordata; class Amphibia; order Caudata; family Salamandridae; genus Lissotriton; species Lissotriton helveticus. The sequence goes on along the minus strand of NC_136071.1, from coordinate 297,953,703 downwards.
CTGACCCATCTAGCTGGAATGAGAGCATCAAGCCCCCCCAATCCAGTCACAAAAGGCGGTATATGCAGCCTCAGGGTCAGCCAAATCCTCAACAAGGGTCTCTCTCAGATAGGCGTGAAATTCATTTATGTTGAGTTCATGCCAAGGCCTTTTAAACATCAAAGTGGTCCTATTAGACTTAGGAGATTGTATTATCTTCCAACTAGCTTTGATCAAGTAATGGTCAGTCCAGCCCATAGGGACAGGTCGATCAATCTGAACAGCTGGAATGTTGGAAAAAACAGGATCCAATATATGTCCTGCGACATGAGTAGCATCCTGTACCAATAAGTCCAGTTGGAAGGCTGCCAGGTCTGCTATCAAGTTACAGATGGCCTGGTCCAACGTTTGATCAAATCAGTCTGACCCTGTGCCTCATGGGAACAGTCCAGCCCGAACTGCCAAGCTATGTCTTCCCTGGACCGGAAACAAGCATCCTGGGACTGGTTTCGGGTTAATAACCCTCATCAGCCAGGCTATCTTGAATCCAGTGGCAAAGTGAGCAAGGGACCCACGCCTGGGCACACTCTGCCAACTTAGGGCGAACAAAGCGATACCAAAGGGGATGATAGACGGAGCGTTTGAGCAAATTAAACACTCGCCCCCAGTCAACTGATCTGGGTTTAATCCATCATCATTCTTTAGCTCCCTCCACCACCCCAGTTCAGACATGGCCATATTCTCAGAAACCAGGCTTTGTGCCCATAGTTATACCCAGTCAGTCAGTCAGTCAGTCAAAATACTTTTATTCGATGTTAGGAAAATCATAAAAAGACATTACATACAAATTTCATTATACATTTTACAGATATTTTCAATACATCATGTTAAAAAAGGATTAAAATACATGACCAAGGCTTTAAGATAGAACCTTTAAAAAGCTTATAGGTGTATAAAGATAGCCACACCAAAGCAGTGCAGAAATAGGCGATTTGATCAACAGCAGACTAAAGTCATTGTATTCTGTTGATGGATACATGGTTAGCTTTAATACGCGCTGCTGCAGCCAAGAAGCTTCCCATACAGAAAATTATACGGATGGAACTCATCGACTGTAAGTATAAAAGTGCAGGTTTAACTTGTCTGAAACCCGCTCCTCTGAGAATTGGGAGCAAGTATTTCTTTCGAGGCGCAGCGAACGATGTACAAAACAAAACAAAGTGAGTGGTATCCTGAATTGAATGATCGTCACAGGGGCGCAATGAGGCTGACTCTGGCTTAGCCCAGGATGGATAATCTCCCAATACGTAAGGGATCAAGTTTAGTCTAAATTTTGTCAAGAGGAACCTATGGAAAGGTCTTGTGCATATTATGAGATAAGGTTCCATGGCAATAGCGCTTTTTGTTAAATAATGAGACCTAACCGAGGGCTTCTGCAGTTCCTTTTCCTCTCGGTTTGATCGTGCCAGGGACAAAAACTGCCTCTTGATCAAAAGTACATCCTTGTTTGTTATACTTCTGGGGGATTCAAAGAGTTCCAATCTTCCGAGCTGGTGAAATGACCTCCTCAGATAGTCCAACCAAGGAATCCTTTTATAGTGCTCCAGTGACATAACGTCCTCCATGATGGAATGGTTCAGGGTTACCTCGTTATTGAGCCACGTCATTAGCCAAGAAGTCAAAGGGGCCAGATGCAGCCTGTCAGTTATATAGTCTATGCCCACCTCCGAGTGGATGGAATAAGTTGGGGTAGATGGGGGGACTGACAGTAGTGAGCGTAAAAACCTGTTCTCCGCTCTCTGGATAGGTTCAGTTTGTGCATAACCCCAGATTGGGGCGCCATACATGGCTATTGACAGGCATTTCGAGGTGTAAACCTTCAGTAGGGCCTCCATTGGTCTAGCTCCCAGCCTTTTAGAAAAGGCCATGAGGGCAGCCGATGACCTAGTCACCGATAAGGTTTTTGCCCTAACCTGTGGGCCCCACGATCCCCTCTCGTCGAAGAGCACCCCCAGGTAGGGAAAAACTGCTGTTCTTGAAACCTCCTGGCCCTTACAACTGAAGGATTTAATCGTTCTTTTATGCCTGTGTGCTCCTACTATCATTATGTGAGATTTGCCCACATTAACCTTCATATCTAGGTCGTCCATGAAGGCACCAAATGCGTCAAGCAGACTCTGTAAGGCATTACCGGTACGCGCAATAAGAACTGCGTCATCCGCGTATAGGAGTGCAGGGATCTTAGCTACTCCTACACGTGGAACGTCACCCCCTGTCTTCTCTAGGCACTTCCCTAGACCATTGATGTAGATAGTGAACAGGAGGGGAGCTAATATACATCCCTGCCTTACCCCCCGCCTGGAGTCAAATCGGGCGCTGCATCTTCCCTCCCTAGTGACCCTAACCTTGGCGGACAGATCCTGATGTAATGAGGCCATGAAACCAACCAGGGCCTCATCTATCCCAATGTTCCGTAACATGGCCCAGAGCTTAGTTCTGTTCACCAAGTCGAAAGCTGAGGAGAGGTCCATGAATGCTAGAAATATGGACCCCTCCTTGGCGACCGTATACTTGGCGAGTAGAAGATGTAGATTTGAGCACCGTTCCACTGTACCCCTCTTTTCCCTGAAGCCGTATTGTATTTCTGCTAGCCCACCATGGATCTCTATACTCTCCCTCAGCTTAGTTAACAAGACTCTGCCTAGGATTTTAACGGCAGAGTCCAGGAGAGATATAGGCCTATAACAACCTGGGTCGTCCCGGTTACCTTTCTTGAAGATTGGGATGATGATAGAAGTGGCCCAGGAAGATGGGTAGCAGTTGCTAGTAGCCGCATTAAATACATTGGTCAAGACAGCTGCCCAGGTACCAGGGGAAGATTTATATAAATCGGCCGGCACCCCGTCCGGGCCTGGTGCTTTGTTCTTTGAGGTATCATAAATGGCTTTTTCCACTTCGCCTATATTAAAACTTAGGGCATAGGACTCCGGGACAGCGGATGGATGGGGGGTACTGTCTATGCTCTCACCGCCGTATACTGCGGTAAAATGGCTGATCCATTTTTCATCCGGGATCACACAATCCATGACTGAATTAGGTGCGTCCGTGAAAAAGGGCTGATTAATTACGTTCCAAAATTCTTTGCTATCCCTTAAGATATTTACATTCAATAGATTGTCCCAAGCAGTTGACTTGATCGTCTCTTTCCTTGATTTAATGGCCAACTTATATTGCTTCCTAAGGTGGGCTATATTCCTCGTGTCCCTTGTGGGTTGCTTTAGGGCAAGCATCAACAGTCTATGGGCATTGGAGCAATTTGAATCGAACCATCGATGGGGTTTACTGGTTCCCTGCCTCGTGCTGGCCGTGAGATCCGACACAATTTGGTTACAGATTGCTTCAAAGGCCCCCTTAATTTCCTCGGGCGAAGACAAATTGTTTTGGCAGACCTCAAGGTAGCAGTTGATTTTGGGTAAGAGCTCTACATGGAAACTGTTGGGTACTACATTAGCCCACTTGAGCCTTCTCCCCTGGTCAGTTGGGCGTACAGGGATATGGGCCTCTTGTGTTTGAGGCATAGGTCCCATATACTGGCCCCAGGCTACCTCCGCTACAACCGGGTTGTGGTCACTGTGTACCGACACCTGCGTGTTGTATGACATTACCCTGTTCAGGATCCCTGGGGTCACAAATATATAATCGATAGTGGACCCGGGGATGGTGCCTTTATAGGTATGAGGTCTAATGGTGCCTTCGGGTGAATTGGGTTCGTAAAGATTATGATGAGCCACTAAATCTTCTAGTTCTGCTCCCTCTGTAGAATGCTCAAAATGAGACACTGCTAGCCCTACGGGATCTGCCCCCATCATTAAGCCACACGGACCATTACATGGGTGGATATTAAAATCTCCTAAAAGGATAATTTCATGACTAGAATGTGTGTTTTGACTGACAGAAACTAAAAAAGAATTTAGGCTAGCAATACTATTATTGCTAGTATCCTTGTTCTTTGAATTATAAAAATTAATATAAAAGGAACTCATGGAAGGGGAAACTAGGCATATTGGGGGGGGTCGCTCATGAGTTAGTGGTCAATCGACGTCCTCCAGTCCCTCCATACTCTATAGACCCTCCATGACTGATAACGGGGCAAACCGGTTAGTAGTGGGTATCCCGCTAACTATTTGAGCATCACCCGCCCCTTGAACTGATGATGGCAATAATATAGGATCTGGACTTTGGGCAAAGCATTGGGGGGAGCCCATAGTGGTAGCTGCAGCGGAGCCTGTCCTTGGGCGTGAGGTCAGGGTGAGGCTCGTGGTGCAATAACGGTGACTGGTATGTGTTCTCTTCAAGGGGGGATAGAAAAACCCCAATGGTACGGGTCTCACATAATCTTTGAAGGTTATATCAGAACCGTCCCAGAAAAGTTTCTCTGCCAAGTTGGTCCTGTTAAAGTTTATTACCACACAGTCCCCCTTAGTGATTTTAGGTCTTTTCCCAACCCATCCCACTCTCCTTGCAAAGATAAGCGAGTCCGCAGGGTTCTCCCCACTAGAGGAATCGATGCACCAGGTTTTTGCTTTGTGTAGCAGATTCCTGGTGGATTCAAATTCGCCCTCTTCAAGCGGCGGGACACCTATAAACACTGCCACCAGGGGGGCAGCGGCTGGGGGTAAGTTCAAGTTGTACTTGCTTGGTTTTGGATTCCTGTGTAGGGGCTTAGATGGTGGCAATCGTGAGTGGGCAGTAGATGTTTTTTGGGGCGCCTGGCTTGTGAGTGAGGTAACTTCGATAGACTGCCCTCTAGGGGATGTGCCCGCTCCCAACTGGGGCGGAACTGTGGCGCTGTGACTTGGCCCTCCTACCATGCCAGGATCTTGGTACGAGATAGCCCTCTTAGGCTGCTCCAGAGGTGTCGTGTAGGAGGTGATGATTTTGTCCAGCTGTGCACATTTCTTGAGGAGATCGGACAGGCAAGAATTTAGTGTGTCAACAATGTCTTTAGCGATCCCCGTTAACAATGGCTCAATTCTGGCAACAAAAAGCTCCTCCAGTTGGTCTCCAAGGGGCTCAGGCAGTAAGGTGTCTGAAGCCACTGCTTTGATTTTTTTCCCTCTAGCCCCCCTTGGTCGTTTGGCTGCCTGCTGACATGACTGCAATTAAGTTGTGGGGGTGCTGGGCTTAGTTGCTGTTGTAGCTAAGGGAGCGGGTTGATTATTGAAGATTACCACGGCGTCCAGAGGTATGAGGGGAGCCTCTATCGTGATAGGCACTGTACTGGTGGAAAGCGGCTCGGGGGTGGGAGACTCCACTACCGCAGGAGATGTTAGGCCCAGTTCTTGTTCGGCGCTAGCAATTTCTTTAGTAAGGGCCCCCACTGCTGAAGAGAGATATGACAAAATGGACTTTGAATGTCTAGGGATTTTTGCATGTTTCCCCTCATCCTCACAGGCTGGTGTTATCTTGCGCTTACCCATTGGTTATACCCAAGATGCCAAACATTGGCGAGCCGTTACCCCTGAAAACTAGTCTAGAGTTCCCTTTTGCTGCAACAGCTGCATAGCTATGATGACCATCTCACTTCAGGTGATTACGGACACTTTTCACTTGCAAATAAATTATTGATTTCAATTCTGTTAGTCTAATGATTTCAATGGAAGCAAAACAACGCACCAACACCTTGAATGCATTATGCTATCACACAAAAGTCTGGGGCAGGTCACACTGCCCATAATGACCCAATGGGAGGTGATCATTCAAGGCATATGTGGGTCCTACCCTGCAACCTTACCATAGGATTCCTATAAGTGGCTCCTCCCAGCCTAACTACCCTCTCCCACTGGATATTAAAATGTGCCTCTTGGAGACAAAAAAAGATTCTGGAAAGCTTCTTTGTGGCAAGCTTGCTGCAGCCCAATAAGCTGGCTGCATAGTCAATATGCACCAGTGTCAAAAATGAACAACATTTAGTTTGGTAACACACAAATTGGTGGGAGGGGGAAGTAGAAAGGAGGAGATGCCACATGGCGTCAGGATGGGAGGAGTTAAAATGGGCGGAGTTACGAGGAGGAATCAAGAACAGCTCCTCCATGGTCCACCAGTAAATAATAATAGTCCATAGTTTTATTAAGCTGTTCACTCAGCAACTCTGTAGTTTCTAAGCTCTGTAAATAACAGGTGCTACTATTAACCAATGGTTACTTAATTTATCACGGATGGAAGGCTAAGTTGGCAATGCTGAGATTTTTACCAGTAAGATTTAGATCACTGCTGTATGTCAGTATTTATGCTTTATTAACGAATCTATGATTTCTTTTTGCTGCACAGTCTGCCCCCAAGGTAACTGAGGTGAAAAATGTGGTTGTAAAGGTGTTGTAGCATACTTTCTTAGAAAAAAATAACAGACTGATGTCTAATCCTTTGTCACAGATTTAAATGATCACAAAATAACACAGACAATTATTGGGCCTGCTGCTGAGCATTTTTAGAGTTCAAGCAGGGCCGGCTTTAGTGCTGGTGGTACCTGGTGCGACAACCATTTTTTGCGCCCCACACCCCATGACCGCCTTTTCGGATTCTCTCACTACCACTGGGCAAAAGTGCCCGTCAGCGCTCCAATCATGTTATTGCTACCCCCCCCCCCCTTTTGAGGTCAGCACCCCGTCCAAAGGTCAGCGCCCAGTGCGGCCACACCGGTCACACTGCCCTTAAGCCAGCCTTGAGTACAAGGAGCATAAAACAAGCCTGTGTTCTATGTAAGACAGCTCAGTGGGTTAACACGCCTGTTGCAGAGATCCTTGTGTTTAGTTGTTTGCTGATATTTCAAGGCTATCTTTGCTTGCCTTGCTGAACCAATGGAAGAGATTGACAGGTGCTCGTATCCAGCTAGGCACCGTTCACCTCCGACACCTTTTTACCTTCCACACCTTTTTGTCAGACAGGATACAACTTGGCTAAGGAACATTACTGATCACCCTTCAAGTGAGACATCAGGCGCTGGATGATCGCATGCAAGAGATTCAACCCACTCCTGTTCCTGCAGGGTGGCGCTCTGCTGGGAGCACACTGCTCTGCTGTTGGGTGATCCATGGCCAGGCCAGTCTGAAACTCAGCGCCAGCCCAGGAAGAGCTGTTTGACCCGAATTTCATCTGGCTCCAGCACTGGTATGTATTCAACCAGTGCCCGTCAGGGTGGGGGGACCAGAATTTTAAAGCCAAAAACCGGGACATTTCCCAAAAATAGAAGAAGGACTACAATTTTACTTCAACCCAGCGCACAGAATGACAGTGCTCCTTAGCAGAGAATTACAGAAAAGGCAGTAAGAACATACATAAAATGCCATTTTTAAAGCCAGTAGCATGCCTATTAATTACATTGTTTTCTTATAACAGCTGCTAACTATGCCTGCCTTGCCAAACATAAAAATATACCTCCCACCGTTTCCAGCCGACCCTCTCGAGAAACCGGGACATGAGCTTAATCTCCTGAAATCTGCCGGGACAGCTGGTGGAAAACCGGGACTGTCCGGGCAAATCCGTGACGCCAGGGACGCCCATCGCCGGGCCTTCGCGGCAGGGAATGCCCCACAGAGCTCTCCGCCCGCAACTATTTTTTGTCTAGATTGTTTGATAGCATCTAACACAGCGGCCACTGTTCAATATTCCAGTGTGTGTGTGTGTGTGCACGCTTGTGTATATAAGGATACCAAGGAAGGAATGGTCATGTGCATGTGATGTATTTTCGTAGCTTTGCACAGCTAGGGTGACCAACTGGCATTGGTGCAAATTCAGGACAGTGAGTGTAAAAATTCAGGACAAAGGGTCAAAATTCAGGACACAAATTCAGGACAGGAGGTCAAAATTCAGGACAAAACTTCAGGACAATAGGTAAGTTTTACAGACACGTCAGAGGTCGCGCAATAGTATATAATTAAGCCCAGCCATTTCCAAACATATTCAACTATTTGCAAACCTATCCATCATGTATCCTTCCATCTATCATTTCACTCGTCCATCCCTTCATCCATCCTTTCACTCATCCATCCATTATCCATCCATCCACCCTTTCACCCTATCCATCTGTACACTTATCCATCCACTCTTCATCCCATCCATCAATTCACTCATCCATCCAGCCATTTACCCTTTCACTAATCCAGCCATCCTTTCACTTACTAATCCTTCCACCCATCCACTCTTTTAGTCATCCATCCTCCCTTTCTCTCTCCATCGACCCTTTCACTTAGCCATCCTTTCTTCCATCCATCCACCCACCCACCCATCCATCCATCTACTCATCCACTCATGAATCCATCCATTGATCCTATCACTCATCCATCTATCATTTCACTCCTTCACACATCTATTCATTCTTTTGTCCATCTACCCTCCCTTTCACCCACTCATCCATCCTTACATCTACCCTTTCACTCATACGTCCATTCATTCACCCTTGCACTTATCAATCCATCAATCCATCCATCATTTCACTCATCCACTCACCCACCCACCCATCATCCACCCAACCATCCACCCACCCACCCATCATCCACCCACCCACTCATCCATTTTTTCACCCACCCACCCACCCACCCACCATCCAATCTACTCATCCATCCTTTCATCCACCCACCATCCACTCACCCACGCACCATCCACCCACCCACTCATCCATCCTTTCACCCACCCACCATCCAATCCACTCATCCATCCTTTCACCCACCCACCCACCCACTCATCCATCCTTTCACCCACCCACTCATCATCCATCCATCCTTTCACACACCCACTCATCATCCATCCCTTCACTTACTTACTCGCCCACCTTTCCATAATAATTTGAGCTGAGCCCTTTTGAGAAGAGGCCCATCAAGAACTTCACCCTCGCTGCAGGGGCCGTTCCAGGACTGGGACAGAAGCCACCCAGGGCGGAGACAGGATCCACCACAGGGGGGGACAAGAGCCATCACAGGCGGGGGTGGACTGGAGCCACAACATGGGGGGACAGGAGCCATCACTGAGGGGAGGGCAGGAGCCATCACAGGAGAGGGAACAGGATCCAACACAGGGGGGGGCAGAAGCCATCACAGGGGGGGGGCACAGGAGCCATCACAGGAGGGGGAACAGGAGCCATCACAGGAGGGGGAACAGGATCTTCCAGGGTGGGCACAGGGGTGGGCATGCAGTAGTCTAGTATCATCTTGGGCTCCTCACCCCCTCCTGCACAAAACAACAAGAAGACAGGCTCTCTGTCCAAAATGCCCTCCCCCACTGTGATGTACAGTACTTACAGGAGATACTCTAAGAGAACTGGTTTAACTGATTGTCCTCCATACTCTGTTAATCAGTGTGGGTGCGATTGGGCCACACATTATATATTACATTATAGACTGCATGTTTGAAGAACCGAGGTCGGTGTAATCTGGCAGAGTCTAGGATGTTTGGGACCCTGGGTAGACATGTAATGTGTGAGGCCCCTCTAAATTGCAGAGACATGACGCATTCTAGCCTGTTTGCATCTGAACAGATGCCCCTGCTGAAGCAGCAGCCCCTCCCTCTCAGTCACCTTCGAGCACCTCTTAACAGCTCATCACGGGCTGAAGGTGTGAGGCGTTGCCATCCCGCTGTGCCTCCAATGCTGCGGGGTGTCTGAGCTTTGGAACAACCTCTGAGTCAAAGAGGGAGGTGGGTGGAAGCTGGGCCCGGTTAAAATTACGGACAAATGGCGTCCGTTAAAGAATCCTTCACGGACAACGGACAGACGGCCAAAATTACGGACTGTCCGTGAAATTTACGGACGGTTGGTCACCCTAAAGCACAGCACGTTATAGGTCCATGACAGTCAGTGTGCTTTACACAGATCACAAGCGTTTCTCAAATCAGACAGCCAGTACAAACACACTGCAAAAATGTAAATTTGAATTATCTGTATATTGGATAGTTTTTTGTACTTATTTTTCTTTACATAGCCTCCAATTTCTCAACTGTGTTTTTATTAGTACTGATTATATTATATAGTTCCGCTTTACACTGGTAGAGGGTCGTCCCAGGTTAAGTTGAGTATACTGAGTTTTATCAGCCCTGCAGACCCTTTCGGTGGGCATCGCAAAATGATGGGACCCCTCTTCAGACTTTGATGAGGGGCCCGAGTCCTCCCATATTCCACTGACAGATATTCATTGAAATTCGGCTGAATACTGCCCCCTTAAACGGTTGAGGCCGCACTGAAGGATTGTAGAGGCCTGAGCTCCACCCCTGCACCCACTGATGCTACAAATACCAGTGATGTAACAAAAGTACCCGCAGCCCCCGCGGTGCAGGCGGGCCCCCAGCACCAGGGGCCCCCATCCAGCACTGTGCACGGGCAGTGACCAAGAGCTCCTGACTGGGTCTGGTGGGCGGGGGGCCCCTCCAATTACTTTGCAGGGGGGACCCCTCAAGTTTTGTTACACCACTGACAAATACACAATCTTAAGGCACACAAATCAATATTCATGAGCTGACGTGTGACATCTTAGATGTTGTATTTATTTATAAAGTTTTATATAGCGCTAGCTAGAGCCGTGGGTATCAGAGCACTTTATATATATACAAAGGAAAAAAAATTGCATAACATCGCAGGACATGAGGATGCATAAAGATGAAAGCCAAGATATAATACTTATGTATACAGTGAGGGGAGAAAGACGCAGGTGGTTGAGAAAGTCAGATAACCACCACCCTTGAAGGTCAAAGTGAAGGGGGAGTCCATAAAGTTATTGATGCCTAGGTTGGTTAAGCTGTCAAAGAAACACTACACTTCTTGAAGGACCTTCTTAGCATGCCACGTGCACTGTGCGCCACCAAGTGGTCATAACGAAAATGTACACAACTGACCTCGAGCGAAAAGACATATATTGTTAAATGAAAGAGGTGAAACCTACGTACACCACCAGCTTGAATGCAATATCCTAGTTAACATTTTAGATAACGATTCGTGTGGGCAGATGCTATTCGGCTGCTACAAACAAATTAAAAAGCAGCCTCGCAAATTACCTGCTCAAAGAAAGCAATCTGAACTGAAAAAAAATAAAAAGATAAACATCGGATGCTGAAAACAACTCTAGTTACCAGTCGTGAACGCATTGTGGGGCATATGTACAAGCCCATATCGCCACCACAACGTCACTCTTACTGACGTTGTGGTGGTGATAGGGGCTGCGCCTTATGTACAAGGCAGCGTTAAGCTACTTAACGTGGCTTAACGCCGTCTTGTACATAAGGCCCCCTTTCACGCTATGGTTAGCATGAAAGGGATCTGCAGCGGGTGTTGTGGTGGGCATTCCACCGCAACACCCATTGTATTTGACGCTGCCCCTATGCACAAGGGTGGCGTACATAGGAGGCAGCGCCTAAATTAACTCCTTCAATGCTCATGACAAGCTCAGCTCGTCATGAGTCACGGTTCTTGTGTGCTCATGACGAGCTCAGCTCATCATGACCGTTAGAACGCTCCCACGCTGGGCTAATTCCCCTGCTGTGCGAGCGTTCTAAAGGAACGGGTGTGGTCATGACGAGCTCAGCTCGTCATGAGCACACGAGCACAGTGCTGCATGACGAGCTGAGCTCGTCATGAGCACGGGGGCGCTGTGCGTGCCCCCCCTCCCCCCAGCACAGCGGGGGAATGTGCCCAGCATGGAAGGCGCTAAGACCAGGAAAACCCTGGTCTTAAGTTGGCGAAATGAGGAGAAATGCTTTATTTCTCCTCGTTGCTTTTTCCATGTGTGCTGCCTTGTGCAGCACACATGGAAAAAGCAAAATGTCATGGTTTGTTTATGTACAGGAAGGTGTCCCTTCAGGCACATAAACAAACCTTTAAAAAAAAAAACTCCTTCGATGCTCATGACATGCTCTGCCACTTCCTCGTATATATCCCCCTGTGTGTGTTTATCAACAATGCTGGAACAAGCTGCCATTATACAATAGTCATTTTTAGGTCCGGCCTTAGCCAAGACGTCTTAAATCTGTAGAAAATTATACCTATAATTTAATGATATTTGGGGTAGGGGTGGGCAGAATGTCCTGCCCAGTGGGATATTTGGGTGGGTGGAAGGGCAACCAGCAGCCCTGATTGGTTGCAGGGTGCGTGGGCAGGGTTCATGAATCATGAATAGTTTTAGGGTCATGTAGCTATTTATCAGATGCCATTTTGGTTTATCGTGCACCCTGGCTGGCTGACGGACAGTTTTGAGGTCTTTTATAGTGTTTTCTGGAAGTTGGTGGCTCGCCTTATTTCGACTGGCGCTTTAAAAGGAAGTCAATTGAAATTAGTAAGGAAGTATGCCAGGTGCTGCTGACTGTTCAAGAAGCGGGCAGAGCAGACAGTTTTGGTGGTTGTAGCTTTGGCCGGAGTAGAGCATGTGGCACGGTTCCATAGGAGATCCGTGGGGCTTAACTGTGGCTGTTATGGCCTGCTTGTCCCCCTTAAAGTAAGTAGAAATGGCCTGGGCATGAGGAGAGGTGTGGCGGGTAGCGGGTAGCATGACGTTTGGCTGTCTCAGGCTGATATGCAACGCTGCGTTGCACGAAGCGGGGGCGGTAAATGTTAACTGTCAGCCCAGAGCTTATGATGCCTCCGGGGCTGTTATGGTGATTGTGTCGGCAGGAGTAAATGTAAATGTACAGAAATTTATATAGCGCAAATCACCAAGCGGTTTCTAAGCGCTTGCTTAGGGAACCCGTCCTGGTATTCCCCTGTGAGATAACCCCGGCAGGGTATCCGCAAGGTGAAAGCCAGGCATCCCGCCGCGAGGTGCCGTTGTGGAGATTAAGCAAGCTATTGCCCAGAGTCGCAGAGTGTGAACCCGTGAATCGAGTAGGCACCGGAGCGAGAATTGTCGAGTCCATGGACATTTTAGGACTCAAGACCCCGCTGAGCCGGGAATTGAACCCTGGTCCCGGGCTGACCTCTGCTTCCAGGTCTGCCTGCTCTAACCAGTGTGCCACACTTCTCCAAGTGTGTTGTGTTGTAGAATGTATCTGTATTGGAATGGGGCATGGAATGTGTGGAGCATTCCATAGGCAAGGTTCCAGTCCAAGGTATTCGAGGTACGGCGGTCTTGGAGTGAAAGCTATGCTGCTCAGCTTCCACCTGTTTCCTTGTGTAATCTAATAAACCAGTCTTAAAGAGGAATTATCTACGTGTGGTTCATGCGGCATCCCAACATTACAATTGGCGACGATTTGGAACTGACTCCGCATGTGCAAGAGATCGGTGGATTTTGAATGTGTTTTAAAGGGAAGCTGATGCCTTGTATTTGCGAGGCACATCAAAGGAACAGCACACCAGAAATCGGACAATGTGAAGAAAAGAAGAAAATGTAACATTGCAGGCATTACCTTCATAGAGGTATGTGAAGCCTTTGGGATTTAACTGCTGGTCGGCTCCATTTTTCGAGTGGCGGCAGTGTTCTCAGGAGGAATTGTTGAGTGCGAGGGTTTCAGGTGGTTCACATTTTCATTCAAGGGTAGGTTGGTGAAAGGGAAACTCTATGTGGCTAAGTTTGGACCATCAGTTTTAGGTTGGATGGACCAGAAAAGTTTGCATATCATTTTGGATCCTAACAGCGAAGAAAAAGTGCTGATTGTTGATGAGTGCAGTATGATCGGTAATACAATGGCAAAAGAGTTTCCAAAATTGTTTGGAAAGAGTTTAGAAGTCTTGAAGGGATTTGAGCACACTTTTGTGCTAAAAAAGGATGCTGTACCAAAGGTGCACAGGGTGTGGGGGATTCCTATTCTAATTAGAGATGAGGTGGCAAAGGAGCTGGATGGGTTGATCGAAAAGGATGTGATTGAGGAGGTAGAAAGCTCTAAGTGGATTTCACCAGTGGTGATAGCGTGCAAGAGCAATGGCAAGATTAGTTTATTCATTGACTTGCACCACTTGAATAATAACATTGTGATTGAAAGATTTCCCTTGCTAAAGATCAATGAGATGGTGTCATCTCTCAAAGGTGTAACTTGGATGTCCACCATTGATCTTTCGGCGGCGTATCATCAGGTGGTGCTCACTCCAGAATCCAGGAAACTCACAGCGTTTATAACGCCATTTGGGTGTTATCAATTCAAATGAATGCCTTTGGGCTAGCAGCGGCAGCTGCTGTGTTTCAGCGCCTGATGCATAGACTGTTTGGGAAGGAGTGAAGTTGTTCCAGGATGATATCCTGATTTTCGCAGAGAGTATGGAGAGTCATGAAGAAAGATTGAGGAAGGTGTTGGGTGTGTTGAAGGTTAACAGTGGAGCTCAGCAAATACAAGTTTGCACAGAGGATCATAGCATATCTGGGCCACATGATTAGTGAGGAAGGCGTGATACTCAAACCTTCACTGGTGAAACCCATTGCTGATATGTCTGCTCCGATGAACAAGGACGAAGTGAGGTCATTTTTGGGAATGGCAGAATATTGTGCAAAATTCATCCCCAATTTTGCCAGTAAAGTTAATAACATCCACATGTTGTTAAAGAAAAATGTGAAATTTGAATGGAGCATGAGTTGTGAGGTGGAGTTCAACCAGGTCAAGTCTGATTTGGGAAAGGTAACAGCCTTGAGTAGATCTAACCCGGACTTGGAGTGCTGTTTGATGGCTGGAGGTAGGGACAAAATCATTCTTTTTGCTTCAAGGTTGTTTTCACCTATGGAAGGGAAATATCCAATAATAGAGAGGGAGGCATTAGCCTGTGCCTGGGCCTTAAAGCACTTCCGCGCTTGTGTGTGGGGGTGGCCTGTCACCATTCAGATAGATCACAGATCATTGGTGAAGTTATTGACGGCAGAGGGGAGTGTGTCAGCATCTGCCAGACTGGAAAAGCTTTCCATGAGAATGAAGGAGTAGGTATACAGATTGGTATATGTGCCAGGAAGGGAAAAGGTTGTGGCAGACTATCTAGAATGCCGGTTCAGAGTGTGTGGATGATCCCTGGGGGGATTTCAAGATTGCTTTTGTTCAGGGCTCAGGGGAGCCAGCAATTAAGAGAGTGGAGTGGGATGAAGAAAAAAAAAAGGATAACGTTTCACGAGAAATAGTGGATCAAGGGATGGCCCAGGAAAGATGGAGTCACAGAAGCATTGTGCCCCTTTTGGGAGGTTAGAATGGAGTTGTCGGTGGACAAGGATGTGGTATTCAGAGGGGACAGAGTTGTGCCACCAGAGGGTTTAAGAGAGAGTATTCTGCAACTCTGCCATGTGGGGCATTTGGGAGTGGTGAGAACTAAAGCTGTTGTTAAGGGTGTGTTATTGTGGCTAGGTGTGGATAGAGCAGTGGAGAAGTTTGTGAAAGGGTGTTCCTTGTGTTCTTCGGCAGAAAAGTCACTGAAAACTCTAAGACCACAGATGAGTGAAGGGTTCATTCCAGAACAACCTTGGGAATGTGTGGCAGTGGATCTTTTTCGACCGGTGTGAGAATTGCAGGAGTTTGGGATTGTAGTGATTGATTTATTTTCTAAATGGCCGGTGGTGAAAATTGTGGAGAGGGTTGATACTAATACTGTGTTGGATTTTCTTGACAGAATTTTTGTGTCAGAGGGTATGCCTGCGGTGTTGTTGAGTGACAATGGAGTGCAATTCACTTCTAAAATTGCAAGGAGTTGGAGGCAAGATGGCCACTGATGGGCTGTAGCACTCAGTCGCAGATCTCCCTCTTCCCTCTCCGGTTTTAGGATGGCGAGTTGAGCAGGATGCTGTGGACCCCTACTGGCCAGGACTACCCTGCGGTTGTGAGGCAGCAGGATTGTGGTGCACCACGGTGGTTACTACACCCGACAGCTTCACTTGTCGCATTAATCAAATACTGCCTCACAAGAATAGCCGCATTGATATCACGACCAGGAGTGGGGCACAGGAGGGCTTCACGGGGACCAAAGCAGGCGATGGATCAGAAGGATCTGGGAAACCCTAAGGAAAACACCAAGGAGACGAGCAAGGACACCCCTGCCATGGCACAGCGCAGCGCTCCACGGGGATGGTGCGTAGGGTCCCCACGACGCTCGCAAAGAAGCCGAGTGAACAGCAAGAGAATGGTGGCTGTGCCGTGATCGCGGCAAACAGGGACACTGCCGATCATGCCCAAAAAGCCTCAACACAGAGGGTCCCAAAATAATTACTGTAGCCCAGGGATTCTTCCCTGCACCAGCCTACCTTTGCTGAGGCTTTTGCTGCAAATTCACTGGTGATCACAGAGAACGCGGAGAAGGGAGACATCGCAGCCGGCCTCAAGGACGCTCGAAGCCCTGTAACCAAGCAACGCCGTGATACAGTGTTGCAGGCCCCGCCCGGGGAAGCATCGTGGAGCGGGAACCTGAGCACAGAGCATACTGATACAGAACTAACGGGTGGAAGACAGAAAGAGCACCTCGGCAAAACTGGAGATCCCGCAGCGTCTGTAGCTGGTAACAATACGAAGGAGAGTGCTCGAGCCTCTGCGGGAGTGGAATTGATCTCATCAAAAGGAACAGTGAGTACTTGGGGAAGCGATCCCACATTGGTATGCCATGACGTTGCAAGTATCTCACAACAACAAGGGATTATTCAGGATATTTGTGAATCTTTGTTGTAGAGGGAAGGGAGCTCACCTGAGGACACAGACTATGTAAGCAGTTCATCCTCTCAGAAGAACATCCTGAAGAAAAGGAGGTCTAAAGTAAGAGCTAAGGCACTGGAGAGCCCCTCCAATACTACCAGGAAACTGGACTGGGATTATTCAGCCACATCACAAATGTATCAGGACGAGGTAATCTGCTCAAGCAAACAGGCAAGACCGCGTCAAATACCCCCCCTCAGCCTCAGCATGCCTCACTGGATTTACTGTTTAGCACATTAAAACAGATGCAGGGAGAAATTAGGATGGAGAGCCGTAGGGGCAAACAGGCAATGAAAAAGACACAAAGCTCGCTGAGGAAAATGAGCAAATTGTATGAAGATATGGCAGACAGAGTGACACACGTGGAAGAAAGAACAGGAAGGCTCGAGGATGATGTCAGCAGATGGCAAACTTTCAAACAGGAACAAGAAAAGATGGCTGAGGATGTCCACTGGAAGCTGGAGGATTTTGAGAATCGCCAGCGGCGGAACAACATAAGACTGCTGGATGTGGCCGAAAGGGGAGCACATACAGCACTGTTCAGCACGTTATCCAAGCTTCTTTAATTTACTGGCTGAGAAGGCGGGACTGCCATATGATGTATTTTAATGAGTGTGCGGATCGCATCAATCAATGTCTTTGGGCTCAATGACCACATTAAAAGACAACGGGTGGCTGCGTTGTTGAGGTCAATGCGATTAGATCTTGTGGAGACACACATAGAAGGGACGAAGGGCTATTTGTTGGAACAGTTGGGCTTTTCTCTGCTTGGCATACTAAACAAGGTTCAAAAATCAGGGGGGAGGCTGTATTAGCTAAAGGAAGTGGTATTATAGTTAAAAGAAAAATTGAAGACCAATGAGGTAGATGGGTCCTCCACGAATGCATAGTAAATGGGGAAATGTTCACTATAGTGTCAGTTTATGGGTCAACGGGAGACGACCCGGACATTTTTGAGTTCTTGGACTCAGAATTAGCCTTATGGCCAGAGCCAATAATCTGCTGTGGAGACTTCGACATTATTGGGCTGGCTGGTTTAGGGATTGAGGGGGGGCACATGTATCTTGGTCGTAAAAAAAAGACATGCCGCACAATAGTTGATCTGGCGCAGCATAATTTGTTAACTGATGTCTGGGCGCGCCTGAATCCTGTAGTCACCGGCAGTACATATTATTCAGCACCACATAAGGTCTGCGTGAGACTGGATTATTTTTTAGTCTCTAATTCCTTAATCGCAAGAACCCAGATCGAGAAACTCCCCCGGATCATCTCTGATCACAACCCACTAGTAATTGCCCTTAAGCTCGAAAGGGTAGCTAAGCGGGAAAGTACCTGGCTTTCGAAAGGGCACTAAAGGATGAGAATTATATTAAACACATGAATGATTGGATTATAGCTTTTTGGGACATCAACAGAGGAAGCACTTATTCTTGTTTTGCATGGGTGCATTTAGGGAAGGCATACGAGGGGAGACCTTGAACTACAGTATACATAAACAAAAACAGGAAGATTTAAGATTGAAAAAACGTATTAAGGCTCTGGCGGAAGCAGAGGAGGAGTTGAATACAGCAATTCAGCTGAGGATGCCCTTAGAGAAAATCCTTCTTAAAATTGTAGCTGGTAAAGCAGAGGCAATCAAGAGCATTGCTAGTAAGGCGGCAGCTAACATTTTAATCAAGAAAGAACAATGCCATGAATTAAGTGAGAGGGTGGGGCACACCTTAGCAATTCTCACAAGGCAGGAAGCTCAGCAGGGGAAATAAGGGATATCTCAGAAGGCAGAAGAGATACAGTAACAGACTCCGGGGTGATTCAGGAGGTCTTTAGGTTATTCAATGCAGGACTATACAACGAGGTCCAGCCTAGGGATTTAATAGCCATACAGGAGTACTTCAAGGACATATTAGCCCCTGGTTTTCCTGAGGAGAAGGCAACACTTGAACTCCCTATAATCCTTGACGAGATACTCATTGCATTACATAATCTCCCATCAGGTAAAGCGGCAGGTCCTGATCAGATACCTGTCAAAATTGTATAAGGCCTTCCAAGGGGCTCTAAGCAGGGATATGGGGGACACGATGTTGCAGGTGCAAGGGGGAGATTCTATACCAAGATCCCAGGCAGGGGCAGACATAGTAGTAATCTTGAAATAGGGCAAACCGTCTTTAGAGCCAGGGTCTTATAGACCCATAACTCTTATGAATGCGATGCAAAGATTTTCTCTAAGGTTTTGGCTCTATGACTATGCAGGGTGATAGAGGAACTGTTTAGCCCTACCCAGCACAGCTTTATACTAGGGAAGGGCACAACACAGCACATATGGAAAGTTATTACCCTCTTCGATGCAGTGGAGGTCTCAGGCGACCCTATGGTTGTTCGATTACTAGACACAGAGAAGGCATTCAATAGGGTCTCATGGGACTACCTCTGGATGGTCATGAGGTGGAGCGGTATAGGGGAGGGATATATAAAAGCAATACGGGCACTTTATGGACGTCCTACAGCCCGACTTAGAATTAATAAAGGGTACGCTGCGTCTTTCCAGATTAAGCGGGGGATTCGCCAAGGCTGCCCGTCCTCGCCACTCCTCTTTGCTCTATACATCGACCCACTGTTACGCAGGATGGAATTAAACAATAGGATTCTGCCACTAATAGCTCAAGGGCGAGAATTTAAAACATTTGCATATGCAGACTGTTAGACGGGGACCTGGAGGGTCGGCCGAGCACAAGGGGAGAGGCCTCCGGTGAGGGCCGTCTCCAGCGATCGTACAGACAAGTAACTTCCCCCCCCACAGATGGACACCACACGAAGATCAGATTAACACCTTTTATAGGCAGTTCTGGAAGTAAGGTAGTACGATACAAGGAGGTCAGGACACGATGATCCTCTCAATTCTAGTCTCTAGTAGGGAAAGGGGGTAGCGGGACAGTCTTGGTACCGACTGGTACTGAGGTGAAACGGCGGTAGCTCACAATCCTCGAGCTCGGTGTTCGGACGGGTCGGACCGCGGCAGCGCCAGCAGGTCCCGAAGAGGTCGTAGATGGCAACGGGCCGCGGCAGCGCCAGCAGGTCCCAACGAGGATGACGGTTACAACGGGCCGCGGCAGCGCCAGCAGGTTCCACGAGGATGAAGGTTGCAGAAGGCCGCGGCAGCGCCAGCAGGCAGGGCGATAGTTCACAAGGCAGGGCTGCGGCAGCGCCAGCAGTCCGTCAAGGATGAGTTCTTCTCGGTGTCTCTCGACTCCAGGATACAACTGCCCTCCTGCTCTGGGGCTGCCTCAGTTATAGGTCTGGCGCCCTTTGATGTCCGGACCCTCGCACTGGGAGGTCGGGAGGTCCGGGATGAGGGAGTCCAGACACCCAGCAGGGGGGTGGAGCCAGCACCCGGGGAGGCTGGGGGCGATCGGCACCTGGCGGGGGGAGAGCCATCGACACTTCTTTCTCCCATTAGCCTGCCAAGTGGTCCGTTCACCTCCTGGGTGGATGGTGGTGCCGGGATGGCGGGGCCTGGCCAGGTCCAGGGTTGGGGTCGAGCTGAGGCCACGCGGCCGCGTGGTGCAGTGTCCAAGATGGCGGCTGGGCCGGGCAATGGGGCTGACGGGGGCCCGGGCCCGTGACACAGAGACATCCGGGAGCAGGCGTCCCGGAGGGGACGGGTTGCGGGTTGCTTCTGCGGGTAGCCCCCGAAGAGCCGGTGTCTGGGCCCTGTCATGCGGGGAGGGAGCGAGCCCTTCGTGGGGCCTGTCCAACATGCGTCCCCCCCAGCTGAAGGCGGGGAGAGTCACCCATCCTCTTGGGGACTCTCCTCGTCGAGGCGGAAAAAGCGGGACAGGCCATCCGCGTTGGCGTGGTCTTGGCCAGGGCGATGCTCCACAGTGAAGTCCATCCCCTGCAAGGAGATGGACCATCGCAATAGTTTGGGGTTCTCCCCCCGCATTTGCATTAGCCATTGCAGGGGCCGATGATCTGTTTGTACCCGGAAGTGGGTTCCGAAGAGGTAAGGCCGGAGCTTCTTGAGGGCCCATACTACCGCGAAGGCCTCTCGCTCAATGGTGCTCCAGCGCTGTTCTCGGGGCAGTAGGCGTCTGCTGATGAAGGCCACTGGTTGGTCGACTCCCTCGGGGTTCAGTTGGGAGAGGACGGCCCCGATGCCATGGTCTGATGCATCAGTCTGGACGATGAACTCACGGCTGTAGTCGGGGGCCTGGAGCACAGGAGCGGTGCACATGGCGGCCTTCAGCCTCTCGAAGGCCGCTTGACAGTCGGGAGTCCAGTTGACGGTTCTTGGGTTGGTCTTGGATGTGAGTTCCGTGAGGGGCCTCACAATGCTGCCATAGTCCTTTACGAACCGCCGATAGTACCCGGTGAGCCCCAGGAAGGCTCGGACCTCGGTTTGGGTTACGGGGGGGGCGCCAGGATTGGATGGCAGCGATCTTGAGCTGGAGGGGGGCCACCAGACCGCTCCCCACTTGGTGTCCGAGGTAGGTCACGGACCCCTGGCCGATTTGGCACTTGCTGGCCTTGATGGTGAGGCCGGCCCGTTGGAGGGCCTGCAGGACCCCTCGGAGGTGGCGGAGGTGGTCTGACCAGTGGCGGCTATACACCGCGATGTCGTCCAGGTATGCGGCGCTGAACTCTTCGAGGCCCGCCAATACCTGGTTCACAAGTCGTTGAAACGTGGCTGGAGCGTTTTTCATGCCGAATGGCATCACTCTGAAATGGTAGTGTCCATCCGGGGTGGAGAAAGCGGATCGTTCTTGTGCCCTGGGGGTGAGGCCGATCTGCCAGTAGCCCGCCGTCAGGTCGAAGATGCTTAGGTAGCGGGCCGCCCCCATGCGGTCAACTAGTTCGTCGGCTCGGGGGATGGGGTGAGCGTCGGTGCGGGTGACAGCGTTCAGACCCCGATAGTCGACGCAGAACCGGAGCTCGGGTGTGGTGCCCAGGGCCGCAGCTTTGGGGACCAGTACAACCGGGCTGGCCCAGGGGCTGTCCGAGGGTTCGATGACTCCGAGTGCGAGCATCTTGGAGACTTCTTCTTGGATGCAGGTGCGTACCCGATCTGGTACTCGGTACGGCCGGTGTCGGATAGGAGGACTGTCGCCAGTGTCCACGTCGTGCAGGCACCAGGGGGTGACCCCGGGTGTGAGGGAGAATAGGTCTGCAAATGGCAGCAGGAGGGCCCGACAGTCTTGGCGCTGCTCCGGGGTCAGAGCCTCGGAGAGTTGGACCCCGTCCACCGAACCATCTTTTTCCCCGGTCCCCAGTAGGTCAGGGAGGGGCTCGGAGTCCTCTTCCGCCCCACTGTCTGTAGCCATCAGCAGGCTGAGCTCCGAGCGCACGAAGTGGGGTTTGAGTCTGATGGCGTGGAGGACCCGGAGGGGGTTCCGGGGGGATTCCATGTCAATGAGGTAGGTGACGGGGCTCTTACGCTCGATCACCTTGAAGGGCCCCGTCCACTTGTCCTGTAAGGCACAAGGTTCGATGGGGGACATCCCCCATACCTGCTGGCCAGGCTCGAATTCGATGGAGGAGGCATGCTGATCGTACCACGTCTTCATGTCCTCCTGACTGGCTTCAAGATTGGCTTTGGCGATCTCTCTGAATCGCCGGGTCTGATTATGGAGGGTCAGGAGGTACTTGTAGACGTCTGGAGGGGTCTTCAGGGGGGCCATTTCCCACTCCTCTTTAACTAGGCTGAGAGGCCAGCGAACAGGGTGTCCGTACAGGAGTTCGAACGGGCTGAAGCCGAGGGACTTCTGGGGGACTTCTCGGTAGGCGAAGAGGAGGCACGGTAGTAGCACGTCCCACTGGCGGCGTAGGGGTTCTTCCAGCCCCATGATCATCCCCTTGAGAGTGCGGTTGAATCGCTCGACCAGTCCGTTTCCTTGCGGGTGATAGGGGGTTGTGAATCGGTAGGTGACTCCGCACTGTTGCCATAAGGATTTCATATATTTTGAAATAAAGTTCGTGCCCCTGTCGCTGACGACTTCCCTGGGGAAGCCCACCCGAGAGAAGATTCCCATTAAGGCTCGACCCACCACTGGTGCGGTTACAGTTCGAAGGGGAACCGCCTCCGGATAGCGGGTGGCGTGGTCCACCAGGACCAGGATGAATCGATGCCCTTGTGCTGTTCGGGGGTCCAGGGGCCCCACAATGTCTATTCCCACCCTTTCGAACGGGGTGGTCACAACGGGGAATGGTTGCAGGGGTGCCTTGAGTTTGCGGCCGCTCTTCCCGCTGGCCTGGCAGGTCGGGCAGGACCGGCAGTGGTTGGAGACGTCATTTCTCATTTTCGGCCAGTAAAAGTGAGTCACCAGGCGGTTGTATGTTTTGTCTTGCCCCAAGTGTCCAGCCAGGGGGACATCATGGGCCAAGTTCAAAAGGAAGTCTCTGAAGCAGAGGGGCACCACCAGCACTCGACTGGCCCCCAGCTCCGCTATTCTTTGTTCGCTGTACAGTAAGTCATTGTCCCAATAGATCCAATGGGCTCCTGCGGTGTCTCCTGCGCTCTGGGCGAGCGCTTGCTGTCGCAGTCCCTCGAGGGAGGAACATGTCTTTTGCTCTTGCCGGAATTGTTCTTGGGTGGGCCCCCCTTCCTGACGCCACTGAGCCAGGTCGGGAAGGTCTTGGGGCTGAGCGGCTTCTCCTTGGGTTTGTTCCGGGGGGTCGGTAGGGATGGAGCTTCCCTCTGGAGCGATCGGGGGAGGCGGTGCTGGCCATTCGGGTTCTTCAGATCCAGGGATGGTGTCGACGGCCATGGACCGGGTTGTTACACACGCCCAGCCCGGGAGGCCCAACATCCCCAGGTGCTCTCTTCTTTCAACGGCTGCCCACGGGGAACTCTCGAGATCGTTCCCCAGGAGGCAGTCCACGGGGGCATCGTCGCGGACAGTCACTCTTAGCATACCGGACACTCCTCCCCATTCGAAGGGGACGCAGGCCATCCGACACAGGCTCTCCGAATTGTCGGCCGATCGGACGGGGCAAAGAACGTTTGGCAGGATTTGTTCTGGGGTCACCAGGTGACAACGGACGGCCGTCACACTGGCCCCGGTGTCACGCAGGGCTTCGGCCTTACGCCCATTTATGTTCACCCACTGACTGTATTTCCTGGTGTTGGCTGGTAGGGGAGCCCGCGGGATCAGGTCTCTTCCCCCTAGGCAGGCCAGGGTCATGGCGGCGGGTTCCCACTCGGGCTGCTCCTGCTCGTACTCTTCAGGCTCTTCGGAGACTTGCTCTTCCCCTAGGGCGGCGGCAGCCATCTGGCGGGGCCCGGGGGTCTGGTTCTTTGGGCAGGTCGGGTCACGGGCATAGTGGCCGACTCGTTGGCATCGGTGACACGTAACGTTGGCTCGGAACCCCGGGCGCATCGGGGGGTTGCCCCGGCCGGCCGGGGGCGGGGCGTTGTTTGCGGGAGCGGCCGGGACGGCGTCTCTGCCCCGGCCCTGTCCTCCTCCTCCTCCTCGGGGACGATGATGACCTTGGTTGGTTCTGTTCTGCTCGTTTGGCCCACTCCGGGTCACTCGGGTGCTCTCCCATCGGTCAGCCTCGGCGGCGAGCTGCCGTGGGTCAGTCAATTTGCTGTCGAGGAGGTGCTGCCTGAGCTTGACGAAGCAGTTGTTGGAGAGGTGCTCCCACACAATGAGGTTGAAGAGCTGCTCGTAGGTTGTTACATTGCTACCCTTGATCCATCCCTCGAAGGCTCGGCTGAAATAGTTCACATATTCTATCCAGGTTGTACCCGGGATCCGGGTGCAGTTGCGGAACCTCTGGCGGTACATCTCGGGCGTTAGCCCATATCGACTGAGGAGGGCGGCCTTCATGTGGTCATAGGACGTCATTTGATGGTCCGGAAGCTGCAGCAGGGCATCCCGGCCTTCATTGACGAATCTCCCCCATAGACCGGCTCCCCAGTCACTTCGAGCGATCCGGTGGGCAGTCATGGCGATCTCGTAGGCCTTGAACCACTGCTGTATGTCGTCGTTCCGATAATATTCACGGACCACATCTTTGGGGATGTGGACCTTCTGTTCGGTAGTCCCTGGGGGGCGCGGTTGCTCGGGCACCCCTAGGTCTTTGTTCTGTTTGCGCATTTCTATTTCCGCCAGCTTGCACTCGTGTTCGTATGCCAGTCTTTTTTCTTCGAGTTCTCTCTGTCTCTGCTTTTCCTCTCGCTCTTCTTGGAGCCGTAAGTGTTCTAAGTTCATCTTTTGTTCTGCCAGTTTCAATTTTCCGTCTAATTTGAGCCGTGCCAACTCTAACTCGTGTAGTCTCGTTCTCGGATCTCTTCCCGGGAGAGATCCGTTCTCCTTTCTTCCGTCAGAGTGGTGTTTGTCTCCGGGGCTTCGGGGTCCCGGGGTCCGGCGATATTTGTCTCTGCCCAGGATTCTAGGGCGTGTTTGAAGTCCTCTTTCGTGCTCAGACCGGTGGTGGCAATGCCTAGTTCTATGCAAAATTGTTTTAGCTCTCGGTGGTTGTACTCTTCCAGTTTTTCCATCTGGAATTTCTCTGCAGATCCGCTCTCTCTGGTCGTCATTGTGGATTAGTCGTAGGGTGAGTTACTCTCTGTACGGTTACGCGTTGGTTCGGATCCCGCCGCTGCCACCAATGTTAGACGGGGACCTGGAGGGTCGGCAGAGCACAAGGGGAGAGGCCTCCGGTGAGGGCCGTCTCCAGCGATCGTACAGACAAGTAACTTCCCCCCCCACAGATGGACACCACACGAAGATCAGATTAACACCTTTTATAGGCAGTTCTGGAAGTAAGGTAGTACGATACAAGGAGGTCAGGACACGATGATCCTCTCAATTCTAGTCTCTAGTAGGGAAAGGGGGTAGCGGGACAGTCTTGGTACCGACTGGTACTGAGGTGAAACGGCGGTAGCTCACAATCCTCGAGCTCGGTGTTCGGACGGGTCGGACCGCGGCAGCGCCAGCAGGTCCCGAAGAGGTCGTAGATGGCAACGGGCCGCGGCAGCGCCAGCAGGTCCCAACGAGGATGACGGTTACAACGGGCCGCGGCAGCGCCAGCAGGTCCCACGAGGATGAAGGTTGCAGAAGGCCGCGGCAGCGCCAGCAGGCAGGGCGATAGTTCACAAGGCAGGGCTGCGGCAGCGCCAGCAGTCCGTCAAGGATGAGTTCTTCTCGGTGTCTCTCGACTCCAGGATACAACTGCCCTCCTGCTCTGGGGCTGCCTCAGTTATAGGTCTGGCGCCCTTTGATGTCCGGACCCTCGCACTGGGAGGTCGGGAGGTCCGGGATGAGGGAGTCCAGACACCCAGCAGGGGGGTGGAGCCAGCACCCGGGGAGGCTGGGGGCGATCGGCACCTGGCGGGGAGAGAGCCATCGACACTTCTTTCTCCCATTAGCCTGCCAAGTGGTCCGTTCACCTCCTGGGTGGATGGTGGTGCCGGGATGGCGGGGCCTGGCCAGGTCCAGGGTCGGGGTCGAGCTGAGGCCACGCGGCCGCGTGGTGCAGTGTCCAAGATGGCGGCTGGGCCGGGCAATGGGGCTTACGGGGGCCCGGGCCCGTGACACAGAGACATCCGGGAGCAGGCGTCCCGGAGGGGACGGGTTGCGGGTTGCTTCTGCGGGTAGCCCCCGGAGAGCCGGTGTCTGGGCCCTGTCATGCGGGGAGGGAGCGAGCCCTTCGTGGGGCCTGTCCAACACAGACGATGTGGCAATTGCCACTTCAATGCCAGCCAGGGCTATTGAAGAGGTGGAGGCAGAAGCTCAAGCGTTTGGGCAGGTTTCAGGATACACGCTCAATAGGGCCAAAATCCAGATAATTAAAAATAGCAGGGCAGTTTGTAATGATGAGCGGGTGGTCAGCTCGGCTGTATATTTAGGGATTAGCATCTTGGCAGACCTCGACAAAACAGTGGACAGAAACATTGAGCCTTTAATTACTAAAGTTAAGCGAGATCTCGATAGGATACATAACCTTCAGTTGTCACTAGTTGGGCCCACGAATGTGATAAAAATTATTATTTTGCCTACGTTTCTTTATTTATTCAGGGCAATTCCACTTTTTTTTTTTAGGCCAAATGGTTTTTGACACTGGAACAAATAATGAATAGATTGATATGGGCACACGGTAAAACAAGGAGGGCATTGCGGTATATGACTCTCCCTAGGGCTAGAGGAGGTTGGGCGGTCCCAGATTTTAAAATGTATTATTGGGCGGCGGCACTTCAGTACATGCAGGGGCTGCTAGGTGGAGTGGCAGGGGACCCAAAAGTAAAATATAACTCCACCGATGTATATGCAATGCATTTGGGTGAAGAAGCGGGGAATTGCTTTCTTAATTGCTTGGACTCTAGCTTGTACAAAAGAACGAGGTTCAAGACGCTGCAGGCAGCTTATAAGATATGGGCAGCCTTCTCAAAAAAAATTGGATTTGGAAGGTTTAATGTATACACTCGCATGTTCAAGAATGTATCCCTCCCAGGAGAAATACTTGCGGACTCAGTCATGGCCAATTGGAGAAGGCAGGGAATCTTGAAACTAGGAGATGTGATGGGGCCGGATGGGTTACTCCAGTTCGCAGAGTTGCAGGCGGTATATGGGATCGACAGAAGGAGCTTTTTCAAATACGTACAGGTCCAGAGTTTCTTTTCTAAAAAACAGGGAGGGTCGGCAAGGTTCATCAAAAATAAGATCCTTGACGTTATTGAAAGCGTGGTAGATTGCACTATTCGCAGATTTTATTCAGAGCTCCCCGCAACAAATGCTGATGACCTGAGGAAATAAGGCACTAAATGGGTAGAGAAATGGGGATAGAGCAGGATTGCTTTCAGGACTCATTGAATTTAGGACAGACTAGGCTATGTTCAGCTGGGCTACAGGCCCAGCACTATAAAACAATATATTCCCTATACTATACACCTGCAAGGATAGCTCAGTAGGGAGGAACCACAGGCATTACTTGCCTGCGCTGCGATTCCTTGGAGGCAGATATAATTCATATCTTTGCTACCTGCCCGCAGATGTACACACTCCATAGAGCCATTGAAACATTTCTTGATAAGTCTCTGGGGAAAAAGATCACCCTCTCGCCGGTATGGATTATATTCGGGATTAATGGAGAGCCTGTACAGGGGTCTCACGCTCAGTTCCTATTTATGGCTATGTCTGTCCTTCAAATGTGTATAGCAAAGGCATGGTTAGATAGAGAGCCCCCAACACTACACCAGTGGGTAGCTAGGCTTCTCGCTGTGTTCAATTTAGAGAAGGGGATTTATGCAAGAAAGGGCAAAAAGAGCAGATTACTTGGGAGGCTAATTTGGGAACCCATCCAGAGGTGGAGGGAGAATTAAAAAAATGTAAAGTAGGTTATTAATATTGCTGGGGTGTTTTCTTTCTTTATGCTTCCATTCTATACGCCTTCCTTCTCATCTGTTTAATTATCATATAAAGAAACGAGATAGTTTATGTTGTGAATGTAACCTTTAGAAATGTGTTCATGAAGGTATTTCAATGTATGATAATTGGATTCTTGCTGTGCTGTAACACAAACTTCTAATATAAAAAATTTAAAAAAAAAGAAAATTGCAAGGAGTTACTTTGAAAGAACTGGTGTGAGACATAGGATCACGTCACTTTATAATTACAGTGGGAACGGCACCGTGGAGCAGTTTAACCAAGTATTGAAAGGGGTTATTCAAGGAGCTATGAACAAGCAAAGGGACTGGAAGCTGGAGCTAAAGAAGACTGTTTGGGCTTAAAGGGTAACCCCTCATGATGCCACTGGTTTGTCCACTTTTGTGATAATGGGAAGTAGGAGAGCTAAATGCAAGTTTGCTCCAACGTGGTTGAAGAATGAAATAGTGGAGCATTGGTCGCTTAGAGCGGTCGCTTAGAGCGGTCAAAACCCGATTGGTAAAGACACATGAAAGGAGTAAAGGTTACTATGACAAAGCACATGGGGTGAAGGATGCTCAGGAGAAGGTTGGAGATTGGGTGCGAGTGAAGAAACTCAGGAAGATCCACAAAGAAGAGAGTCCGTTTTGGGCACCCCAGGAAGTGATGGAGGTGTTGAGGAATGCTGTTAAGTTGAAGAATGGAAAAGTTTGGAACCTAAAGAGGGTCGGTCACCCCATGCACCGCGCACACTCCCCGTGAGTGAGCCCAGGCTGCCCCCGATCCCGCCGAGTGCCGCCGCTGCCCGCAGCTGTGCTCCTGGTCCGCTGTTGTGGTATTACCTCTGTTGCACTGCGTTGTATTCCCTGTGTTAATTTTTGTATTTTCCTCTGCTGCCCTCTTGTTGTGCCCAGCCCCTGCCCTCTGTTTATTTCGTTTTGTTTCTTTCCTCTGTGTACCCTCTTGTTGTGCCCTGCTGCGTTTCCCGCCATCTCCCCGCTCCCCACCGCTACTCCGCTGCGGCCCCGCCCCCTTCCCTCTCTGAGTCCCTTCCCATTCGCCGCCCCGCTCCCGCCTCCCAGCTGCTCCTCCCTCCCACTTGGCCATATATGGCAGAGTGCACGCGGTGGTGAGCAGTGACCTCTGACCCTCTGGGCCGGTCACCCCACGCACCGCGCACACTCCCCGTGAGTGAGCCCAGGCTGCCCCCGATCCCGCCGAGTGCCGCCGCTGCCCGAAGCTGTGCTCCTGGTCCGCTGTTGTGGTATTACCTCTGTTGCGCTGCGTTGTATTCCCTGTGTTAATTTTTGTATTTTCCTCTGCTGCCCTCTTGTTGTGCCCAGCCCCTGCCCTCTGTTTATTTCGTTTTGTTTCTTTCCTCTGTGTACCCTCTTGTTGTGCCCTGCCGCGTTTCCCGCCATCTCCCCGCCGCTGCTCCCCTGCGGCCCCGCCCCCTTCCCTCTCTGAGTCCCTTCCCATTCGCCGCCCCGCCTCCCAGCTACTCCTCCCTCCCACTTGGCCATATATGGCAGAGTGCACGCGGTGGTGAGCAGTGACCTCTGACCCTCTGGGCCGGTCACCCCACGCACCGCGCACACTCCCCGTGACTGAGCCCAGGCTGCCCCCGATCCCGCCGAGTGCCGCCGCTGTGCTCCTGGTCCGCTGTTGTGGTATTACCTCTGTTGCGCTGCGTTGTATTCCCTGTGTTAATTTTTGTATTTTCCTCTGCTGCCCTCTTGTTGTGCCCAGCCCCTGCCCTCTGTTTATTTCGTTTTGTTTCTTTCCTCTGTGTACCCTCTTGTTGTGCCCTGCCGCGTTTCCCGCCATCTCCCCGCCGCTGCTCCCCTGCGGCCCTGCCCCCTTCCCTCTCTGAGTCCCTTCCCATTCGCCGCCCCGCTCCCGCCTCCCAGCTGCTCCCCCCTCGCTCTGCCCCCCCACTCTCCACTTATGGCAGAGCGGCAAACGCGCAGCGTTGACGCGCAGCGTTGACGCGCAGCGGGCGCGCCCTAAGCGCGCTGAAGGTGCGCCAAAGGCAAGCCCGTCTGCGCCCGTCTGCGCCTGGCCCGCGCCCAGCGCCCCAACCCCTGGTCCCCGCAGACACCAGCCCACCCGCCGGACGTACGACGCCACCACACTCAACGCACTCAACACCGGCCGGATCCCCGGATGCTATCGAGCCACCCCGAGACGCACCCACGGACCCTTCATCTGCCATGCCTGCAACTTCTCCTGCATCCGGACCTGCACTGCACCCGCACCCGCCAAGCCGAGCACCAGCAGCAACCTGAAGTGCATCCTGCTCAACACCCGCGCCGTCCACAAACACGCCATGGAGCTCTGGAACCTGCTCGACACCACAGCTCCAGACGTCGCCTTCCTCACGGAGACCTGAATGAACGCCTCCTCAGCGCCAGACATCACCATCGCCATCCCGGACGGATACAAGATCACCCGAAGAGATTGCGTCAATCAGACTGGAAGAGGCATCGCCATCGTCCACAAGAACACCATCCGCATCACAACCGACTCCGACGACACCCTCACAGCCGCTGAACACCTGCACTTCCAGATCCACACCGACCCCAAGACCACCCTCAGAGGCACCCTCATCTACAGACCCCCGGGACCATGCACACAATTCAGCGAAGACATCGCCGACTTCATCAGCCCGCTCGCCCTCCCCTCCGCGGACTACATCCTCCTCGGGGACCTCAACTTCCACCTGGAGAACAACAACGACCGCAACACCACCACCCTGCTGGACAACCTCGCCAACCTCGGACTCAAGCAACTGGTGACCACCCCCACCCACTACGTCGGCCACACGCTTGACCCCGTCTTCTTCTCCAGCAAGGACATCTCCTTCAGCCACGCCACCGGACTCCACTGGACGGACCACAGCTGCGTCCACTTCAGCTTCAGAAGGACCACGCTCCACCACCACCAGCAACAGGTCCCCCGCAGAAGCTGGAACAAGATCACAGCCGACCAGCTCACCGCATCCCTGTACCAGAACCCTCCCGCCGGCTCAGCGAACCCAAACCAAGCCGCCAACAACCTCACGAGGTGGATCAGCAACTGCGCAGACGACCTCGCCCCACTGAAGACCCCTCCCAGCAGACCCGGCAGCAAGAAAGCATCCTGGTTCACCGACGAACTCAAGAACTCCAAGAAGAACTGCCGAACCCTCGAGAAAGCCTGGCGCAGAGACCCGACACCAGACAGCATGACCACCCTCAAGCTCGCCACTCGAAAACACCACCAACTGATCCGCGCCACCAAGAAAATCGCATTCAAGGAACGACTGGACAACAACGCCCACAACAGCAAGGAACTCTTCAACATCGTCAAAGAGCTATCCAACCCCAGCGCCGGAAACAACGACATCACCCCATCGCAAGACCTCTGCAACTCGCTCGCCTCGTTCTTCCACAGCAAGATCGCAGACATACACAACAGCTTCAGCACACAACCGACGCAACCTACGACCGCACCAACACCCCCCACCACCACCCTCCGCGCCTGGACCCCGATCAACACCGAAGACACCATCCGCACGATGAACTCCATCCACTCCGGATCACCTACCGACCCCTGCCCCCACCACATCTTCAACAAGGCCGACTCCGTCATCGCACCCCACATACGGGACATCATCAACGCCTCCTTCGACACCGCAACCTTCCCTGAGAGCTGGAAGCACGCCGAACTCAGCGCCCTACTGAAGAAACCATCAGCAGACCCCACCGACCTCAAAAACTACCGCCCCATCTCGCTCCTCCCGTTTCCTGCCAAAGTCATCGAGAAGACCGTCAACAGACAGCTGGCCGCCTTCCTCGAGACGAATGGATCCCTCGACCACTCGCAGTCCGGCTTCCGGGCCAACCACAGTACCGAGACCGCCCTCATCGCAGCCACCGACGACATCCGAATCCTGTCGACAACGGGGAAACAGCGGCCCTCATCCTCCTGGACCTCTCCGCAGCGTTCGACACGGTCTGCCACCGCACCCTAGTGCAGCGCCTCAACAACATCGGAATCCAGGAGAAGGCACTGGAATGGATCATCTCCTTCCTCACCGGAAGGAAACAGAGAGTCCGCCTCCCCCCGTTCAGATCAGAAGCCACCGAAGTCATCTGCGGCGTACCACAAGGATCATCACTCAGCCCCACGCTGTTCAACATCTACATGAGCCCCCTCGCAGCCATCGCACGCCAACACAACCTCAACATCATCTCCTACGCCGACGACACCCAGCTGATCCCTCCCTCACCAACGACCCCACCACCGCCAGAACCAACCTACACGAAGGGATGAAAGACGTTGCCAAGTGGATGATGAACAGCCGCCTGAAACTGAACTCAGATAAGACGGAAGTCCTCATCCTGGGATCGTCACCCTCCACTTGGGACGACTCCTGGTGGCCCCCTGCCCTGGGCAGCGCACCCAAACCTACAGACCACGCACGCAACCTGGGCTTCATCCTGGACTCCTCCCTCTCGATGACCAAACAAGTCAACGCCGTCTCCTCGTCATGCTTCAACATCCTACGCATGCTACGTAAGATCTTCCGTTGGATCCCCACCGAGACCAGGAAGACGGTCACCCAGGCCCTTGTCACCAGCCGACTGGACTAAGGCAACTCCCTCTACGCCGGAACCACTGCAAAACTCCAGAAAAAACTCCAGCGCATTCAGAACGCCTCAGCACGACTCATCCTGGACATCCCCCGACACAGCCACATCTCCGCACACCTGAGAAACCTGCACTGGCTCCCCGTCAGCAAGAGAATCACGTTCCGACTCCTCGCCCACGCACTCAAAGCTCTCCACAACCAAGGCCCAAGATACCTCAACGACCGCCTGAACTTCTACACTCCCACCCGCCAGCTACGATCGACCACCCACGCCCTCGCAGCCGTCCCCCGCATCCAAAGAGCCACAACGGGAGGAAGATCCTTCTCCTACCTGGCCGCCAAGACGTGGAACTCCCTCCCAACCCACCTCCGCCTGACCCAAGACCACCTCGCCTTCAGGAAGCAACTCAAGACCTGGCTGTTCGAGCAGTAGCGGACCCCCCTCCCCAAGCGCCTTGAGACCCTCCGGGTGAGTAGCGCGCTATACAAATGTTTTGATTGATTGATTGATTGATTGAGTAGTGTAGGATGTTGGAGTGGTAAAAGGGGAAGGATTGAAGGATATAGAATGAATGGAGAAAATCGTTGAACAGAGTGGGGTGCAATCTGCCATTGCGTCTGATCGGTTGGTCAAGAAAGGAGGGGAAAGGCTTGTTGAGGAGGGTGTGGTGATGAGTTGTTGGAGGAGTCCAATGTGGCAGAATTTCAGGGATCTGAAGTGATTGATCAGGCAGAGGAGGTTTTACCTGGGGCAA
This sequence comes from Lissotriton helveticus, assembly GCF_964261635.1. Classification (NCBI taxonomy): domain Eukaryota; kingdom Metazoa; phylum Chordata; class Amphibia; order Caudata; family Salamandridae; genus Lissotriton; species Lissotriton helveticus. The sequence goes on along the minus strand of NC_136071.1, from coordinate 297,920,350 downwards.
TAAATAGTAGCAAGAGGAAAAGGGTGCTACCAGGATGGTTCAAAGAGTATGTAATGTAATATATTTAGTTTATGCTTACCTTTTTTATCTTGATAGTTTAAGTTCCTCTTTTATGTTTTTTCTTATATAGTTGCATAGGTTTCCTTTTGTTCCGGTGATTATTGGGTAATATGCTTTCCTATTTCTTATTGTGTTGTAAGATGGGTACTTGTGTTGTAGAATGTAGCTGTTTTGGAATGGGGCATGGAATGTGTTGAACACTCAATAGACGATGTTTCAGTCCAACGCATTTGTGGTACAGATGGCTTGGAGTGGGAGCTATGCTGCCCGGCTCCCACCTGTTTACTTGTGTAATCTAATAAACCAGTCTTAAAGAAGAATTATCTATGTGTGGTACATGCAGTGTGCCAACATTACAGAGTGGCAGTCACTGCAGGTAAGAGTGGTGAGGCCGGCTGCGGGGTCAAGAGACGACTACGAGGGAAAATTATTGATTTATTACATTTTTCCTTTTGGTTGGCTCTCGAACCCCCCCCCCCCCCAGCCGCCCCCACCGCCCCACCGCTCTTACCTGCAATGGCCTTGGCTGCAGAATGGGGCCTGTGTGAGCCGTGGCAGCCATGCATGGGGCTAGTGGTGGTGTTAAGGTTGGTAACAGAGGGCGCACTCAATGAGGTGCTGCGCATCCTCTGTCAGCGCTTCTACCTGTGGCAGGCGCATTAGACAATCCAGGGGTGTGTGCTTCCTCATCAATCCGTGAGCCAAGCCCTCGTGTGGCCAGAGAGCCTGGTGACACCTCTGGGCAGCAGGAAGGAGATTGAACAGTAGACGGTGATGGGCAGAACTTGTGCAACACAGGGACTGCCGCTGGATCTCTCCAGCCACGAAGGCAGGCTCTGTCTCAAGAGGAAACCAAAGAAACCAGTTGGGCAGGAACAGAGGGGGTGGAGGGGAGCCTTATCCTACAGTAGTCAGGCTGGATTAGGGGTTTATGGTTCTGGGTCTATCCCGGCTGGGTCTGGTGTGATGAGTAGGTAGCAGCAGGAGTCCCCAATTACGTGGGAGAGACTTGTCGGGTAGGGTGGCTGCTCAATGTGACAGGTTGACCCTAGGTTTTGTAGGTTTTTGTGAGAAGCATGTGGAGGGGGAGGTGGAGGGCGCTTCCTGTGGTGGCTTGGGTGGGAGGGGTTATTTTTCCGGATGGTGGGTTTGGGAGGTGGGTTTGGTGACATGTGTCACCCTTTTAGTATCACTGGGCAGGCAGGTGGTTCCGGTAGGGACGTTGGCGGAGATAGCAGCCGGTCAGAAGTGGGGGTTTAGAGAGCCCTGTCGACCCTGGTCCAAAGTCAAAGCTCGTGCCTGTATGGCAGGCTCTAGACCATTCAGCAGCAAGGTTTAGGATCTATGTATGCCTTGCAGGATTTCGACCATTCTCGAGATTTTTATGATGTGCAGTTTGGGGGTGGCGGTGTAGGTAATGGTGAGGGGCTGGGCATGAATGCGGACTGTGGAGGGGTGTGTGGGAATGCCGAATGGGAACTGGATTATGGTGATGATGATTTAGAGGAAGGAAAGTTGTGGAAGAAATGGTGTGAGAGAGTACATGGTGGTCAGAACCTCAGGAAGTGCAGTGGGGGCAGGGTGTTATGGCTCCGGCAGCCGCAAGGACAGTTTCCAGCCAAACAGAAGTGAGAACGGCATCAGGACAGATGCCTTTGGTACGGGCCTGACCTTGATGCCAGGTAAGTTGGTTTGCGCTGGGGACACTGCTGCAGAGGGGGTGGAAGTGGGCATGCAGGTGGTGGGGAGTGACAGTCAAGTGCAAAGGGAAGCAAGCTTATGTTTTTTGAGAGGTAAGTTTGCTCAGGACCAAGGCACAGGCATGGAGTCAGGAGGATGGTGGGAAGGAGGGGAGGGTTAGTGTTAAATCGCAAAGAGAGGCAATACATGTTGAGGAAGGAGGTGTGGACAAGAACGAAGGGGACAAGAAGGAAAGTAAGGACATGAAGCATAACAAGCTGCCTTACATGGGCATTACAAAGCTGTTAATTGCTCATTTGATGTTACCTACTAAGGAAAGCATAAGGAAGGGCGAGTATGTTGACATTTTTAAGCTCTTGCATCAGGAGGTGAGGGCAAAGGAGGGCTCCAAAGAAGAGGAGTATGAGCTGCCTCGCAGTCCAAAGCACCTGCTACTATTGAAAATTGGACAGCGGTGTGTGGCTTTGTTCAAATAGCTCAATGTAGTGCCTAAAACCCATGTTACTTTTGGGGGTTGGACTTGGGTGTAATATAATGAGGAGTTTCAGGCGCGCCTCGTGGAGGATGCAGATGGTATATGGGGGCAGCTAGACAATAAGCTGTTCGTCCAGTTATGCCGGACCGTCCTGCCCTATTGGCTTATAGGGCGAGGGGCTGGACGGTTATCTACAAGCCCTTTCAGGGGCATCCCACCCAAGCTGGGGTGGGTATGGCAGGCAGGGGACAGGTGGGTAACAGGGAAGTGTGGTTCTCTTATGACAGAGGACAGTGGGTATGGGAGTTCTGTAAAAACAGACACGAATGTTCGAAGTATGGAGGTAAGCACATGCTACACCAGTGTGAACCCTACGTTGGTGGGTTTGGTCATCAAAGGGGTCAGTTGTCCGGTTTCAGTGAACGCAGTAGAGGCAGAAGGGGACAGAACCCCCCCAGGGAAAGACGTGTACGCCAGTTAAGGTGGAGAGGTTGCGGCATTGGCTTGAGTTGTTAGGATTGGAGGTGAAGCAGGATTTGTTATTGTCTGGATTTCAGTTTGGTTTATGTTTGTACTATGAAGGTCCCAGGGTGTGCCAATGGATGGACAATTTAAAGTGGATGAGGACACAAGGATTTGGTATGGAACAAATTTATGAAAGAGTTTGAGAAGGGAGGATGGAAGGCCGTTTCCTGACTGGCCTATGGAGAACTTTAGAATCTTACCGATTGGCGGGGGTCCCTAAGGAGCCGGGAGAGTTCAGTTTGATTCATCATTCCTCCTGGCTGCAGGACTTGTCGGTCAATGACTTAATTCCTGAGACATGCAGCAGGGTGCGTTATGCATCTGTTGACATGGCGGTTCAGTTAGTGAATAACTATGGCTGGGATGCTTTGATAGCAAAATGTGATGGTCAATTCCAAGCCCCGCCCCCTTCGTACATTATGCTTATGAGTTAGCGGAATGTGTCTAACTAATTACTTGCATTTACGCATTTACGTTTATGTTCTCATTATGCAGTTATTCACTTATGCGTGTGATATCGTTTGCAGTGTTCTTAGCTTAGCATGTGTGCCACCATTTTGAATTATTTCTCTCTGCGTGCAAACTGTACTTGCTCATTCCCCCTCCCGTAGGAATAGGAATAACTCCTCGTGTCAGCATATATGCATTTCTTGGTTTACTGTAGCTGAAGCTCCTGCTAGCGAAACTCCTTATCAGGCCGTTCTCATGCGCTGGGGATGTAGCGGCCTGGCTCTGTGTCCTTGGGAGATGATAACAAGTGTTGCTATTACAGGTGCAGATGCCTCTTGTATGAGGCCATTGTCCACACTCCTGGTGGACCAGTACTTTTACATTATGGGCGTGTTTACTCTGCCTTCTCGTAATATAATGTATCACCATGATGATGTGAGTCAGTCCTTCTCGGCACACTCTTAGGGGTGAGGTCGATATAGGGATATAGGGCCCTCTCATATGGGAGTTTGTGGCCTAATAAACTTGCTTTGTTTATTCTTCTCCACTGTCCGGCTGCCTTATTTTGGGTAACTGTAGGTGAGTGAGGTAAGTCACTCGGGTGGTATTTTAGCCACGCTTATCAGATGGCGCCCGAACAGGGACTCCGCGATTAGGACCTTTCTCACCCGTAAGTGGGTAGCAGAAGGCCGGAGACCCCCTGGTCGGCACGGTGGGCCTGGGTACCCACTTTGATGCCGAGCTTGGTTCTCGCAGCGCTGCCCCACCCTGCTGATCGGAGGAGGTCTCGGTCCAAGATCCTACGCCGGAGTCCGGAAGGCGGAACCTTGGAGCTGACCGTGTTGGTCCAGCCAGCCGGAAGTGGAGAACGGTAGAGGTCGGGACCGCGCACGGAAGGTAAGTGGCCCGACCGGTGATTGAGGGGCCGGAGTGCTCCGTGAGACCGGTGTGTCTCTGGTGATTGGAGGAGCCGGTGTGCTTCTGGGGCTAGTGTGCTCCGGGAAACTCAGGGTGCAGATAGCGCTCTGACAGACTTGATGGAGATTGGGGAACGTTGGTTTGTGAAAATCCGACTGGATAGTACTGCGGGTTGGTGAGCGGCTTGCTACGCGAGGATTTTGGGCTCGCCCGAACACCTAATGTGGTGATTTGCGGGAGAGTGCCGGGTCCCGCGCGGTGTGGCGCCTGCCGACTTGTAGTGCTGCCCGGGAAACGGATTGGTTTCCCAGTCTCGGAACAGCGGGTGTGTGCTGTTCAGTCTGCGGTAGGGTCCAGGTTTCCCAGGACTTGGTCGACGGGCCTTGTCCCATTTTGGTAACACGTGTTTTGGTGCGGATTCTATTTGATCGATATATGCATATTGAAGCTGTGAATTTTTTTTTGTGCTGTTGTGTGTTTGTAAGAGAACAAAATGCCGTGCTTTAGTAAATTGCGGTGTTTCGGGTGTTGCGATGAGGTTTCAGATGTGAGATTGGCTAAGAGCCAACCTGCCCCGCAGGAAGGCTCTCCGAATTTCGACATGAACGTCAAGCATGGCTTACCTCCTATTTTGTTTTCCTCTTTGTGGCATAAGTATACAATGGATAATGTGGATTTGCAGTGGCCTTTGCTGGGCTCTTTTGACGCAGAAAAATTAGACTATTTAAAGACAAATTGTTTGCTAGGCGCAGCCGTCAGAGTATGTTTGATTCTTTGCGAATGTGGCAGAAGGAGGCACGAGAACGGCAGATAAGGGAGGAGAAGGTAGCTCAGAAAAGATCGGCACAGACCATGGCGCAGAAGGCAAAGGAACACACTAAGAAGGAGAACGAGCTGCGGATTGAGCGTGCAGATAGGCGTTTTAGGTTATTGGAAAATAAGTGCTATGTGGTAAAGGAAGAGGATATAGACGAGATGGAAGATATTTTGAGCACCCGACCCCCTCCCCCATATGCTCCACAGCCGCTGTACCCCGTGCTCGGAGATTCCGCCCCACAGGCGGTGGTTTCAGTTCCCCAAGTCAGTGCCCCTCCCTTGTCTGGTACACCTGCTTCCTCTGCAGGGGGACCTACTTCCCCTTCTACCACGGCACCCTTGCTCCCTTTCTCGGCGGCGAGCCCTGCGTCTGCTGCGCTATCCCCGGTGTTCTCTGCCGGCCCCGCTATCCCCACTGTTTCTGCCAGCGCCACCCCTCAGAGCGCGTTGCGAACACCTGCTAGAGGAGCGGAGGGAGGACTATTTACTCAGGTACGAAAGTTACTCACACGTGCTACTGTACCCCTAGATGAGAAGACCATGGTAGCTAATCAAGCTTGTCAATGGGCCAGGAATAATATTTATTCACTAGAGGATATTTGGTCTACTATGAAGGATTATGAGCCTTTGATGCAACAGCATGCTTTGTGGCACATGTCAACGACCCTAATAGCGCTATGGGAGCAGGGATATGGTGGTGTGGCGCCAGCGATTCTTCGCGATATTAAGACTCATGCTTACAGGGCTAATACTGGAGCAGCGGAAGTGCTCCGTAGTTTGAGGTATTTGTTGGAGTACAGGAATGAGCTAACAGCGACAGGTGAGACCCACTTCCCGGGGATACAACCAATGCGTGAAGTACACCCTATATTTCACCCTGAGGTATCTGAAATAGTAGACCCGACCACCCTGGTAGTGACTAGACCACGTGTAGATGCTCATTTCCAAGAACAATGGGTGTATACGCCCTGGAAAAGGAGCGAGGTATTAGCTCTGAAGGCGCAGTTACCCGACTCAAGGAAAAATCCAACGGCTTATTACAAAGAATTAACGGAGGCAGCCTCCTCAACAGTAATGACGTTAGCAGATATTGAACTGTTTTTCGGATTATTGGTCCCCGTGGATGTGTGGAGACAGGTGAAGGGCTCGGAACATAGAGAGGAGTTAGGCGGAACTTGGGAAGAATTTACAGATTGGGATAAGGAACGAAAGCCAGGTGAGAAGCCGAAGCCCGAGATACTAGCATTACCCGGGCGTATTATTAAATATATGCATTCACTCATTCCTCCTAAGAAGGTAGATTGGGATAAGTTAACGGCTTGCAAACAGACAAGCATTTGCAATGCAATAGGTCTCGCATTTACTTAAGTTTGAGCTAATGGCATTGTAAATGACAATGCCTTTTATTTATGTTTTGGTTTTAAAAACAAAGAAAAGGCATTGTCATTTACAATGCTAATAGCTTAAACTTGCGTAAATGCGAGACCTATTGCATTGCAAATGCTTGTTCCTTTTCTGTTCAACTTGTTTTAGTGTCTTGCCTTTTTTATGGTGGGCATTCACCAAATAGCAAATGTAGTGTACCTAACACGATGGGATCCAGCATGTTAGCTAGTCTACATATAAGTACTGTACATCTGTCTTCACACAGGCGGTGGACTCCCATTACCTGGTGGTAATGGAAGGATTTCTGACTGGCAACGGTAGAACGATAGCCCATGCAACCCCTGCGGTGCGGTGGAAGGTGGCAACCTCCAAGGGACCCCTTCCAGCCCTGTCCACAGGCTTCAGCTGAGAGCTCCTGATTGGGTCCAGAGCGTCAGGGACCCCTCCATGTAGTTTGCAAGGGGGCCATCTTAAGTTTTGTTATGCCACTTCTGACAGTATTATCACCAATATAGAGGCTTTGCCCATGGAGGATAATCACTCTGATGAAGAAACCACGATTGCCATGGAAAAGAATTCCAAAATGGGTGAATTTCATTTGCCAGTGGAGCAGAGGGAGTACATCTGAAACACATGGACAAAAACTCCACTGACAAAACTCTAAATCATCTTATCAAGCTATGTGTTTCTAGAAAACAAATCCTGGCAAAGTTAATACATGTAAAATAGTCACGGTAGAGTTCCTCAATCACTCCATACAAAACTCGTGACCCCATCAACAGATCCTAAATCACAGAAATGGCAAATATGGCGCTGGCATGCTGGAGACACTACTAAACTCTAATGTTATGCAATCTTCATGCAGCCTCAATATTTACAAATACCTGATTCTCACACCACGACCGATTCAGACAGCTACACAACGGGAACAGAAATAAAAAGTTCATTGTACTCCCCATCTATCAAAGAAAAAACTAAATTGCACCGTGCAATTTATAGTTAAAAAAAACATTACAACGCACACACATGATGAAACATATGTTAGATTCTAGAGAAAGCCCAATCATGGTACACATTTATTGTGAAGAAGGCAAAACATGAATCTAATGGGGCAGGACACTGACTCGTGCATCTGAGACGCTTTCAACAACTATAAAAGCGCAGTTGGAAATGCATGTTTTCAAATTAAACAAAACGTTTCTGTCTAAATTATTCATTAATCTAGGTAACTTTGAGTAACTTTACAAGAAAATAGATCGTAAAGGCTTATAGGTGATATGACTGTCCTGTTACTGTTCTTCCGAGAACACACCTTACAAACATTTATAATTAAATATTCTCTCTCAATATCAAGAAACTCAATTTTCGAAAATTAGAATGAAAATCTGAGTTAGCCCTGCCATGTTTCCAACCTATGAGCTGTGGGTCACATACAGAGGGAGGCTGCGATTAACGGACTGGCCCATTTTCACACCTTGATTCTCAAAGCCACGGGAGAAAGGCAGACTCGGAGAGGCAGAGGTCCTTTATATTTGTTTTTCAAAATCTCTTTAACCACACAACCCCTTTTTAGGTCTCGCCCTGCGATTGCAGGCCAAAGGCCTGCTGTCGCAGAGCGAGACTATTGTTATCATTCCGGCTTTCAAGGACTGAAAGGGAGAGGACAAGAGACTGGCACGCGCACACAAGCAGCAGCCTGCCAGGATCAGGTCGCGCGCGTCAACACGCGCTCCGATTCCGGCAGGCTCTTCCCAACACATGCACAACACACATACAGCCCCCCCCCACGCATACACACACACATACATACATACAGAACCCCCGCATACACACACACACGCACACACATACACAGAGAACCCCCGGCACTTACACACACATCCCCTACCTCATCTCGGCGTCTTCGCGCTCCCTTGCCCCCGCTCTTCTGGTGCGCGCGCACCACTAGTTTCGATTCCCGCGTCGGCTCCTCTGTGGTGCGCGCGCACCACAGGTTTCTATTTAAACAGCCAATCAGGAGGCAGAACTCCTTTGAGACATGCTCCCTCTCTGGTCCGCTATCATTTTGAACTGCACGGTGCGTCGTGGCCCCAGCAAAAACGGCAGCATGGGCCAATCACCTTTGTTTTTGCTTATTATTTCCGTAGGCAGCTTTTGGTTATGCGCAGCCCACGTCACTACAGAGACACTTTGTAATGAATGGGACATAAGGGCAATCATGAACATTACTGGTGAGTAACCGAGGGATTTTAGCTATAGCTAGCTTTATTTTTTGTGCGTGTGGTTTTCTGTCTTTTTTACCTCGTGCTGGACCGTTGCAGGTGCTTAGCTGTTTGCTGATTCCATTATAGAAGAGGGAGAGCGCTTCCACAATGTAAGGCGTTTTTTTCAGGATTTTTTCTTTTGTGTTGTTGTATTATATATATGCGTTTCTTTTTAAATGTGTTTTAAATATCTTTTTGCTGGCGGAACGGGGTTGGGTACCATCATGGCCATACAGGCTGCTCTAATTCCCCATTCCCAGCTGGTGCCCCTGCAGCCGCGGCACTCTCTGTGTGCTCCTCTAGCTCTTCGTCCTCGTCCACCGCCTCTTCCTCGCCCTCCCCGCGCCTGGCCACTCCGGCCACAGCCCCTCCGACCGCCTCCAGTGCAGGACTCCTCCTGCCAGAGCCCTTACTGCCAGCAGCATCCAACTCCCCCACCCCTGGCAGCGGCGGCGCAGGGAGCAGCATTAGCACCAGCTAAGGCGGCAGCAGCCCCAACCTCCTCCCGGGCAGCTGTGGCATCAGCGGTGGAGCCTGCATCCCCGGGCTGGCCGTGGCCATCAGCACCACCTCTGCGGCCAGCATCGCGAGAGTACTTTAAAACTCATGCTCACATCGAAGTCTTCTGAAAATCAAATTATCCTGTCGCACATCCCCCCTCCCCACTTCCCGAACACTTACTGTACAACTGATCCCCATTCCCGTCTGAAAACGTACCCTGCAGCCATACCTCTCTAACGCTCCCACCCTAGAGAGAAACTTTCCAGCAGCCTGGCCCGAGGACACACATGCGAAACCACAAAACTCAACTCACTTGTGCACCCCACCCCCCAAAGCTGAACACACCATCGCAGACATTTAACTGTCTCCTACCAGTCACGTGGCACCACTTTGTATTGTATTGTAAGGGGTGCTTATAGAGCGCACTGACACCATGGGTCATTGTGATATTATGTTGTGTGTGTTTGTGCAGCGCTAAATGAGGTGATACAAGTGCACTTGTGATCAGAAACTTGGGCTCACACTTCTCAGGGCATGATTAAAAGTGTGCACCTCGGCGTCTGACTCTTCAGATCATGTTTGGACATTGTCACGTACATACATGATTCCCTTTAGTCTGCAACTGTGGGCCGTATACAACTTAAAAGATAAACAAGCACAACTGGCAGCAAGCTCTCCGCCCGAGGATCACTTTGTATGTGTGTGTGTGTGTGGGGGGGGGGGCGGCGGGGGGGTTGTTGAGCCTGCCCGGGATTCGGCAGCGAGCATGCAGGCGCGTTAAATTGCTAATCGGAGGCCGGGGAGTTGGGAGAGGTGTCTGGAGGGAAATCCTGAGCAGGGAGAGCACAGAGTAGCGAAGTGGGTCAGAGGGTGTATGCATCCGAGCTAAGAGGCGGGAGTGGAGGCCCGGGGAGGGCTGACTGACGGTGCTGGAGCCCTCATAGGAGGGCAGGCGGTTCTGCCTCACCCGGGGAAGGCTGTAGTGTGACCGGGACAGAGAGAGGCCAGGGTAGACCATGCACCCCATCCTCTCAGGACTGGTGTACTTTCAGGGGGACTGGGGTGAACTGATAAGACGTTAGATTGCAGAGCCCTCATACAGTTGGTCCGGATTCATGGCATCACCAAGTAAGCAGGACTTGGGAAGGGTTTCAACCCACTGCCTCCTTCCGTGCAGCAGAGACATCCCCTAAACTCTGGAGGACTTTGGTCAAAGGGGGGGGGGGGTGGGGGGGCACAACTGCCGCCATCCGAATCTTTGAACGAGACACGTTGGAAGATCACTGAGATGCGAGTTCCCTTCATGTGGGGAAGTGCAGGGCACAGTTAGTATGTGAAAGAGATTGTGGGAAAGGTGCAGGAAACACCCGATCATGTAGGCATTTACAGGCTATAGCTGCATTTGCCTACTTAGTAGTAGCAGCCAGCAGTAGATATCACAACTCATACGCACACACTACATTGATGTGTTTTTAGGGAGTAGTCACGGGGTGTTCTATGTGTGGTGTCAAGTGAATGACAACACAGCTGGTCTGAGGGTATATGAGTGCAAACTGATTCCCGTACCTTGCAGGTTGCCTGAGTGAGCGCTGCGGGCTCTTCCCAGCACCACCACCTCCCCCCCACCCCAGGGGCTGTGTGGAGACGTCCCTCCCTCTGCTAGCTTTAGATTCGGCACCAAGCATTTATATGAAGACGTCTCTCTCGGGTAGCCAGCATGGCTGCAGCCGGGCTGCGCATGCCGTGCAGTGCATGCCGTGCAGTGTACTGACATCAAGGACACACACTCCATGGAGTGCTGGAGCCTCCGAGACGCCTGCCTGACGCCACTGCATGGCTGAGGGTTTCCGTTCCTCGAGGGAGTCATTCCCCTCGGGGTGTCCTGACGATGTTTCCTCGCTCCTCCTGTGGGAGAGGGCCGTTACAGGTGCAGGGTGCGTGGAGTACGGGGCTCCCCAGTCCCTTCTGGAAGAGTAGGTGGAAACAGGAGCAACGGTGAGCTCCTCTCTTCCAAAGGTGGTTTTGTTTAAGGAAAGGGAGTTTCTCTAGCCCCCGAGGACCCCAACTTAAAGGTCATTATTGAAGGGAACTAAACAGTTACCTATTTGCCACAAAGTCACGAACACACCACTGAAGTGCTTCCAAAGACCAACAGGGCTGATGTTCATGGTGGGCACGCTTCGGGCGTGTAATCCAAGCCTGGATGCGAGGAGTACCTCGGGCAACATCAAATGCTGGTAACGAAAGCACCAGACGCAGTAATGCTTTCAGCATTTAAAATAATAATAGGGTGTACTACCAAATCAAACATACCACGCAGTTTGCAAGCAGTCCCCACCGGCTATAGAAAATGTCTCGGGTAGAATCGTCTCTGAAGTACACGTGCACCAGTGACCCGGAAGGAACACGCAGAAGACAGAGTGTCTCTTTAGATGTAACCTTTCCTTCTGAGGGAACAGTTCCATGGCCCCACTCGGCCTCCATACACTCTGCCCCATGGTGGGCGAGAATCAGTGGCCTCCGAGAGGTGACCCCCTCTCATTCGGAGGTGAACTTCTGTGCCTTCCGACAGGCCAGTCACTTGCTCCCCACTGAGCCCCGAGACACACATCCACACAGTGGGCAAGGTTCCAGGCCTCTGAGAGGCCAGTCTCCCTCCCACACGTCTCATAGCCTTCTGGGGGCAAGTATCCCCTTCTGAGAGGTCATCTCCACAGAGCCACGAAATACAAGCACGCATGCACACACAGTGAGTAAATACCAACCACCTTGTCACTGAATTGATATGAAAGAGCACAATTTCGAACCTAGTTTATCACTTTCATTAGTTTCTTTTGAGAGTTTATCTCACATAATTTGCACAAAAAAAGTTCTAATCCATTTCAGGACTACTGCAGGTATGTTCGAAGTCCTCATGTTTAGGGTGTGCATTCGAAAAAAAGATACAACTGGTGGGATTCCCACTCCTGGTCATGGCATACTTTCCGTCAGGCTATACAAGGTACATAAAGGACCCTTGATTTTAGCAGGCCTCAGAATGCCGAAATTCTAGGAGTGTGACACGCCATCTTTAATTCTTTCCCACAATTGCAACAGGGACTGACCCCTCAGTGTTCGAATGCCCCTCCCCAACCCCTCCCAGGCACTCAGGAGTTAAAAGACGCGTAGCTTTAGATAATGGATAGTGACAAATGGCGGCTCGTTCTCACATTGCAGGCAGAGTGCGGTCACCAGCTCCATATGTGATGCGATTGTCAAGCACACGTGGTGTCGCCACTGTGAAACACTGAATATTCACACAATTATTATATCTACATTAGTTGTTTCCGCTACAAGGCAAACCCGCTGTTTGCCTGGCCTGAGTAAACTAAACTAGATTGTTTCACATAATTAATCGTACAAGCATTAGGTAATCGTATTCCATAAGGCTGTGGCACCTTCCTGCCGCTGTACACCAGTGATGGGGGTTGTGATCCCAGTCTTACAAAACTGATAACAAAAAAAACACTGCAAATTTCACGAAACAAAAGATGATATTCCATATTTTCCATGAAGGGGGCACCAGAACTAAAATACCCAGAATAGGTCAGGTGCTTGAATCTTTAGATCATAGAGTAATTTAACATAGAGCAGCCTAACATCACATAAAACATGCCACAACAAAACCTAACACATAACTTAACACAAGGTAATATAATAAAAATGTTATATTCCATAACTGACCAGGCAAAATTTATATAGCTTCATGTTAAACTATTGCATTTATGCAGTTCGAGCTATTGGCATTGTAAATGACAATGCCCTTTATTTATGTTTTGGTTTTCAAAACATAAATAAAAGGCATTGTCATTTACAAGGCCAATTGCCTAAACCCGTGTAAATGCGAGACCTACTGCATTGCAAATGCTTTTTTTTATAGGTTTTTTTTTGTGCTCATTCTGTCAGACTTTAATCATATTTATTTTGGTATATGAAATATAACGTTGTAGCCAATATAGTTCGACATATAGTTAATTAAAGTGAACTCCCATGTGGAGCAGAGGTCAAGTAATGCAACCCATTTCATGTATACTACAAATACATGTTGATATCTACAATTATTTAAGATTTAAATTATTTTTTGATCATGCATGCTGTTTTTGTGCAGAGATATTAACTGACCTTGTACAAATGGTATGTTAGTGAATTAATTTGTTGCACAGGAAAGTCTTGCATATATATATATATAGATATATATGTATGCACATGCCTTGGAAAAGTCATATCAACCTCTCATTTCCCTTGGTACAGAGGGAACATAGGACATGTTTACTATTTCACTTGGGGATTATCCCCTCTCTAATTACGTTTCACCGGTAATCTCAAGGCATAAAACGCTCAATCTTGAAACAAATACTCTTTCACTTTTACATTTTATGTCGGAAATTTTTTGCAAAGGTGTATTTACGTTTTCTTGTAATGATCAGGTTTCTTGTAATGCTAACATGAATATATTTGCTAGGCATCTAAATTATCTAGCATACACGGAGAAGGTCTTGGCAGTTGATGGGATGCTCAATTTTTCTCTAGTTATGATAAAAGGCATTATCTTGTATTTACGAGAATTCAAGCTATTGGCATTATAACTTACAATGCCATTTATTTATGTTTTAAAAATGAAGACCAACATAAAAGGCATTGTCATTTACAATGTCAAAAGCTCAAACTGGTGTAAATGCGAGACCTATTGCATTGCAAATGCTTGTTTTAGATTGGTCGTGTTTAAATCACTTTACAGGAACCACTTTCCAAAATGTACTCCTGCCTCTGCTCACACACAATGAAAATCGTGTCCCGCTTTTTCTCTCATGCCATGTTTTCACCTATTTATCACAATTCAATAGGCCCCCTATGTGTATTGATCCAGCGAATTTCAGACAGCCTTATTCTATTTTACAGAACGTCTCCACCTACACATTTCAGCCTTCAATATGCTTATTCTATATCTGGTTTCACACAACAGCTTTACTTTTTTCTCAAACGTAATCATATAACTACTGCAAATTGTAGGAAATCAGGTTCATTATTATCGAACAGAGAACATGTACACATGTAGTCGCAACTCAGGCTGCTAAATACCAGGGACTGACCTCTTTCCATATGACTGCAGATTAGTGACTCAGATCTTCTTGGTAACGCCTTAGGTCTTACACAACTGAATCCAAAAACCTGGACTGACCTTGTGCAGGAATGTGCTCTTGCATCAGACCAATTTTCCCTTAATATCAAGATACCTTACAAAAAATAATGTATATACGTTTTCTGGCCAACCCCAACTTCGCTGTTACCATCATTATTTTTGGATGCTCTCAAACACAACTAAAGTTATCTCTGAAACCTATTTCCCTCACAAAACATCAAGGCCTGTGGCCAGCCATCTTTGTGAGGAAACACTAATTTTGAACAAAGTCTTGCTCCACCAAGGCCACGTCATCCACAAGACTTTCCAATACATTTTCAACAGCAAGATAGATCACACCCTTGTTCGAACTGGTTGTATACATCCAGTCCACACAAAGAAATATACAGTGCAATGCACGTGGCCTCTCTCTAAGAAATTGTTGCTCCCCAGGGTTAGTAAACTACAAACAAAATGACAGCTTTCTAGGTACAGTTTTCCGAATAAAACAATGCAAAAACCTACACAAGCCAAGAATGTCTGTGTTAAAGAGAAATGGGGTAGTAAAGTATTTAAAAGTCGTAGCCCTAATTAAGGAGTATGAATCCTACTGTTCTAGGATGTAGTACTCTCTGGAGATCGGTACCTCAGATCCTTCCTTCACATCAGAAAGAAGAATCTGTGACTGTTCCTATTGCGATGAACTAGCAGATCGCTATGCAGTTGAATTCAGTGGGTTACACCCAATCACGAATATCCATGTCTCCATGAACATTATAGATTTTACATAAATTATATGGGTTAGGGGATAGACAGGGTAGCATTGGTATCAAGGGACTTACAGAACATTTGCAAACGCAATCACTAGTTGTAAGTGTTCATCCAGAAACTAAAACATTTTCCCATAAAGTCTGTCAGACACACAGAAAACAAAAAGTAGCCACTGATATGAAGTCACAGGATCTTCCACACCTAACACATCTGTTGCCCTGACAGCTACGTGGAAATGGATACCAAAAGCTTACAACTAAAGAATCGCTCAGCATAACAAACTGTTTGCTTTTAGAGAATATCACAACTTCACAGAATATACGAAATCCACTTCAAAGGATTTACAAATAAACCTGTTCGTCAGCTCAGATGGCACAAGTCGGTAAAACGCATTAAAACGGGAAATAAGTGTCAATATGAAAAAATGCATAATTAAATAAATACATACATACCGCAAAACATCCTCGTTACTCTGCCGGCCTGCGACCAGGAAGTCAGGCAGGCCGGCGCGACACCCGGAAACAGGAAGTAGGAGGGCGGGAGCCTACCCCGCCTCCAACGGAAGAGCCGCGATGGGAGCCGTGTTGGGACCACCGGAGCAGGCAGTAGCCTACCCTGCGCCCCGGTGCCTAATGAGGGAAGACGAGTCCTGCTGCCGGGCCCTGCAGCTGAGAGCCGGTGAGTGCGTTGCTGAGCTGCTGCTGCGGGCGGGCGGGCGGGCGGCGGAGGGGCAGAGGGGCGGGGGAAGCATGTACGGGTGGGCGGGGGCGGCCTGTGTATGTGTGTGTGCGCGTGTGTGCGTGCGTGCGTGTGTGTGTGTGTGTGTGTGTGTGTATGTGTCTTGGAGTGCGTGTGTGTGACTGTGGGATAGGGGGTGTGTGTGTGAGCGAGTCGATGTGGACGGCGCGGGACGCGGACGCGACGTGCGCGTTCGCGCAGACGAATCCAGGAGAGGAAATGCTAGTGCACCCTCTGGTCCGTCCTTCCCTCCAGACAGGTGACTATACGTCTCCGTCCCTGGAATGCATCCTTTGGATGCTTATTCCAGGGCGAGCCCTAAAAAAGGATGAGGCAGTTTCAGATTTCTTCACTCGTTTTGAAGAAACATTTATGGATTTTAGCGGACAAGATATCTCTCAAGATGGAGGGCTCCGTCTTTTTGTCAACAGATTCGTTACGAATCTGCTGCCAGAAATATCGGCCCGACTGCAAGCGTCAGAGAGTACATGGACAACATCTACCCCCTCAGGAATTTTGAGCATGGCCCAGTATTATGAACATAGAGAGAATGAGAATAAGGACAGGCAAGAAAAGAAGGCGAAAGATTTGAAGACAAAGGTTTTGTTGCAGCAAGTAGCGAAGGGCAGAGGACGGGGAGCCCCGCCCGTGTCAGGTGGTCGAGGAAGGGCACTGGTGGAAAGATTGTCCACTACTACGGTCCCAGGGTGGACCTGGTAGAGGACGAGGTCGGGGAGATGCGAATAGAGACACTAGACAGTCCGAGGAGGGCAGGAGACCGGGAGGAAATTATTTTGACGGAGGAAAGGATAGACAGCATTCTCAGAGGGAGGGCGATGACGGCAGGGATAGACAGTTCTACAACGATACGTACGCCATGGATGATTTCACAGGATTTTCCTATAACTAGGACAGCATAGGGCAGAGTGAGGGACCTGTTTCTGTGGATGTTGATCAATGTGGGCCTTATGTAACGGCAGACTTGTCGGGATCCCATCAGAAATTTTTATTGGATACAGGTGCTACGAAAAGTTCTGTAGCACGTTCTCAGGTTCCAGGGGCGGCTCTGTCTGGCAAGACTAATATTTCAGTGGGGTTCTCTGGTACCCCGGTGGTTAGCCCCATCTCTAAGCCCTTGACACTTACGATTGGCCCCTTCACTGTTGACTCCTCTTTTCTCTTGACTTCGAATTGTGGTGAGAATTTACTGGGTTTGGATTTGTTAAAAAGGTTGCATGCTACGATTTACTGTTCCCCGGATGGTGTGTACCTTACGATGGGTCCTTCTGTCGCGCGTGCGCAGCAATGTTTTTCAAAGGATGAGCCCCTCCCAGTTGAGTTCAGGGATGTCCCTCCGAGTCTGTGGGCCAGTAGCGATACTGATGTGGGAAAAATGGACATTGCACCGGTGTCCATAAATGTTAAGGTGGGAGCGAAGCTGCCTCGCATACCTCAATACAAGATCTCTAGAGATGGAGAGAGGGCTCTGTTGCAGATTATACAGGATTTGATTGGATCGGGGGTAGTCGAGGAAACGGACTCGAATATCTGTAATAGTCCGATACTTCCGATACTTAAAAGATCCTCATGTGACGCTGGTGAGAATACACCTGATGTCTATCGTTTTGTGATTGATTTACGCCATGTTAACAAGGTTGTTGAGCCCCAGTACCCAGTGGTTTCTGACATTACTACCATTTTGACTATGATACCCCCCTCAGCTAAATACTTTTCAGTGTTGGACCTTAAGAATGCGTTCTTTAGTATACCTGTACACCCAGATAGCAGGTACCTCTTCGGATTCTCATTGGCTGGCCGCAGTTTTAGATTTTGTAGAATTCCTCAAGGCTATACAGAAAGCCCTAGTATTTACAGCCAAGCATTAAAAGCACAGTTAGATGATTTGGAGCTCCCGCAAGGAAATGTCTTGTTGCAATACGTGGATGATATTCTCATCGCCTCCGATACTAAGGAGGGGTGCCGAGAGTCTACTGTTAAATTGTTACACCATTTGGCTCGTAAGGGACACAAGGTGTCCCTCCCTAAATTCCAATACTGTCGACAGGAGGCCACCTACCTCGGTCACCTCCTATCGAAGGACGGGAGAAGGCTGACACCAGAGCGCGTCAAGGCAATAACTAACATGGCAGTACCTAACACACAGCGAGAGGTGCGCGCGTTCTTGGGCATAACATCGTACTGTCGCCAGTGGATACCTAATTATGCTTTACTAACGAAACCCCTGCTGTATCTGACCACAAAAGAGGTGTGCGAGCCCCTACCTTGGACACCTGAATGCCAAGAAGCGTTTGAGTTGATGAAGACTGCTCTATGTTCTGCACCCGTTTTGGGAACACCCAATTACCAGAAGCCTTTTGTACTCTATGTGCACGAGGCGGAAGGTTGCGTGTTGTCTGTCTTAACACAAGATTTTGGAGGGAAACAGAGACCGTGTGCTTACTTCTCTGCAATGCTCGACAACGTGGCAAGAGCGCTTCCGAGCTGTCTAAGGGCTACAGCGGCTGCTGCAGTCTCGATAAGACAATCGGCAGGGCTCGTACTGGGTTCAGCTCTTACGGTAATGGTACCACATGCAGTGGACATTTTGCTGAACAGAACACAGACGCAGCATTTAACTAGCGCTCGTCTGACTGGTTATGAGATGACACTATTTGCCCCACATGTAACGATAAAAAGATGCGCTACCCTGAATCCAGCCACACTGTTGCCTCTCCCTTCAGATGAGAAAGATGGTGAAGTGCATGACTGCCTGTTCCGAACAGAGGAGGAGACAAAAGGGAGAGTAGATTTGACGGATAAGCCCCTAGATGACCCTGACGGAGAGTTGTATGTCGACGGGTCTTGTTTTAAACTAGCGGACGGTACCACAACAGCAGCATATGCAGTCACGACATTACAAACAGTGGTGGAGACTTCTAGAGTCACGTACAACTCAGCCCAAGCTGCAGAGATAATAGCGTTGATGCGTGCATGTGAACTGAGTGAAGGATTGGATGTGAACATTTATACTGACAGCCAATACGCCTTTGGCGTGGCTCATAGTTATGGAAGACTGTGGGCAGAGAGGGGATTTTTGACATCACACGGACAACGAATTTAACATGGCCCATTGATATTGCGCCTGCTGACGGCTCTAACGCTTCCCAGACGGCTAGCAGTAATAAAGTGCAGTGCACACAAAGCGGTGGTTGATGACGTAGGGCGGGGAAACGCGTTTGCAGATCAGACAGCTAAAGAAACTGCCAGGAACAGACTCCCGCGAATGTTTGTGGCTGGACCGGCTAGATGGGTACCAGACGTTAACATGTTTGCAGACACTGTACAGAGTGTGCGGAACATACAAGAGAAAGTGACTGAGGAGGAGCTGAAGGAATGGAAGAATGGAAAGGGACAGTTGGACTCGGATGAGTGTTGGACGGATGTGACAGACAAAAGACGATGGTTGCTCCCAAATGCATATGTCCTCCCAGTGGTGACAATGGCTCATGGACCAGCTCATATAAGTGCCAAGGGAATATGTAAATTATTAGACCCAGTATGGAGTAATAAGAACATTTCCAGGGTGGCCACACGTTTGGTACAACAGTGCATGATTTGTTTACGACACAATCCTGGGAAGGGAACACCCGTCCCTGTGGGTAATTTTGCACCCCCAACATACCCCTTTGAAGTAATACAGATGGATTACATTGAAATGGAAAGAGTGAACAACCTTAAGTATGTACTTGTGGTGGTGTGCGCATTCAGCAGGTGGGTGGAGGCTTTTCCAACAAAAGACTGTACAGCCATGTCGACAGCTAAAATGTTGATTAAGGAATACTTTAGTAGGTTCGGGTTACCTAGAGTGATCTGGAGTGATAACGGTACATCCTTCAATGCTGAACTGATGAAAAATATCTGTAAGGGATTACAAATCTCTCAAAAATTCCACGCAGCCCTACACCCACAGGCTGCGGGTTTAGTTGAAAGATTTAATGGTACACTGAAATTGAAAATGGCCAAAATACAGGAAAGTACTGGGCTACGCTGGCCAGACGCTCTCCCCCTTGCTCTACTCTCCACACGAGTTACAGTAAATTCCAAGACAGGTGTTTCTCCCCACGAAGTTGTATTCGGCAGGCCCGCCAATGTGTGGGGAGTTCCTAGACCTAAATGTTTCTCAGAGATAGAATATCCTATGTTGACAGACTACTTGTATGCTTTGACTAAAGATCTCCATTCTGTTCACCAGCAGGTAGCAGACACACTGAAGCCGCTGCCTGAGGGGCCCGGCCACGGCATCAACCCAGGGGACTGGGTCGTCGTTAAGAAGTACCAGCGGAAGTCCTGTTTGGAGCCCAGGTGGTCTGAGCCACGATTGGTGCTGCTCACCACCCGCACCGCACTTCGAGTGGAGGGTCGAAAGGCGTGGACGCATGCCTCCCACGTAAGGAAAGTTCCACTACCTTTACCCTATGATGCATGGGTAAGAGGTGGCATTGCAGATCACGAAACAGAATCGTTGCCTAAGTACCTCCCCTTTTCTGATGCTGTGTTGATTGGGGAGGAGCACGACGAAAAAGAACGGAAGCCAGCCCTGAGTACGAGTAGCGAGGCTTCTATCGGTCACGGTGCTCAAGCGACCGAAGCCACCTCCTTTCAAAACGACCCACCAATTCTGTTTTCAGACCCCGAAGTGCGAGGGAGCACTCGCTATAACTTGCGGCCCAGGAAAGAGAGGCAAACGCATTGAGCACTGGAAGAAGGGCTGAGATAGGGACTAGGAGTGGACTATAGTCGATAGGTTATTGTGGCAATAGGGATGGACTGCTGAAAGGAGCCCTGGTGCACTTCTGAGACATTGCTTCTGAGACATTGCTGAATGGAACATTACAGTTGTACGTGGGCCCAAGTTCTGTGCTCCTGAGTCACTGCAGTTGTGTGACTCCGTCGAGGGAATAGGGTTTGCGAAGTCGAAAGCCTGCCTATGAGGCTTTAACGGACATAGGGAGAACAGCCCATCGAAGGGTGAAGAACCCCTCTGGCCGGTTTTGGAGTGTCTGAACTTTTAGCAGTGTCCCTAGCTTTTGAACTTTTAGGATATCCCTTGCCCCGTTCTCTAGCAGAAATGTATCCTTTTGGCCGTCCAATACCAGATGAGGAACAGCCTTTTGCTGCCCCTCACAGACAAGAACCAGATTCACCATGGCGTGCCCTATCACGAAAAAGCAAAATTGTGGTTATTGTGGTGCTCATTATTGTCTTTCTGATAATGCTTGGAATACTGTTTTTTCTGGATAAAGCTTACCCCGTCCACAAATTGGTTCCTACCCCTTCTCCCTTACCAGAACATAATATGGTTACTGTTGATTATGGTGAACAATGTATGAGAAAAGGTTACCGTGATAATGTCTTCATAAAAACGCTACATCATGCACACGCTGTATACAATGTGACAGATTGCTGGGTATGTGGGTTGCTTCCTTCTGCAGCATATAAGAAGGACAGGTTATTGGCACTGAAATTGACCCCTGTGAATAGCTGCGTGGGCTGGTATACCTTGATAGGTAGGGTGAAGTTTTTCCAGCAGCCTGACTCTCTCACCCCACGACTCCCCGACAGTAAGTCTACACTGACGATGCGAGTACGCCCTTTGCCTCCCTCATCCCTTGGACGATTATTTACTGATGGACGTTTCGACCAAAAGTTTTTAGAGACTTGCTCGAAAAAGTTGGACAAATTTCTGATACCTAATGACACTGATAAGGTACGAGAGAGTTTTCTACAGTTAAACTCTTCTCTAGCATACCGACGCCCTCCTGCAACAAACAGTAGTGGTCATTCTCTGGTGCCCCTAGCAGTAGTGGGACCCTCGCCTTATTTCTGTATACAGGGTAGATGTCCGATTAAGGTGGGCGACAGTATTTGTAATGTGACGACATCGATTCGGCTGACCCTTAGTCCTTCGCTTGTCACTCCCCCTAATGTCTACTTTGTATGTGGAGATAACGGGTACCTGTGGTTGCCTGAGGGTTGGGGTGGGACATGTTACCTGGCATATTTACTCCCTCCTGTTTATGTAGCACCTTCGGATTATCATAAGACACATAGGAGGTTTGATGTGGTGCAAGGACAGCGAAAAAGGAGGGATCTTCAAGTTGATGACGTTGATCAGACGGACACCGCTGGACAGCAGTTTAACAATTTTTCTAAAGGCCTGTTGCCATTCTGGGGCCCTATCTTTAATAGTAGGTCCATTAGACGTCTTTCACGGGTTATGGAAAAGGTAGTGAATACTGAAGCTGATATTGCAGCTAATATGTCACTGGAGATGCAGGCTATGAGATTATTTACGATTCAGAATAGAATGGTTCTTGACGTCATCTTGGCAGATAGGGGTGGAGCTTGCCACGTCATCGGGACGTCTTGCTGCGTGTATATTCCTGACTCCGCCCCGACAGTTAACTTGGCTGTGCAGAAACTTCATAGGTTGGCTGCTGAACTTCATCAAGATACTGGTACCTGGTCCCTACAGACATGGTTGTGGGGTCTTTTCTCTTCCTGGGGTTGGAAAATATTCATGGTCATTATAGGTGTTATAGGTTTCCTACTGTCATGCTGCCTCTGCGTTTACTGCCTTCCCCCTTGTTGCTCTATGTGTGCCAGCAATATGAAAAAGTCTACGAACAGATTGAAACAATACCCTGTCTCCAATGCTGTTGAACTTACTGATGCTAATTGGTTGATACTCATTCATGATGATGTTCTGGTTTAAGTATGTCTTTCCAGTTTTGCCCGGCCCATAGATTTTGCTGTAAAGGCCCTCCTTTTGGTTAATAAATGGAAACAAACGTGTTAGCCACAGTCCACTAAAAGGAGGGTCTGATAGGCGTCAATTCCAAGCCCCGCCTCCTTCGTACATTATGCTTATGAGTTAGCGGAATGTATCTAACTAATTACTTGCATTTACGCATTTACGTTTATGTTCTCATTATGCAGTTATTCACTTATGCGTGTGATATCGTTTGCAGTGTTCTTATCTTAGCATGTGTGCCACCATTTTGAATTATTTCTCTCTGCGTGCAAACTGTACTTGCTCATTCCCCCTCCCGTAGGAATAGGAATAACTCCTCGTGTCAGCATATATGCATTTCTTGGTTTACTGTAGCTGAAGCTCCTGCTAGCGAAACTCCTTATCAGGCCGTTCTCATGCGCTGGGGATGTAGCGGCCTGGCTCTGTGTCCTTGGGAGATGATAACAAGTGTTGCTATTACAGGTGCAGATGCCTCTTGTATGAGGCCATTGTCCACACTCCTGGTGGACCAGTACTTTTCCATTATGGGCGTGTTTACTCTGCCTTCTCGTAATATAATGTATCACCATGATGATGTGAGTCAGTCCTTCTCGGCACACTCTTAGGGGTGAGGTCGATATAGGGCCCTCTCATATGGGAGTTTGTGGCCTAATAAACTTGCTTTGTTTATTCTTCTCCACTGTCCGGCTGACTTATTTTGGGTAACTGTAGGTGAGTGAGGTAAGTCACTCGGGTGGTATTTTAGCCACGCTTATCAATGTGACAGGTTGACCCTAGGTTTTGTAGGTTTTTGTGAGAAGCATGTGGAGGGGGAGGTGGAGGGCGCTTCCTGTGGTGGCTTGGGTGGGAGGGGTTATTTTTCCGGATGGTGGGTTTGGGAGGTGGGTTTGGTGACATGTGTCACCCTTTTAGTATCACTGGGCAGGCAGGTGGTTCCGGTAGGGACGTTGGCGGAGATAGCAGCCGGTCAGAAGTGGGGGTTTAGAGAGCCCTGTCAACCCTGGTCCAAAGTCAAAGCTCGTGCCTGTATGGCAGGCTCTAGACCATTCAGCAGCAAGGTTTAGGATCTATGTATGCCTTGCAGGATTTCGACCATTCTCGAGATTTTTATGATGTGCAGTTTGGGGATGGCGGTGTAGGTAATGGTGAGGTGCTGGGCATGAATGCGGACTGTGGAGGGGTGTGTGGGAATGACGAATGGGAACTGGATTATGGTGATGATGATTTAGAGGAAGGAAAGGTTGTGGAAGAAATGGTGTGAGAGAGTACATGGTGGTCAGCACCTCAGGAAGTGCAGTGGGGGCAGGGTGTTATGGCTCCGGCAGCCGCAAGGACAGTTTCCAGCCAAACAGAAGTGAGAACGGCATCAGGACAGGCCTGACCTTGATGCCAGGTAAGTTGGTTTGCGGTGGGGACACTGCTGCAGAGGGGGTGGAAGTGGGCATGCAGGTGGTGGGGAGTGACAGTCAAGTGCAAAGGGAAGCAAGCTTATGTTTTTTGAGAGGTAAGTTTGTTCAGGACCAAGGCACAGGCATGGAGTCAGGAGGATGGTGGGAAAGAGGGGAGGGTTAGTGTTAAATCGCAAAGAGAGGCAATACATGTTGAGGAAGGAGGTGTGGACAAGAACGAAGGGGACAAGAAGGAAAGTAAGGACATGAAGCATAACAAGCTGCCTTACATGGGCATTACAAAGCTGTTAATTGCTCATTTGATGTTACCTACTAAGGAAAGCATAAGGAAGGGCGAGTATGTTGACATTTTTAAGCTCTTGCATCAGGAGGTGAGGGCAAAGGAGGGCTCCAAAGAAGAGGAGTATGAGCTGCCTCGCAGTCCAAAGCACCTGCTACTATTGAAAATTGGACAGCGGTGTGTGGCTTTGTTCAAATAGCTCAATGTAGTGCCTAAAACCCATGTTACTTTTGGGGGTTGGACTTGGGTGTGATATAATGAGGAGTTTCAGGCGCGCCTCGTGGAGGATGCAGATGGTATATGGGGGCAGCTAGACAATAAGCTGTTCATCCAGTTATGCCGGACCGTCCTGCCCTATTGGCTTATAGGGCGAGGGGCTGGACGGTTATCTACAAGCCCTTTCAGGGGCATCCCACCCAAGCTGGGGTGGGTATGGCAGGCAGGGGACATGTGGGTAACAGGGTAGTGTGGTTCTCTTATGACAGAGGACAGTGGGTATGGGAGTTCTGTAAAAACAGACACGAATGTTCGAAGTATGGAGGTAAGCACATGCTCAACCAGTGTGGACCCTACGTTGGTGGGTTTGGTCATCAAAGGGGTCAGTTGTCCGGTTTCAGTGAACGCAGTAGAGGCAGAAGGGGACAGAACCCCCCCAGGGAAAGACGTGTACGCCAGTTAAGGTGGAGAGGTTGCGGCATTGGCTCGAGTTGTTAGGATTGGAGGTGAAGCAGGATTTGTTATTGTCTGGATTTCAGTTTGGTTTATGTTTGTACTATGAAGGTCCCAGGGTGTGCCAATGGATGGACAATTTAAAGTGGATGAGGACACAAGGATTTGGTATGGAACAAATTTATGAAAGAGTTTGAGAAGGGAGGATGGAAGGCCGTTTCCTGACTGGCCTATGGAGAACTTTAGAATCTTACCGATTGGCGGGGGTCCCTAAGGAGCCGGGAGAGTTCAGTTTGATTCATCATTCCTCCTGGCTGCAGGACTTGTCGGTCAATGACTTAATTCCTGAGACATGCAGCAGGGTGCGTTATGCATCTGTTGACATGGCGGTTCAGTTAGTGAATAACTATGGCTGGGATGCTTTGATAGCAAAATGTGATGTTAAATCGGCGTTGCGGCTGATGCCAGTTCACCCTGCAGACTATGAGTTGTTGGGCATTAAACTTGGATGCCAATTTTCTGTGGATAAGGCATTGCCTGGGAGCTGCTCAGCTTCAGTTTCATGTCCTTTGATTGAGGCTTTCAGTTCCATTTTGCAAAACTTGTTTATGCATGTAGCAGGAAAAGACACCATGACACATTAGTTGGATTACCTCCCGATGGAGATCAGATTCCCAGAGAAGAAGATACCGCGCTTCTTAGAGGTTTTGGACAAGATGTTGGAAAAGGGCAGGGTGCAGGTGAAAGACAAACAAGTTCTGCTTCATCATTTCAAGTTTGCCTTTGGAGCTGTACGAGCAGGCAGGACCTCTTGTAGGAGGTTGGGTTGGGCTCTGGTGGAGATGTGGATTCCACACCACGGGGTTCAGCTTATGGCGGGGATGAGAAAGGATTTGCGGGTATGGCAAGTTTTCCTGAGTCAATGCAATGGTATTCTGATGGCATGATTGGGGGAGCAATTGGGGTGGTCACTTAAATTATTGTCTGATGTAGCAGGGGGCTAAGGGTGTAGAATGTTTTGGCACGGTTGCTGGTGTGCAGAGGAGTGTCCAGAGGTGTTGAAATGAGGTGGGCAGAGTATTGCCTTTCTCGTGTTTTTTCTATTGGTGGTGGCAGTTTGTTTGTGGGGCGTCCGTTTGCCAACAAAAATGTACTTTTCAATGTGGACAACATGTCAGTGAGCATTGTCAATAGACATTCAGCATGGGATACAAAAGTTTGGCAGTTGTTGCGTGCTTTTGTGCTGGAATGCTTGCGTGTGAATGAATCTTACAAAGCGTGACATATAGCGAGAGTACACAATGAAATTGCTGATGCTCTTTCCCATTTTCAGTGGATGAGGTTCCGTGGGCTTGCACCATAGGCTGCCGAGGTGAAGACCGTGATGCCAGCTTAATTGTGGTCAGTCGGTGAGACTGTGTGAGGCAGCTTATCCTGGGATCACTGTTGGAGTCTATCCACAAGGTGTACAGACGCACGTAGGAAAGGATTGCGAAGCATGGGGCGGTACAGGACAGCTGTGAGGACGGCGGTCAGGCATGGCAGAATGATGTGGTACATTATATCATGTCTCTGATTGACAAGAGTTTGTCGGCTGTTACCATAGCGGCTAAGTTGGCAGGTTTGGTATTCTATTGGAAGCTGTTGTGGTGGAATGAGCCATCGGTAGGGTAAATGGGAAGGTGGATACTGGAGGGTTATGGGAGAGGGGCAATGGGGTGAGAGTGAGGCACCCCATCATGCATACATTTTGAAGCAGGCTATTTCAATACTGCCTGCTTGTGCAGGAATGATGGGAAGGCATTACGGTTTGTGGTGATCATGGTTTGTGGTTTTGTTTGGTGCTTTTCGAGTTGAGGAAGTGGCTGGCTCTAAGGTTCAGTTGGGAATTTGATGGCAGGATGTTCGTATGCTTACAGCTGCTGTTCAAGTTTGGATCTCCAAGTCCAAAATGGACCAGTTGGGTAGTGGCAGCTGTGTGACGATGAGAACATACCCAGATGTGCGGGTTTGTCCTCGTGAATGGTGGATGACACTGCGCGGCACAGTAAAGGGAATAGAGAGATCTTGCGACACACAGATGGGATGTGTTTTACTGCATTGCAGGTTTTGGCGGTTTTGCAAAAGGTGCTCTGTGTTTTGGGGTATGGGGCACAGAATTTTGGGACTCCTTTTTTTCGGAACGGGATGGCGATGGAGGTGGAATCCAGGGGTTGGACGGCGGCAGAGATTTGGTGAGTGGGGCGGTGGCGATCTGACTCATCAATTCTATTTACATTTGGGCTGGGTTTTTCATGATTGTCATTTACACAAGCCTGTTTTCTCCTAGGTTGCATGGCGGACTCAGAGAGGGGCCACTGAGGTTTGAATTTGTGGGTTCATTCGTAAAGTGGGTGACGCGGCATGCTGAAACCAGGAGAGAAATACTGCAATTGGGACTACCTGATACAGTTGTCCAGTTAAAATGGTTTGGCAAAGGTGGCATGCCATGGCACAAATTGCTGGCCAAGTTAAATTTGCTTGTGAGGGGCATCCCTTGCCTGGACATTTTGATTCTGCACCTGGGAGAAAACGACTTTGTGCGATTGAAGGGTTTGGCTCTGGAGAAAAATGTTAAACACGACTTATTGGAGATAAAACGATCATGGTCTGGTACCACTATTGTTCTGAATGAATTTATGCCTAGAAGATTTTGATAGGGGGCTACAAAACCAGGGACTATTGACAGAGCACCAAGGAAGGGAAATAGAGAGTTGCGGAAGTCCTGCAAGGCAGAGGGTTCATTTTTCATGGAACACTGCAACATCAAATACGAGATGGTAGAATTCTTCCTGGAAGATGGTGTCCATCGATTCGGTGGAACTGTATCAAATGTAGGTGTGGAACGTTTTGGCTCCGGTGTTACGTTTGCCGGTGGGGATATAAGATCCTAATTCCTTGGGGGAAACCGTAAACCGTGCTGTTTTTTTTGGCGGTGGATGTTGACAAGATTTAAAGTTATTGCAACAGAACGTTAGTCTGGTTGAGACCCAGTGGAGATTTTGGGTAGGCGGGTGCGGGGGGGGGGGGCGTTGGGGGAGAGGAGGGGGAGTTTGATAACTGGAATAAGATGGCAATAGTGGTGTACGCACGAGGTTTGGATGTGGGAATTTTGGGTGATGAGAGTTGTGATTGGATTTTGGTTGGTTTGGTTTGTGAAAGTTGCCTAGGGGAGGGGAGCGGTAGCTTTTAGGTAGTTTCAAGATGTATAGTGAGGCCAGATTGATTTAGTATGTAAGGCGTAAGAGCCAAGGTTTTGTTATAAGCTATGTGTACCTGTTTCATTCAAGCAGCCTTTTACATACTATCAAGTAGTCAGTAGTTCTTGGATACGCCATCCTGACCAAGGACTTTCAGCCAGACCTCTTCATCCACTGATCTGTGTCTGTGTCATTCACATTTTTCTTCAGCGCACTACAGCATATAGTTTGGGGCAATGGGTCATCCCAAATTAGCCATTGGCTAATTTCACTGTGAGTGATGGCATTCTGCTCTTGCACAATCTGCAAGCGCATAGGAAAATGTTGAATTCTCATGTACTAGGCACTACTGTCTCAGTGTGTGCTTTTTGATGAAATAAAAATGGACACAAAATATTTTTTGTAATAAACATTGTGGAAAAAAACATTTTAAAAACATTATAAAGCTAAAAGAGATTGGGAAAAACCAAAAGGTATGGTAAACTGCTCCAGTCCATTTGGCTATGCTAATTCTTGTTCATACTGTGCCAAGACTGATCTGTGCAAAAGGTTACAGGAAAGAACACATCTCCGAAATGGAATGTCCACCATGTTCATTGAAAAAGACCAGAGGGCAATACTCCGAGATGACATATTTATCATTTCATAGAGGAGCTAGATGCTCACTGACAAAAAACACAAGCAAGCACTGAACAACCTCTCAAATGCCAGCAGCCCTTACAATCACTCTGATTCAGATACGAGAAAATGGTTTACATGTCTGTGGGGCTTTTCCAGAATTACTCCCACAGGTATTGCTCTTCGCTGTGGCAGAACTCGCCCTGAAGAAGTTGGAGTCTGCCACAACTTTGAGACAACCTTGAGATTTTTTACATCACCATCTGTGTATGCATCAAACCAATGTGCCCAGACATACTGTGAAACACGCCTTTTGGCTGCTACCTTTTTCTGCAATCAACAAAATCAATGCACTGCTGACACCTAGTGGACGCTCAGCTCAAAGTAACTTTTCCCTTAGATTTGATTTTTTTTTTTATGAACTCATTATTTTGTTTTTTGTTTTATCTTTAGGTCTCGTCAACCTATTTGTGCCATTTTTAAATATTTTTCTTACTAAACTTGTATTTTTAACTTAACCAAACTTGCTTTTGGCTTACGTTATTCGTCAATTATTTAAATATGAATTTTAAATTCAGATTTCATTTATATGGTTCTTACTACCCCTGACGAGGCGTTAAGTAAGTAAACAGTGCACGTTACTTACCCTGCTGTTAATCAGTGGTAGGTACTTAACAGTTATCGAAAAGCATGTTATCTGTGTAAGGTGAAATCATCAAGATCGCATTTATCCAGTGCTATTAAGGCCAGGTACTCAATCAGAACAAACATCTAAAAGCACTTAACGTACGGAAAAGCATTGCCATCTAAAAGCTAATATGTAACTGACAAGGGCTTGACTTTATGTAATCTGCTGCTAAAACCTTTTTAAAATACCTGTTCTTTTATCGTAATGTACTTTTAAAAAAATTGTAAACTGCTTTTACGGTTAATTGTACATACTGAATAAAGCTTATATTGATTGATTAGTAAGGTCAGGTATTCAATCAGAACAACAAACAAAGGGAGGGAGGGGGCCTCCTACCCTTTCCTTCATATCCCACTACTGTGTCTTTAAAAGGCCTCTCCCCCACATATTTTTTTTTTTTTTTTAACTTTTATTGAGCATTTGTGATAAACGGTTGAATATGTGTTATAGTATACACATTATGATACATAGAAAAGAAACAAATTTTTCATCATGTAGGAGCGCACGTAGGATGAAAACATAGTTTAGATGTAAATATTGATATGAGTTCCTTTTAAAGGATGTGGCAAGTATAGTAATAATGGCTAAGCAATAAATTGCTACAACTAAAACTAATAGAAAAAAAAGAAAAAAGCAAACAGTTAACAAAGAAAACAAACAGGAGCAGGCATTACACAATATATACTCATTTTTTCCATTTCAAACCTCTATACTTCTATACAGTATATAGTATTGACTTCCCTATTACGCTACTATGACTAGTTCTAGCCTCAAACCCTTTGCAGTTCGTACCAATTAGCCACCAGGGACCAAATCAATTCCCCTCTAGCTCTAGATTTTTTCCCTCTAGTTTCGTATATGGCTTTTTCTTGTTTATATGTTGCTAAAAGTCTATTAACCCATCCCTGGAATGTAGGGGCCTCAGTATCCTTCCAGCGAGCTGCTAAAATAATTCTGTATATGGCTGTACATATATAGGTCGTGTAAATTTCTGGGTTGCTAAGTTCTAGGGAGCTGTCAAAACCTAATAAGAATAATGTTGATGAAGTTTGAATCTCACGGCTGAAAATCTCGATCCAATATTCAACTATACTATCCTTTAGTTGTTTCAGCTTGGGGCATTCGTAAAACATATGTACTAGGTCTGCAGGACCAAGTGCACATCTAGGACACTTATCCTGGCTGATCTTGCCCCATGAGAATAGCTTAGATGGTGTGTAATATACATTGCAGATCGTTTTATAGATTTGGGCTTTTAGGTTACTTGCTAGTAAAACTTTAGAAGATAGTTGCAGCACCATATCTATGTCAACGTTGGGATTGTTTAGTTTATCCGCCCAGCTTTTTTCTATTTTTTCCAAATCATCCGGGTGGTTGTTTAAAAGAATCCCGTAGATATCGCTGATTCTAGCTGTTAATTTTGATATCAAGTCTAGGAGTGGTATCGACTGTATCTCCATATTTGTAGCACTTTGTCTTAATATTGTGAAGATTTGGATAAATTTTAAATAGTCCGCTTGGTGGATTTGATATTTAAGGCATAACTCGTTAAAGGTTATTCTACCATCTGAATTTAGAAAATCGCCAATAGTAATAATACCCGAATCTTCCCATCGTTTAGTAATATTATCATTGAGATAATGGGGGATTATAGAACTGTGCCATAGAGGTGTATATTTTGTATATTTGGGTATTGATAGTAATTTAGTGACTCTAGTCCAAATTTTAAAGGCATCCGTAATTATTTTAAATTAAATTTTTTTATAGTATGAGGGCTCGATTTGTCGTAGTAATAATCCTCGAGCTGTTTTTCCTAATGTCAATTCATAGATAGAAGGGATGATATGCAGTGATGTATTTTGATCTGGACCTTTAGGTGTAATTAGGAAGAATATTTGTTGTAAAATAGCAGCCCACATGTAATATGTTAAATTAGGAACTGCTAGTCCACCGCGGGCTATCGGTAGCGTTAGCTTGGATATGGCCCTTCTTGTCTTCCCATAATTCCAGATAAATGATGTTATTGTTTGGTCTATCTTCTTCATATAAGTATTGTCGATTAGAATAGGAATTGCACGAAATAGGTATAGTAGTTTTGGAAATATTGTCATTTTTATGTAATTGCTTCTGCCAATTATAGATAACCTAAGGTTATTGACTCTAAGAAGGTCTTTTTTAATTCTTGCGATTAAGGGATCATAATTTAACGTGATAATGTTATTGATATTTGGTGAGATGTTAACTCCTAGGTATTTCGCGTTCTCCACTCTATATTGGCTTGTATATGGTGTGTTGTCGGTACAGACTACCATCGTTTTGTCTTGATTCAGTGAATACCCTGAATAGTGACCATATATTTTAGTGACTGCTTCTATTTCAACTAGTGCCTCAGTAGGATTAGTTGTTAATATCGCTACATCATCGGCGTAGGCAAGAATTTTAGTATTATATGTACCGGTTTTTATCGGTGTTATCGCCGGTGATGTTAATAATTTAATGATTAAGGGGTTAATATAGAGTGCGAATAAAAGTGGAGAGCACGGACACCCTTGTCGCGTGCCTCTTTGGATGTTTATACTTTTGGATTCGCTACCACCTGTCAAGACGTTGGCTTTAGGTTCTACATATAAGGCTTTTACTGACTTTATAAACCCAGGGCCGATGTTATTTAGGGCTAGTAACTGCCAGAGAAACTGCCAGGAGACCCGGTCAAAAGCCTTTTCGGCATCTAGTAATATAAGGGACATCTGGCCTTTCTCGATTTTCATAATATCGAAAAGTGTTATTACTCGACGTATGTGGTCCGTGGTGCTTTTGCCTGGTATAAACCCATGCTGCCAGGGAGAGACTAGTTGTATTATACACTTGGAAAGCCGGTTTGAGAAAATTTTCGCATAAGTTTTAGAATCTGCATTGATCAGCGAAATCGGTCTGTATGATGTTGTTAAATCAGGGGGTTTATCCTTTTTCTTGAAAACTGCTATATTAGTTTGTTTCCATGACTCTGGAGGTTTTCCATGCCATTGGACGCCTAGGAATAGATCATGGAGGAATGGGATTATTATTTTACCTAGTATTTTATATAGGTCTAGTGGTATCCTATCGGGTCCCGCTGCTTTCCCTGCGGCTAATTCCGCAATTGCCAGCTCAACCTCTGTTCTAGTAATTTCTTTCTCCAATTCTTTCCTTGTGTCATCATCCACAGTTTGTAACATATTGGTCTCGCTGAGCCAGCTGACTAAAAACTCCTTAGTTTCATCAGCCGTTTGCTTATCTTCGTTCTGATATAATTTTTGATAATATTCTTTAAAGCAGTTGGCTATTTCTTCCTGGGTATTATATTTGCGCCCGTTATAATCAATACTTTGTATAGTGTTGTGAGATTGTGTCTGTCGTGTTTTTAAGGCAAGATGTCTCCCAACGTTTTCACCTATCTCGTATGTTTTATTTCGATGAGCTTGGATAGTTTCTGCGGCTTTAATTGTAAGCTCATTATTTATCTCTGCTTTAAGTACTAGGATTTTTGTTAGGGTATCCTCAGCCTCTTTACCATGGTGTATTTGGTTGGCATGTTTATACTCTAGCTGTACTAATTCGTTTATCAATTGGTTATGAATTTTCATACGCTCTTTCTTGCGACTAGCAACAAATGCAGCAGTCTCCCCCCTTAATGCAGCCTTAAAACTATCCCAAACGCTGCAGCGTGAAGCACTATATTGATTAACATCAAAAAATTCTTTGGTCCATTGGGCTATGTATGATATATATTCTTGACTAACTAATAGTTTCCTATCGAATGTCCATTGTGTGTGGACCCGGTTGTAGCCAGATACTTCCAATGTAGTATATATAGAATTATGGTCGGAGATTGTCTTCGGGTCCTTAAAGACCAGAGCGTTCAGAGCGATATCTGGAGTTGCAAAGATGTAATCTATACGAACATATTTCCTGTGAGGGTAGGAGAAATATGTGTATCTTGGATCCTTACTGTTTTTTAACAACCATATATCGTGAAGATTATGGGTCTGAATCAGATTTAATACAGCTCTGAACACTCTGGGCTTCCGCCCGGTGTACGTATAATGGTTCTGGAGAGACCGGGTTTGATCAAATGTTAAATTAAAGTCTCCACAGAGAATCAGAGTACTTGGCCATAACGCTAATTCCGATTCCAAATCATTATAAAGTATAGGGTCGTCAAGATTAGGGCCATAAATGGAGCAAATTGTAATTCCCAGATCTAATTGGACAATGGCCCATCGTCCGTGATCGTCAGCTTTTTTACGTACCGGGAGACCTTATCTTGTTCTTGCTAAAATTGTGACCCCCCTAGTTCTTGTGGTTTGTGTTGTTGTAATTAATATATGATAACCAGGTACTTTCAGTTGGTTGATCTCTCCTATTGGAATATGGGTTTCTTGTATACAAATGATGTCCCAGGAACTATGAGCTATTATTTGGCAAAATTGGGCCCTTTTTCCTCTGTCGTTTAAACCAGCCACATTCCAACATCCTATGTTTAACCTGCCCATTTATAAATACTAGTTTTTGAGTGGCTTTCATCCATCAGCGTTCCTTTAGTAGTATCATTTTTGCTCATTTTATATTTTTTTACTCCCCCAGCCCCTGCACCAAGTGCACCCCGTGCCCCCCGTGCACCCTGACTCCCACCCCCCACCCCTCTCTCTCCTCTCCATCCCCCCCTCCCCTTGACCACCCAGACAGGGCATTGAGACTCCATAAGAGTCTGTAGTGATGCATTAGCATGTTCCAATCAGGACTAGCGAAGCATACATTCTTAAGTGTACAAAAAAAAAAAAAAATAGAATAGAATAAACATTACCGGAGTGAGAGAGGAAATGTGATTAAAGAGCAAAAAACAGCATAAAAAAGTAGGAAAGGGGGGGCGTGGCTGAGACAGCGATGTGAGCAGACGTGTCTCACTTGAGCTCCGTCGCCCCGCTGCTCTACTTAGCTTGCTTCAGCGTAGTTTTCGGGGGGTACACACCCCTGGGGACCCCTGCACATCACTGATCCTGCTGGTACCCCTCCTCGCGACGAGACGCGGTGGTGACAGTTCCGGCGGCCGCACCGCCAGCCTTCGGGATCCCCCGCCAACGGCCGCTGGCCGCCATCTTGCCCTGGGTCCGCTGCTGGAGAGTCGGGACGAGCTTCTGGGGAGAGAACCGGCACTGCGTCCCGGAGGAGACACCGGAGCACCCCTGGCCTCATCTGCGGCTGTGTGGGACCAGCGGACCCAGCCTGTCGCCGGCGGGGCCGCGCCGGAGCTGCTGGAATCGGACTACCGTCAGTGAGAGGCACAGCGGCGGCCCGGACGCCGCATCTGCCTGAGTCCCCGGCCTCGGCGGGAAAACCGGGCCCAGATCTGAGGGATTGTCGGCGGCCCCCGTGCAGCGCGAGCCCTGGTCGGGACTCCATCGCCCGTCGCTGGGCCCAGACGGTGAGCTGCAGCGTGCTGCCCCCCCCCTCCCACCAGCCATCACCCGGAGGGGCCCGGCGCTTGCGGGGCCCGGCGGTTGGTCTTCTCGCCACTTCCCCCCTTTGGCGGAGGGCCGGCCCCCATACACCGACAATCCCAGCCTGAGCGCCGGCCCGGAGGAGACACCGGAGCACCCCTGGCTTCATCTGCGGCTGTGTGGGACCAGCGGACCCAGCCTGTCGCCGGCGGAGCCGCGCCGGAGCTGCTGGAATCGGACTACCGCCAGTGGGAGGCACAGCGGCGGCCCGGACGCCGCATCTACCTGAGTCCCCGGCCTTGGCGGGAAAACCAGGCCCAGA
Organism: Lissotriton helveticus; assembly: GCF_964261635.1. Taxonomy (NCBI): domain Eukaryota; kingdom Metazoa; phylum Chordata; class Amphibia; order Caudata; family Salamandridae; genus Lissotriton; species Lissotriton helveticus. The sequence goes on along the minus strand of NC_136071.1, from coordinate 297,885,071 downwards.
TCTGAGGGATTGCCGGCGGCCCCCGTACACGCGAGCCCTGGTCGGGACTCCATCGCCCGTCGCTGGGCCCAGACGGTGAGCTGCAGCGCGCTGCCCCCCCCCCTCCCGCCAGCCATCACCCGGAGGGGCCCGGCGCTTGCGGGGCCCGGCGGTTGGTCTTCCCGCCACTTCCCCCCTTTGGCGGAGGGCCGGCCCCCACACGCCGACAATCCCAGCCTGAGCGCCTCCAGCCGCCCTGGACACGTAGACTGCGGCCTGGTGAGATATAGAGCCGCTGTGTATTGGCGACCCCTGAGCCTAGGTGGGCCCCAGCCCTGCAAAACACGGCCACTGGCCGCCTCGCCGCCGAGACCCGGCCCTGTCACGCCTGGCGGACCTCGTACTGAGTGACCCTGCCGTGAACACACGGGGACCCCAGGGGCCTTTGCCGCCTGTTACCCCCTGACACTGGGCTCCTCGCTGCTGAGAGGCCGGGACCCTCCTGGACACTCCTTACCTGCTGCGGTGGGACCGGCTGGACGTTACGCTGAGAGGAGGCCCTGACCGGGGGACTGAGCCACACCACGGGACTGAGAGAGGCCCTCCGCCTGCGGACTCTGGGCCCGGCCTGCTGTGGCCCATCTACAGTCCTCGCCTATCCGCCGCCTCCCCTGCCTCCGCGCTGCCTTATCTGCTCGGGTGCGCTACCCACCCTAGCTCCAGCGGCCCCTCCACGGCCTGGACTTCTTCTATTTGAGTGCGACCCAGGTGGACCATGACCCGCGGCAGGGGGAATAAACTGGACCCCACACCCACGACGACCAGAGGGGCGTCAGTAGCCTCTATGTGGGGTAAGGCGGGCTCACCATTGCCATCCGGAGGGCCCTCATCATCGTCAGGGGAGAAGCTCCCACCGTCAACCGACTCTCCACCGGTGACGCAGGCCTTCATGACCTCCTTTATGGCTGATCTGAAGACTGAGATTGGGTCCCTCAGGACGGAGGTTCACACCTGCGTCAAAGAACTGCGCAAGGAAGTCACCGACCTTGGCGACCGCGTCGACGGCCTGGAAAGAACGGTCGACTCCCGCACTGAGGACCTAGAGCAAATCTGGCAGAGAGTGGCGACCCTCGAGGAACAGCATATCCAGCTCCAGATCAAACAGGAAGATTTGGAAAATAGGGGACGCCGCAACAACCTCCGCATACGGGGTGTGCCACTCGGAGAAGAGGGGACTAATACCATGGCCTATGTGGCCCTACTCTTGCAAGCGGTGTGGGGCGAAGAGGAGGCCCCCCCGCCGCGCCTAGACCGCGCGCACCGTGTCTTCGGAGCGGGAGGAAAAGCGGGTCTCCTTCCCGACATCGTCACCAGGCTCCACTACTTCACCGAGAAGGAGGCCATCTTGAAGGCGGCTAGGGATAACCCGGACCTGCGGTACGAAGGCCACAAGATCCAGATCTTCCAGGACCTGGCCCCCACCACACTCCACAGACGGCGAGTCTTCCGCCCGATCACAGAGAAGCTCCGGACCCTTAACATCTCTTACCAGTGGGGGCATCCCTTTGCACTCATCTTCAGGTGGGAGGGCAAGCGCAGGTCACTCAGGTCCTACCGGGAGGCGGCAAGACTGCTGGACATGCCGGAGTCACCAGACCACAGTCCGACGCGTCCTCGTCACTCGGAGAAGGCCCCTCCACGCTCTGAATGGTCCACTGTGCACAGACGTCGGCGGTCCCCTCCGGTGGACGCGCTCTCTACCTCGCAGACCAAGCAGGACATCATTGCCCACATCCGCTCCCTCGAGGGCGACCGCGAGGGGCGGGCCTCCCAGCCCACCGCTTCTGGATCTGAGGGTGGGGATCGCCCCTCGACTCCAGATGACCACTGAACGTTGCCACTGTGACTCCAGCTGCCCTGTACACACGCTCGCCCACTAGGCACTTCAGCGTGTCTTCCTGCTCCATGGTGGCCTACTCCCATTGTTCGTGGAAAGAACGACGCCCTTTGCCTCCTTTAGGTCATGGACTTCACCGCGGAGCCCCAGCGCCCCACTGGCGCCCGAACGGGTCGTGTGGCCCCGCAGCCTGACACATCCCCGGACTACCTCTAGGCAGCGGGGTGGATGGACTCTGAGATGATTTGATTCTGCTTCACTTGCCCGGATCTCCGCTCCCTCCCTTTGTCCTATAGGAAGTGACATTCCTGGCTTCATCCAAACCCTCGGGTAGAGGATGTCCGATACCTGGGACACTGTATACTGGCCCTGTTGGCCTGTTTTGGTTCAATCTCTTCTTTGCGCCTTTTTTCTCTTTTATTGCCTTCCTCTTCCTACTTCGCTCTTATACTGCCCTTTCCTCTCACGTTCTCCTCGCGCCTGCGGTGGGGTGGAGGGGTGGGTTCTGCGGGGGCTGACGCGCTGGAGGCGAGAAGTGGCTGCCGCTGTATTGTCTGCGGGAGGGTCTGCTACACTGGGTTCTGCGCGACTCCACTCCCTCTTAGTGCTATGACGGCGACCATCCCTACACCCTTGAAGGTCCTCTCCCTCAACGTCAAAGGGCTCAACTCCCCCAACAAGCGGCAGCAGGTATGGCGCTACCTCCTACACCACGCCCCTGACATTATCCTCCTCCAGGAGACGCACCTTCTCAGGGGAGACACCAAACGCATGGCCCACCCTAGATACCCTACACAGTTCTGGGCATCCTCTGACACCAAGACAGCGGGGGTGGCAATTCTCTGCAGGGTTGGCATTAGGCGGGGATCCGTGAAACCTTTCAAAAGTGCTGATGGGCGCTTCCTCCGAGCCACGATACAGATGGGCCGTGTGCAGTTCACTCTTGGATGTGTATATGCTCCCAACCAGTCGCAGGACAAATACCTCCAGACGCTCCTGCGGGAACAGTTCCCACCGGGCGACAATAATGTGATCCTGGGCGGCGACTTCAATCTTGTCTGGGACCCCGAGCTAGATCGGGCGGGAGCCTCCTTTAACGGGGCGGGAGCAATGTCTTCTGCTCTTAGAACTCAGCTTAGGGACCTGGGGCTTGTGGATGTGTGGCGCTACCACAACCCGGGAGCCCGGGACTACTCCTTCTACTCGCATTCCCATAGGACGTATTCCCGAATCGACTACCTTTTCACCTCCCTTGAGGTGGCCCGGGACTCTTTGGCTGCAGCTATCTCCGACATCTCCCTGTCGGACCACGCTCACGTGGCGCTCTTGCTACAGGACCCCCTGGCCCACGCCACTCGGGAACGCCGATGGACGCTCCCTCCGAGGATCCTTCGGGACCCGGACGACGTCGCCAGCATCCGTGACGCCATAGACTCGTATTTCGCCGTTAACGACACCCCTGATCTGCCGTTTCACACGGTTTGGGACGCCTTCAAGGCTACCATTCGGGGCCACATCACCTCCCTGGCGGCGGCACGGAGGAAGGAAGCGTCCAAGTTGGAAACAGACCTGGCTAGCGAGATCAAACTTGCGGAGGCCCGGGATCGGGCCTCCCCCTCGCGGGCGTCAAAGAGAACTCTCGCTAACCTACGGGGGCAACTCCGCACCCTGCGTACCAACAAGGCGGAGCACTCCCTGCTAGCGCTCAAGCAACGGTATTACGAGGGAGGGGACAAGGTTGGCCGACTACTGGCCGGCAGGCTGCGGGCACGTACCGCTAGGGCCCACATCGCCAATGTCAAGCAACAGGACGGCACTTGCGCCACGACTGAGAAGACCAAGCAGGCCGCCTTTGTTGCTTACTACTCCTCCCTATATGCCGAGGAGCCCACCTCTCCGGAGGCCCGGGAGGCCGTCCTCGCAGACTATGGGGGGTCTACCCTGTCCCCGGCATGTGCGGCCTCGCTGGAAAGCCCCTTACAGGAGGAGGAAATAACGGAGGCTGTTAAAGATCTCCCCGTGGGGAAAACTCCGGGGCCGGACGGCCTGCCATTGGCCTTCTATCGCCTGTTCTTGACCCAGCTCCGCCCGCATCTGTTGCGACTATACAGTTCCTTTTCTGACACCGTCGGCCCCTCCCCCGACATGGGCCTGGCGGAAATAGCCCTGATCCCCAAGCCTGGGAAGGACCCGGACCTGTGTGCCTCCTACCGCCCCATCGCCCTCCTCAACACTGATCTCAAAATTTACACCAAGGTTTTGGCCAAACGACTTGACCCACACATGCCGGGCTTGGTGAATCCGGACCAGGTGGGATTTATTCGGGACCGCCAGGGAGCCGACAACGTCCGCAGACTGGCGCACTTGGTGGGAAAGGTGCACCATTGGAAAATCCCGGCTTGCCTCCTCTCACTGGACGCAGAAAAAGCCTTCGACCGGATCGATTGGATCTTCCTGCGGGCGGTCCTCAAGAAACTAGGTCTTGGCCCTACCATGATATCCAGATGCATGGCCCCCTACCTAGGACCGCAAGCCCGAATACGGGTCAATGGCCAATTGACGTCGCCGCTTTCGGTCCACAGGGGCACGAGGCAGGGATGCCCGCTGTCGCCGCTCCTGTTCGCCCTTGCGGTTGAGCCGCTGGCGGAGCTGATTAGGCGTACCCCTGACATTCATGGTATCTCCCACGGAGGGCGCACTAATAAGGTGGCGCTCTTTGCTGATGACCTGATTCTTACCCTTACAAACCCTCGGGTCTCCTTCCCAGCAGTGCAGAAAGCCCTCTCCCTGTTTGAGCAGGCGTCCGGCCTTAAAATCAACCACACCAAGTCTTGGGCGCTTAATCTCACCATCCCCGACGAGGAGATCTCTTTTCTGCAGGGAGTCACGCCCTATCGCTGGGCGGACAGCCACATTCAATACCTGGGCCTGGACCTCACGCCCCATCTTGACTCGTGGTCCTCGAGGAATTGGGCCTCTTGCCGCAAGGAAGTTCTGGCTGACCTGCGAAAATGGAAGCCCTTGATGATTTCCTGGTTGGGGCGGCTCAACGCGGTCAAGATGTCCATCCTCCCCCGCATTCTGTATGTTTTCCAGTGCCTCCCCACCCCGATCCCGATTCACTGCATCAGAAACCTCCAACGCGACCTCACGTCCTTCATATGGGGGGGCAAAAGACCCCGGTTCTCGCAGAAAGTCCTGATGGAACCGAGAGACAGAGGCGGCCTTGCCTGCCCGAATCTCCTCCACTACTATTGGGCGGCACACCTCCGGTTCGTGATCGAATGGGGTGCACGCGAAAGCGACAAACACTGGCTCCACATGGACCGTTCGGTCACGGGGCGCACCATATGGGACCTGCCTTGGTTACCGCGGGTGGCACGTTCCAGAAGTGCATATCTTGCGGTCCCCACGAGGACGGTTCTTGAAGTATGGGACAGGGTGGCAGTGGCCAAGGGTCTCACCACGTTTCCCTCTCCACACACTCCCATTGCAGGTAACCCGCACTTCCCCCCGGCTGCCCGGACCCGAGCTTTTGAGAGCTGGACGCAAGGCGACTGCAGAGTTGCCGGAGACCTTTTTCTTGGCGGGTCGTCTAAAACATGGCTAGACTGCAAGGAGGAATTCAGGCTCCCTCTCACCGCTCACTTACAATATGTGCAGCTGCGCCACTGGACCTCGGGAGACGACATGTACCAGGCTGCTACTAGGGCATATACCCCCTTTGAGAAATTGGCACGATCCCTCGGGGGACTGAAACGACTCATCTCCCAAATCTACAACATCTTGCAGCACCCCACCGCCCCACCTGCGCACCCCTATCAGAAGCAGTGGCAGTCGGCAACAGGCACTGACATCACTCCCTCTCAATGGACTCGGCTCTGGAATGACATCCCCAAAACCTACCGCAGCATCCCGCAAAGAGAAAATGCGTACAAGATGCTGACGCAATGGTACTACACCCCCCTGCGACTCAGCAAAATGTTCCCCACTTCCTCGCCGCTGTGCTGGAGGTGTGGCACTGCGACTGGTGACTTTGTACATATCTGGTGGTCCTGCCCTACCCTAGCTGTCTTTTGGAAGGAGGTCCTCAGTCACATCAAAAAGGTGTTGGGTTTCCCCCTCCCTGAGGAGGTTTGTACACTCCTACTGGGCGTTCGACCCCCCACACTTAGAGCCCTCACGCGCAGCGACTGGATCCTCACCCTTCACATGTTAGGTGCTGCCAAACAGCTTATTGCCCTGTACTGGAAGCGGGCAGAGGCGCCGCCGATAGCATCCTGGTTCGTGCGCCTCTGGCAGGTCCTGACTATGGAACTACTCACGGCGCGGATACAATCCAGGGGGGTGCGCTTCAAGGCAGTATGGGAACCCCTAGTGCGTCACCTGTGCTCCATCAGCTATGCCCGCCACATGCCTCCCAGGCTGCGCGCTCTACAATTGTTCGAAGACGCCCTCATTCCTGCTGACCCAAGTAGACTAGGCTCTTAACCGCTTCCCCCAGTGCCGCTTTGTGTTTCGCATTTCCTGTTTGTGGCCACGGGCACACCCCCCTGACTCCTCTTCACCTTGACACTGCTAGCTCCTTCTCCGACTTTTCTTCCTTCCTACTTGCCACTCTGGCTTCCACCCCTCTTCGGGACAGTTAGGTCCCTGTTGGGCCTTTTGAAAATGTGACACCATTGCTTTTCCTCACATACGCGCCTACCCCACACAATGACGCATTGCCAGTTTATGGCCACCTCTTGCTCTGCTTTCCCCTACGCCACGCGGCCGGCCCCCCCTCCGGGGGTTGTAGGCAGGGCGCTGTGTTAATGACTCCGCCTCCCCTGTCTAGTTTACTTACTGGCTTTACTATGCGCGGCCGGCTCCAGAAAGGGGTTGTAGGCTTATCGCTGTGTTCACAATAAAAACAGATTTGAAAAAAAAAAAAAAAAAAAAAAAAAGAAAAAGGAGGAAAGTTAATAATTAAAGACTGTAGAATCCATATATTTTCTCATATATTTTCACTTGTTTTTTTCATAGACTCTCTAGATATTCCTTAGCTTTGACCTCGGAAGTGAAAAATTTGGTTTGTCCCTTATATATTACTTTCAGTTTCGCAGGATTGTTCAGATATACTACTGCCTTCTTCTCCATAAATGGTTTGATGAGTTGCCTCAGTCGCCACCTCCTTTCGACAGTCCAGTGGCAAAAATCAGGGCGTACAAAATACGATATTGAGTCTTTTTTGCGATGTTTATCAGGAGTGACTTTTTCCGCAATGGCTTGTCGAAGCAGGAAGTTGCCGAAGTACACTAGTATTGCTCGTGGGTATTTACTTGCAGATGCCTTGGGTTTTAAGGATAATGGGACTCGTTGAGCTCTTTGCACCTCATATTCCCAATCCCAGGTATTAAATTCAGGAAGGGTATCTTGTAATAGTTGTATAATGAAGGTGCGACAGTCCTCACCCTCTGTTTTTTCCGGAATTCCTAACACTCGTAGGTTGTTCCTTCGAAGCCTATTTTCGTAATCTTCAAGCTTCCATCTCATGTCCTCAACCTGTGATTCAGTAGCTTCGACTCGTTCGTTTGTGGCTACGGCTTCTGTTTCATTGACCATGATGCGATCCTCGATGTCATTTAATCTCTCTGTAAAAGCGCCCATGGTTTTTGAGAGTTTCCGAACCACTCCTTGAACCTTTTGTAGCCCAGCTCGGGCTTTGCGACTATCTTTTGAGGTTTCCTCTCGGTGTGATGCTATAGCTTGCAGGACTGTCTCCATGACTTGTGTTAAGGTGGTTCCTGACGCCTCGAAAGGTTCTTTATTTAGATTTTGATCTGAGGGTGGCCTCTGATTTCTAGGATCAGGAGTATGACTCTGATTCAATGCCAGAACTGTAGGAGTGTAATCCCATGTTAATTCATTAGCACCGTCGTGTCCAGTTGTCCTCTTTTTTAATATAGTTCTCTTTTTATCACGCTGATCATTTGGTGGATTGGCATCAGATTCCGAGCTTAGGTTAGAGTCTGAATCATTCTCCGGTTCTTCTGCTGCGTCTAGTTCGTCTGTATCACCAGACCAGCTGATGTCTTCTGATAAAGAGTAAAAGTCCGTTATGTCTTTGTCAGTCTCTAATGCCTCTATAGCATCCACGAGGTGTTCATTTATTGCAAAGCTAGATTGTGGCATTTCTGTATCTAGTTTTGCTGCTTCTGAGGTCTCTACAGTCTCTCGTATATGAGTTACTAAACTCTCCAGTGAGGGGTTTGCGGTAAAACTTGGATTAGCGTGCTTGTTACCAGTAATACCAGTGTTACCAGTGTTACCAGTATTGCTGTCGGGCAATGTTGTAGGAAGACTTGTAGACCCATGTCTATCAAAATGATGATTAGTATTTGCAAAAGCATTTTCATTGGTTGCATTGGTTGCATTGGTTGGATAACGATTCTCCACTCGGCTTGCTGGACAGTTATTAACCGCCATCTCTCCGTTGGTAATATCAGCCCCCCCCTGATTAGTTATATCAGACCTGACGAGTGCCGAACCAGAACCAGAACCAGAAGAGGTACAGTGGCTTACCTGATCGGCAGTAGACACAGGTCCAGATCTGTTGTCAGTCTCCGCCTCAGGCTCAGACCCTTGTCTTTGCTCCCGCTCCTGCTGTAGCTCTGGTGTTAGTACATCACCGCATCACCGCATATCACCGCATATCAGTCTCCGGTATTGATTTGGTACACTCCGCTGCCCTGATCAGAGCTGCTACCGGCGTCTAGCCTGACGCCGCCATCTTGCCCCCCATGAATAATTCATGTGCTATTAAGGCCAGGTACTCAATCAGAACAAACATCTAAAAGCACTTAACGTACGGAAAAGCATTGCCATCTAAAAGCTAATATGTAACTGACAAGGGCTTGACTTTATGTAATCTGCTGCTAAAACCTTTTTAAAATACCTGTTCTTTTATCGTAATGTACTTTTTAAAAAATTGTAAACTGCTTTTACGGTTAATTGTACATACTGAATAAAGCTTATATTGATTGATTAGTAAGGTCAGGTATTCAATCAGAACAACAAACAAAGGGAGGGAGGGGGCCTCCTACCCTTTCCTTCATATCCCACTACTGTGTCTTTAAAAGGCCTCTCCCCCACATATTTCTATGTGGCATGCTTCACCACTGAGTCCTTGCCCAGCATAGAAAAGAACATACTGGGCGGGCTTGGAATGTTTGTTTCTATAGACTACGATAAACGTGGTTGAGAGTCCTTTTAAACAGTAGTATTTCCTGCCAGTAGAGGGGCAGGAACTGAAGGTCAGTGTTGGAGGTCATTCCCTTTGTTTGTTGTTACAGCTGATCTTCCTGGGGGACTGATGTATCCCCAGAGAAAACCCTACCTCACTCCCTCACTTTGGTTATGATGACAGATACACAATTAGTCATAAACATCGCAAGAGTATAAACAGCAAATTCCTCTAAGAACCTGCACACAATACAGGCCACGATTCAGCTCATCCAGAAGAGAACGTGAGCACTGCAAACTCCCCAAATCCACAATGGGTAATGGAACATCGGGGCCGTATCGGAGAAAGTACATTTCAGTCAGTCTTTGTTTAAAAACAGAGGCCTTCAGTAGATCGATGTCAGAGCTCCGTGTTTGGCCATTTTTCCCTGGCAGCTTCATTTTTTTTGCCGGGCTGTGAGAGGGATCAGAGCAGGGCTGAAGTCCTAAAAGAAGAAGTGGGGGGACTCACCAAGTTAGGCAGAATGGGTGTGACATCACCACGTGTGACATCACTGCATGTGACATCACAGGAAGTGACATCACGGTGCATAACATTGTATGTGGCATCACAGGAAGTGCCATCACAACCCACAAACTCACAGGAAGTGACATCAGATCTTAAGACCTCACATATGTTTAGCAGGTCCATCATGAGAACATTTGAGCACATTACAATATTAAATAAATTAGATTTTGCATTGGGGTTGTGCCAAAATATTGAAGCAACACTGACGCAAAATCTGGGCCTCAGTTTACACATTTTTTTTTTTAACTCTGCCACAAAGAAATTGGCAACATGGAGAAGAAACATGGCAGTAAATCTGTTTTGCTTAATTGGTTGCAATGTCTTTTATTGTAAAAAATCTTATGGAGTTCAGGCACCTGCTGCAAAGATCTTTGTGTGCCAGCTAAATCTAAGGGAGTAAAAATAATGGCAAGATAACTCTGGAAGACATGTATTTTCTGGAGAGATCTTTGTTTTGCCTAGTCCGAGTTTTGAATCAAAGTAGCATTGACGGTTAATATGTCTCCTGCAAAGCAGAATATGTAACATGCAGCTGACAGATATTTAATTATTGTAAATGGGTATGTGGGTTACTGCTTTTAAGTCAGAGATCCTTTTGTTACTTGCAGTTCATAAATTACAATTCTTCTAATTTAGCACAACAAGATATGAAGGACATGTGGCTCCCACACCTTGTAAACCTCACTGTCTTATGTAACACATCCTTTATATTGTTGTACATACATATGATTTGTTGTCAATGTATAATCTGTACATGTGATGTAAAGAAATCTGACACCCTGTATTGGGATGTGTAGGGGCACTACTCATCCCAATGCAGGGTGTCGGAGCGCTTTACATCATAAGTACATACATAACAATGTAAATTCCACTATTTTCTTTTATTTCTTCTATAAAACAAAATAGTGGTATTTAAATTGTTATGTGTGTAAATACTGTGGCGACCAACACATCTGACATTCTTACAGTGTATGCATATCTCTTATATACCAGGACTGAAGAAGGTCAAAAGCATTTCTCTGGAGTTCCAGTGAAGTGATAAGATGTGAGCCTTTGATTCCCCTCCATTGCGTCTAGGTGTGAGGCTCCCGATCGCTCCCATCCAATATACTCCAACAAAAAGAGGCCTAATGGCCCATTAACTTCGGCCTTTGTTATGGGTCCAGCTTGCATCTGATAAACCTCCTCCCTGCCTGCACGTTGCTGCTCGGAATAAAAAGCAGACAACGTGCAGCCACTGCTGAAAGTGTCCCATGCCAAAAAATTACACCAGGACAAGTTCAGCATATTTCTATGAACGTGACATCCGGGCCAGCTTTGGCCTCTGAAAATAGTGGGTAGACGGCATCTACCTCCGGCTCGAGCCCTGGATCAGAGTGCATGAGTATTGGACTAAACATTTAATTTTCCATCTAGATCTGCCTGTAATGGGGAGCCCACTGGAGGAGAGGAGTTTAGAAGCATTGCAGTCAAGGTGATCTTTCCAGGGGTGAATCGCGCAGCAGGTTTGAGAATAGCTTTAAGGACAGGGTGAGGCACATTTTTGAAAATGCAAGTAAAATTGAATTTCCAAAGTCTAGTGTGGATAGAAACAATGACTGGACACAGGGCCGGCTTTAACACTGGTGGCGCCCTGTGCAACAATATTTGATGGCGCCCCCCCAAGGACCGCCTCTGCCATGGATTCTCTCACTAGCGCCCTTTAACAGTGCCCCTCAAGTCTTTATAACCACTGTCTCTGAGATTAATTTAGTTTTAAAGCACCACTCATACCAGTGTAAGGTGTCAGAGAACTTTACATCACACACACATTGCACAGAGACAATTATATGTGTGTAAATCAGTGTATAGGAATTACATCAGACAGGACTACAAGGTGTAATGTATGAGTGACATGTCATCGATCCTGGAAGGCAATATAGATTAAGAGTCCTTAGCCTGGAAAAACAATAATTCAGAATTTAAAGCATATAATTGTTAGGGTTTCTCTTTAATAATATTTGTTTTCTACCCAAATGAACCCTTTTGGCAAGATTAAGATAATGAAAGACTGGGCAAAAACATTCAGCGCTACCATATACCTTGCAGTTTGCATGCAGCTCTTTGATGACAGTTAATAGCTCAATGGTCTATATTTGGATTTTGACTTACAAACGACAAAGTAACAAAAGCAGCTCTCTTACAGAAGCAGTAAACCACTGACCTATTTCCATTATATGCACTTTTTTATCTGCATGGTACACGTTCTTAGCAGCAGGCATTTTAACCCTCTGTACTACCTTAGGATGAGTCAAAACTTCCACTAGATAAACCTCCGGTCTCTTTCCAGGAAGATGATTAATCACAGGAGTTATTTTGACGTTTTAATTGATGCCTGATAATTGCTGAAGGCCATGAACGCGGCAGCAGGTGCTTTCAAAATTAGAATTTACTTGCAAAAATGACGCCCTCACCCCAAGTCGGCGCCAGGTGCGGTGGCACCGATCACACCGCCCTAGAGATGGCCCTGACTGGACAGTATCTTTGAGGGCTTTTTCAGGTATAATAAGGAATTTTCTCACAGATTGGTCTCAACTAACTGTAAGCACTTTTAGCCACATTTATGTGGTTGAGAAAGTTAACATGTCCATCTAGAATGAAGTGCAGAGATTTGGAACCTTCGAAGACGGTCGGAGTACATACTATGATTTTTGTGGACCCTGTCCACATAAACTGGTGCTATTTACAGTAATTATGTGAGGAGCACTACCAAGTAATCAATACATTTAATTGTTTAAGAACTCAATGTGTAAGTGTCGAACTCCGATCTACCCAAAATGGACTCACTTGTCCCAGTACTCAGCCTCTCCTCACACATAGAGGCCTACTACCATAATTCGTGAAAAACTCATTGCTTATACACGCCTTTGACATGCACACAGAATGTCAGCACAAGGATCTGAGTTTGACATAACAGTGGAACTTTACATGAGACAGGTCAGTAGACCACACTCTCCTTAACCCAGAGAAAAATGTAAGGCCTCAATAATGAATCATGATTACTTGGTACACTGCCCCCACTGCTTCATGTGACTACCCAGGGCATGGATATTTGTCCTACAACTGCTACGAAGGTGTGGACCGTGTGTCTCTCCAGGTCACAGAACAGGTGCTGGACCTCACATTATGAGAGACAGGCCTAAGCCTCAGTGGATGCCCTAGATTACAATGAGGCCAGGGCAAAACAAAAAGGCAGGATACCAGTTTCATAAGCAGTCAGGTACTCAAGCCAGGGGTAGTTGTCTGTTCATTACGCATGGAACATTCCAGTCCAACAGATACCCTCTCAGATCAGACTATCCAGAATCTTACTTCATCATTTGAGAAGTCTGGTCATTAGATTGGCAAAACCAGCGGGAAAGCCCATGTGCGTTCCCATGAGTCCTGCTTTGTGCTCCATGGTGGAATCTAGGCCTTGGAATGAGACAGACATTCTCAAAAACATGGGTTTCTCATCATTCATGAACATCAACTACTTGACTGGCTTGTGATCTGTGTACAACATAAACTTGGTGTCAAAGAAGTAAGGCCAGAATCTCCTAAGGGTCCACACTATCATAAAGCATTCTTTTTCAGTGACCGGCCATTTCCGTTCCCTAGGAAGCAGTCTGCGACTCATAAAGGTCAATGGATGCTCTCTACCCTTGTCATCAAGTTGAACCAGTACTGCTCCAACTCCCTTATCTGTGTCATACAATGTTACAACTCAGATGTGCAATGATAAAAAGAAGTGCTAACCATAGCCAGAAGCCTTCAACACACCAGTGTTGCTTAGTACTAGCTTCAGGTCCTCCAACACGTTCTGATACCCTGTAATTCAAACAACTTTCTCAGACTGCTTCCTGGATACAAAGGCTGACAAGGGCACAACCATGGCCCCTTACTTGGCCACAAGGTTCTTATGATATTCAATGAATCCCAAAAAGGCTGTCACTTGAGTCTGGGTGGCGGAGGACCTCCCACTCCAACACAAAATGGATTTTAGCATCCAACAGATGGATCATCCAATTGACTGCCTGATTCCCAAGGTAGACTACAGAGCACTGCCCCACCTGGCACAAGTCTGGCCTTTTTGGTCAGTTTTGGTCCATGTATCCTGACCAACACCTGCTCTTGGTCGCCTATGTGGTCCTCCCATAAATAGCTAAATATGCCAATGCAATTCAGGTAGGCCACACAGAATTCTTTCAGCCCAGAAAGAACATTAGGCACTAGATACTCAAAACTGTCATTAGTGTTCTTGTGCCTAAAAAAGGCATGACCCTAAACTTGTACAATCCCTTAGGCATAGAAAATGCAGCCTTCTCCTTGGCACTAGGTGCTAATACATTCCAATACCAATTGGTCAGATCAAAAGGTAGTCAAGAAGAAAGCAGCATTCAGTGGGTCCTCTAACTCATCAGTATCCATCTTGGTCATCTCACTGAGGTCTCAGGATTCTGCAAAAAAAACTAAAATCTGTGGATCCTTGTATGGGCACCAACACTCCTGGAATGGCCTAAGGACTATGAGAACCCTACATTATTCCCAAGTCCAACATCTTAGCAACCACTGCCTTGATGCACTCCTGGATTTGGTTTGATATCCTGTAAACCTCACAATTCACTGGCAAACTGTCCCCTATCTCTATATAGGGCACACAGACTTATATCAACCTTGAATTCAGCGAACAGAGAGGGAACATTCGTTCTTGAACATTTTACACACTTTGCAGCCCAAAAGTCAGTACAAGTATAAAATGATATCCCTTCTGCAGACCCATATTTCTGTGCAATAGGTCAGAAAGTGGTCTTCCTTAAACTCCTGTGTCATTGTCAGGATAATTACTGTTAAATCTTTCCAAAGCTATGGCTTACGCCAGTTTACATGAAACTATACCAATGTCCACCCGCTCAAATGGAACACCTAGTATGGCAGTGGCACTAACAATGCCTTGGTCTTACCTCCTGACTTACACTCAATTGTCAAGTGAGACAGATTCTGCAGAGCCTCTGTGTATTGAAATATCCCTAATCATCAGAACCAAGAGTCAAACCTATCCTGGGTCTTTTTTTATACCCGTGACCTGCTAAACGCACCTTGTGGGCCTGTGACAACATGAAATTCCAGTGTCCCAGCACAACGACTATCTCCTTGCTAGCTCCTGGTTCAGATTCAGATTGTCACTATAGAGAAGTTCATCCTCCCAGGCAACATAATGCATTCCAACCACTGCCTTGCTAACTTGTTCCTGGACTTCCTTTTAAAGTCCTTCAAGTAGGGCACTCATCTTGTGCCTTGGAACTCCTTTCAGGTAGGTCCTGCAGACCTAACAACCCATGCACCTCTGGCAGTGATCAATACACCAAACCAAACCATGTCCACTTTGACTGTCTCACCCTCCTCTGCCTTCGGAGCGGGGGGACGGATGCCATATCCAGTACCTTCTGAGAGTCTGCTCTGAAGTTCTTACTACCCTTCTATGGTCATTGAAATTCTGAACTGGAATGGTCCAAGTCTTTCTCTGTACTGACATGGTCTTAGCCAAGAAAGCCATTGAATTGTACGGGTAATGTTTGTTTTATTCTAAACTTATTGTTTTATTCATAGAGCGTGAACCGGAACCTGTACTCCTACACCAGTTGCCAGCGGAGACTGGCATCGATCGGGAGTGGAGGGGTGGCGGGGGTGGAGGGAGGTGGTGAGGTTAAATAAAAAATTACATTCAACTTGCCGCATCCTCCTTGCCGCTCCTCCTGGTTGCGTCTTTCCTCCTGCCGCCGACAGGAAAAGGAAGCAGCCTGGAAGAACCTATGCTCCCATGAGCCAATCACAACGCTACAATGCAGCGTTCTGATTAGTCTGAGCGCTGTGACAGTCGGGGCTCAGATGGGAAACAGGGGCCTGGCCATGTTCTCCACCCAGGCTGTAATGTAGCCTGGGTGGAGAAGAGGGAAAGTGTGCATGACTGTTATGGCCGGCCTGAGAGGGCCTTCCAAACAGTCATGTGCACTTAGGAGTGGGGGCAAACCACTCCTCGGGTGCTCTGTCAGCCCCGCCCGCAAAGCTGCTGCACACGAAAAGGGAAAAAAATGAAATGATAATAACTGAGTTATTATCATATTCTTTTTTTTAATACTGCTGAAAAAAGCAGTAGGGCAAAGCTGGTGGAAGAGCTGCCACTGCCACTGCCAGTTGTTGGCAATTGTCAGACGCGGTTGGGTGCCACCAGGCTGACAAGGACTATTGGGTTCCAACCGTGGTGGTTGAAGTAGTTTGCGACTTGTGTTCGGAGGTCTGTCCTACTAGGGCCACATTTTTGGAGCAATAGTAGAATGTAGTAGTACAGTCACCTCGCTTTGCCCTGTGGCCCCTGAAAAGGATCAGAAAGCAGGCACCAAGGAAGTGAGTGGGAGGAACTAGAAGAGCAAACACATATTAAACCCATATTTCATACACATTTATAGTCAAATGTAAGAGGAACTGAATTCCATGTGAAAATACAGATTTTTAAAATATATTTGCCAAAACATAAAGCCTAGAAAAATCTTAACCTTAGACAAATAACGCCTATACAAAAAATTAAATCTGCATTTAATCAATAAATCCAACCAAACTTACTTCCATATATTTTAGGAACTAATTCACTATTCTAACTGCAGTACATTTTTGGTGGCAAGTATTAGATTGTGGAAGGTCGACTTTTTCATAAGGTGACTTTTATGTATGCTCGAAATGTTCACATTTTTTTTTCTGCAGTCAATGTTTTCAATGGCTCCAGAGAAACTGAGCTTCACTGCGTGTGTTTTCAAGTGCTAGAGACAGGAATGGCTTACAGCTTATTATTTGTGTTTTCCTACGAATTACTTGTTTTGTTTGTCATACTATCTTATTTAATGTGGATAGTTCCTTTTTAGATTTGGCTTGACACTGCTGCTGTCTGTATGACCTGTTGTTACTAATAATTTAAAATACACATAGAGGGGCTTTCACTCCATACTATTGGTAGTTTGGTGTGTTATTCTGTTTCCTATGGATCGCGTGCACTGTAGTTCACGAGGGACTACTTTACATTGCAAAAGTACACTGATTCATCACATTTTAAATATGTTATTTCATAAAACAATGTGTAAAAAAGTAATGCTTTTTTAGGTCTCGCTGAGCTAGGGCATTCGTTGCTCGTTCTGTGAGACATTTAGTAGTGGGCTTTGAAAAGTCCTACCCAAAGGATTTAGCTGGCCTGAGTGGCCTCCAGCTTGCGTTCACGAGCGCGTGGACGAGCACAGGCCATCAGGCTCATTAAGCCTTACAGCGTGTGAATCCCCGGCCCTACCCCCTCACTTCTCCCACTCCCATCTCGTCAGCTTCTCTCATTGTTGGATCCATTTCACAGGGAAGCAACTAAATGAAAGAAGGAAAGAGAGATGGGCTGCTCGCGCGCTCCACTTCCGGGCTTGTTTAATTTTACACTAACAGTTCCCATGCTTCTTGTTATAGAGGGTTATTATAGTGAGGTGATTTATGCAAAATATTAATTCTCTGGCTGTAAAAGAAATCATCTTTAGTGTCCAGTATCCAGGAATAATAATGTGCTGATTTATTCTTCCTGTCTCGTCTGCAGACTTAGAGTGCTGCAACTTCCTGCCTCGTGCGGATGCACCCCTTCCATGCACTCCGTCCATGGCTGTTTAAAAGGTTCTAATTCTAATGTGATAGACAACAGTGCATAACCAACGCCATCCAACATACCCTTTGTGAACCCAGGGGTGCATGCTAATAAGTACTTGATAGCTTGATTTTGCTAGTTCAGCTTTCCTTGCTGTTCTCTCTGATCTGTCCTCCCCCTCCTTGTCCCAGGGGGCTGCTCTGGCTTCACTCTGCCCTGAGAGAATTTTAGCTATAGAGGGCTTGGGTCTGGCTTTGCCACTTCCAGCAGTGATCGCGGCACCCAGAGGGGAGAGGCCGCTCTCGAGAGCTCCTTAGCGATGACATCAGTCAGTCACTCCGCCTGTGTTGGTGGGGGACGCCCTGCTCTGCACAAACACTGCTGCTCCTATTTTCTCTTATTGTTGCTGGACTCCTTGGCTCTATAAGAAACCCGACTCTCAGAAAGATATTGCATTACCAATGTTTGGAATACATTTCTGGCTTTTTAGAATCCACAGAGGACGCCAGGAGTACTTCTGGGAAACTGTGAAACTGTGGAGTGACATGTCCATGGATAGTTCTTGATTGATTCTGTAATTCCCAAGATTATGTGAAATCTTGTTTTCACGTGAAAAATACTTGCAAAAGGGGATCTGAACTTTAACGTGTTTTTGTTTTTCTCCACCAGAGAAATATGATTCTCCTTGATCAATCTCTTTCTCTACAACCACTTCAGTTATGGGATTGTCCCCCCTACCACCTTGGATATAGATTTACTCCTGCCCTTGACAGGAGTTTATCTTATTCACAATGGGGACGTGGCTTGCAGAAGGCTGTGAATACCCACAAACTTGCACATTGGCTGTATTTCATCTAGGACTGGCCCCTGTCCTTGAATAGCCACTCCCAGCCGCTGTGAGTAGATGTCCTCACACGTAAAATGACACAGGTGTTGCAGTGATTTTGAGAATGGGTACCTAGGTTACAGTTGATACATTACATTGCAACTGTAAATGGGATGGAACTCATTTCTGGAGCATAGTCTCCTTCTGACCCTGCCTCTGCATGCCCAAAACCAGAGGGAAGCACGAAAAGATGGAAGCATGCAAACTCTAACAAGCATTGGCATGCCAATAGGGCTCACTTTTGGGACCTTATAAGTGTTTAGCCATGCAACAGATGATGTTGTTGCACCAAGGATATTGTGCTGCATAACTAAATACTTATAAGGTCCCAAAAGCGAGACCTATTGGCTATGCCAATGCTTGTTGTATTGTTTTTTCAATGATGCAGGACTTCTTATTACATTTTGATAGGACTGAAAACGCAAGTGAGACCTATTGGAGTTGCGAATGTAGTATCAACTTGATAGTAATGTTGTGTTAGAATTAGAATCTCTTTTCCACACTGATGATCACCCCTTTTTCTGAGCTACACAATCCAGAATGGTTAATCTACTGACGCCCAGTGGAAACTGTGCCACTCATGCGCTTGACATTTTAGTTGACATGGCCGGCACCCTGTTTCTTAAAGCCACCTAGGATTCGGGGTTAGTAGGCTCACAGATATTTTACAATAGGCCTTGTAATTACATGAATCGATTATTGAAAAAAGGAGATTAAGCCTCTTAACACAGAAGGTGAAATTACAAGTTCACAATTTTCAGAGAACAACGTCTGGCCAAAATGAGAATATAAAAGGAGTCTAGGTTTGGTCATTTATTCTGCAACACCTGCAGTGCCCCTCAATAATGACATAACAATAATAATGTAACAATAATAACAACAACAATAATAATAATAATAATAATAATAATAATAATAATAATGTAATAATGTAATAATGTAATAATCAAAATAACAATAATGACATAACAATACTATCAGGATTGGGTATTAATTTGCCACAGTTCTGTACAGCAGCTCAACCGAAAACCTGTCTCATCTTGCATTTAAAGGGAAACACTCCAAAGAAACCATCAGAAAGTTGGAGGGAAAAAATTAATGGACAAGAAAGAACACAAGGGAACTTTCTTCTTATCCCTTCAATAAGACAAGATCAAATGTTCAAAAACCTTGAATCAGTTATCAAATACCCTGATATCTGAATGTGCAAACAATTATTTAAATTAAGGATACTTTTATTATGATAACATGCAGTTACCACATTTGACAGTAGAAGTTATTTTAATGAAACTCCTGTAATTAACACACTTACCTGTTCGCAAACTGCAGAATGGCTGCAGTGGTCGCTTGCGCTACAGCCTGGATTTCCTGTACACCGTTGCAGTCATACGAGTTCCCGCAGTGTGCGTACACTCCTGCCAGCTTCGTCTCCTCAAGATGGCTGATCGCCTTCGCCAGTTCCAAGGCCTCTGGGTTAGTATGCACAACACCCGCTGGAAGACAAGAAATGCCTTGAGAAGGTGTTGATAAAACAGCAATCTGCTCAAAAGTGCTTGAGAACCTTAATATAACTGATTTGATCTTAAATAATTTGATTAGGATACATACCTGGGTTCTCCAACCACCAATAAATAATGTCACATATTTGATGGCCTGAAGAAAGACTTGGGGGCTCATTAGTATGGCGGCTGACTTTGTCAGCTGCCATAGCCCCAGGAAACGGGATCGCCAACAATTAGGATGTGCCCGCCACACTGGCGAGCGCATCTCGCATTTGTAACATTGCGGCGGGCGGTGATGAAAGCACCGCCCGCCGCAATGCCACAAATGCAAGTTGTGCGTTTCAATGCACATCATGACAGGCACCGCGCGGTGCCTGCCACGTTGTACATTGAAACGCGGGGGGTGCCATGGTACCCGCTATGTGCACCCCCCACCCCCCCCCCCCGAATCCCTGGGAGCCCGCTACGGGCCCCAAATGTTGAAGACCGCATATCTTTCCGTGGCGGCACCGCATATATGCTAATATGGATGGCGGTGTCTCCCAGACACTGCACCATGTTAACAGCTTTTACCCCCGGTCGACTCTTCGACCGGACGGAAAACCGGCGGACGGTCTTTCTGTCCGCCGGGGTCCCCGCCTCCATGTGGCGGGGAAATGTCTATGCGGGCGGTGTTTTTTGTTGGGCGGATCGCCACCGCCATACGGGCGGTGGCGATCCGCCCGCTATCCTAATGACCCACTTGGTCTTTGGAAATTGGGAAGTCATAGATGAGACACATGCGTTTTATTGGCTAAACGGCAGGAGCAGCTCCTTCATTTGAGCAGAGGAGAGTAGCCCCACAAGCCCCAGACCTAAAAAATAAAATGGTAATAAAGTTTATTTATAACCGTTTTATTTTTCAGCAACCCGTCCCGAACTAAGTGTCAAGACGGGGCAGGGCTAGCGCTGCTGAGTAGCAGCAGCAGGGCGCTGTGCACATTAAAATGCGCATGTCTGTTTGGAAAGGCTGCCCGACATGCGCATTTTAAAGTTCTCCAACCTAGTTGTCTTAGATAGCTGGGTTAGAGAAAGGGCAGGCCTCAGTGCCTTCAGGAGTGCTGGGAGAGCCTGCTCTATCCAATCTTGGTGCTGCTTTCATGCTGTGAAAGCAGCACCAGGATTGCGTAGTGCAGTTTCTGTACCAGGAGCTTCCTGGGGGACACCAGAGAGAGGAGGGGGGTCGCGCTGCAGAGGTAAATGAATGAATTTTTATTTTTTTAGTGCTCCCCGCCTCACCACCCTCGGTACAAGCCAGCTGCCACTGCTAAACGGTCACCTGTGGAATGAAGAAATATTTCTAATCCCAGCTTACCCACATAATGGATCATGCAGGAATTTGCTTGTCCAGCCACACGGTATAAACATCCAGTCAGGTTTTGAGGATATCCAAATTAAACTATGAGGCCAAGTTACATGTAACAAATTTCACTGCAGATTATGTGCAAGTTAGTTGATGTTTCCATAAGCTGACTGGGTTCTGCTATTTGGTAATTCGTCGAACCTAGCATGGTTAGATACAGGGAAAATGACATTCTGTCCCGTGTCTCTTTTCTCTTAGGGCCTGATGTACGAAGTATTTTTGCATGCGCAAACGGGTCTGCGACCCGTTTGCGCATACAAAATTACCTAAGGGCCATGTACAAACCATAATTAACGAGTCACAATTTATTTGTGACTCGCTAATTAGGAAGGGGGGTTTTGTAAGGGCGTCCCTTCCTAATAGCGAGTCTGAGCCCTATGTATGACTGCTTTGTAACCATAATTGCGGTTGCAAAACAGTCACAATTTATCACCTACTTCAAGTAGGTGGTAGAGCATTCGCAAACGGGAGGTGTCCCCATTGGACCCCTTCCCCTTTGGGAATGAATGGGAAAATATTTTTTATGGGCAGGTAGTGGTCCCAGGGACCATTGCCTGCCCTTAAAAAATGAGCAAAAACGTTTCATTTTTTTTAAAAAATGCACCCCGTTTTCCTTTATGGAAAACGGGCAGCATTTTTTTTTTTTAAAACCTGCTTTATTTAAAGACAGTCCCAGACATGGAGGTCTACTGAGCTCAGTAGGCCACCATCCCTGGGAGGGCCAGCCATTCCCAATGTAGCCGCAAATTGCAAGTGGCTTATTAATATTCACGAGCCTTGCATTTCACGACCCCATTGGGTTTCTGACACTGTCGCACATTTGCGACTCGCAATTTTTCGCAATTTACGAGTTGCAAAAGCAAATGGTCGTACATCTGGCCCTTGGGTCCTTATTATTAGTGTGCCATATCGGATCACATTTGATAAAATAAGACAGAGAGGGGTTCATATTTATCAGATGAGATAATTATAGCCTATTCCGATTTTTTTGATAACATGTGGATTTTCGACTTTACTGCATCAAATTCTGCATGCTCTTGCAAAAACAGACATTTTCCTCTTGTTAAATCTGGTCGCGTTTCACCTGCCAAAATGTAACAAAGGGTGCAAACGTTCACACCTGGTGATTACAAGGTTGTGATAAAAATCGAACCACTTAGAACTGTGATCCCAACGCTAAATCACAATTCAACAGACACCTGTAATCAGGAAAATTGCTTCCAAAACTGGAATTATGTCAAAATTCATTGGAGTCTATCCACAAAAGTAAAGTAACTTATAAATATATGCTTACAACTGAGATTATGGTGCACATGCCTGTCAGGAATTCACAAAGGGATTTTTGGCAGGCGTAAGTCCATTTACTTGTGGAGAGATGTCTGCCACAAGTAAGGACTTCACCACACCTGTAAATCAAGGGCAGTGCTTAATTTGAGCTTCATTTGAGCCAGTGGTTTCCGGTGCTCGGCACTGGCACTTAATTGTCGGCACCGGTGCTTGTGACAGTCTGCCACAAGGTGGCACTGTATAACTAATTTAGAGATGACCATAACAACAGTTAATTATTAATGCTATCCTGCCTCCCAAGCCATTCTTATAACTTTGGGGGCCTAATAAAGTGCAAAATCTCACACTTGTAGAAGTGTAATGGTTAGTAGTTGTGTTGCTACTATCATTGGGAGCATGGTAGGGGCAATGTGTGGTAAATGCTGCAGTGGCCTGACAAGATCCTTGGCACCTATTTTTTAAATAAATTAAGCACTGCTTAAGGGGGCCGCGCCGACGCCGGGTTTGCCTTCGAAAGTTGTGAACGTTCACAAACAAGGACGATTTTCAGTACTCACAAACTCCCTTCTTTCTCTTTACACCCTGGAAAGGGTCAAATTTTTATCCCGGGGAAAATCCGGCATAAATTATTTTCCATTATGTGAAGGGGAATAAATCAAGCCCGCATTTGATGGAGATGTCAGGGCAAAACGTCCTTCACAGGGAAACATATTTTTCCTCCAGAGACAACAGAAGTGTGCATTTCACAAGGGAGGAACTATGGAAAATCTCACATAGTGCAGTCCTGCCAAGTACTACAGCATCAGGCGTTAGACTAACGCATTTCAGCGTGGTACTAGTAGAAATGGAATCCCATTCACGTTGTTACAGGATTTTCCAGGATGTATGCCCGCAAACTGGCTCCCGGAGCAGATTTCCAGGCATACTCCTGGGAACGTGTGTGAATTCCAGAAAATAGGAAAAGCACGTACAGGCAGAGATCTCCACCAACACTTTTCCTAATTTCTTTTTGAATGGCGACCATCAAGTATCTGCTATACGGGTACATTGGGGAAAAAAACTTTTAGGTGGGAACACCTGCCACTCGTTTCTATTAGGATATCACTATGTTTATATAACAGCAACTCTGTAGCTATGGGTCATCTTTTTCTCATTATTTTTCTGTGAGAAACGAATTTCTGAATCATTTACAACATTCAACAAATCTGCTCTAAACATTCCAACAGAAGTTTACATGTATGTACATTTAGTATTGGAATTTTGGTGCGGCTTGGGGGGGGGGGGGGTTATTATTTATAGATATATAGCAGTTGGATTCAGAAACTAGAACACACAATGAAATGTGAATCTAAGCTTGTCATCTTATTGGCTGAGAGGGGCTTAATATTTTTGCTCCAGCAATATTTTTGAAGTTTGCTGACCGTGAACTCGACCTACAATTCATACCCTATGAAAAAAAATCACCAGGCTACATAGGGAAGGGTGAACATCACCAGCCAGAGAAAAAACCCAGCACACACACCCTCAAATTAAACAAGCACTGGCAAAGCCAAAGGTCTGGAGTTGGTCACTAGCCTTTTAGCTTGACAATGCTTATTTTGTTTTCTCATGGTGTTTGCACAAATAAATTGTTGAGAGAGCTGCCAGGCCTTTGGAAATGTAAAAAAAAATACGGGTTGAACTCAAAAATATTTTTTGATTTTAAAAAGCCCGTAGTGCTATAGTAGTCACTGGCACTTAAGGGAACTACTTTGTGTGTGGATGTGCTCTTTGTGACAGGCAACAATGTTGTGACTCACAGTGAAGTAAGCCAATTGTAGCCTTAGGCTGGCCCATTGTCTCACACAGTATGCTGTAGTAGACTGAAGAAAAATGAGAACGGCACAATAACAGATCAATGGATGAGAACGACTCGCAGAAAGACCCTTTAAGTACATTATACATATAATTTTAGTAAAATCAATAAGTCCTGGCTAATGCCAAAACTGAAACTGTAGTTTTGTTAAACTGGTTTTCAGACCAGTCCAGGGACTGAATATGCACTCTTTGCCACTCTCTCATACTTAACATTGGCAAAAAAAAATGTACACAACAATAATGTATCTAGTTCTACAAGCCACAGTTTGGGATCACAGAATACAAAACAATGTAAACAAGAAAATATAATAACAGGGGGTGCAGGGCACATGAATGATCAAAGGCCCTGCTGGGTGCCTAGAGCCAAAAGGGTCTAGGTACAGGCCCTGCATATAAAACGCTCAGAAGATGATGGGAGGAATGCTTGTAATAAGTTCAACCACTGGCAATTGCTCGGGATAGCATTCCAACCCACCTTTCTTTTGCCCACCATGCCGCCTTAGTTTGGATCCAGCCTTTTGCAAATCGGTCTTGACCTTGCTCAAATAAGAACAGTCCAGCTCAAACTGCTCGGCCAGGCCAGGTCCTACCTGAACTAGAACACAAGACCCCAAGAGCAGGTTTAGCCGTGATTGTGGCTCTTCAGTAGAGTGTAGCATCGGTTCCAGTCACACAGTGAGAATGGGACCCATGTCTGGCATACCCTTGACCACTTTGGTTGTGACATCAAACACACTAAAGGTGATGGGTGGAATCCTTGCAATAAACCTAACCACTGGCCCTGTATATGCTCCGAGCATGGATTCTGAAAGGGTGCTTTCTACGCACAGGGTGTTCGACTCCCACTGATCCTGGCTAGAGGCCATGCTGTGTAGGTACTGTACTATGGGGATGCTTTTTGGACACAGCACATGGATGCTTTGCAAAGGGGATGGTCACAAGCTATGCTGCCAACAAAGTACATACAGTGCGTTGCCATGCACTGTGAGTGCAGCAACCATGACTTTAAGGCATGTCTTATGCTACTACCAGTTCGCCATTGATGCAGCAATGCAATGCTAGTAGAGTGGGCTTAACTACTGGGCAAATGTCATGGTCACATAACATGCCTCGTGACCAATACCCAGAGGCTACTCCTTCAGATCATGCCTTGTAGATACTTTGGTTATGGTTAATGAGTAGAGGCTATGGGACTAGGCCCCAGCCATGCCAGCAGGCACATAGATCAGGGGTCAAGGTTCATCATTATTAACTATACAAAAGCATAGTTAGCTACATAAAGCAACTTCAAAATTCGTTGACAAGACTTTATTTAGGGGCCTTCAGGGTTACAAATTGTCCCCTAAAACTTACTATAATTCATCAGTTAGCTACATATCCATAACCCTAATACACACAGCTCGTGACCTCAAACAAAATCTACTTTTCCAGCACAAATGACATGATCAAGTACCTCAATCAATTACAGGCCCCATGGGACGTCCGGCAATTTCATTAACTCCCTCAAATAAGTCATTACCCCCCTTGCCCTCAGTTACAATCAGCTTCTCATCTTGGAGGACATCAATCTACATAAAGATAAACCCCTGGATCCCTATGTTTTTCTCTGTCCGAAACTACGTCTGCATGCAGCCTGGCCCCTTATATCGCCTCTCCCACACATAACTTGGGCCATATTCTTGACCAGATCTTCTTCAATATGGAATTGGAGTAGGATCCCCCGACTCCCATCACCTGGTCTGACCACCTCCTTATTAATTTTAAGATACCTAGCTCAGGGACGGATATCCAGCCGAAAGCGATAGGGGGGAACATAATTACATACACAGCCCTCCACAAAATACCCTTTCCTTTGTTGGTGGAGGTCCTAGAATCTTTCGCCCCTGCTCTACTCGGTAACCTCGAAGTAGATGCCTCTGCACTTGAATCCTGGCTCAGCTCTAATATTAATGCAGTAGGCCTTTTGACCCCCCGCGCCTCCAGGAGGACTAGTCTCTCTGCCCCTTGTTTTAATGAATCCCTGAGAGTTAGTAAAAGCATATGTCAAGGCCTAAAAGGAAAATGGTGCAAACATTTCACACCTGAGGATAAGATGACCTATAAGGCTGCCTTAAAATCCTACTACCTACAGGTGAAAGAGGCTAAAAAAAGCTATCTGCAGGCTAAGATTGAGACTGCCCACAAAAAGGGCAAGTACATCTTTAACATTTTAAAACTGTTCACCTCCCCCAAGGTGGTTAAGAAGAAATCCCTGCACTCAGCTGATTGGACTAGTCTGGTGGCCTTAACCCTCCACAACAAGATTGCCAGAATCCAACAATCTTTTTCCAGGGATACAGGGGAGGACTTGGCCCTATATCAGACTCTGATCAAAAAGCCTGGCTCCCTGCAATCCCCAGTATTATTAAAATTTCCTGCTATACAACTGGACAAATCGCTTACATACCTCAAGGGCCTCAAGTCGGGCTCTCCAGTAGATGCCGGTGTAGCTAAACTACTAGCATCTCTAGTAGCTACTATTAACCCTACTATTAACCTCACAGTTAATCAAGTGTTAAACTCATCTCTTTCCACCAGCACGGTTCCGCCCATCAGGAAGCAGGCAACAATGTTACTGATCCTTAAAAAACCGACCACCGACCCGAATGATCCTGCAAACTACAGGGCCATCTCCCTCCTCCCTGCTCTCTCTAAGGTTCTAGAGAAACATGTCAACAGAGTGATTTCGGATCACACGGAAAGTCACAACCTGCTGCATACGACCCAATCTGGCTTCAGGGCCAATTATAGTACAGACACTGCTCTGTTGGAAGGGACAGAGCACTTAAACGAAAAATTTGACATGGGGGGTAGGGCCATCTTCATATTACTTGACCTGTCTGTGGCTTTCGACAGGTCCCATATGAGAGAATTCTCGATAGACTAAGGAACATTGGCATTGGCAGGGTGGCACTAGCATGGATTACATCTTTCCTAAAGGACAGAACTCAGGAAATATGGGTGCCCCCTTTCTCATCCCCCATGCCTAGCATGAATGTAGGAGTACCTCAGGGCTCCATCTTTAGCCCGACCCTCTTTAACTTATATATGTCCCCCCTTGCACCCTTGGCAGAGGCCAATGGCTCTAAATTCATATTGTATGCTGATGATACTCAACTGATCTTCACCTGCGACAAGGGTGCAGATTTTGATGGGGATAAAATCAGATCCTGTCTCACAAAGGTGTTTAATTGGCTCATGGCTAATCAGCTGAAATGCAACCCTGACAAATCTGAGATTGTCTTTTTCAGCTTGCCTTCTGAGAGCAATTGATTTTTATGGTGGCCTGAGGAGTTGTCCCCCCCTCTCAGCCCTGACTACGGTAAAAAAATCTCAGCATTTTCATGGATAGTACCCTCTCTATGCGGTCCCAGGTCCTAGCACTTGTAGGCATTTGCTTTGTCATGCTTCGCATGTTAAAAAAGTTCCTCCCGGTTCTCCCACCAGACACCAGGAAAATAGTGGTCCAGGCTCTGGTAACTTCTAGACTGGACTACGCCAATATCTTGTACCTGGGTATGCCTGGTTACCTCCTCCAGTGCCTACAAGTGGTGCAAAACTCCGCGGCCAGGACGATTCTCAGACCTAAGCCCAGGACGCACATGACCCCTCACCTTAAAGCCCTACACTGGCTCCCAGTGAAGGAAAATATTGATTGATTGCTCTATTTCGATATGCAAGTATCATAAAAGCATTACAAAAATATATAAAAACAGCACATCGTAAAAGACTGTACATTTGAAAGCAAAACAGATAAAAAGTAGCAATTAGGTCAGGAATAAATTATTTAAAGAGTTGTTACATAGATATGGACAGTCTTTTTATACGGATCAACCAAGACCATTTTAAAAATTTGGATACAGCACAAACGATCGGAGAGGATGTATCAGATAGTAAAATCCGTAGAGCCACCAGATGCTGGCGAGTACCCAGTTGTCTGCAAAGTGGTTTCAGCCAATGGGATCTTGGGCGGGCGTAATCTGGACATTCATAAAGGAAGTGGACCACAGTTTCGGGCCTATTGGTACATAGGGCGCAGTGACGTGATGCCTGCGCAGGCATGTTCCATCTAGAGAAGAGGTCAGCTAGAGGTAATGTACCTAGTCTAAATTTAATGAAAAGTGCCCGGTCCACAGGTACTGTAATTATGTCCAGATAAGGCTCGAAGTCAACAACGTCTTTTATTTGCAAGTAAGCTGCGGTGGAATTGCAGTGACGCTGGTTGCTGATGAGCTTGGCAGAGACCCATTCCCAGTATAGTTTTTTTAGGGTCGCCTTCGGGGGGGCACAGTGGGTGGACCAACACGACCCCAAGCCTAGGTCCCCCAGAAGATTTTTAATGTCCCTAAGCCATTTGATCTTGTGCCAGCCGTCCAAGCCCAACACCTCTAACAGCCCGCCTGCGTATGATTTTAGTTCCGGAACCCTCCACAGACGAGCCCAAAGGAGGAGAGGCCGTAAGCGGGCCTGGTCCTTAATTGCTTTACAGCCCGTATCCAAAAGCACCGGAACTGTCGGGGTGCTCATCGGGATGGCCAAGAGGTCCTTTAGAAATTTATTCTCTGCCTTGGACAAAGCCTCCATGTTACCTAAGCCCCAAAGCTCAGCCCCATAAAGTGATGCGGTTACAGCTCGGGCTTTGTAGATGTCTATTATTGGAGCTACACATTGTTTAGATGAGTTATTGTACTCCTTCAACAGAGCTCCCCCCACCCTTTTGTGGCTGATGGTCATTTTGTTTATATGGGGAGTCCAGCTCATGACATCGCTCATTCGAATTCCCAAATAGTCAAATTATGACACTCTTTCAAGAGGGATAGAGTTCAGAATAGGAGGGCGGCCAAGCTTACGGGGTGGGTGCATAATTAGATATTTGGTTTTATCCACGTTGATGACAAGTCCTCTTTTTGCACAAAAGTCCTGGAAGCGGTTCAAGAGCTTCTGGAGGCCCTGCGGGGTTTTGGAAATGAGGAGGGTGTCGTCTGCAAACAACAGGGTTGGAATCCTAACGCCCCCCAAGGAGGGAGCGTCTGCTGGTTCGCCAAGCAGGTGCTCTACCACCCCATTCACGTACAGGGAAAATAAGGTGGGAGCTAGTACACAGCCCTGCCGGACGCCCCTGACGACCGGGATCCTATCGGTCTTTTCCCCGTTCAGTCCCCATCGTACCTGAGCATAGTTTTCATTATGCAGTTTGATGAGGAGCATTAAGATGTAAGGGGGCATCCCAAGACCATACAACACCCTCCAGAGTTCCTCCCTAGGAACCAGGTCAAAGGCAGTCTTCAGGTCTATAAAGGCCAAGTAAAGACTGCCTTTGCCCAGCTCCACCACCTTCCAGTAAAGTAACAGGAGTCTAAAGACTTGCTCGATAGTTCCTGTACCTGAGCGAAAACCGGCTTGCATATCGGACAATATGTGGTTGTCATCCACCCACTGGAGAATCCTCCCTAGAATAGCTTTGCCCGCCACCTTCTGGGTTGAGTCAATGAGGCTTATTGGCCTATAATTCCCCAGTGAATCCCGACAACCCTTTTTAAAGATTGGGACTACCTCTGCCCCTTTCCAAGACTCAGGCACAGAACCTCCCTCGATGATAGCATTAAGGAGGGCCGAGATCAACACCCCCCATTCGCCCGGGTAGGCTCGGAGAAGGTCCCCTGGCAAACCATCTGGACCAGCTGCTTTTAGTGGTGTTAGAGATTTAACCAAGTTCGTGACCTCTCGTGCGGAAAAGAGGTCAGTGCCTCTGTCCAAGGATGAAGGGGGAAGGAAAAAGGGGTCATTGAGTGTGCCTTCTACGGCAGAATAAAGAGCCTTAAAATGGTTAAACCACGCCTGGGCAGTGATAGTGCAGGTCCTTAAGGTGTCATCTGGATGGTTTCTACTACCCACCAGGTCCCAGAACCCTTTGGCGTCTCTCCCTCGACTAGCGGCCAGGAGGTCCTGCCAAAAGCTATCCTCCCATTCCTTTTTGGCATTTTTTAAACAGTGTGAGTAAAGCCTTCTGGCCTCCCTAGTCCTGGTTTGTGATTTGGATTTAACCGCTTCGACAAGCAATGTCTTTGCTTCCCTGCAATTATGATTAAACCAGCCCTGTCTGGCCCGGGGACGTAGTTTCTTCCCGTTGGGACTGGCTGGGACAGTAAAGAGGTTGCTTGAAGCCTTAGTTAGACTACAAAACCTGTCAGACACCCCCAGCACCCCACCCTCAAGGGAGTCAGAATTATCTAAGGCTGCTGCTAGGAGCTGCGTTATGGAGGATGTTATCTCAACTGAGAGCGACAGCCTGGCCCACTTTAGCCGTCGTCCACAGTTAGAGACAGATGACAGGTCCGGGACGGTGGCACATGGGGTTCCACTCCCTATACCTTCTAGCCACCAAGGAGTCAAGGTGAGCGAGAGCAGGTTGTGATCGCTCTCGACGGAGGGTATGATCTCCATGTCTTTGACCGAACTCCATAGGTGGACGTCAAGCAGAATATAATCGATTCTTGACGTATGGCTGGGCCTGTTGTATGTATGTGCTCCCTTTTTGTCAGAAATAGTCCTACCATTAAGGGCCCTCAGGTCAAACTCCATTGATAGGGAATTTACCTGGAGCGCCACTTCCGTCCATCTTTTAATAGGGCTAAGCTCTAGAGCCGGTATCCCCCTCCTGTAATCAACATCCTCTTGATCTTGGGTAACATCTGAGCCGAGAGGCTCAAACGTGCAATTGAGGTCGCCCGCTACCAGGGTACAGGACTTGTAGGGAGAGGATCGAAGCAGGCCCTCAAGGCGGGCTATAGTGGGGGATTCTCTACCCCCCTTGGTGCCTCGTGCATAGATGTTATAGATGTTTAAAATAACACGGCCCTTGGGGGATTTTAGGATGATATTAAGGAGATCCGGACAATTTGTGTCGTGCTCCTCCACCCTACAATTAAGTGAGGAGGCTACCCAAACGAGGAGGCCTCCCGAGGGACGACCCCTACCAGTCTCTGAGTGTACAGCTGGTATATGATGGGATGAATATCCTGCCTTATGAGGGGGCTCCCTACTCCAGGTTTCCTGGAACAGACATATGGAGTACTCCTCTACGAGTGCGTTCCAGTCGGGCAGGGCCAGTTTCCTGTCCAGACCAGCCACATTCCAACTGAGAACCCTAACAGGTGGGTCCGCCACAGCCGCAATGCTACAGGGCTCGACATGGCCCTCCGTGACTGTGTCTCCCAAGGGAGAGCAGACAATGGCAGGCACAATTTGGACCTTCGCCACCCCTGGTTCCCCTGTATCTCCTGGGGCGACCTGCTCCCCTGGGGTAAACAGGGGGTCGTTACGTACTACAGATCTGGAGTCCCACCAGACACCAGGAAAATAGTGGTCCAGGCTCTGGTAACTTCTAGACTGGACTACGCCAATATCTTGTACCTGGGTATGCCTGGTTACCTCCTCCAGTGCCTACAAGTGGTGCAAAACTCCGCGGCCAGGACGATTCTCAGACCTAAGCCCAGGACGCACATGACCCCTCACCTTAAAGCCCTACACTGGCTCCCAGTGAAGGAAAATATTAAGTTTAGGGCCCTGATGATATTCTTCAAAGCCCTTCACGGCAAGGGAGCCAGCTATCTCAATAAGCGAGCTAGCCGCTATACACCAGCCAGACCCTTAAGATCCTCCTCCTCTGGCCTTGCCTGCATCCCCAAAGTATGCTTGGCCCGCATAGGGGCAGACCTTTCAGGTTTCTGGGCACTCAAGCATGGAACCAACTTCCTGCCTCCCTGAGACCTACTACTGATCTAACAGCTTTTAAGAAATACCTCAAAACCTGGCTCTTTAACTCTTTCGATGCTGATGACGGAACCGCTCCGTCATCAGCTGCGGTGGCGCTGTCCTGATGACGGAGCGGTTCCGTCATGGCCCGCTCGCCACGTCTGCACGGCGCGGATTCCGCGCCTGCGCTGGGCGTTCCATTGAGCGAGCGGGGCCATGAGCACAGCCCAACGGCGGCTGGTAACGGAGCGGTTCCGTCACCAGCATGCGCCCGCCGCGCGGCCGCCCTGCCCCCTTAGCGCTGCGGCAGAATAGCCGCCGCAGCGATGTGGTTAAGAACTAGTCTTGCCTCTGGGCCCTGTCATGCGTGACCCTCTAGCGCCAGGATACTATTGTTTGAGTAGCCATATGCTATACAAGATCATTCATTCAGTCATTCATTCATTCTATCAATGATGGCATCACTGAACACAATAAACACAACTCTATTCATATACTGTACACCTTATGCCCCTCTGATTAGCTCACACAGGGTGTGGCGGCAAAGCATTTCTTTGGGTGCTACATACAGGATATGCCCTGTGTGTCAATGCATGGAGTGGGCACAACACATGGCCATAAGCCATGCCGTCTCAGCAATGCATGCAGCATCATCATCCAGAAGCATGTATTGTATTGTGATCAATGGTGGCAATGGTCAATTATCCTTCAAAGAAAGGAAACAATATAAGTGCAGTGCTGTACGGTAGTGTCGCTAGCCTTCTTCTGTTTTCTCTCTACAGGACGGATCTGGTACTACAATTTAAGAACACACATCTTTCTTTGCTTAAACTTTGACGTCATACACCAGATCAGGCACCCGCCAAACAGAACAAGCATTTGCAATGCAATAGGTCTCACATTTATGCGAGTTTCAGCTATTGACATTGCAAATAACAATGTCTTTTATTTTTAAAACATAAATAAAAGGCAATGTTATTTACAATGCCAATAGCTTAAACTTGCATAAATGCGAGACCTATTGCATTGAAAATGCTTGTTGTGTATGCCATTAGAATGACAGTAGCTTGATAACTCTCCGACCTTCAACATTTGCCTCTTTCCTCTGTAGACGCCGTCATTTATTGTACTCAATAAATTCTCCTTTCTATAATTTAACTGTAGTATGGTGAAGTTCCTGCTTCAACTGTGGGCCTGGTACTTATACTGTAATTTCTGTGGATCTTACGTAGGTTAATTTACATAGATGTCTAGAAAAACACATAAGGGCTTCACCGTCCTTTGTAATGTAGTGCCTTTGTTTTATCATGCTGCTTCAAAACAGCTTGCAACTGAGAAGCTCAAGCACAAATCATTTTAGTTCTTGAGAAAGCCCTCACGGATTAATGGCGCACGCCGCTTTGATGTAAAGGAGAACCAAATGTGATCGTCTGGGTTTTTTGGGTCCTGCAACACTGTCCAGAAACGCTGGAATTACTAATAAGAAGGGGGACTCCTGACGAGATAGAGGCAGGTAAGCAGGGAAAATAAAGAACACCAAAGGTAAGAAAATTCCTGCCCCGTACTTTCAGACAAGGCCCTAGAAAAGGGTTCTTAGATAAATCCACTATCACCGGAACAGACCAAGGGCAGGGATAAATGATCACATCAAGTTTTACAAAAGATATAATAATTTTATTTATTCTTAAAGAAACATTTCATCAATTTATAAATACACATAATGGTTATCAGACCACGCCATAATTTAATAAGACAAGAATCAATAAATCAAG
Organism: Lissotriton helveticus; assembly: GCF_964261635.1. NCBI lineage: Eukaryota > Metazoa > Chordata > Amphibia > Caudata > Salamandridae > Lissotriton > Lissotriton helveticus. The sequence continues at coordinate 297,851,219 of NC_136071.1, read as the reverse complement.
TCATACAAACCTGACTCATACATCACGCTCATACCATCATGCATTCCTAAGATTCATCATGACAACTCACACATCAATCACACAATTCAAGGCACAAATGATATTAAAAATTGTGCATAACAGCCACAAGATGGTCAGATGACAGAGTATAAAAAATCATGAGGGGAGCAGGGGTAGATACAATCCAGCTGCCCCCACACGAGCAACACCAACGCGCGTTTCAGTGTGTTGCCCCAGCCGGGGCTACACCTTCATCAGGGCGGAGATGGACAATGGGGTGTTGGTCAAAACACCCGTAATTAGGAGCGCGAACACTGGAATACCATTTTGAACCCATATTTTATATTGATGAGGCAGGTGGTGAGTTACAAGCATGGGACCCCCAGCCCCCTCGACACCCCCCCACCACCTTCCCCCGCACCCCCCCAAGACCTGCAGTAGTTTCTATAAAGATTTTGGACTTGCACATGCACTATGGAGATTCCTGGTGATTTAACAACTCATGAATAACAGGCCTGGTCAGACGTGTTGCTCTGGAAAAGGAACTGCCACCAATTTCGGTCTTCAACCTAATTGGGCATCCACATGTCTATTTAAAGACCAGGTGAGGATCTGGTAAGGAAAAACCTGGGATGTGTGAGTTAGCATGAGCTTCTTGGCTCAGAAGTGCGCTGCAAAGCGTTGGCAAGGAAGAGACGGCTACACCTGTAGTAACTCGTATAAAAATATACAATATGCTAAGAGTGTTGGATAGAAAAGGAGCAGGACTCAAAAAACAAGCAAAAAAAAGGCTGAAGCAGCTAGTGTAAAGCCGAAGACTAATGACAGTCTCTGGTTGTTCCCTAAAGAAAAGACTGCACGCAGGGGTGCATTGGATGGTTATGGTGGGATAGAAATGTTTGCATTGTCACCATGTACATAAAATAGGTTGGAAACGTGATGGAGTAGATAGTCTAGCCCAATGACTGCTGAATTATACACCACTGAACCAATTTATGCAGTGACGGAAATGCCCCTGGATTCTGAGTTCCAAGCCAGGCATTCACAAATCAGAAGGAAATTCCCTCCTTCTGAACATTTTACAGCAAGCTTCACACTGTCGTTGTGTCGCATTTCCTCCCAAGGAGAAGCCGCGACTTTACCATCATAGAGAGGGTCCCAACACAGGCTGTTGTACAAGTTTGGCCCTCAGATCGGACCAGGCTTTTTAAGCTTTTTAAAAGCGTGAATCTTATTATGCAACTCCTCCATTTTCTCTTTGCCACAAAATCACAGCAGCTGGAAAGTATGGGTCCTCGACAATAAATTGGAAAGAAAGCTCGGCGACCTGCTGGGACTAATTAGCACGGGCTGATATCTGCTATTGTGCCTTAACCGGAAAGTGCCTGGGCAAGTAGCCAGGATCTCCACTAGAAATGGTTACTTTGCCTATTAGACTGAGTTGCGGGCTGCCAATTATCATAGCTGGGAAACATCCAACATCAGCGCGGGACCAGAGGGTTTAAGTGGAAAACTGCTGGGTACTCTCATGCAGACCTACATCTTGTATCAGAGAAGGCGAGGCTGTGCTGGCTGAGCAAACAATAGGGAAAGCGCTACTAAGTGTTGGATGGACTGCTGGAGCAGCGTGGGATGTATCCGCCATTTTTACAGCAAAAGCCAGTGAGGAATTAGTTCCACGAAAGAGGTCCTGGAGTGCTGTACTTCTACCTGTGCGCATGTGCCAAGTAATCGGTCGGCTTGTCCAGAGGGGGTGCCAGATGTCAGTAATGGGCCTCGGACTAGGAATGTACTCACCAATGCCATCCAAGGGTGGGGCAGACTCTGCATTCTATGTGTGAATTTTAGCCGAGAAAAGCAGCACCGGTGAGCTGCAGCACTTTTTCTTTTCATGTTGCAGCATCTAGTAGAGAAAGCCCATACGGCAGCACCGAAAGCTTTCACATTGACCCCTACCCAGCTCCGGTTTGTGACAGTGCCCCGCCTCATTAGCTGAAACAGGGAACAGTGACCGCTGCTGACGGGCTTGGAGGCGGCGTCAGTGGCATATCCTGTGCCGGGTTTTCATATTGTAACTGGTGCTCTTATAAAACGCCCTAATACCATCGGGTCGAGTTCGCAGTATATGAAACAGCTGGTTAAAAGAACAAGCATCGATCTCTTGTCTTTATCGTGCCATGTGTCCTAATTAGAAACACATGGCCCCATAAAGATAAGAAAGTGCTTTGCGACTGCCACAAAGCAGACAACCCTGTCTGGATCGGCGGGACGAAAAGGAGAAAGGGCAGCGGCTACAAAACCCCATTTCCAATGGCAGGCCACCGTTTAGTAAAATCTCTTGTCCAGCGAGCAGCGATTTGCACAGCAATGCCAGGCGAGACCTAAAAAGGTTTTCACTATAACACTTACGGTCTCAACCACCAGATGGCGGAATTATACACACCATGTGAATCTAGAAGAGACCTCATGCTGGAAAACCCCTTCTCATGCGCATGATTTCTAACTTCATGATCTCACACCTGTGGAATTACATCGGCATTAAACATATTGGGGCTGGTTCACAAAAGCATTTGAGAGCGACAAGTAGTAATACAGGAACACTTTTTTACATACTCTGACATGTCTTTGTGAATAGGTCCAAAACGTCCAACTCGTATTACTAAAAGTGCCAAGATCCCACAGTCCTTTCAATATGTACTAACTGCATATAAAGAGTCCCTAAATGTTCCCATTTTATTCCAATTTTAGATGTTTTGCGTCCAATTCACACAGGCATGTATGTAAATGCAGGATTTTAAGTGGAATGAAAAAAGTAGGGGGTCTCACAAAGTGGCGTGGCTTAACTATACGCAAGCTAAAAATCTGTGTTTAGCATAGTGTGCCGCCAGACTGGTATTTTGCTGTTTCAGTTATTGCATCCACATATATAATGCAACAAGTAACATTACACCTACAACAAGAATGGACTATTGGCTTTGTCAATGGTTGTTAGATGTGTAAGATAACTAAGCAACAACTATGGCTTCGGTGTATAGAATATTGAAAAAGCTTCAGTTCTGAAATGATCTGACTGAAAGAACTTTAACAAGACTCTTTGAGGTTTTATCAAAGGCAGTGAAGTCTGGTACTGCTTCAGAGTTAGGATTTTTTTTCACCCTGAGGGCAAAAATGGAGAGCCCAATAGGGATCCGTCTCAGCACCTGCTTTTTATGACTTGAGCACTGGCAGGACCCGGCCCACTTAAAGCCTGTCGTAAAAGTGTACTACAGGAGTACCACTTTACGTGCCTGAAACTGCCATTGTGAATGTGTCACACTCTCTGCTTGCTCACTATTGAGTGTGGAAACAAACATCTGTTTCCTGTCAGTAGTGCCAAGAGACCTTTATTGGGATGAGCATCCACACTACACGCTCTAGTTACATTATTTGCCCTGGAAAATGACATCCTAATTGGTTTGTAAAAGCCCAGAACAATGGTCTATGGTCGCCAAACAATACTGGTTTGTGAACAGAAAAAAGCTGCTGCTTGTAAAAACGGATAAGTGTCAAGGGCTCATGGATGATCATGAACTAGCATGGTACAAAGCCTGTGGAGCCAGCCGAAAGGGAAATGGTACATTTCATGACCGTACATTGATGGGATTCTCTTATGGTTGTGCCTCTTACTTAGTTTTTCCATCTATTAAGGCTTGAAATGGCTTTTGTTACCACCTAACATGCCTATATGTTTGGCGGACTCAGACTGATTCCCTTGACTCTGAGCAATTGACAAACACTCTCACAGTCAGTAGTTCAACTAATCTCAAGGTTCTGTGACTGCAGCAACATCTGACTACGAGCTGGGGTTCTGCACAGGGTCATTTGTTGATGTGGTAGTTTGCTCTCCAAATACTCTTGGATCACTCATAACATACTTGCAGACTCTACACCCTGTGTCTGAAATGTACACAGAAGGGGCCATATAATGCTTGGATTACTTACCAGTAATCTTGATTACTGAGATTCTTCTTTACAAGTCCCATTACTCACTATTTGAGTGAGTGTGCCCATTCACTCTCTAGTAGTCACCACTGCAAAGATGTGTCCCTTTTCATGACAGGACAAAGAGCCTCACATAAATCACTCCCCTTCTCCAAACCCTTCCTGTTGTGTATAAAGCCCAGGGTGAGGGCTGATGAAAGAACAGTGTGAGATGGGAGGGTCGTAAGTAATGGGAAAAGTACGCAAATAGTGAAGAATTACCAGTACGTAATCCGAGCAGTACCTCCTCCTCTGCTGTCCTTGTACCATTCCTTACTATTTTAGGTATGCCAAAGCAATGACCCTTTTATCAGCCCCAGACTGTAATAAGAGAGGAATTTATTGTAATTCAAACCCCTGCATTTCTCACAAAGAGTTGAGCCCCTTTCTTTTCCTGCAACCAAGTAACTGCATAAAGAACAAAACGAACACCAGATACGAGTAAATGAAAAAGAAACCAAAAAAATAGGATCTCAAACAGACATTGATCCCTTTAATAACTGAAATTCAAAAGACAGCTCAGAACTCTGAGCAACATTCAGTCTGTAACGTGAGATAAAATTGGAAGGGGAAGACCATGTGGTGTCTCTGTATATATCCCGAATGCAAACTCCAGCCCACTCAGGGTACAAGGCTGCCATGTCTCTGGCTGTGGGCCTTTACTCCACCGGTATCGCCTTATCCTCTGCCAGATAAGCAGAAAAGACAACCGTCTTCCTCCATCTGGCTAGTGTGGAGGAAGATGGCATCTCTCCTCTCTTCACAGGAACAAAATTAATAGAGAGGCTGTTAGAGTTTCTAAACTCAGAGGATCTCGAAATCTGGATAATGGCATATCAATCAATCAATCAGTGACATTTATAAAGCGCGCTACATACCCGTAGGGTCTCAAGGCGCTGGGGGGGGGAGCCGCTACTGCTCGAACAGCCAGGTCTTCAGCTTCTTCCTGAAGGAGAGGTGGTCTTGGGTCAGGCGCAGGTCGGTCGGGAGGGAGTTCCAGGTCTTGGCGGCCAGGTAGGAGAAGGACCTTCCTCCTGTAGTCGCTCGTCGGATGCGGGGGACGGAGGCGAGGGCGTGGTTGGCTGATCGGAGGTGGCGTTTGGGAGTGTAGAAGTTGACTCGGCTGTTGAGGTAGCTCGGGCCTTGGTCGTGTAGGGCTTTGTGTGCGTGGGTGAGGAGGCGGAAGGTGATTCTTTTGTTGACGGGGAGCCAGTGCAGGTCTCTCAGATGTCCGGAGATGTGGCTGGTTCGTGGGATGTCGAGGATGAGTCTGGCTGAGGCGTTCTGGATCCGCTGGAGTCTCTTCTGGAGCTTGGCGGTGGTACCGGCGTAGAGGGCGTTGCCGTAGTCCAGTCGGCTGGTGACGAGGGCCTGGGTGACGGTCTTCCTGGTCTCGGTGGGGATCCACCAGAAGATCTTCCGTAGCATGCGTAGGATGTTGAAGCATGCCGAGGAGACGTTGTTGACTTGCCTGGTCATGGAGAGGGAGGAGTCCAGGATGAAGCCCAGGTTGCGTGCATGGTCTGTCGGATTGGGTGCGGTGCCCAGGGCGGGAGGCCACCAGGAGTCGTCCCAGGCGGAGGGAGAGGAGCCCAGGATGAGGACCTCCGTCTTGTCCGAGTTCAGTTTCAGGCGGCTGGTTGTCATCCACTCGGCTACCTCTTTCATCCCTTCGTGCAGGTTGGCTCTGGCGGCGGCGGGGTCGTTGGTCAGGGAGAGGATCAGCTGGGTGTCGTCGGCGTAGGAGATTATGTTGAGGTTGTGCTTGCGTACGATGGCCGCGAGGGGGCTCATGTATACGTTGAAGAGGGTGGGGCTCAGAGACGATCCTTGGGGGACGCCGCAGATGACTTCGGTGGCCTCTGACTTGTACGGTGGTAGGCGGACTCTCTGTGTTCTCCCGTCGAGGAAGGAGATGATCCATTCCAGCGCCTTGTCCTGGATTCCGACGTTGCTGAGGCGCCGTACTAGGGTGCGGTGGCAGACCGTGTCGAATGCCGCGGAGAGGTCTAGGAGGATGAGGGCCGCTGTTTCTCCGTTGTCCATCAGGGCTCGGATGTCATCGGTGGCGGCGATGAGGGCGGTCTCGGTGCTGTGGTTGGCTCGGAAGCCGGACTGTGAGGGGTCGAGGGATCCGTTTGTCTCGAGGAAGGCGGCCATCTGCTTGTTGACGGTCTTCTCGATGACTTTGGCTGGAAACGGGAGGAGCGAGATGGGGCGGTAATTCTTGAGGTCGGTGGGGTCCGCTGTTGGTTTCTTGAGAAGAGCGCTGAGTTCGGCGTGTTTCCAGCTCTCGGGGAAGATGGTGGTGTCGAAGGATGTGTTGATGATGTCTCGCAGGTGGGGTGCGATGACAGCGTCGGCCTTGTTGAAGACGTGGTGAGGGCAGGGGTCTGTCGGAGATCCGGAGTGGATGGAGTTCATCGTGCGGATGGTGTCTTCGGTGCTGATCGGGGTCCAGGCGTGGAGGGTGGTGGTAGGGGGTGGTTGTTCGGTCGTGGTGTGCGTTGGTTGGTTGTTGAAGCTGTTGTGTATGTCCGCGATCTTGTTGTGGAAGTATGAAGCCAGGGAGTTGCAGAGGTCTTGTGATGGGGTGATGTCGTTGTTTCCTGCGCTGGGGTTGGAGAGCTCTTTCACGATGTTGAAGAGTTCCTTGCAGTTGTGTGCGTTGTTGTCCAACCGGTCCTTGAATGCTGTTTTCTTGGCGGCGCGGATCAGCTGGTGGTGCTTCCGGGTGGCAAGCTTGAAGGAGGTCCTGTTGTCCGGTGTCGGTTCCCTTCTCCAGACTTTCTCGAGGCATACCAGATTTTTCAGGTCACCCAGCCTCCGCACAGTGGTGCTTGCCACCAAGAAAGAAGAATACCTTGTGAGGAACTTTTCAGACACACCCTCAATGACTCATAGGAGTGTCTCTGAAGATGATAAATGATCGAAGGGAGGTCCCAAGGAGGAAAAAAGTTCATACCATCGGTCTTAAAAGCTAAAATCCATTGAAAAATTTAGAAGCCATCTGCTCTACTGCAGAAAAATTACCCATGACGGCCAAGAGTTCTGATTGAGAACCACAGGAGTTTAAGGGTATAGACTGTTAGACCTTTATCAAACCCCTTCTGGAGAAACTAACTGTAACATCTCAGGAGTGGGTGCAGGAATCGGTGACAAACATCATGCTCTGTACCATCTGTCAAATGAAACCCAGTGCCAATTATAGGACTTATTAGTGGACGACCACTTCGAAGCCATAAGGTACTGGGAGACTGATCAGGAGAGTCCCTTAATCAAGAGGCCCTCCCTCTCATCCTCCAAACCGAGAGTCTTAATCTGGCCAATGTCTACAACAGAATTAGACGGTAACTCGGGCAAGATGGCACCACAGGTGGTAACCCCTCCTCGCCTATTGCTAGAAGTGTGACCAGAGGAAACAAAAGTCTACTTATACAAAAGGGAAGGGCCAAGATCATTTCTGCTAGCTGTCTCATAAGTCTCGATAAGACTCTTGACTGGGCTGACTGGACATTTTGGTGCATTTACTCACCCTGCGGGCTAATCTCCATACTATCCTGCTGCTGGACTCTGGACCCGGACGATTTGATCTGCCGGTGCCTCTTTGAAGTGCTGCACTTTGCCGTAAGGGGTCAGAGTGGCGGCAAACATACCACTGCTGGAAATGATGCGAGGGAGCAGGTGAAAGGCGTTAAACGACAGGACATTTTGGAGCATTCACTCACCGGACGCCTTCCCTGCGAGTCCTCCTGCTGCCGCTTTCACACACTGCTGCGGCCGCCGAGTGGAGGACTCGCTCTCCCAGGATCCTTTGCAGCGCTGACTGATGCCGTCACCCCTGCGCCTGGAGGCTCTCTAAACTCCCTGTAGCCCCTGCGTCGCGGGAACGCGTGCGGAACACGCCGGGCTAAGCCCGGGCAAAGGGCGGGCCGTCCAAGGCCGAAGCAGGCCGGGCTGGGCCCCCCCTGACATTTTTGACGGGACATTGGCCACCTGACCTGGAAACGAACTAAGTAAGCTGTTATTACCCTGTTATTGTGACAAAGCCCTAATCTTATATATTGTCTAATAATTGGGTCAACATACTCTACATAAGGGTATCATAGTAGCTATTGGGAGCCAGACAGAATACAGCAACAATGAGTCCTGGGAAAAATACATTGGCGGGAGGGTCTGTCCAAGGGACTTTGGACCTATTTATAACCAGGGCCGCCAGTGCCTTAGAACGGGAAATAGCCCTCACGGAAAGCAGCTTATCTATAGAGCTTTTGTATAATAAGCGCTCGTCTCTAGGTCTCACACAGCACACTATCACTCCCCCGAATACACTCACAGAAAGATATTCCATGGGAGACATTGGTATCCCCCCACAACTGCTAGATCGTAGTGCTTCTACTAACACCAGTAGGGTGTCCGCTATTGACGACTCATACTTAGATAGCCCCATGATAACTAGCACTAACATCGACATAAACCCTAAGCCTACCAGTGTCGAGCATTCAAAATTCACCCGGCCCTGGACAAACAAACAAAAGGAAACGAGGGGGAGACAGGCATAAGGGCAGGTGCGCTACGTCTTTAAAAACGGCACCAACAGTCACAAGCCCTTCCAAAGGCTTGCAGGTCAAGTCCGCAAATTTAATACAGCCACAATGCCTCGATGCCTCCACTGATGTTCACTCAAAATTACTAGGAAACATTGAACATCTAATTAGATCTCTCATACTACCTTTAGTGGAGCGGGTTAAAAAAATGAATGAACAGCTGGGGGGCATGGAGGAGGTAATCAAATCAAACACCAAAATCCTACATGAATTGGCAGCTACCAAAGTAAGTCCCATTCCGGAAACGCCAATCTCTGATGGGCAAAATACCAATCAAGAAGTTGGCAATGGCATTACATCTCAGACACAGGTAACTGCCCACCCCCCACAAAACCAACCAGTACATATATGAAAGACGGGGAAGGAAGGGAAGGAGGACCTATCAAGCCGAAGAATCCTGTCCAAGAAAGTAAAAACGGGAAATTCGCTAGATCCCAAGATAGGGATAAACATGGTATCTTTCGTAGAGTAGATCTACCACCTGAATCAGCAGCCTACGTTATAGTCCTCACTGGGGTCCCCGAACTAACAGATGGAAGGAAAGAAGGGCACCCTGAACTCAAAAACAAGGTTGTCCATTGGCTCATATACAACAGGCCTCTACCGTCTAACATAAGTGGAGAGATTTTAAATGTCAGAAGACTGGGATGGGTTGGCCAGAGACCAAAGGATATACCAGGGGACGTGGTCGTCGTAAACTTCACGGACTGTAGGGCTACCGCGTATTTAAGAGATTGGTACTTGGAAAGTGGAGGGGGAGGAATATCCACTAAGGATTTGACATATTTCTACCCCCAATATCAGATGATCAACACACAAGTGCCTAGGAATCACGCCGAAAGGGGGGTACGAGTCCCAGGCTTCAGTATTTTAACATCGAACCGCTATGCATTGTTGTTCGGACTCGAAGGGGTGGATTGACGCATAAACTCGATAGCTTGCAAACAACAGGTGCCTGGAGGAATCGATTTCTCCACGACCACCAAGGAAACTCATGACAGGGCCAAACAAACCCCTCGGAAAGATAGAACAGGGGAGAGGGGGAAAGGAACTGATGTCCATCATAGTATGATTCAAGCAGAAAATGGGAGGGATTTAGATACAGATGACAATTCAAGAAAAGAACATAGTTTAAATGCAAACTACCCTGCATTCACAAAGACCAAAGCTATCTCCAGGAATACTCCCATAGGGAGGCATGCACAAACTATTGAGTGCATTAGTATTAATGAACCTGCCCAATTATTGGTGTCCTGGAATATAGCAGGACTAAAGAACAAAATGGTATCCACGGAATGGTTAACCTTTATTGATAAGTATACCATAATAATACTCCAGGAGACCTGGCAGATGGCATCCCAGTTTAGGCAGGGTTACTTGAATTTTTTCATACCTGCAACACTTAACAAAAGAGGCAGGCCCATGGGGGCCTAACCATTCCGATAAAGCAGGATGGCAGGTATAAAACCAAACAAATAAACTCTAATTGCAGTGACATTCTTATTGTAAAACTAGACTCTCCTGACTCTAGAGATTTAATTGTTTTTAATGTCTATGCCAGGGGAAATCCAGGAGGCAAACCGTCCGAGATAGTCACCCAGCTGGGTCAACACCTGGATATACATAATGGAAAGGCAAACCTATTGGTAGCCGGCGATTTTAATTGCTCATTTGAGCCCCTGGATCAATATGACATCGAACTTACCAAGGCAGAAGACTGTAGTTAGCAAATCCACGAACTAACCATCCCCCCCATAAAAAGGTGGACACAGGCTGCTCTTCAGCCTAAAGCCCTATGTCTCGAACAAGGCCTCAGAGCAGTAAACGGTAGGTCAAATGCAGACAAGGAGGGGAGACCCACTTTTGACAATGGGGTGAGCACTAGTCGGATAGACTACATTCTAGTCAATCTAGAGTTTTGGTCATCTATCCGTGATATGGCTATCATAAAAAGAATTGAGAGTGATCATAACCCTCTTAGCCTAGAGTTAGAATTATCCAAAGCCAAGGATATTGAAGCCAGTCCACCCAACATAGATATTTTTCCTACAAATGATACTAGAAGATTAAAATGGGCTGAGTGTCTTCTCAAACAGGAATATATTTCTGAAATGGAAAAATTAGTAGTAAATGCAACGACAGAGCTCCAGGGATGTACATCCGATGATGATCTCATGTCCAAGGTTGTTCCAATTCACATAACACTTTTTACAAATCTTAGTAAATATTTTATTAAAGAAGTAACTGGCCCACGAAGTAATGATAGAAAGCGGGCAGAATCTTGGTATGGCAAAACCTGCAGGGCTGCATACAAGATACTCGCTGCAGCTGTTAGATCGAAGAACAGAGATCTTATACAAGATGCAAGACGCAACTATAAAATGACCCAGCAGAAAGCAAAAAAATCCTGGGAAGAGCTTTTTGAAGCCAGTAAATCGAGAAACATGGCAGGTTTTTGGGACCTAGTAAAATGGGGCAAGGGTTGCTATAGGGCCCACCCAAAAAATGTTGTCGCACCTGAAATGTGGGTGTCGCATTTTAAGACTCAGCTTGCACATACAGATTGGGAAAAAGGGGTAAGCAGTGATATTGTTCTTAATAATGTAACTATTACCCCACTGCAATTTAGCCTGAAAGAAGTTGAATATGCCCTAACCACTGTCCCCAAAGGGAGAGCTCCAGGGCCAGATATGATACCCGCAGACCTTTTCTTGCATGGTAGAGAGGTCTGGGCACCGTATATTCAGCTATTAGCAAATGCCACTGCCAAAGGCTCCCCAATCTCAGATATTTGGAAGGGAGCCGAAATAGTCCCTATCTTCAAGAAAGGAGACCGTGCTGACCCCGCAAACTACAGGCCAATCAGCTCGATAGCCTGTATCCAGAAGGTGGTGGCCAGGCTCGTGCTTCTCAGGATTCAGGGTTGGATAGACGACGCTGAGGTCATGTCGTCACTGCAAGCTGGTTTTCGCCTATTCACAAGCACTGTGGACCAGGTCTTCAAATTCGCTACCATTTACTGGAAGTGGGTAGTTCTAGGTGGAGGCACACTCTACGCAGCCTTTGTCGATTTGAAATCGGCCTTCGGCCTAGTGCCACACACCAGGCTGTGGAGAGTTCTTCAGGAGCAAGGCATGCCACCGGAACTCCTCGCCCTTTTAATAAAATTCCACGAAAACAACTATGCACAGGTCAGGTGGGGGGAGCCAGGCCAGGCTACTGACAAATTCCCAACTGAGAGAGGAGTAGGACAAGGGTGCGTCCTGGCACCGACACTGTTCACACTGTACATCAACAGGGTTACTGAATATTATAAGGACTCACCTACAGATGCTCCTAAGTTAAATGGTGTCCTGATACCCCTACTGTTGTTTGCCGACGACACCCTTTTAATTTCTAAAACACAACAAGGGGCTCCAGAGAGCAATTGGGTGCTTTGAGGCTTTCTGTACAGATTATGGCTTAACCATCAATGTATCGAAAACAAAATGTATGGTTATGCACAGACACAAGACCGTGAAAGGCAGGGTATTAATGAATGGGGAGCCCCTTGAACAGACCCAAAGTTTTAGCTATCTTGGAATTACCCTGGGGTCTAGACTGGAATGGAAACCTCATATGAATTACCTATCTACTAAACATGCACAGTTGGCAGGAGTGCTCTTAAGAGAATTACAATCCTCGCCCACACAACCAATAGCTCCGGCCCTAAAAATATACGACACCAAAATACGGGCCTCTGTGCTATATGGGGCAGAATTATGGGGGGCATCTAACATCTCGGCCCTGACAATAGCTCAAAAAAAGTTCATGAGGGGCCTGGCGAGGCTACCTCCATCCACACCGTTGATACCCCTCTACCTAGACCTGGGCTGTCAGAGAATTCAGGATGTTGCACGATTCATACTGGCGGAGGATCTGGGTCACCCCTGAACTTTCTCACTATGCTCAGGCTCTATTAGAAACCAAAGATATGGACAAAGGGAGCAGAATACCCTGGTTCAGAGAAGTTAGGCTGATCTACAAAGCTATGGGACTGGGGGATTTATGGGATAACCCATCACAAAATTCTTTTCCATCACGTAAGACCCTAAAAGAGCTTTACTGGGCCATGGTAATTCAAAGAGACTTCCAAAAATGCACTGCCCCCTCAATAACCAGGGATTTCTTGGAGCAAAAACACATACCGGTCTATGAACCATACTGGAATGTTATTACCATCCCTGATGATAGGAAATTGTTCCACCAGTACAGGGTGGGAACTCTCCCAATCAACACATTCACCAGTACATGGTCTACTAACAATAATGATGCTTCGTGCCCCTTCTGTACTACCCAACCAGAAAGCCTAGCCCACGTCCTTTTTATATGCCCTGAGTACAAATTTCCACGCTCCAAATGGCTGAGGCCATTATGTATTCAGAAAGGCATTAAAAGAGGCACTGAAGCACTAAGGATTTTAAGAACAGATGGTTCTGATAGCTTGGTAATCGCCGGGGCCACATTTTTTAAATGGATGTGGGTAATTCATAGGAACAAATTAAAATTACTGGACACTCCATTAATTTAATCCTGTATTAAACTTTGACTGTACAGAAATTAGAAATGTATTGAAAACTTAATTCATTTTTTTAATGTTTTTAATTTTAGTTTTATAATATTTATTTTCTTAACTAATGTGCATGGAACAATCAGTGGACTGGATCAATTTAGAAGTGTAAATAAGAACATCCCTTAGATCTTGTAAAATAACGGATGAAATAACCATAAAGTAAAGTCCACATTTGTAAAGCGCACAATCACCCGTAAGGGTCTCTAGGCGCTGGGGGCCGTCGGGAAGATTAAGCGAGCTATTGCCCAGAGTCACATGGTGCTGGGCTAACCTGCCGCCGGAGCCGGGGATCGAACCGTGGTCCCCAGATTCCAGCGTCCGTCGCCCTGGCCGCGGCGCAACACCTCTCCCACTAACAATCCATTGTTGCATTATGGAGCTGATGTTGTGATTTTACTTTTATCTCACGTTGTTTTTAAATATGTTGTCTTTTATGACTTGTAGTCGAAATAAAGACTTATTTCGATTTGATTTGATTTGACTCTTGAATGAATGAATGATTTTAGGGGAAAGAAATACAGGAGGCCTGCCAGCCAAGGACTTGTCAAGGCATCCAGGCATATTGCCTCCAGAACCTGAAACCTTGAGAAATACAGAGACATTAGGGATTTCAAAAAGGTATTTTACAGGGATCACCGATCTTCTTGAAGACCAGAGTCATTAGAACAAACTCCTGGGCAGAAAGACATGGCTCAGATAATCCACCCGAGAGTTTACAGCCCCCTGTAACTGTACAGCTCATACTCTGGAGATTGTTCTTTGACATGAGCAAATGAGGTGAACAACTCATTGAGGGAAAGGGAGCCTATACTGAATTGACGGTTTAAATATTACATTGCTACATGGTATTCTACGCAAACCAGTTCACTTCGTCCCTTCAGGTGAGCTGCAAAGAATTGTACAGCATTCCAAAACACCCTACACTCCTTCTAGTTCGATCTGATATATTCCCGAGATCCTGCACTGTCTGGTTGTCCAGAACCACTCCCCAACCCAGACTGCTGGCATTTGTTTTCACAATTCTTGGATGCGGATACAGAAAGGTAGTTCCCCTCAACAGGGATGGGGGAGCTAACCACCAATGAAGCTTGAGTAGATACAGGCATCTGGTGATTGTAATTTCCCTGAGTCAGATGCCAATTGGCCCAAGATGTGGCAAACCACCTCCCCCAAATGGAGACAAGGCCATGGTATTATGCCCAATGTCACAGCCTAGAAAAAATAAAGAAAGGAAGGGGCATGAAGACAATTTCACAATTATAAGGTTATCAGGAAAGAAAGGCAGAGGGACAAAATTACCATATTCCCCTAGATCCGTAGCCAGTCTCTCACAAAGCGTTTGACTTCCCCATCAAGTCCAGAACCAGAGTCCTTTCTGGTATGCCATTGGTAAGGAAGACTGCTCCATGAACAGTTCCCATCCCTGTCCAAATATATTTCATTCTATGGGAGGGAATAATGAGGGATTCTGGCTGGTTGATTAAAAATCCAAATTCCTGGAAGGTTTATACTTCCCAGGTAGCCTCCTCCAGGGCTTTCTGCGGAGAGAGAGCCTGGATAAGCAAATCATCCAGATAAGGATGTACTATTATTCTCCAAGAATGAAGGAGACCCACCAGAGGGGCTAACAATTTTGTGAAAACCTGACGAGAAGCCTTCAGTCCAAACGGAAGCCTACGGAACTGCCAGTGGAGGTTCACTATTGAAAATGTATGGAATCTCTGAGGCCGGAGCTAAAGGCATATGAAGGTATCCATTCTGCAAGTCAAACTTCATCAGAAAATCCCCAGAAGACATCTGAGAAATTATCTGTTAAAGCGTATTCATCTTGAAGTGCGTAGTCAGAATTAACTGGTTCAAAAATTGAAGGTCTATGATGATTCAGTAATCTCCTGAGACTTTTCTGACAAGGGACACTCTTCAACAACAGCTGTAATCTCTTTACCTACAGGGGATATCAACTGGCTCTCTTGAGTAGCAGTTAGGAAACCCTGTCCTCCAAGGCCACATTCTCCATTTTTTCTGAAGGACACGGAGTCTGAACGAAGCGTAGTTCTTGAAAATCTGGAGAAACATTCAAAACGTAACCCTAGGAGACAAAACTGAAGGACCCCGTTGTCAGTGATCCAATCCCTCCACATTTGTTGGAACTGCAAAAAATGACCACCCTCAGGATCGGAAGAAGACCAGACCTAGTCAGGAGGACTGCTTCTAACCCCCATTGCACCCAGACTGGTGGGAAGTACTGCTTGCTTGAGAACCCTTACAATAAAAATGGACCCTGCTCTGATGAAAGTCAGGTTTCCTTCTGTATTGGTCAGATTGTTTACTGCTTTGTTACCAAGACTTCTTCATGAGACGGAAATGCTGTGTATGTTTTGGGCTCTTTAAGAATTTTTTAAGCACCTCCTCCAATTCTTCTCCAAAAAGCCTGCTACAGTGAAAGGCCATCCTTAAGAAGCAATTCTTCTGAACTGCCTCACTTCTCCAGCCCCTCAGATGCACATGTTTTTTCACAGCCACTGAACTGGCAAAAGCCATAGCAGATGTTCTCAGATTGTCAAAGGTGGTGTTTGATAGAAACTTGGCATATACCTACATCCGACCTAATAACTGAAAAGTCTTCACTCTCCTGGATGGCTGAAGAAAGGACTTGGAAGACTTTACCTAAAGACTGGGGTGTGTACACTGTGTATATCTCAGAGCTTATGGCAAGGTTGAGACCTGCATGAGCCCTTTTAAATGCAGCCTCCACTTTCTTGTCCGCCAGGTCGGGTAATGAAAAATCCTCAGTAAGCAGAGAAGGTGTCCCCATGAGGTTGGTAAGCAGAGGATCAAGAATGGTGGTCTGCGGTAATTCAGTCTTTCCTTTTCCCAAAGGGTATAATCTTTCGATAAATGTAGGCACTGAGACTCTCTCAGGGTCTCTCCACTCAAGCTTCAAAAGGTTTTGTATAGCAGGGGTCACCAGATACGGTCAATCTCTGAAACTGTCTGAACCACCACCCAGCCCTATTGGGTTTATCATCATCAGAAAGAAGCTGGAGGTTCAAAAAGAGGTAAGAGATCATCGGCTCTAGATTTTCCTCTGAAGAAGGTGTTCAGATGGGAATCCCACATCCTCCTCATTGTAATCTGAAGATGCCCCGGAAGAAATTGATGAAGGTGAGGAGATGGACCAATAAGAACTAGCTGAAGAACCAGGAGAGACCGGAGGAGGACTGCACCCACTGTGTCCATTGTATGCCCCCGAAAGCTTCTTCACATGCTCCTGAAGACACAACTGTGAAATCGAAGGGGAACAATATCTATGGCTCCCCACCTGAGCACCATTTAGGAACCTGTCAAGAGATCCAGGACGAGTTTTGACGGTCTTATGAGAGTGCTTCCCCATGATCAGCAAAACAAGTTTTGACTCAGGCTGAAGAAAAGGAAAGAGCATGACTATATACTCTAAGGGTTCTTAGCCTGACAGGTCTACAGACTGTTGAAAAAAAGGGCTAATAAAGAACACACACACACACACGCACCCCCTATATCTAGCCAGACATGAAAGCATCAACAAAGAAGCTGCCTGTTAATCTTAACCCAGCAACTAAAAGCCCAAATAGCCACCTCTATGTAAACACGTGATGCTCGAGCATCTGCTTGTAGAATTGTACACGCGGCACACAGGCAGCCTCCTGAACTCAGCAACCACCTGATTAATCAAGTGCATGGCGCCCAGGCAGCCACTTGCTCAACGATGTACATGGCGCCTGAGCAGCCACCTATTTAACCAAGTACAGGGTCGGATTGGGACCAAAAATAGGCCTGGGCCACCCAAAAAAAGTGGTCCACATTCAAGGAGTGCAAACTTTCACAAAACATTGCTCGGTTAGTATCAGTGGGCACATTTTTGGAGAAATGTGCCGTACATTAAGCATTTTAAATCATGAAGGGTGAGTAGCATTGGTGAAGACTGGAAACACTGTAGTTGTAAAAACTGAAAACTCACTTTCAGTGTCAACCTTTTTTACAAAGTTGTGAGCATCCTGCTTCCAGCCAACTGTGTCCTCGACCCTGTCAGACCACCCACCATTTCACATGCCTACTCTTTCTTTTCTCCTATTCATTCCCCTCTTGTAGCCCCTTTTATGTTTTCCAATCTCAATTTTTTTTTGTGTCGATCGTGTCCCCAGCCTGTGAGTACACCAACTGTTGTATTTCTCGGAATGACGCAATTCTAAGCTTTTACTCACAGTGACCAAATTTGTATGAAAAAAAGTTTTATCTTAGCTTCCCGGATCAACTATACCTGAAAGATGTACTTTGGTATCACCTCTATTGTTACTGTTTGCTGTGCTCCTCAAGCTCACAACAACCCAAATGTATTGCCATTTGTGTTGTTATGTTTCTGTTGTTTTACCTAAAAATTTCAATAAAATATTTAGAACACAAAAAACTGTGCCTCAACCCTGATTATCACATAAATCAGAAATCTTTAATTTTCTGTTATGTTATGGCTGCCCCAGCAACGGGGTGTCCCAGCGCTAAAAGATCCAAGATACAGGTTGAATAATTGCTGGATGTTGAGCATATAAGCTGTCATATTATTTTAGGAAGAGCCAAGCTTTTATAGCTTTTCTATAGGCCAGGTGGTTGTCAATCATTCTGATGGATTCAGGTAATGAGTTCCATAGGGTAGCTGCCAGCACCTTGAAAGAGCGGCCACCAGCACATACTCTATTTAGACTCAGGGGATGCATGCTTGGTGCATACCTGCTGATGGCAACATGCGTTGTGGTGAGTGTGACATAAGTAGGCTGGAAAGGATAGAAAGGGTTTGCTTAGTGAGAATTTTATGAGCTAAGAATAGTGTCTTGAAGTGTATTCTCTTTACGGCAGGTCTCCAGTGTAATTTGGGTAGAGGTTCTGATACTGAGCAAAATTTGGGAAGAGCAAGAAAGGATCGCGCTGCTGTGTTTTGTACACTCTGTAGGCGCTGGATTCCATCTTTATTTGTGCCTAAATAGAGAGAGTTGCAATAATCTAGTCTAGATAGGATTGTTGCTTGGATAATGCTCTGGCGGGTTTGTGAATCAAAGAACCCCAAGAGGGGCTTGATTCTACGCAGAAGCCCAAAACAGGCCCCTGCAACCGATTTTGTTTGGGTTTCAAAGAACAGACAGCTGTCCACCCAGACACCTAGATTCTTCACAACTTCCTTGGGCGAGGGGACAGGTCCCAACGCTCCTGACCACCATTGTTCTATCCACAGATGGCTATCCTTCCCTAGCAGCAGGATCTCAGATTTGCTAGCATTCAGCTGAAAACAGTTGGCCATCATCCAATCCGCTACTGACATCATATCTTCTTTAAATTTAATGAGATTATGATTGCAATTTTTGGAGGAGATAACCAATTGGATGTCATCCGCGTAGGACACCAATGACAACCCTCTCTTTTTTTGCTGCTGTCGCCAGTGGTTGTATGTAGGTATTGAAGAGTGTAGAACTCAACATTGATCACTGTGGAACTCTGTAGTGTACCGCATATTCCCAAGAACAATAAGAAGGTGAAGTAACTTGAAAAGACCTGCCCGTCAGAAAAAATCTGAAACAGACCAGGGCCGTGCCCCCTAACCCCACCTCCTGCAAATGAAAAAGTAAAATCTCATGAGATACTGTATCAAAAGCAGCGCTGAAGTCGAGGAGGGTAAAGGCCACAGAATTTCCTTCATCCAAAATACTACATAATTGCTTCGTCACCACCAAGGCGGATTCCGTGCTGTGGAGTGATCTAAAACCATTTTGCGAGGGATCCAACAACTCATTGGTCTCTATGTACTTTGTGAGGATGGAATTCATATAGGATTCAATGACTTTTGCCAAAAAAGGGAGCCCAATAGTTTTCCGGTTTGGATGCGTCCAGGGAAGGCTTTTTTAATAATGGGGCAACTTTGGCATGTTTCCATGCAAGCAGCACTGTCGCTGTGGACAGAGATAGGTTGATCAGTTCCCTACTGACTGGTAATATATGTTTGTGAAATATATGAAAAAATTTCAGTGGCGTCTCGCTCTTGATTCTGCTCTCTTTTTTTATAATATCAGGAGTGAATTATAATCTATTAGTCACAAGATGCAACATAAAAAATATGCCTTCCCTTGCTGCAGCTTGAATCAGCAACTCTGTCTAATGGCTGGCATAGATGCGCAGAGGCACCTGGCCAGCCATCAGAGAGATTGACCAGAACTGGCGAAGTCCTAACCTTGGCCTCAGAGTCCTGTCAGGCGCCAAGCCCTTACCATTGTCTGTATTAATGAGATTTTATTACTATCCAAAAACTCTTTTTTTAGCAATCTCAGAATAAAGAAAGATTGATAAAAAAAGACAGTAAGTTTCTATATTAATGCTTTACACTTTGCAAGCAGTTCCTTGATGCTGTTTGTAGTAAAGTGCTCTTTTTGATATGGTCCCTCTCACTTTTTGCTCACAGATGCTGATGTTGTTGATTGGTTGTGCACTGGGATCCTGCTAAACAGACCCCAGTTGACAAGCTCTTTCCCTGAAAGCAAGACACATGTTCAATTGTAGTACAATTGGCAAAGACTTTACACCCTGGTAAGTCCCTGATAAATGGTATCTATGGGACCAAGGGCAAGGGAGCTGAAGAAGGCACCTATGGCCTGCAGCATGTATTATGCCAAACAAGGGACCCCCACAAATACTGCACAGACTTCTATTTCAGGCTGCATGAAATGGTGCAAGCCATTTTTAAAAACATAACATGGCACCCGCACTGTGTGCCATGCTCAAAGATATTGCCATTCTATACATCCATGACCTCCAGAAAAATACGATTCTGATGCCTAACAACCGTTTTTTTACTATCAAATAGGGATTTGAAAGAGGTACATTGACAATATCCTTCTCCCATGGCACGGCAGTAAGGATTCCCTACCACCATTCATTAACTGGCTCAATAACTTCCAACTACATCTGAAGTTAACTTCGGAAGTTAAAACTGATAATTTGCCTTTATTAGACTTGACTCTCCACACTGAAGAAGGAAAGATTAGGAATGCCCTCTACCAGAAACCTACTGAAAGAAATACCCTCCTGCTGTATTCAAGCTACCATCCGCGTGGCCTGCATGATGGACTCCCTTACGGAAAGCTTCTCTGGATTCACAGAAATTGCAAGTTGAGAAAATGCTTTTGTGAAGGAACTGTCCTGGCAGAAAAACTTAACAGTCGGGGCTACCCACGATGATTAGTCTCACGTGCACTCAAACAAGCATGGTATTGCCCAAGAGACACTCTTCTCACTCATAATCCCAAATGGCCTATTCTACAAATACATTTTGTGCCAACCTTCTTCTAGCAGCAAGGTCAGTAAAATCAGCAAAAGGAAATGGGATATACTATGTGTACAACACTCTTCAGGGAACCCCCTCTCTTTTCATATAAAAGGGGAAGTAACCAAGTGGACCATTTGGTCCGCACTATCTCCTGGGAGACTAGTACCAACAAAACACAATCCATTACGACTGCCTGGGGCCTCCCACCACTCATTGGACACTATAACAGTGTAGTCTGTCCACTCACACTTAACAAAAAATACTTTAGAAAGGGCAACCAAACTTTTGTACTGAAACAATTTGGCAATTGTCGCACTACACATTTCATCTAAGTCATTCATTGCCCCTGTGACCTACTGTACATAGGCCAGGTCACCCAGATGGTCAAACAACACATCATTCAACATACGAGCCGTATAAGGTAAAAAGATGAGAATGCACCCCTTGTTTCCCACTCCATTGCCATGAACCATTCAGAGAAAGATTTCACCTGGCAAGTGATTAATCAACCCTCCCTTCCCCTCGTGGAGGTGATCTCTCCTTGCTGTTGCAAAGATGCAAGTGTCGATGGATTACATGTTGTAACCCCATCAACGAGGACCTAAATATACTGGATGAATGGAATAATACAGTGTATATTTAGGCTAACTTGTGCATTCACATAAGCCTAATCATTACACATGTACCAGATGGTACTTCATTTGTCTGTCCTCCCTATGATTAGTCTGTAGTAGACACTTGTGTACTCACACTGCTGTCTGTGGACCTTTGGTCCCTATGACAAGTGCCCTGTTTTACTTCCCCACCCCCCAGGTACCACCAACCTGAATTCCTTCTCCTTTCATTTCCTTCTCACAGCAGTCGTCACATAATTCATGTAATCTTGTACTGATGATGACCTGACCAGGTTGAAATGCCATTGACAAAGCACAGCATTCCCATGGTATCCTTGGTTTTTAACATGTTTCAAATTGATTATGACCTCACTGCTCATGTTAGCTACCATTTTTAATCACACCTGTGGCGCTGGCACCATAACACGTGGCTCACTGCGCCGGTCACCTTCTCACAAGCACTATGTGTGCACATTTGTGATTCTACCTTTTGAAGAAAGAGTTTTGCTGTCCAAAGTTCCTGTTTTTCCACTTCAACATCTAATACAAATCGTGATACTCAATTCTGGTGTCTCTCCCTTTTTGTATTCTTTATGTATTTGTTTACATTTCCTTAACCCCTTCCGTGCTCCCATCGGCCACTGGCCGACTGGAGCACTCCCTCCCTGGTGCTGCGAACGGCCAACGGCCGTCGCAGCCCCGCCCACTCATTAGAACACCCGCACCGCGGCGGAATTGCCGCCGCGGTTAAGGCGTTAAATTGTCCTTCAAATATTACCTGTTGAGACGTTGTTGTTTGTTACCATATGTCCAAAGGCACTACATGTACTATATGTAAGTCACCCCTAGAGCAGCCCTTTGAGCCCTAAGGCATGGTGCATTATATTACATGTGAGGACATATCTGCATGAGCAGATATGCCCCGGTTATGTCTAGCTTGATTACTAGACATTGCACGTGATCGGGGAAGCCATCTTAAAGGCATGTACTTGGCACTGGTCATTACGAGTTACCCAGCTTCATTGAAACCAATAGTGATTGGTATCAAACATCTTGTCTTGATAAACCCATACTGATGCCAGTATCGGATTTATGAAAACATGCACCAAGAGGGCACCTTAAAGGTACCCCCTTAAACCTACTAGTCCTCTAGAGAGCTGGCTGACTGTATTATTTTTTTATTTTTTTTATTTATTAACTTAACAACATCAAGGCTTGTATTAGGCATAAAACAAATCTTGAAGTATTAGATGCACATTGTAAGAGATATTCATACATAATCATAGAACTACAATTGTTCCTGTCCCGCCTCCCCCCCTGCAAAACAACTCAATGATTTGGTTAGCTTAAGTGCCCCTGTAATAGGTTAATTAACATAGACCCTCTTGCCCTCCTGCTCACAGGACACATGTCCATCAACCTGCTTTTTTACTCCAGGGCCTCCGGAGCGGCCTCAGCAGCCTCTCTTAGGTGCGCAGCAAAGGGTTCCCAAATGTCCGCAGGCCTAACACGCTCGGGCATGAGCTCCCAGTATGTATTAAGCTTCTCCTGACAATAGGCAGCGTCCTGCAACCATGCAACGTGCACTGATGCTGGGCGTCACCCCCAGTGCATTGCCACTCTACGTTTTGCCAGTACCAATAGTATTGCCACTAGCCTGCGGCGCCCACGGGTATCTTCTCTATGTACCCCAGCAAGCAAGTCATGGGATGTGACATCGGAGGGGCCTCCACAATGTCGCCAATTGTCACGCACACCTCCCTCCAGAACACCTTAGGGCATCCACAGGCCAAATGGAGGAACGAAGCGTCTGCTGCGGCATAGCAAGTGAAGTTAGAGGTCTCGCGGAGCCCCATTTTGTGCAGCTGTAGAGGCATGCGGTTGGCGTATTGTATTTGGCAGAACTGGAGTGAGGTGGATTGGAGTGGGGCAGACTGGATTGGGGGCAATTGGGGGGTGGATTAGAGTGTGGCAGATCGTTTTAGATTAGATTGGGCCAGATTAGAGTGGGCAGACTGAAGTGGCCAGGTTGTTTTGGATAGGAGTGTGGCAAATTGGAATGGTGCAGACTGTTTTGGATTGGAGTGGGTAGGATTTGAGTAGGGCAGATTGGAGCAGAGTTAAGTGAGGCCAATTGTTTTGGATTGGAGTGCGGCATATTTACATTGCGTGCGCTGCAACGCCATTTGCGTTGCAGCGGGCGCAAGGTAATTCGTTTAATTATTTATTTATGTACTTAACTCCGGTCGGCCGTATGCCGGAGTTTACTACCCCCACCCTGCCCCTACCCCGCCCTGCCCCACCGCCCACAGCGCTCCCTCCAGGAACCACTATTGTGTGGAGATGTCATCACCTAGTGTATTGATTTGTTGTGATCATTTTAGAATATTTGTTTCCACCACACTACAGAATTACAAAAAACGTGCTTAATTTGATCTTTTCTAATTCTGAAATATCTGCACAGTCCATTTAGAGACATTTCTGGGTGCTAGAAATAAGTAACATTGTACATCCTTCCTCAAGCACTTCCCGGAGCCAGCATGACTCTCACATAAATTCTTGACTTTGAAGTCAAAGAAAGAAAAGTAAACATCAAGCTCCATGGAAGAGAGAGCCTGACATTTGACCTCTGTCTTTTAATACACAGTAAATGTAACAAGATTTAAAGGCCTGTTTACAGAAATCGAGCACTGGTGGATGAACACAGGGACGAACTCGATCAGGACATTTTAAAACAAATAGAGCCAGCAAAGGGAAAGCAAGCAAATGTGAGTTACAAACCACAAAGCCAATGGTAAACAGCTTTGCGAATGTCCCCAAGATGTTTTTAGCAAGCCAGACAGCTGCGCTGTCTGGTAGGCTGACCTAAAAACAAAACAGGAAGGGATTGGAAAAGGGGAGGCGTTTATGGGAACTTCTTTGACCTTTCAGGAAAAAGGAAGACCGTTTTGCAGTGATCAATAGGCACATTCATTGAAATATTAAGGAATGGAACAAGGGCAGAAGAAGAGGAGGTAATGCCTGCTCTATGCCTCTGTGCGTAGTATTTATAATGCATAACAGAAGGCCATGTCTTGACCAGTCTATACACAGGCGTGTTGGCTGTCCTTGAAGAGGCCATCAGTGATTTCATCAGTTACGTCATGTCGGAGGTCAGTGCAAAAGGAGTTAGGATGTTATGGCTGTTAAGCAGAATTCAGGGGTAAAGCTATCATTAGTGCAGCAGGCTCATGGATGACAGGACTCAAGGCATGAAGAGCCCACTGCACTTCAATTACGGCTGTCTTTTACTTTCCAACAAGCGTGCACAGGGGCCCAAATTACTGTTAGTGCGCATTGCACCCTTGCTATGAGATTGGCAGAAATTTAAAAAAAATACCTAGGTACTGGATTGCAGAGCTAATAGCTCTTTAAGGAAATGAGGCAATCCAATATCAAAGAAGCAAATGTATGAAGAACTATGCAGGGCTGTGGTATTAGCTTGCTGATGTTTATGTTTACAATCTTTCACAATTTTTTGTCATGTGGTTCTGTCGATATTTAGATTAATTGATATTAAGAAGTTAGTGCTTAAGAAATACACATTAATTACTTGTACAACTAATGAGTGTTTAATAAACTATATTAAAAAAAGTTATGCTGAACTCTTTTATTTTTTTAATTTTTACTTTTTTTAGAGTTTTCTATAGTGCGAACTCGACCCGAAGATATCAGGTATCAGAGCACTTTACATGAGAATCAGTTTTGTTACAGATGGACACATTCATCTTTGTTAGGCGCGGGGAGATTAAGTGATTTGCCCAGAATCACAGGATGTTGCGCATCCCTGCCGAGACTTGAACCCAGTTCCTAAGCTTCAAGGTCGACTGCTCTAGCTGTAAAGCTACATCCTCATTACGAGTTTGGCAATGAAAGAGCAGGAGCACCCGCTCCCGCACTGCAAAATCCGTGGTTGAATCACCCACCAGATTAGGAGTTTTCTCCTGTCTGGCGGGTTGTTCTTTGGCGTTCCCACTGTGGTACCTATGAAAGACGCACAGCAATGGGAAAGTCAAAATCAGTTCTGGCACGGCATGGAATGCAGCATTCCATGCTGTACAGATACTAGGGTCCATAAATCCAGTGGCGTAATGAAACCTGAGGGAGCCCCCATGCAAAGTACAAGGAGGGGGGCCCCTCCAGAATAACTGAGGAGCTCTCAGGCAAGGTTTCTGTGCCGAGGGGCCAGCCTGTAGCTCGAGGGCCTGCCTGCACTGCAGGGGTTTTTGTTACGCCACTGCACAAACTGCCTGCCAGATTAGGAGTTTTCTTCTGTCTTGCGGGACGTTCTTTGGCATTCCCACGAAGGTACCTATGAAATAGGGACCACAATGGGAATGTCAAAATCAGTTCCTGCATGTCATGGACTGCTGCAGTCCATGCTGTGCAGGTACTGGGGTGCACGCACACAAGGGGCACCACATGTCCACTCTTGCATGCACCCCATGGCGTAGAGGCACAAGGGGGCCCTGTAGGGCCCTCTTTGTTTTCTCACCCCCACACTTTCGAGGCGGTCGCACCGTCATGCAAAGTGTGCCAGTGAGGAAACTCATAATATGCTTGGCAGGGCTGCATAATACAGCCTCAAGTTCTCTGATCCCTGTTGGTTGTGGTGGTCCCAGGGTGGCCGCACCATCGACCGTGATAGGATAGTCAGAAGACTGCCACCGCAGTGCCCGCGTGAGTCTAGTGTTCCGTGGACCTCACGACTTGTAATTAGTCCCTTATGGGGGCTATTCACAAAAGTAAGTTTGAACACATAGACTGCCTTATGTGCAGGTCTACATTTGGACCACGGTGTAAATCTTCTCATGGCTGAAATTCCTAAACTCCTAAAAATGTAACTTAAAATGTAGAAAGAAAATTGCCTGGCCTCTTAGATAACAGCACTGCATGACCTATTTGATTTTCAGTGAGAAGTGGTGTACCTCTTCCATTTTCACAGTCCACCTTCAGCCAGACCAGCCATTGTTTGCCCTTCTCCAGCTTCCTTTTCCTCAGCAGCTCCAGGGCCTCACAGCTATCCACCAGCACATGAAATGCCTCCAGCCTCTCAGACAACACTGCACACTCCTCCACTTTGTCAAATGGCAGCGGGTAAGCATAAAGAATGTCGTCAAATCCACCGTCTGCATAAAAGCGGGCCTCCGCCAATGTGGACACCACAATACATCGCCGGGTGCCGTTGGTCATCACCTCTCCACATTCTCTAAAACAGAAAATAGGGAAACATTCAAGAATGAAACCACAGAGCAAGACCATGCCATTCCCGTTAAATGGCATAAACCTTTGTGGATAGCAAAAAGAGTAAAACAAAAAAGTAATGAACAGTTCATCTCAGCCACTTGTAATTATTCTGGCACACATTTCTGTTCATTTTTCTGGATCACTGTGCCACTGAAGGTGAGGACAAACCATACCAAAACTAGCCTTGGCAGACCCCTCATAAGACCAGTCCTGTCCAGCCAAACCTGCAAACCCAAATCCCTCTGCTTTGAATCTCCCGGAGCACTACACAGGTTGAATCATGTGTCGTTGGTTTCCTTCTATAACAGCACAGACAAGATAAAAACATTGGTATGGCTAGTAAAAAGAGTACTAAAGTATCCCAAAAAATAGATAGCAGGGATGCTTGAATTAATTTCAGTAACTTGTATTATTCGGGGCTGCACCCCGATCCATTGTTTTTTTTGCCCTAAGATTAGAACAAGCCATATGAAAATCAGTCATCAAGGAACCCAAGCAGTGGCAGCTGACATCTACTGGGGAGAAGGTGGTGGAGGGAATGGGTGAGTGTGAGCATGAGCAAGCAAAAAAAAAAAAAGGAAAAACACTTACCGGATCATGACGGATGACGTCCACCTCACCCCAACTTCTTCTGCTGGGACTGCAGTGCAGGCCCCAGGAAACTCCCTCGACCAATCCTGGACTACGCACCAGTGCCCTGATTGGTGGGAGCGGCTTACCTCTGCGCTCCCCAGCGCATTGGAGGCTTGCACTTGCTCTCAACCTAGCTGTCGTAAGACAGCTGGGTTGAGAGGTTTAAAGGTTTAAAGTGCCCATGTCTGGCTGGCCAACGCAAGATGGCCGGCCGAAGAGACAAGCGTGCTTTAAACAGCACAAAAGGCAGCTTTCTACCCACCACTCCTCCCTGCTGTCACTGATCCTGCCCGCCTCTTCCTGATGCTCCGTTCCAGACCGGATGATGAAAAATACAATGGTAATGAATAACCATTTTATTTTTCATCTTTGGGTCTTTGGAGGGCACAATGCTACTCCACTCCAATGGAGGAGCCGCCCCTGAACCCAATAACATTTTATTCCTAGTAGGGGCTCATCTGTTGGGTGCAGCTTGGTTTCAGTAGAAATGTGAGCAGGGGCCCCAAGTCTCAGTACACCCATCAGACTTTGGGCATCAGACTGAAAACAATTGACTGGAATGTGGCCCATGCAATTGCCAGTGACCGAGAATAATTTAAGCATTACATCCATACCCTTGTTGAACTAAAAAGAGTATACACAACCTGTCCACCCTATGGTATTTAAAACATTTTCCACCCAGCCCGATACATATCAGTTTTCAGGTTATGGATTCTGATGTCAAGGCATAACGGCATACAACACTCATAAAACCACTACAACTCAGGCATTTTTTTAGAGTGAGCACAATATGACAATAGAAGAGACAAACGTTTCCAGCCCAGGTCCAAAACTTTGGCAAAATAATCAACTCAGCATCATTCCAGAAATAATAAAAGACCTTCACCCTCTCAGCAACATGCAACATCAGCAAGAAACCGCTTGTGGGGGAGGAGCTTGGCGGGCATCCGTGATGGCCGCGTGAGCACAACGCTCTCCGGACCCCCGCCACTCCCGGCATGATATCCTGAACATATCCTGATTCTTCAAGAGGATCTATGTAGAGGACGCTGGGCTGATCTTCCTGGGATTTTTGGAATTTGATTTGGACCCGGGGCGCCGAAGATACGGCGATTTGAACTTTCGGGGCCCGCCCTTGCAGTGCGCCCGGGACTGGGTGAGGCTCTCTGGCCGTCTCGGAGTTGAACAACAGCGGCAGGGGGATTGGACTTGTGGGTCCCCCTCTTAAGTTTCGGTTTCGATTCTGCCTCAGACTGAGACATTTGGCAGGGGAGTCTGGCCTGGGCTGGGTCCGGCGCACTAGACGGCTGTCGGGCCTTTGGCTGGCTTATTCTCCTTTCAGGCTGGTCCTCTCCTAGTGGTACCCTTGCAGCTGCCTTTTGGTCCCGAAGACCTGCTTTCCTGTGGCCATTTCCATCGGGTCGAGTGAGTCTCCTGGTGACGTGGTTTCCGACATGGCGGGCAGAGGGGACCGAGAGACTCGTAAGACCAAGACGCCCCTGCGTCGGGGCCCGGTCCAGTCTAACGTCATGGACCGCTACACCCATGCGAAGGGGTCCCCCGGAGCCGCCCTGCCTGGCCCAAGTGCGGTTGACCACATTGTGGACGCATCAATGGAACCGTCCTTGCAGGACATCATGGGCGCCATTTCTGGCATGAAGGAAACGATAGGCCAACAATATGAAGCCTTGGCCCACAAAATCGACACAGTGGCCATTGATGTGAACTTGATTCGGGCCGACCTATCTAAAACCAATGAGAAGGTGAAGTCATTGGATCTCAAATCATACAGCCTCACGGCAGACGTCTCGGAGATACAGACGGAGATTGGCAACCTCCGTAGGGTGAACGATTTCATGACCCGACGCTTGGAGGACTTTGAGAACAGGGCACGTCGCTGTAATGTGCGTGTGGTTGGCGTTCCGGAGAATCCAGAACCGCACTCTGTTGATCTCCTGGTCGAGGACCTGATCCAGAACTACCTTTCTCCGTCTGGGCTGAGTAAGTTCTTCGCAGTGGAGCGTGCCCATCGTGTTCCGGGAGGCCAGGGTAAGCCAGGCGCCCCGCCGAGGCCTATTGTTGCGAAACTCTTCCACTATAGGGATCGGGACGCTATCCTGCAGGCATCACGTGTGAAGGGCCCGGTGGCCTTTGAGAACGCCACGGTGAACTTTTATCCGGACTTTTCTCAACAGGTGCAGAAACAGCGTATGGGCTTCCGTGGAGTCAAGAAGCGTCTCCGGGACATGGGATTGCGCTACGCTATGCTTTTTCCGACCAGGCTGCGAGTTGAGTACAATGACCGAACCTTTTTCTTTGATCGGCCTGACTCTGTGAATGACTGGCTGGACTCTCTGCCGGACCGACCTCCTGCAGCTGAGTCCGCCGCCCACCCGGGTGGTGCTGAGGGTGGTGTATAGAGCTGAACTATTTGTCTATGCCCGGGTCCTCGTGTAACGTAACCTCTTCTGGGATTCTATGCCTAAGTGCCTCTACTATTTGTGTGTTTTCCTTGTTATTTATCTTGTTGGGGTGGCGGGTGGGCCAGAGCCTTTCCTCCTCCGGGGTCTTTTTGTAGAATGGGGGTTCTTGGGCAACAGGCACACTGCATGTTTGGGTGGCTTTTTAGCTTCTTGCAGGGGTGCAGGGGGGGGGTGTTTCCTTTATTGTTGGGGGGTGGGTGGATGGGAAGTTTGATGTTTATGTGTTGTGTCCTCAAGGCGATTCTATCTTGCTAATGATGTTTTTGATGTCATGCTCATTGGAGGGGGGTTGCGGCGTTGCTGTGTGGGATGGGGGGTAGCGGGTTGAGGTTTATTTCGTGGAATGTTAATGGTCTGGGGGATCGTATTAAGCGGGGTGTGGTGTTGCGATGTCTACGACGTTTGTCTCCGGATATTGTTTTTCTACAGGAGACTCATTTAGTGGGCAATACATGTCGTGCACTGAATAGGTGGGGCTATCGCCTCGCCGCACATTCGGGGTTTACTACGGGTTCCAGGCGGGTGGGTATCCTTGTTCGGGCTTCCCTCCCCCTAGCTATTGATGATGTGATCCTTGATGATCGGGGGCGTTATGCCGTCCTCGTTGGTCGCTATGAGGGTCGGACCCTTTCCTTGTTTGCCGTTTATGTGCCCTTCGGTCTACAGACCTCTACCTTTTCCGATTTGGGCCGTGTGTTGTTGAACCTCCCTGTTAGTACTCTCTTCATAGCGGGTGACTTTAATTCTGTGTTCTCCGGTCTACATGATCGTCACCCCCCTAGGGACACCCCTTTGGCCCAACAGTGGCTGGGTGGGTTTCTGGATACGTTCGGCTTGGTGGATTGCTGGAGGCTTATGCATCCTACTCAGCTTCAATACACTTTCCACTCTGGGGCCCATGGGAGTCTGTCTAGACTGGATTATTTCCTGATGCCTGCGGCGCAGTCGCCGGCGGTTCGTGAGATTAGACACCTCCCCCGGGGCATCTCTGATCATTCTCCGCTCTGGCTTTGTTTTGAGGTGGGGGTGGAGGCGGCGGGCCGGGTGGCTCCTATCAACCCATGGTACCTCACCTCCCCCGAGACCCGCAATCTCTTGATTAAGTCTTTGGATAATTATTTTTTAGACAACAAGGGTTCCGTCTTCTCTGCGGTATCCCTGTGGGAGGCCTTTAAGACGGTGATTCGCGGGCAGGCCCTTTCCCTTATTACTGAATCCAAAAAGGCGAGGAATCGGGAGGTGGTGGACCTTGAGAGGGAGATTGCTGAGATAGAGGCTGACCTAGAATCGGATTTTACATCTGATAAACTCCACGCCCTGGGTCTGAAACAATTTGCTTATAAGTCTTTGGTAACAGATGCGGCTAAACTGAGGTTTCGGGAGCAACAGGGTCGTTTGTATGATGTGGGGGACAAAGCGGGTAAATTATTGGCATGGTTGGATAAGAAGGAGAGGGCGAATCGTGTGGTGCCTGTGATTCAGAGTTCGAACGGTGTGAGAGTGACAGACCCGGTTGGAATAGTTGAATGTTTTGCGGATTATTTTCGTGTGGTTTATACCCCTGTGTCTGAACGGGATGTTGATGACTCTCGCCTTTTGTTGCATGATATAGCTCTGCCCAGTGTTTCCGATTTAGACCGAGTCTCTTTGGAGTCCCCTTTTACTGCGGACGAGATAGCGACGGCCATTCGCTCACTCCGTTCGGGCAAAGCTTTGGGCCCGAATGGATTGCCAATTGAATTGTACAAGCTAAGTCCTGACAGGGTGGCGCCCTATCTTCGTACCATGTTTTTGGAATCCCGCGAACGGGGTATTCTCCCATATGATCAGCGTCTGGCTACGATAGTTGTTATTCCCAAAGAAGGTAAACCTCGGGACCTTTGTTCGTCTTACAGGCCCATTTCCCTGTTGAATGTTGAACCCAAAGTCCTGGCTAAGCTCCTGGCTACCCGCCTCTTGACGGTCATTAGTGGCTTGGTTCATCCGGATCAATCCGGATTTATCCCGCATCGCAACACGGCTCTTAACCTACGTCGTCTCCACGGAGCTGTTGCGAGGGCGGGGCTTCTGACGGAGCCGGCCATTTTGGCTTCGCTTGACGCCTCGATGGCCTTTGACACGGTAGAGTGGCCCTATCTTTGGGCAGCTCTTGAGAAATTTGGTTTTGGACCTGAGTTTATTGGTTGGGTGAAGTTGTTATACGCCGAACCCTTGGCACAGGTAGTGGTGAACGGTCGGGTTTCTGTCCCCTTCTGTCTTGGTAGGGGGACCCGTCAGGGGTGCCCCTTGTCTCCGTTGCTTTTCGCGCTTGCTCTGGAACCGTTGGCTGCGTGGCTTCGATGGGAACCTTCACTCAAAGGGATCCGTTGGTCACCGGATTTTGAAGACCGCGTCTCGCTTTACGCGGATGACATTCTTCTGTATCTTACTTCCCCGCGTAAATCTTTAAATGTCTTATTTGACGTTCTTACTTCGTTTGGTGCTAACTCGGGTCTGGTTATTAATTGGGCTAAGTCCTGTGTGTATGTTCTCTCGGGTGTTTTGCCCCCATTGCCGGACAGGTTTCCTGTCCAGGTTGTCCAATCTGGCTTCAAGTATTTGGGGATCTTTATTACGCTGGACTCCTCACTCCGGTTCGAGCGTAACCTCCTCCCCCGCTTCTTAGACTGCGACTGGATGTGGCCCGTTGGCGTAAACTACCCCTGTCTCCTCTGGGCAGGGCTGCCCTTTTTAAAATGATGTCTTTGCCGCGATTCCTCTACGCGCTTCAAAATTCTTTTGACGACATTCCCGCTACCTATTTCCGAGAGATCGAGAGTCTTCAAAGGCAACTGATCTGGGACGGGCGTCCACGTATCGCCCTTGCGAAACTTACCATCCCTTGGTATGACAGGGGCATGGCGCTCCCCGATATCAAGAGATATTATTGGGCTTCCCAGCTGTCTGCCATTAACCACGCAATGTATTCCCCGGGTCGAGATCCGGCCTTTGAGATGGATAGACTCCAGCTGCCGTGAGGAGATTTTAATAGAGCGCTTTATTCCAGATCGGCCGGGCGCCATCTTGTGGGCCCGTCCAGGACCGCAGTCAATGTGTGGCATGCCGCGAATGTGAGTTTGGGTTGGGAGAACCGACTGACAATGGCGACTCCGCTTTATGCTTCTGAACGTTTGGGGTGTCTCTGGTCTACTAAGGGCTTTGACCGCTGGGATATGATTGGTATATGTAAAGTGGGTGATGTCTGCGTGAACGGTAGAGTGAAGTCTTTCCAGGCCCTTAAGGCAGAATATGACTTGAGTGATAGAGAGTATTTTCGGTATTTGCAGGTCCGGCATGCCCTGACCTCTGTTCTGGCTCCTGATGTGACCCTGCCCGAGTCCTCCCCCCTTGAGGATCGCATACTGGATGGACACCTGCCCGATAGCACTATCTCCCTTATTTACAAGAAACTGATTAATAATCGCGCTGATTTATTGATCCGACTTAGGGAGGTTTGGGTCGGTGACGGATTGGACTTGGATGATGAGGATTGGCAGTCGGCACTCTCTTCTCCGAAAGAGGTCGCCATCCCCGCCCGTCTCCATTTGGTCCAACTTAAGATCCTCCACCGGGTATATGTAACTGGTCCGCGTCTGGTTGTGATGGGTTTTTCCCCAGATGGCTTATGCAAGCGTGGTTGTGGGATGAGTGCTACATTTCTGCATATTCTTTGGGAATGCCCGTTGGTAGCAGCCTACTGGATTGATGTGCTTGCGGTGATGACTGTTGTGACTGGTATTACCCTGCGGCCGGAGGCCCGACGATGCCTGTTGAACGTGTGGGAACCCACCGACTATTCTGTGACCCAGACCAGATGGGCGACCTTGGGATACATGGTCGCGAAGCGGGACATTGCGCAACTCTGGAGCGCATCCAGACCGCCCGAAGTCTCGGTGTGGGAGGATAACATGGACTGGTCCATGTTCCGAGAGAAGACCGTCTATGTGGCTAGGGGCAGACCAAGGGCGTGGACGAAGATTTGGGGTCAGTGGAATGCATATCGTGGAGATATTTGTACCCCTCCCTTGGTTGACATTCCCGATGTTACCTTATCTCCCTAGGCTGACGTTCCCGAAATTTTTTTCATGTTATTTTAGGATTTTCCTGCCCTCCCCGCTGGCCCCCCCCCCGGCCTTGCCGAGTCCCATTGATTTGCTTTTGTCTTCCTGATTAGTGTCTCTCCCCTCCGCCTTCTGGGCTGACTTGATTAATGTGCATTCGCCTTGTTTAGAGTTCGTTGTTTTTATGATTAATACAGAAAATTGTTATGTCCTGTCCTATGCTTTGAGCAATAATTGGTATATGCTTTGTGCCTGGCCACGAAAGTGATCGTTTGCTTTTTATGTTGTGCGTTGCTATTAGCGGCCAGCCCGTGTGGTTGTGGGCCCATCTCTGTAATTTTTATTTGATTGCTCAATAAAAGTCTTTAACCAAAAAAAAAAGAAAAAAAAAAAAAGAAACCGCTTGTGGACCAGTGGTATGACTTATTCAGATATGTTGAGAACTCACGAACTGGCAAAGCAAAAGTAGCTTCTGGCTAGGGGTATTTACTTATTTATTTATTCAGTGTTTTGTATAGCACCTAGGGGTATTTCTTTCTTTATTTATTCAGTGTTTTGGATAGCGCAAACATGACCCAAATTGGATATCAGAGCGCTTCACAATTCTATAGCATTGTAGTTCTGTCATGACCACCGAAAAAAAAGAAGGTGGGTTAATGGCCACCAAATGCAGACCCATGCTAGTAGAAAATGTTCACTTCTGCCCTGAAGTGAATATCGAATGATGAAACCAAATGTTGGTATTCGTGACATTAGTTAGTGCCATTTGCAGAAAATAAGGAGTTAGGTCCCGGGACACAGGGTCAGCTGGACCATAGAATAATTTATAAAAAGAGAGAAATGCTGGCCCTGCGATTTTTGATAGCTATATTTTGAGCAACAAACCAAATCCTTGTTATGATTTGTATGGTCGAATTTATTTAAACCATTTACTTTTTCATATAAATCTCATTAAGTTAAAGCATTGATTGCATGAGAAAAACACTACGTACATACAATTTATACAAAAACATTTGACAAAGAGTTTTAACAAAAATACATAAATACATATGACAAAATGACATCCAATCATTTAGTGTACATAAATATACAAATACGGTCATACGAGAAGCATCAGTCGTTATGTAGTATTAAGCAATGAAGCTATTTGCAGTAAGGAAAAGAAAACACAATGAATTGTAACAAATACAAATTTTCAATTGTCTGATGAATAAACTTGAATTCTTTCTGCTATTGCCAATTCCTTTCTGCTATTGCCGACGCGTTTCGAACTCGCTCTGGCATTTGGCAAGTTCTCATCAGGGCTTTCTCGTATTATTCTTCTGAAAATTATGTACAAAGAAAATGAGTGAGATTTTGCAATCCTCATTTTCGTCCCCTATATACATTGCCCCCTACCAAGACTTTCTAGAAAACGTGTACCTTTATTTTCAAGTTGGCAGCGGGTTTTCAATTTTCAAGAGATCTTATTCAATCAATGTAGATTCGGTTCTAGAAAATTACAACGAACCAAATTACAATATAGTAATGGAATAGAAAAACAGGGGAACTGCATTTAAACAGCCCAAGCGCCAACAATAAGGTAGGCACCCGGTTCTGTTACCCGTTCTACTCGTTCTAACCGCTGTTTGTAAAACCGATTGGAATAGTTGAGTGACTTTAAACTCTCCTTGTAGGTGCAATAAGACGTGTCCACCGCCGGCTGGCGGGTGGGAGCTGATTTTTGTCCCACGCACGGCTGTTTCAAATATTTACCAAACAGAAGTGCAGACTACTGGTTTGAAGGTAATTTTCCAAGATTGTCCTCTGGCCATCTAGGCGCAGGCTGTCCTGACCATTACTATATTGTAATTTGGTTCGTTGTAATTTTCTAGAACCGAATCTACATTGATTGAATAAGATCTCTTGAAAATTGAAAACCCGCTGCCAACTTGAAAATAAAGGTACACGTTTTCTAGAAAGTCTTGGTAGGGGGCAATGTATATAGGGGACGAAAATGAGGATTGCAAAATCTCACTCATTTTCTTTGTACATAATTTTCAGAAGAATAATACGAGAAAGCCCTGATGAGAACTTGCCAAATGCCAGAGCGAGTTCGAAACGCGTCGGCAATAGCAGAAAGGAATTGGCAATAGCAGAAAGAATTCAAGTTTATTTATCAGACAATTGAAAATTTGTATTTGTTACAATTCATTGTGTTTTCTTTTCCTTACTGCAAATAGCTTCATTGCTTAATACTACATAACGACTGATGCTTCTCGTATGACCGTATTTGTATATTTATGTACACTAAATGATTGGATGTCATTTTGTCATATGTATTTATGTATTTTTGTTAAAACTCTTTGTCAAATGTTTTTGTATAAATTGTATGTACGTAGTGTTTTTCTCATGCAATCAATGCTTTAACTTAATGAGATTTATATGAAAAAGTAAATGGTTTAAATAAATTCGACCATACAAATCATAACAAGGATTTGGTTTGTTGCTCAAAATATAGCTATCAAAAATCGCAGGGCCAGCATTTCTCTCTTTTTATAAATTAGTTAGTGCCATGGCATTAACAAATCAAGCTATGCAATGTTATCTGTCGATAAACAGTGGATAGAAAGCACATTGATAAACTAGACTATAAAGTAAAGTACAATACATATGTACTTATTCCATAAATTAGCAGAACACAAAACAGATTACAGATGAAAATGCACTGCACAACCCTCTATCAAGGAATTTCACCTCAGAATCAAGGCTAAAAGTGAAGATGCGGTTATGAAAGGGCCTAGCTTTTAAGCTTGTGAGATTCCTACTCTAGGGTGACGCCACATGAGCTAGGCATTATCAATTCAGCAGTGATTTTGCCAGCCAAACACATAATGCTTCACAAAGACGTTTTCAGTCGCAGATGTGTTTCACCTTAAAGCCACCAACGAAATACACTTCCATATACTACCACATGTGAGTCTATCTCTCAAATCTGCAGACACAAGTTATCTACTGCCTGTGGTTTGCAAAACTCCCCCATTCATTGTTCTCCTTCAGCCTTTTCAACATCACCCAACAACTGAGTATGGGAGCCTTCCTCTTTGACTCCCCTAGGTCATGTTCATTGTCTCACAACTCTTATTTTAATTGGCCATCCTCCCCAACATCCAGCTGATTGTACTCTTCAAGATCGTCAATAGCCGTAAACCTCTATACTACTCTTGCGCTGAAAACATTGAGCCCTATCCAAGCTCTGCCAGCATACGAAAGCCAACAAAACTACCTCTCCGCTGTCCAAACACAGACAGTTATGGATTTTGTGAACCTTGACGACCCTAAACAGAACTGCTGTTCCAGACTACAAACCTAAACAGGGATCCTTGCACCACTCCCCAAGCAAAGACAAGTCAACACATCAAAATCCCACTGATACATTTCTACAAAGCTATGATGCTCAACACCCACCTCATAGCCACCGAGCTTTCCGCTTCTTATGTGACATTTCAGTGATCTAAGTGTGAAACTTCGGCTGACCCTTTATAGAAGGTAGAGCAAAGCAGTTGTGTGAAGCTCCTACAGCCATAACAGACCCCAACGTTTGCAAAGGCGATCCACTCCCTATGAACTCTTGATGGCTTGTTGTTCAGGTGCTTTGAACTCCACACTTAAACAAGCATTGGTACTGCCAATAGGTCTCACTTTTAATATGCAGGAACTTATATCCTGGTTTCGTAGATGCTTGTTAGCTTTGGGATACTTTATGAGCAAGCATTTCAAGATAGCTGTCCATACATGCAGTAGCCATCTAGGAATGATTTTAGTTAAAGTACAATAAAAATCATTGAAATTGAAATACATGCCAGAAATAGATCTGCTGGTTCGATCCCTACTCGTATGCTTTGAAAGGGAGGGGCAACATTCTTCCGACTTTAACAGTATTTGCTGCTCCCACCTTTCGTCCAAAAAGGAATCTAATGCTTGCCACAGGTAAGATAGGTACTAGCGTATGGAAGCCCATGTTTTACCTCTTTACTGGGGTCTTATATTTCCTAAGAAAGCGTGCAGAACAATGGAGTATGTTTTTTCCTAGCCCAATGTGTTTTATAGTTGCATAGACTCCTTGTGGGGTGTGCACACATGGAGGGAGAATACAGCATCAACAGAGAGATGGAAAAACATTGCGAGGATGGCGCTTCGAGCTGATCTCAGTGTGGGAGGCTGAGGGTACAAGACAGAGCTGACTTACATATGCTACACTGAGTAAGAAGTTTTGAGTTCTTTCTGCCTCTTCTTCTCCTCACCTCCCCTCTCTCAGTAACTCAGAAGAGTGGGCCAAGAGTCAAAGAAGCCACAAGGCAACCTATCCATGCACTAGCCTTGTACATGTGAACTCTCACTCAATGTGGGTCAGCTACCAAGGAATGAGGGTGCCACACACTAAAAGTAAAACATTTTATCACCCGGGGTATCAGATTCCCCAATGCCTTTCTTCTATTTGAGCGGTCTATGGAGCAGCACTGAGCTCGATTTCAGAGGAAGGGTACCAGTATCATCATCAGTGTGCTGAAGAAACCTGCTGTATGGGACGGGGAACAGGCGGGGATCAGAGGGGAAGGAAGCAGGTTGGAGTAGATACAGGCATGGACGATTTATAGAGTGAAACACTGCAGCGATCAGGCTTGAATTACATATAGGGGGGCAGCATCAAGTCAGCGCCTCAGGCAAAAACAGGAACAGTGCACCCTGTTACAATGAATGTGCTACCCCTAAGGCAGCCGTGAACTTGGGCTGCCCTCAATCAGCGAAATACATAGTGGAGCTTCAGGGCCGGTCTGTGTTTATCTATGCTACATGTGCGCCAGCGCTATCAGTATTACAGAAGGTGCGGCACTAGTGCCAGCAGCTCTAGTGTAATTCCACAGTGCCCTAGGGTACAAAAAGAGGTTGCATCTTTCTGTTGCACCCCTGGGGCACTCTCTGTAATACAGTTCCTGGTCTTCCTCTTCTTACATTATGTCCAGGGTATTTTAGGGTTTATTATTTTCATGGATCACGTTTGGGAAAAATGTGCGGCTTCTTAGAAAAACATGGTGCTTATTATGCACTGCTTCTTGTTCCACTGAGAGACAATTTAGGCGTCACATCTGAATGCAAACAAACGTTTGTCTATGTTTAACCCGTTGACCGCGGCACAAATTCCGCAGCGGTGGGGGATATTTATGACTGAGCGTGGTTCGGTCGGCCCCCGACCATCCTCCGCACACGCCCACTGTGACGTTGGACTGCCAGGGGGCCGACCGACACACGCAAAGGGTTAAAAACCCTATATACATCACATCACAGTCGGTCTCATGGATTCCTAGATTCCCTGAGACCTTGCATCAGCCCTCTTCCGGTTATCTGAAAAGACACATGGTTCAGGTCAGCACAGGACGGTCGTCTTTAGTTAAAAGGTTAGTTATGAAGTGTTTAACTAGCTAAGTATCATCCTTATACCATATTCTCTTCCACCATTCTATAAACGCCACGTTAGCAGTGCCGTTTTAGATGCTGCTATAATAACAATATGAATAATACACGCATGTTTTAAACGAGATGCACAGTAGAAAACAAACTCCATAAAAACCTACCCACAGCAGAGCCCATGCTCGTGTTTGAACTCTTTTGATTTTAGGATGCAAGGGAATGCTCCTTTTTTACTGCGTGTGTGTCCTGCTGAAAGGATTTTCTATGTCCAGGTCATTCACTGTGCTGAGAGGAGGCTGTTATTCATCTCCTTAATGGCCCAATCCCGGCACTGCCTCTCTCAAACTGTTTACACATTCAACTGCTCAGTTTTGAAAAGCAGAAAGTAGAATCTTCGTCATGATGTGAAGTTCTGATTTTATCTGGCAAAGTATGGATTTAAAATGCAGCTCTGTGCTGTGTTAAACTTAAAAACCACAGGTTTGTTACTTTTATAATTAGATTTTTTTTGGTTTGTTTTTAAATTATTTTAAAACGGCTGAACATTTATATGTTTTGTTTATTAATTTATTTGTGAAAAATAGGCTTTTATGTTTTAGAGTTAAAAAATGGAAGTGTATTTGGGGGTTCTGATTTTGCTGGAATAGCATATCAGAACCCCAGATTTCTATCAATTAGGATAATACATTTGTAAACCCCAACACACATTTTTTGTTGCTCATTAGCCACTTTGTGGGATTGCCGTTAGAATAAAACCTTAAAGACCTCTCTAATCCACAAATTGTAAAATATTTTTTTGCAATTTCTGTGCGACAGGATTTAGAGCAGTAAATTATAAGCCACCCCCAGTTACTGCACCTTTCCATATGTATGTGGAAATAGTGTTAGAATAGCACATTTACAGCCACATGCATCAAGCTAAAAACCGGTCGCAAACGGGCAGATTCTCAGATTCTGCCCCTTTGCGACTAGTATTTTTGCATTTGGGATGCATCATCCCAAATGCAACAAGCATTGGAAATGCAATAGGTCTCGGATTTATTTGAGTTAGAGCTAATGGCATTGTAAATGGCAATGTCTTTTATCCATGTGTTATGGAGTGTGTGCATGTGGTGTGTAGTGGAATTATGTGGGTTGGATTGGAATTGTAGCAATAGTGGCATGCTGCGCTTTAGATGAATATGTTTAAAAGTAAAGTGCACCATACTGCGATTGGTACAATAGTTAATTGTGGATGCGTTAACAATTGATGTGTGCACTGATCGTTGGTGGTGTGTGTGCCTGGTGGAAGCGTGCACTGCCGACTGGAGGTGTGTGTACCTGGTGGAAGCGTGCACTGACGGCTGGTGGTGTGTGTACCTGGTAAAAGCGTGCACTGACGGCTGGTGGTGTGTGTGCCTGGTGAAAGTGTGCACTGACGGCTGGTGGTGTGTGTGCCTGGTGAAAGCGTGCACTGATGGCTGGTGGTGTGTGTGCCTGGTGAAAGCGTGCACAGACGACTTATGGTGTCTGTGTCTGGTGAAAGTTTGCACTGATGGTGTGGTTGTGTGTGTGTGTGGTTGCGTGTGTGGTTGCGTGTGTGGTTGTGTGTGGCGGTGAGCGTGTGGTGGTGAGTGTGTGTAAGTTTGCACTGAATGTGTGGTGGTGAGTGTGTGGGGTCTTATGTGTGGGGTCTTATGTGTGGGGTCTTATGTGTGGGGTGTTATGTGTGTGGTCTTATGTGTGTGGTGTTATGTGTGTGTGTGTGGTGGACTTAGTTCGAGTTTTCATACCCTGCACACTCACACTGTTCACCCTACACACTCACACGATGTTCACCCTGCACACTAACACCCTGTTCACCCTACACACTCACACACTGCTCACCCTACACACTCACACACTGTTCAACCTACACACACACACTTCTCACCCTACACACACACACTGCTCACCCTACACACTCACACACTGCTCACCCTACACACACACACACTGCTCACCCTACACACACACACTGCTCACCCTACACACACACACTGTTCACCGCACACTCTCACACTGCTCACCCTGCACACACTGCTCACCCTACACACTCACACTGCACACTCACACACTGCTCACTCTACACACTCACACACTGCTCACCCTACACACTCACAATGCTCACCCTAGGTAATGCGAAAAGACCTAGCTCTGCCCTTTGGCCTGTGTTGTAATCATACAGAAGGTTGTGAGTAGTTGCGCTTGATTGGTTGGGGCGTCCCCTCCTTTCTGCTCCCCTCACAGAGGGCCGGCTGCCTCCATGAAGCTCCCAAGACATGTGTTCAGCTGTTCTTTGTTTTAGCTCCTGTGTGTCAGTGCACCGTGTAAGCGCACAAGCATACCCTGCTCTCTCTGCACTCACTCTCACTCTGCACTCACTCTGCACTCACAGTCACTCTGGCGCTCACTCTGCACTCACTCTGCGCTCACAGTCACTCTCGCACTCACAGTCACTCTCGCACTCACAGTCACTCTTGCACTCACTCTGCACTCACAGTCACTCTCGCACTCACACTGCACTCACACTGCACTCACTCTGCACTCACAGTCACTCTCACACTCACTCTGCACTTACAGTCACTCTCGCACTCAGTCACTCTCGCACTCACTCTGCACTCACTCTGCACTCTCGCACTCACTCTGCACTCACTGTCACTCTCGCACTCACTATGCACTCACTCTGCACTCTCTGTCACTCTGCACGCACTCTGCACTCACTCTGCACTCACTGTCACTCTGCATTCACTCTGCACTCACTGTCACTCTGCACTCACTGTCACTCTGGCACTCACTCTGCACTCACTGTCACTCTGGCACTCACTCTGCACTCAGTCACTCTCACACTCACTCTGCACTCACAGTCACTCTCGCACTCACTCTCGCACTCACTCTGCACTCACTGTCACTCTCGCACTCACTCTGTGCTCACTGTCACTCTCGCACTCACTCTGCACTCACTGTCACTCTCGCACTCACTCTGTACTCACTGTGCACTCACTGTCACTCTGCACTCACTCTGCACTCACTGTCACTCTGCACTATCACTGTCACTCTCGCACTCACTCTGCACTCACTGTCACTCTCGCACTCACTCTGCACTCACTGTCACTCTCGCACTCATTCTGCACTCACTGTCGCTCTCGCACTCACTCTGCACTCACTGTCCCTCTCATGCGCACGGACAGAATTCATGTCCGTATTACTTCATAAAGCGCACTTGTTGTGCATTCATGCGTGCAGCATGGCGCCGCCCTTTGCCACTAACATGAGGTTTAAGTTCTCTTTCCTGGTCATCACATTCCAGGTCATCCTTATAATTTTGTCTGCTATTTTTGTCACCTATGACACCCTCACCATGACAACCATGGGAATAGTACACATGCCGAAGAGGACGAGTTCATCAAGCTGTACCCATGTAAGTATTTGTTTTTGGTGTTCATGTATTTACTGGAAGCTGTATAAAGCGCCGCGAGGTGCCTGGGCGACTTTACGGCGCTATGATGTGGATTGTTAGAACCCTCCGCTTTGAGTTAGACCTAGGTGAACAACCCTTCCTGCAGAAAGCGCTATGAAGCCATCTACGTGATAGGACATGTAATGTAGTAATGCTGGTAACTTCACATTTTGTAGCATTTTGCAGTTTGCTTGTGCTTTCTGACACTGAACAACGAGTTCCTAATAACACTGCCTGCCTTTCGAGCGCTTCTGCTCGACTAAGCATTAACTTGAATTCTTTAAAAAAACACATAGGGGATGGTCTGTGGTTCCTCACAAGAGTCCAATCACGCAGATGATATTCCTATTCACAGAGAATGCGCGCGCGCATTTTTTATTCTCGCTGAGGAAAGGACATTTGGAAGTGACCACGGAGAGCATCTTGCGCAGGTAGTTGTTTTCGTCACTCACAGGCGTTCGGAGGCAGAGTTGTTTTCTCTTTGGAAGCGTGTAACGGTTTCAGAGTCCGGACGAGGCGCTATCTTGTTCTCCAAGACACAGTGCATTTAGGGCAGCTCCTTGTCATCCAGCTGGTGAACGCGATAGGACTCCTGCTCTTGTAAATGAGCACAGCTTGTTTCCCGTGCTGGAAATGCTGGGAGTCACCGAGTGCAGACAAACACACCCGAGGCAGCCTGTGACCATCTCCAGGGCAGTTTCAGGCGAGGCTACGGAAATATTTTTTTTAAATAGGGCATAATGGTTCGCATTGCAACACTCCAATACACAATCATCCTGCACATTACAATGGGCTATTATTTTTCTGCGACAGTACATCATGTACATGCAGATAAAAAAGTGAGCCCTCGAGAGTATATGTGATTATCAGCAGCATGCACGTA
This sequence comes from Lissotriton helveticus, assembly GCF_964261635.1. Classification (NCBI taxonomy): domain Eukaryota; kingdom Metazoa; phylum Chordata; class Amphibia; order Caudata; family Salamandridae; genus Lissotriton; species Lissotriton helveticus. The sequence goes on along the minus strand of NC_136071.1, from coordinate 297,807,713 downwards.
ACTCACCGAGCCATCTTGCTGACAGGGAGAGCTCAGTGAAATGGATTGAAAAAAACAAGCAGCACTGAAAAAACGCCGGCGAGTGGTGCACGCGCGGGCGCGCCACTGCCATCATATGTCTTGAATTATCTCCGCCGTGACGGACGAGATAATTGAAGATATATGGCCTTCTGGTGCGCGTAACAGACACCAATGGGCCATATACGGAGCTACTCGACCGCTTATGGCTTATTGCGTGTTCTGTTTCTAAAGCACACGCACGCGAAGACCAATAGCATTGCACATACCAAAAAAAAAGCACAAAAAAGCACGAGCAGCCTGGAATTCGTAGGTATGTTTTTCGAAGCCCTGAGAATAGGACACTGGGCCACGCCCACTGCTGACGCAGTGGGACGGTAGGCCCGAGCCCTAAAAATCGCAATTTAAGGAATCTCTAAATTGAGATTCCTTAAATGCAATGCATCAAATTAAAATAATTAGCGATTTCGCTAATAGGAGTAGCAAATTACCATGAAGTTGAACTTCATGGTAATTTGCAAAAACTTTGAAAAATGCAGTTTTATGCATTTTTCAAAGTTTCATGTTGCGCACACACATGCCCTTAGGGCATGTGTGTGCGCAACATATGTGCACAGATCAATTTCAGGGGTGCAACAGGGTGTCCTTTTGACACCGTGGCACCCTTGAAATTGCATTCTCAAATTGCGATTCTCTAATTGAGAATCGCAAATTGAGAATGTCTTCCCATTCATTCCTATGGGCCTCTAGGCCCATAGGAATGAATGGGGAGGTATTCCTTAATTGCAATTCGCAATTTGCGAGTCGCAATTAAGAAATGTTTAGAAATCGCTATTTTTTAAGCGATTTCTACATGCATAGGCTTTTGCGATTCCTTAATTGCAATTCCCTAAAAATCGCAATTAAGGAATTGCAAAAGCCAACATTTATTTATTTATTTATTTATTTTCAGACTCTTATATAGCGCATGGCTACTCAGGAGCATCCCAGCGCTTGCACGGAGCCCAGAGGGTACACAGCGACGGGATCAGGAGCTATTTACATCACTGTATAAATCTAGCTTTATACTCTGCTGAAAAGCCAGGTCTTCAATTTCCTTCTAAAGATCAGCAGGTTGGGTTCATGTCGCAGCGGAGGGGGAAGCGAATTCCACAGCCTAGCTGCGTTCAGAATAAAGAGACGACCCCCGGTCCTAGATCTCCGGACTCTCGGGATCTCAGCTAAATTCTGATCGTCTGAACGCAGGTCTCTCCGGGCCTTATAGGGCCTAATCAAGGTCCTCAGAATGACCGGACCCTGTCCATGCATGACCCTATGTGTAATACATAATGTGCCTGTAAATCTCTCCAATGTCCTCAATTTATGCACTTTCTTTAATGTCTGTGGGACAGGAGCTTGAATAGTAAATGTTATCCACCTCTAATATTTCCACTTTCCCCAATGTTATAATAATACATGTCACCACACAGCCTGCAAATGTAGCACTTTCCCGAAGTATGTAGCATTGCAGTTAGGGTAGTAAATGTAAGGCTTTTAATTTTTGCACTTTCCCCAATGTTTGGCAAATGGAGTTAGAATAGTAAATTATAACAACTACACTCATCAACATTTGCACTTTCCTCAATGTATGTGGGATTGGTATTAGGTTAGTAAATTAGAGGTTTGCATTTTTTGCACTTTCCCAAAAGTTTGTGGGGAAGGAATTGGAACAGTAAATCTTAATACCCTCACCTTTCCTTACACTTTCCCAGTGTTAGAATGTTAGTTGTCAACTATCTGGCATTTTAACATCAAGTTATATACTTACATTGTGTCAATACAGCCCTGAAGAGACGAAACATGTTGGCTATATTAACAATGTTTATTGCATATCAGGAATACTATCCTGCTGTGCTGTAAAATCCAGGCTACATTAATGATGTCTATTGCATGCACGGAACACTATCCCGTTGTGCTGTAAAATCCCAAGACATTCTTTTTTGTGCCCTTTTTTGTTTGTGAAGCAATCATATTCGTCTGTTGTCATAATGATTATATTTGTTGCATCTGGGCTCACTCCATATAAATGCAATGTTCCTCATGCGTGAAGAAATAATAAAAGTGTCATTTGTGTACTTATATGAAAAATATTTTTCATATTATTTTTGATTAGTGCAAGTAGTGTGCTCCAGACAATTTTGCATCATATAGGCGGAATTGTTGGTTGAGGCAACCCAACTTATCATCTTACTCATTTGCAAGGACCATCTTTCTGCCACTGCCACTTTCTCCACATTCCTCAAAAAGAAGTTTGTTTTCCTCCAACTTACAGGGTCTTGTGAGTTTTCATGTGTGGCCTGAGCTGCACCCCAAGGCCCTGGAACCTTTCAATCATCTGCTTGGCATTCCTCTTAACGACCTCCAAGTCCACTATGAATGCGGGAGTGGGAAGTTCTTCTATAGAGCGTCCAGTCCACATTCTGCAAAGTCAACACCTGCAGAACAGAAAGAAAGAGAAAGAACTAATGACGACTGGAAAAACACAACTTAAAAAGACCAATAAACTGACAAAGAATTATCTGTAATGTGATGAAGGTGACCATAGAAGAGAAAGTTGGCTGTAGCATCCTAGTGCCCACGGACACAGGAGAAGAAACCTGGGGCCCATTACACATGTGGTGCATTGTCCTTCATTGCACTGGGCGCACCTTTAAAAAGGCGCGCCCGGTGAAAAATGCGCCGCATTATGGGGAATGCCCTGCCCCCCGGGCAACATGAACTCGTGCTGCTGCGGGGGCAGCTCATTTACGTGAAATACGGAGCAGCTGCTTTAAAGCCGCTCCCTGTTTCACTGGCAGGCGGCAATCTAACTGCACTTTTAAAGGGGAATAGAGATCCCTTGCAGGCGGGTGCAGTCAGTGACTGCACCTGCCTGCAAAGGGATGTCTGGGGGGGGGTCCATAGAACCTCTTTACCCTCTTCAGAGGGCTGCTCTCAGGAGGTGCGCCTCCCGAGGGCTTCTTTGTCTCTGCGCCCACGTCGGTAATACAACACGGGTGCCAAGGCAAAGGGATTCTCTCATTTGCATGGGACACACCCCATGCAAATGGGGGACCCCCCCCCCTTGAAGATAGTGCTGGTGCTTTATGTGCGTCAGAGTTATTGGTATTACAGAAGGGGCTGCACAAGCATCTGCAGCCCCTCCTGTAATACCCAAGTGCCCCTGGGGCACGCAAAGCAGGTGCAAACGCCTGTTGCCCCCCTGGGGCACTCTGTAGTACAGCCCCTGATGCCACATTATGCAAAGACAAACAATGGAACAAAAAGTAGCTGTTTTATTCAATGACAGTTAAAGACAGTCATCGGACTAAAATAAAAAAACACACATATCGGTATTACGGACCAAACAATCAAACTAAGTATTCTATATGAATATCAAAAAAGAAATCATTAAAATAGATTTCCCACTGCTCATATTTTTTACTACTATGTATTCCGTTCCTGTTTAGACAAGTTTACTTCAAACATACTTGTCTTAAGAAACCATCAGGGACGGTGATAATTTTTAACCCTAACTCATCTACAAATGTTTTATACAGATTATCTAGTCAATGTTGGAAAATTGTTCATGTCATGTTTTAAGATCAAAACATGATATTTAAATGCATGTTGTACTTTTCAATTGATGTTTAAATCTTTCATACAGCAAGTGCACAGAGGGATCAGCTGTGCCTGGAAGGGTAATCAACTGGCAGGATGGGGAGTGAAGCTGGGCACATCCCTACTTGCAGTTGATAGACTGTGCCCTCCCTTCACACAAAGGACTTGTCACTCCTGCATTGTTCATGCAGTCAGCTTGGAGCCAGCTCAGGGGAGTCAGGAAACTTTAAGCACATCAAAGGGAATTCTCAAGAAACTCTTCAGCTCACTTTCTGGACCTGCGATAGGACACTCAGAGGACTGCCTGCTGCTGTGGCCTGCTGTGTACTTCAGAAGACTGCTTTTCTGCACCTGGAAGGACTGCTTTGCTGTCTTAGGTCTTCCTTGAACCCTCAGATGCCTGCACTCCTGCTTGAGCCTTGTTCTACTGCTGAACCCAGGACTACCAGAGTAAATGTAAATTGATATTGTATAGCGTACTACTCACCCGCAAGGGTCTCAAGGCGCTTGTACAAATACCGCTGTGGAACCCATCCTGGCTTTCCATGTGAGGTGTCCACTCCTGGGCACCCCCAAGGTGGAGGCCAGGCATCCTTAGCGTTGTGGGGCCGTTGTGGAGATTAAGCAAGCTATTGCCAGAGTTGCAGAGTGGGACTCCATGATTGGAATAGGCACCGAGGCGAGAATTATCAGGTCCGTGGAATTTTGAGCCCAAGACCCGCCGAGGCGGGGAATTGAACTCTGGTCCCGGGCTAGACCTCTGCATCAGGGTCTGCCGCTCTAACCATTGAGCCACACTTCTGACTCCAAGGGCTAGTTGGCTGGCCTTCTGATCAGAGCCTCAGGAAAAGAAATAGCTCCCAGCATCCTGAACCCGTACCTGCAATCAGTCTGAGTGAGTACTAACCCACTCCAAGGGCTGACCTTCCAGTCCTAAAATCTTGGTGGCGGTGCTAAAGGTGCCTAGATAGCCAAAATCCAAAACTTGGGACGTACAAAATGTTTGGTTAAGAATTTTTTGAGAACCGAGAGTAGACCAGGACCAGCCTGCTCATCTATCTACCCAAGGAGCATCGTTGATCTGCCTGACTTTACGTCAGCACCCACCACAGGAGTAAACAGTGTTCAGCGGTCACCCGTCAAAGTGGTAGCCGGCCTCCAGCCTCGTCGCGCTGGTGATTTTCAACTTAAAAAAAAGAGACGGAGGGCCTGATTATGATGGCGGTGGGACCGCCACCATCAAGCAGTTGGTGGCGGTCCCACCGCCATCTGCCCCTGCAGGTCAGCCCACCATATTACGATGCAGCGGGCAGAGGTCTCTGGTGGAGAGACAGCCCGCCGTGGTTCCGACGGGCTCAAAGAGCTCATCTTACCATCGGAGGGACAGTAATACCTACAATAGGGGCAGTGCCTGCCCAGGCACCACTGTAGGGATAACAAAGGCCCTTTTTTTGCATGCCCTTGTCATGACGGTGAGCTAGCAATGAAAAGGCAGGCAGCTCCTAGTGGGCCCCCCTTCCCACATGACCCTCCGCAATGGGCCCTGGGGGCACCTATGGTGCCTCCCTAAACCTCCCCTCCCTGCACCATGTGGTGGGCACTGCATGGTGACTGCCACATGCGGTGCCTGCCACATAGCGCAGAGATGCTTTAAACCCGCAGCACATGCCGCAATACAAAATATACACATTGCGACCTCTGTGAAGGTGGTCGCATCGTAATGCGGGCAGTGGGACCACCCACTCCTAGACTGGAAGTCCTGCTTCCACCACAGTGCCGGTCGGATAAGAGTCTGACCAGCATCATGATCAGGCCCTAAGACTGAACCTAGAAATCTTCACAGCGACTTCGGCCAGCAGCTCTTCCTTGGACACCGCCTGCAGCCTTGCCGCGCTGAGCTTTACCTTCTCAGAACATTTTTGTGGAAATTTCTTCCAAGTATGAAGGTAAGCGCCTACTGGGTCCAATTCACTCTCTGGATCTGACCCCCACTCCATCGCGGTCTGCAATATTTTTAAACTTTGATCTGGTCTTGCGTGGCTAGAAGTCTGCAGTTGGCACTTTAATATTTCACTTGCTAGTTTTTACCTTAAATTTCAAAAAAACATAATAACTCTTGTTCTACCAATTGGATTTTTGTCATTTTGATGTCAAATAGTTTATTCAAATTCCTTCTATATTTCTAAATTGGTGTGGGATTTTTCTTGTCTAGTGTTTTCACTTTATTGCTGTTTGGCTGCATAAATACTTTACACATTGTCTCCAAGTTAAACCTCACTGCTATGTGCCAAGTTACCAGAGGGTTTAGCACAGGTTAATTAATTGACTTTTGTGGTTCACCCAGACAGGGATTGTGGGTGTTGCTTGAGCAGGGTTAACACCCTACTAAACCTACAGCCCAATTTCTCACAAGAATCCATTGTGATTCAAACTCATAATTCTGAGTATTTTTCTTTTATAAGATTTACTCAATCTGCCTCTGTACTACTAACTTATTCACACTTAGGTCAAAAACTAGAAGTCACCCTTTGGTTTAATATCTGATTTCTGTATTTCTTGTTACCCACTTTGATTTTAGCTCCAAGTTATAGGTATGCCATGTTCTCAAATCGGGTTAACATTCTCTACATAATGTTCCGTTTTGAAATTTCAATCACACAAGTTACAGAAGTGACAAGTGACTGGTATTAAAATGTAGATATCTCATCCCTAACTTAATGGTAATCTAAAAGCCACCCATCGTTATACGAACCACTGGTTCTGGGTGTCTTTTAGTATAAATCTGAAATAACACCTGTTTAGCTATAGATTCTTTAATATGGATAACCATGTTCTGTAGGTCTCTATTAAAATTATATAGCAATTACTGTAACTGCCACGAGGACATTGGAAACTCAGAATCTATGTTAAGTCCTAGTTCTGCTGCCTTCAGCTTATTTATCCAAAAGTGTCACTTTTTAGCTTACATTTTCTATTTTCAATTCTCGTTTGTGGTCAGATGTGCGTAGTATCAGCAAATCTGATACTTTCATAGCATTATGATAAGATATTTGCCCAAATGTATCAACACTAGAAGCTTCTCAGTTTGTTATTTAGGGCTCTAGGAGCATAACCATTTCTCATTGTGAGGTCTTATTGCTGAGCCTACATTTTTTAAAAGAGGCAGATAATAGCTTAGACACAGTAACTTATTTTGCAATTAATGTAATCGCGAATCTGATGACTTTTTCATTTCACAAACCGTAAAGGTTACCTGTTTCCCTTTTGTATAGGCATGACACCTGCACTGATCACATTAAAAAAAATTATACTGGTGGGAGCCAGGCCTTTCGAACTTCCAGTATTCCATACTGTATCATATCCCTTGGGCTCAGTGTCTCTGTAACAGAGTATATGTGGTTGCTTCCAGCCATTTATTTAATACTGAATCTCACACCAGATTTATTGCATACTTTTCTAGATTAAACAATGTGCACTCTTTTTCTGTCTGCTTTGTCAGTTACCTTATCTGAGTATCCCTTTGTTTCCATTTATGTTCGATGTTACTTTCTCCCTTCTGATATTTTAGTGGTGGGCTATACAATTTCTTAGCTCTTATGGGACTCATGGAATTTCGCATAATGTTTTGATTGATAACTACTTCCAAGTCGCATAAAAACAACAGATATTACACATGGTACAGAAACTCTACACTATCAAGTCCCTCATGAGCAAAATGGTATAGTATGTATATTCTCATGCGCAGAACACTTGAGACAAAAATATGTGATATATAACATGTTAAAGAGTGCTCACATGAAGTTTCTGCTCCAAAACAAGGGAAAACTTAATGCAATCAGCGTAGGTGTTCGAAACCTTCGAAAACACAATGGGTAGCTCAGTAATCTGTATCTCTGTGAGCCTAAACTTGCACATTTAAAAATTATGCACAATCGCAAGTGAAAAAGACAGATATTCCACTGCCAAGAATACACATAAGCATGATTGCAGCTTAACTAATTTTAAATGTGTAGAAAGTCCAGACAACGCTTCAAAGGACCCTGAGGAAAAAGTAGTCTTTCTTCATGCCACATAAAAATGAACCTGCTTATTCTGAAATAATGCTATGTTGAAGAGGTATATATTCAGCATAGCATATTGTAATTATTCAAATGGTGAAAACAACCATGCACATCATGTAATTTTAGGAATCTTTACAGAGGGCCGATTTATTGTATTTGTGATATATGTAAAGCAGGTCTCTCAACTGGGCATACGTCAGTAGATAATGCCAGCTCATCATTTCTCCATTTTGGTACCTCCCTGTGAGGCATAGTCAGTTCAGCATAAATAATTTATTTTTCCAAAAGGTTTAATTTTCTATCATTAACTATCAAGAAAAGATATTAGCAGAGGCACATCTTTTTTAATCAATGAGTAATATTACATTTATTGTGTATGTTATCAATACAACTTATTTGCAATGAGGAGATGTATTCATTGTCAACTTGCAACAGCGACACTGATGAACGGCATCCGTTTTCTACCACTATATTGCACTTGAAATATCAACCCTCCGCAAATATTGTATCTATAATATCAACTTTACCACTGCATCACAAGGTAAGTCTAGGTAAGTAGATGTTGTGCTAAGAACAGTAAATATAGTCACCTTGGTGATATAGTGGTAGGTGAAGTAGTTGATGCTATATTTTTGTTGGCTGATGTTTAGACTACGATAAAGTAACATTCAACCCTGCCATCTTGTAATTACCATCAAAGTTTTAGAAATAATTCCTTTTTACAAGAAGTGCGAGAGAACATCCCCAGGCAATTATAGACCAATCAGTCTGATTGATAACCTGCATAAGGTTTACTGTCATCAAATACTGTCCAGGCTACAAGACTGGTTGGACGAGGGGGTGGTCCTGTCACGCTTCCAAGCAGGGTACGGCTCAAAGGTGAGCACTACTGACCGGGCCTTTCGCTTGAATCTCATAAGATGGAAATATCTGGCCCTCTCCAAAGACCATGTTTACGCTGCTTTTTTTCAACTTGAGGGCTGCGTTTGACCTGGTCCCGAGATACAAATTGTAACTTTCCCCATCTAGATTGGGTGTAGATCCTTGCTTGTTGAACATCCTCAAGAGGCTACAAGAGGAAACATATGCACAGGTGAGATGGGGGACTAAAGAGGAGCTCACCAAACGCATTCCTACGCATGTAGAGTGCGCCATTGGTGCGTTCTTGTCTCGATACTGTTTTTGGTTTATATTAACGACCTCGTGGACATTTTGTCAACATGTATCCATGACTGTCTTAGAATAAGGGGCTTGCCAACACCTGCATTACTATTCGCGGATGATACGGTGTTGCTCTTTCGTACCCCATGGGCCTGCAGAATCTGTTGAAAAGCTTTACAGAGCAATGTGAATGTAGAGACCTGCAAGTTCATACCCCCAAAACCAAGCTCCTGTCCCTAAGTCCACATACATCACACAAAGGTGGATTTTATATGTGCGGTTCTAAGCTACAGCAGGTTAATCAATTCAACTATCATGGGAGGAGGTTCGACAAATCTAGCAATTGGAAAGCCCAATTAATGAAATCTGAGCTCTCACTGACTCATGGGTCTACTTCAGTTTCCAAACTTACAAAGCTACCACACCAAACACAGTGTCCCCAGGTGTAGAAAAGAATAGGGCCATGGTACAATCAGTAGCTTTATATGGGGCTGAATTGTGGTGGATGGAGAATCTCAAGGAGCTCACCACCAAAGAAAACTGCTATTTAATAACCTTATTCATTCTCCCTAGGAGCACACCCATTCTCTCACTGTGCTTTGATATTGGATTCAAATGAATTGAGGACATAGCAAAAATAAGTCCACTACTTTTTTGGGTGCGTTTATGGTCCTCCCCTGAATTGACCATTTATAGGTCTCCTCTCGAGGAGATAGTCAACCTGCGGAAGTACAGTACTATTCCCTGGGACAGTTATACTAAGGTGCAGCGGAATAATTAGGGCTTGGGCATGTATTGGTCAGTCCCTTCTCTAATCAAACCGAACTGTAAGGCAATTGTCAAGGAGAAATACTGGGCCCATGTGATTGAATGGTACCATCGAAATGCGAAGCTAGGTGGATTGACAAAAGAATCTTTGGACTTTAAAATTCCCCCTCATTACAGCCTCAAATGGACACTTTTGTTACACCGCTAGCTTGTACCCTGTTAGTTAAAATTTAGACTTAGCACCTTGCATGTGAATAAATCCACGTAAAATGGAAATCAGATGGCTCTAAATCACAGGATGGCATGCTTTGCACTACCAGCACAGAGGATGTAGAACATGTATGGTTTTTTTTGTCCGCCTTATGCTAAACCTAGGAGATCATGGATCAAACCGATGTGCATCTCTTTGGGAAAAAGACATTTTAGTGATGGTTACCATATTTTAAGATCTGACATCAGTATCCCCATGACACTAAGTTTGGGTAGTTATCTTTAAGCAGTCAGGCATACCACGACATTGTTGGGCCTTCAGCTGTAACCAATTAGTATGCCCTATGAAGAAGATGTGCTGTGGCCCAACATGGGTGATACACTACTGAACGTATGACCAGTCAAATTTATATAACCCAGATTGAACTTGATGTTATTGTTACTGAAAGAAGATCGTTTTTTTAAACTGCTTTTATTGTGAGCCATGTTCTCTAGTACGATAAGAGGCCTTCCTCAATGTTTTGGCCAGCTAGATGCATTTTGCTTTCTTTAAGTGAACGAACTGAATGATATAACCTGCTTCTTTGTGACGGTTTTCCCACTTGGGTTCAATATTATCTACATTGGCATGTTCCCAGCTGCTGTTTCTACACTTACAGCACTGTGCTTCATGGTTTGTTTATGATCCAATTGCTGCTTTGCACATTTTGCACTTTAATTATGAATTTAATGTGTTTTCTTGTAAATGTTAAAGTGTTTTATGGGCTTGTTCCCGAAATAAACATTTTTGAATGAATAAATTCAAATACACAGGTTAAAAAGAGAACAGTGGCAGAATCAGTTAGAAATCAGAGATTATCCTAATGTTTAAAAACATGAAAAAGACCTGTAACTACAGTGCCAGAAGGATAAGACACACTAACTGAAAAAAATCTATCACTAGCTGATAATAGAAGGGGTCAAAGTACAACTGTTAAAGTAAAGAACCATAAAAAGATTAAGGCAGAAGGAAAAAAAAGAAGGCTACAAGGTGGAAACTGAAAAGAAAGAACACTAATAACAAAATTCTTAGCAGATATCAGTGGGACCCATTTCTCGTATGAAGGCATGTTGTGGGATTCAGTTAAAAATATCTGAAGCCCATAGGAAAAGTGACCCCACAAACTGATGTAAGTAGCCAAAGGTCTCACAAGATACAGCTGAGACAATATGCAATCATGGAATGCAAATCTCTACTCATCCAGTACTCTCCATCTCCAAACTTCCCATCCTAATTTGTTCTAAACTGCTGACCTCCTCTAGACAAGCATGGATTGTTTAGATCCTTGCTGCTCTTTTTCACAAAAATCACTTCAAAAATCACAAGGTTTGCATGCTGGAAGACTTCCGTATATGGTATGACCAACCTTAACTGCCCAAGGCTAAATGCCCCCTACTTAACCTAGAATCACTTAACATTGGTCATGTGGGAAGGACCAGAGATGAATTGGGCAATCAAATGCTTCACACATTTGACACCTGGAATAATCACAATATAAATTAGTTCAATTTTCTCATCTTGATGCCACCATTAATATCTAGCTACACATCACAAGATCTATGTTAGAGTCTGGAAAACACTATACCTTTCCGCCCTTCAGTCCTAACTTACCCAACCATCTCCCTACCTCCTAAGTAACAGTCCACCTCTGGCTCACATCTGACCTTGACAAACATATTCCACTTAACCTCCTTAATTACTCATTGCTGTCATAAAGGTGGTTGACTGAGACCTTTACTAAAATCTTTAAGAACAAAGAATGCAGGAAACAAAAGTTGAAACCACAATAGGAACATTTTACTGAAAGATTATTCCAGAATTTACAGGGGCCACTGTCACAACAAAATATTACGTTATTACTCCCAGAGCATGCCAGAAGCAACATGCCCATCAAAAGAGCTTAACAAGCTCATTATAGAATTTCACAACACAGAGTGCTTTACCTCTAGTGCTTCACTGACAAGAACTATGTGGCACCCTAGCGATCACGTCATCTCAAAAGGCAAAGATCTGCAACAATTTCAGTACACAAAATTGAATGAGGACGAACAAATCAACTTTAGCTCTTCTCTCATCTCCTTACCCTAGAGTTATAGGTTCACACTCTTTAACCTGGTTATCCACAGATCTTTTTTCCCAAACTTATCAAAGATTGGGGATGACCAGCAGACCCCTAACCATCGCAAATTCAAGAGCACTTCCTTCAACAACTAAGCAGCTGTCCCAGAAAAATCTGTTAACAACTAATCATTTAAAAAAAATAATAATTAGAAAGTGAAGTGTTAGATTTGGGGGTCTCTGGTTGGCACAGGTAGGTACTTGTGACAAATAGGGACACTCTCCTCTAGTCAGGGAAAAAGGATTACACACCTAAAATAACCCCTGCTCACCCTCTAGGTTGCGTGGCGCAAGCAGTCAAGGCTTATTTCAGAGGTGTTGTAAGTTAAGCAGTTGTGACCACATACAGTAACACAGTGACTACACTACAAATGGACACCACACAGGTTTTTTATCAAAAATAAGTAGACTTTATATAGAGTTACCACAAGACCATAAATTACAAAAATGCACACTATGATTATTTTAAGATGGCAGATTAAGCTTAGTTCAGTTCAGTTCTTAGATGCGACACTCTGCATCAATGTACCTTAAGTTGCGTTGCGCTTCCACGACCAGCAATGTCGCAGCAATGGGAAATGCGTAAAAGTTCAGACACAAAGAAATAAAGACGTGAAGATCTTCCAGATGCGGCACGCTTCTCGGGGATGCGAAAAACTCTTGGTTTGTTGCGTGGACTGCAGAGACGACACCCTTACGATGCGACAGCTCCAGCGGCGACGCTCTTCTCCACGATGCGTGAAGCTTCCGCTCGATGCATCAACTACAGCGGCGACATCCAAGATGCGACGGCAGCAGCTCCGATGGCGACGCGCTTCTCGGGGATGCGAGGTGCTCTATGTCGATGCGGTGCAATGCAGCAGTTCCAGCGGCGACACCCTCCTTCTCCGGAGTTGCGACGGCAGGCACAGCGATGGCGACACGCTCCGACCGCGTTGCGAGATTATTCTCCTGATGCGGTGCAGTGCGACAACCACAGCAGCGACACCCTCCTTCTTCGGAGTTGCGACGGCGACACGCTTCCTCTTCGTTGCGGCACGCTTCTCTCCGATGCGGTGCAGTGCGACAGTTCCAGCGGCGACACCCTCCTTTCTCCGGAGTTGCGACGGCAGGCACAGCGACGGCGACACATTTCTTCTTGTTGAGTCGCGCTTCCAGCTCCTTGCGACACGCAGTTCCTCAGAAGGCCCAAAACAGCAGCAGGCACTTCCAAAAGAACTCTGGGGAGCTGGGGGATGAAGTCTGTTGTCCCTGAGACTTCAGCAGGAGGCAAGCTCTTTTCCAAGCCCTTGGAGATCCTTCACAAGTTGAAAGCAAAGTTACAAAGTTCCTTTCTCCTTTCCTTGGCAGTAAGGCAGCCACTGCAGGCCAATCCCCCAAGCAGCACTTCAGCTTGGGAATAATCTCTCCTCAGTTTCTTCAGGTTCCTCTCCTCAGTAAAGGTTTCTTCTTGTAGTCCAAAAGTGATCTAATTTCATGGGATCAGGGTCCCAATATTTATAAACCAAAATCCTTTGTTCTCTGAGGGGAGAGGGGCCTTTGCCTAGTTCAAAACAGTTCCTGAGCACTTTGTTTACCAGACTTCTCCTTTCCTTTCACAGTGCAGGGCAGAGACATCAGACACCCCACCGGAGGTGGAGCCAGCATTGTGGAAGGCAAGTACAGTCCTGGAGCACTTTGTTGACAGGACTCCTTCTCTTCCTTCAGTGTGCAGGGCAGAGACATCAGCCGCTCCCCAGGGGGTGGAGCCAGCATTGTGGAAGGCAGGCACAGCCCTATTCAGAGTTCAGGTGCACTCCTCCCTCCCATCTAGATGCAGATCTCTCCATTCACCACTGGGTGACTCAGCCTGTATCCTGGAATTCCCCAACCCTGTCACTCACAGAAACCAGACATAGGAATACACAAACTAGCAGAGGCAGGTTTGAATGGTTAGACAAGCAAATGCCTACTTTCTAAAAGTGGCATTTGCAAACAAAGAATATTAAAATAAACTTTACTAAAAGATGTATTTTATTATTCTGAGTTCAGGCATACTAAACTCGAATTTCTACCATGTTCTCTGAGCCTGTTAGGATTATAAAATGTAACAATTCTAAAAGCCCATTCTGGCCTATGGAGAACAGGTAGCCTTGCAATTGGTAAAAACGAAAATTGCTGTAATTTACTATTAGGACATGCCACACACACCAGGGCTTGTCCTACCTTATACTTACAATGCACCCTGCCATTGGGCCTACCAAAGGGGTGACTAATATGAAGAAAAGGGAAGGTTTAGGGACTGGCAAGTGGGTGCACTTGCCCAGTCAGCATGACAGTACTAGACTGCACGCAGGCTCTGCAATGGCAGACTTTAGACACATTTTACAAGGCTGCTTCTGTGAGTGGCACAACCAGTGCTGCAGGCCCACTAGCAGCATTTGGATTACACACCCTGGCACACTTAGTGCACTAGACTAGGGTCTGACAAGTAAACCAAATAGCCAAACATGGAATCACTAATCCATACATCAATTTACAGTAGGGAACACTTGCACTGTGGCACTGAATAGCAGTGGCACAGTGTCCAAAGCATCTAACACCAGCAAAAACACATGAGGCAACAGCAAAAATGGAAGGGAGGCCCGCGCCAAGGGTGCCAGGTCTAACATGAAGCAAATGATCCTTCCTCATATCAGATTATTTTCAATAGACTGTTCTCAGGCAAACTCATTAAAAGATCTGACAATGGTCACTTATCAACCTTGAAAGGAAATAACCTTCTTTCTGACTATCAAACTGGACTCCAACATTGCTGAAGTGCAGAAGAAGGACTGATTAGCAAATGGCACAACATCAAAGCGATCATTCATTCAAAAGTACTCAAGACACTCTTACTAGACCACTCCTGTGTCTTTGATGTTTTTCATCATCGTACACTACTACAGAAACACAAATACTAAGGTATAGACGGCACTGTCCTGAAAATGGTTGTCGCCTTCCTATCTAACAGATATCTCATCATATAATTTGCCCCTTACACATTGACAGTCCCTCAAGGCTCCATCACTGCCCCTCAGCAATTCAATGTGTTTTCCTTGGCCTTTTTCTTGGCCCATTCTCCATTCTGCTATAATTTTACTGATGACACACACTAGAAAATCCATTGGATCTTGCTTCCTATGTCCTAGTGAAATGACTCCAAGAGTTGTTTTTTGCAGTTTTATACCGCGCAAACCTGGCACAAACGCATCAGAGTGCTTTACATAAGCACCAGGTTACATTACACAAGGTAGGATTTTTTTAATAAGGCACTAGGAGATTAAATAATTTTTTCAGGTGCTGGGAGATCAAGTGATTTGCCCAGAATCACAGGCTGTTGAACCAACGCCAGAACTCAAACCCGGTTCCCTAGTTCCAAAGTTGGTAGCTCAGGCCATTAGGACACATCTTGTCCCCTGATCACAGTATGTGAAATACCCACTTCAAACTTAACACATTTAAAACTGAGATACAAGCTGGTGGCAAATGAATTAACTACCACCAGTATGGCATCTGGCAAAAAGAGCATGTTTAACTCCAAATCCATCAAATCAAGTAAGGAATCTAGGGTAATTATAGCCTACAGTCACAAACCTGTGACACAAGTTAATGAAGTTACCAAATGTTTTTTCTGCACTATGCACTGCCAAAACAAATGTTCCTTTACCTAGATTTACCACAAAGGGTACTCCCCTGGGACTACACAAATTGCCTGTAACTTAGAGTCCTTCTCATTATGCTGGCTATCTGAGGATTGGCGGGCCACATTTGTGCATCCATGGCACTGGACAAATCTTTCTTCAGCATAAATTCCACCTATCTCCAACCTTCATCACTATGCTTGGTTTGCCTTACGCTTAACCATACATTTCTTCAAAATGTCTTGCACTGTCAGTAGCTCCTTCTCTAGTCAGGGGTTAAAGAACTACAACTCATTGTCAGCTAGAATATGAATAACAGACAAACACCTTGATTTCAGAAGAGCAATAAAGGCCCAGCTCTTTCCGTGCATATAACTTCCTATTTACCAGAAAAATCTTTTTTTTTAACGTAAAAACAAGGGTATGTAGAAAAGGGCCTCTTTTTGACATGGTCACCCCCATTTCTTGCCTGGTACAGATGCTATTTTGACAGAAACAGGCCCCCAGTGCCAGTGCTGTTTCCATTTAAAGAAGGTAAGTTATAACCCAAGAAGTCTAGTTATAACCCAATTGGCAAGTACTTTAGCAACACTGAAAACCCCTAGTAAATGATACCCATGGTACATAGGGAATGGGTACTAGAGAGGGTCCCTAAGGTGCAGCAGAATGTATTATGCTACCATAAGGGACCCACCCAAAAACAGCAGGCAGACTAACATTGTAGGCTGCGTTAAACGGTGCAAACCATTTTTGAAAACACGGCATGGTACATTTCTTGTACACTGCATGTAATGTATGTAGGTCACCCCTACAGCAGGCATAAGAGCCCTAAGGCAGGATGCATTATATTATCTATGGGGGCACATCTACACGAGCAAATATGCCCCTGTGATGTCTAGCTCCATTACTAGATATTGCAAGTGATCAGAAAGCCATCTACAGGACATGCACTGGGCACTGGTCATTACGAGTTACCCAGCTACATGATGGCTTCGCAGAAACTAGTGGTGTTTGGTATCAAACACCTTGTCTTAATAAATCTGAAACTGATGCTAGTACTACATTACTTAAGACATGCACCCAGAGGGCATCTTAGAGGTGCTCCCTGAAAACCTTCAAGTTACAGAGTGTGCTGGCTGACTGGTATCTTTCAGCCTACCACCCCATATGAGCTTCTGACCCCAGCCAGCGCTCCCAGAGATCAGAAACAATGCCTGCACCGGCAGAAGGTGATCACACCTCCTCCAACAGGATGGCTACTGATTTAGCATATCAAGGCAGCCAGAGGCTTCAAAGCCTCTGTCACCTTTGATATGCGACCCCTGCTTCCCCCAGACCTTGTGAATGCTACCCCATGTCCTGAGGCCCATTTGGCACCAGACCTGGCAGGAAAATTAGTTAGAGGGCGTGTAACACTTTCAGGCAAGAAACACCCATAAGGTGGGACATCTGAAGTAGACAGCCAAAGAAGGGTTTCACCATCAAAATTATTTTTTGCGGTGTTACAGCACACTACAGAGCAGAATACTTTACAATGTATACATGGTGTAACCTTCTTTTACATAATTGACACATTACAGTTTCTGTAAAAAAAAAAAAGAACAACACAAAAAAAGGAAAGAGCAAGCAAAATAGACAACTCAGAATATCCAACTGGTAGAGGGGGAGAGATAATCATCCCTTCTACGGTGTACTATTCAAGCCCCTTTTCCATTGCTCAATGGGGCTCCAGATTTTCTTCCCAAGTATTCTACCCCTTCGACCTTTCCTTGCATAAATTGCATTTTCTAAGTTATAAGCAGCCAGCAACCTGGCTAGCCAGAGATGAAGGCTAGGAGGCGCTTTATCTAGCCAAGCCTTGGCTATGCATATGCGCAACACCGCCATAGCCATGAAAAGAAATTCTTCATGTGGGCCCCCTGCATCTACATTAACCCCCAAGATGATCAAATTCGCTGAAAGGGCAATCTTAATCCCCAAAGAGGTATCAAGAAATTTCTCAACCGCCCTAAGAAGTGTGTGCAACTGCGGACAGGTAGTGAAGATATGGATTATGTCTGCCTCAGTGGAGTCACAACGACGGCAGGTAATGCCTGACGTGCTTCCCCACTGGGCTATCCTTGCAGGTGTGTAGTACAGGGAATAAACCGTCTTGTATTGTTGTGCTTGTAAAGTGGCCGAGCGATGTATAGTCCGTCCCAGATCCAAGGAAACCTGAAACCCCTCCTGAGTGGTGCCTAGTTTCTCTGCCCATTTTGCAGCATATTTATCAAGGTCATCCGGTTTAACTGCAATAAGTTCTGTATAGAGCCTGCGTATCGTGCAGTCTCCCCTGCCTTCAATAGCGTCTAAAATGCAATTGTGGCCAAACCCTAGAGGTCCACCGTGCTTACTAGAAATAAAACTCTGTACCTGCAGGTATTTAAAAAAACTCCTGCTATCTATACCATACTTAGATTGTAATTCCGAGAACTGGAACACTCTGCTAGGGCCCAAAAGATCACCTATTTTCTGAATACCGTGCTCCTCCCAGTCCATCATCACTGGGTCCCTGAATATTTCTCCTGGCAGGGAGATGTTTGTTAACATACGAGTATAGATGCTGAACCTTCAAAGACCAAACTTCTTAGAGAAAGCTACCCAGATCTTATACGCCGCTTGTGGTGTCTTAAATTGTGTGTGTTTATAATAGCTGAAGTCTATACAGTTTAAAAAGCAATTCCCTGCTTCACTCCCCATCTGGATAGAATATATGTTGGTATAACTGAGCCTGCCTCCCAAACCCCCTACTCCTTCCCCTGCTCCTCCTATGAAACCCTGCATGTATGGAAGTGCGCTGCCCAGTAGTACATTCTGAAATCTGGGTCCCCAGCCCCCTCTCTCTCTGGGCAAGGTAATATAACGGTCAGCTCTCCTTGTCTTGCCATGGGCCCAGATGAATCTATTCAGTATATGTTCTAGTGTGCGGAACCATTTGGCCTAAAAAAAAAAAGAGGGATCGCCCTAAACAAATCAAGAAACATAGGCAGTATAATCATTTTTATGACGTTTGTACAGCCCACTAGTGTCAGGTGAAGATTGTGTATCCTTTCAAGATCCCCTTTAACTTTATTTATTAGTGGCTCCATATTGTGCTCTACCAATCTACTTAGATCCGATGATTTCCTAATCCCTATATATATAGCTGATGGTACCACCCTGTCATCCTCGCAGAATGTGAAAGCGTTCTTAATTATCTGGGTTTTAGCCCTGTTGATTGCGTACCCTGAGACTATCCCGAACCCCCTGGCGTCTATCTCAACCACCTTAATAGCATCGGTTGGAGCTGAAGTGATGATGGCAATGTCGTCTGCATATGCAAAAATGTTGTACTTCTCTCCAGGCGGGATCTTATTGTTATATTCTAGCCTGCGTAGCAGTGGATCCATATATAAAGCAAATAGCAATGGAGAGGAAGGGCACCCCTGCCTAGTCCCACGCTTGATCTGCAGCGGGTTGGTGAATCCTCTGTTGATTTTCAATCTGGCCGACGGATCCCTATACAGCCCCTATGTATCCGCATATACCACACCACCTCATAACCATCCATAGGTAGTCCCAGGAGACCCTGTCGAATGCCTTCTCTGCATCTAATAGCAAGGCCGCGGCAGGGTCCCCTGAGACCTCCGCTGCATCGAACAGTGTCATCATCTGCCTTATGTTTTGTGTAGTTCCCTTTCCCAGGATGAAACCATGCTGCGTGGGACTGACCAAGCTCTCGATCACCCTACCTACCCTCATAGCCAATATTTTAGAGAATATTTTCGCGTCGGCGTTCATGAGTGTAATAGGCCTGTAAGAGCCAGGATCCAAAGGACGTTTGCCCTTTTTCAAGATAACTATTATATCGCCAACCCCCCCCAGGAATTTGGTATCGATATCCCCTGTTGTGCTTGTACCATAGTGGCCTGTATATCCTTACTTAGCAACCCACAAAAAACGTTATAAAATTCAGCCGGTTTCTGATC
This sequence comes from Lissotriton helveticus, assembly GCF_964261635.1. Lineage (NCBI taxonomy): Eukaryota > Metazoa > Chordata > Amphibia > Caudata > Salamandridae > Lissotriton > Lissotriton helveticus. The sequence continues at coordinate 297,788,029 of NC_136071.1, read as the reverse complement.
CGGGCCTGCCGCTTTACCCGAGGGGAGATTTTCCAATGCAGTGGCTGTCTTCTGTAATGTTATAAGGAGGTCCAGAACAGCCTTTTCCTCTTCAGAAAGAACCAGATGCAGAATACCCTTTAAATACTCCTGAATGGAAGCTGCTTCACTTGTCTGGGTTTGATCATAGAGTGTCGCATAGAAGAGTCTAAAATCCTCCCTTATTCCTCCAGAGTCTGTAACTACAACTCCTTTATTTCCCCAGCCGCCAGTTTCTGCCTTGTACGAATCGCAAGGATGTGCCCTACTATCTCGCTAAGTTCGTAGCAACTCTCTCTTTCACTCAAGTAACTAGCAGCCGCCTTTCTAGAAATACTCTCACTTGCCTCTGCTTTGCCTAGTGTGATCCTAAGGAGGATATCCTCCAGGGGCGCCTTCCTTTCTATAGCTGCATTCAGCTCCTCCTCTGTCTCTGCCAACTTTCTTGTGATTCTTTCTATTCTGTCCTTTTCCTGCTTTTTTTAATGTAATGTATAGCTTAATGTCTCGCCTCTGACGCCAGCTTTAAAAGCGTCCCAGATATCGCCTGGGGAGGCACTATCTCTGTTTATCTCCAAAAACACACCAAACCACTCGTTCATATGTTTAACGTATTCCTCTTCTTTCAAAAGAGCCCTCTCAAAGGTCCAGTTATTTTCTTTAATCCCAACTTTCCCCAGTTTAAGCGTGAGTATTAAAGGATTGTGGTCGGATATTATTCTAGGTTGTTTATCTATCCGTGCTCTTGTGGCTAGTGAATTTGAAATCAAGAAGTAGTCCAATCTTACGGAAATCCTATGGGGTGCTGAGTAAAATGCGCTACCGGTGCCTACAGGGTTAAACCGAGCCCATAAGTCTGCTAATGAGTTATGATATACCAGATTAACTATTGCTTGGCAAGTCCTCTTCTTGCGGCCGGTGTAAACCTGCCCGACCTCTGTGCCTAGACCAGTCAGCCCATTGATATTGAAGTCATCACAGCATATAATAGGTTCTGGATACAAAACACGGAAAGGAGACCAGGTCAATTAGTGGTGTGCTGTCCTGAATGGAGGGCAGGATTCACAAGGACACCCGTGTGAATAAATATGTTGGGTCACACTGGGCAGGAAAGGTCCCATCAGACCACCCTCTTGGCGGCATATCATCATTTGGGGATGGGCAGTTATTCCATTTACCGCCCAATGTGATGATGCGGAAAAGGAAACCAGCCACAGTGGTGCCCAAAATAAAATAAAGTGCAGTGCTATGAAAAAAGTGATGCTTAAAAATGACTACCTAGATTAAAGAATTGGCTTATCGAAATGAGTATAGGTGTCATGATTAAAAATACGCCTAGTAGTAAATGAGTAAGACTACATTATGGCGCTGCGTAGATTGGTCGACTAGTTTCAGCTAGATGGAAAAGTATTCCAGCTTTCATCAGGACCTTGGATACAATACGCTACTGCAACATGATCTGAAGGGTGTACAGATATGACAAAGCAAAAGTTGCCTCAAAATATTTTACAAAGAAAAATGTCACCCAAGATTTGGAACCTCTACGTTAAGACCATTGCCGGGCGTTTCAGATTTGACTGCCCCGGGCTCACTTCCTTATTAACGCAGGTGAGATCATTTCCTTATTCAAGCCACACCTACCTTCAGATCATGTTGCAGTAGCGTATTGTATCCAAGGTCCTGATGAAAGCTGGAATACTTTTCCATCTAGCTGAAACTAGTCGAACAATCTACGCAGCGCCATAATGTAGTCTTACTCATTTACTACTAGGCGTATTTTTAATCATGACACCTATACTCATTTCGATAAGCCAATTCTTTAATCTAGGTAGTCATTTTTAAGCATCACTTTTTTCATAGCACTGCACTTTATTTTATTTTGGGCACCACTGTGGCTGGTTTCCTTTTCCGCATCATCACATTGGGCGGTAAATGGAATAACTGCCCATCCCCAAATGATGATATGCCGCCAAGAGGGTGGTCTGATGGGACCTTTCCTGCCCAGTGTGACCCAACATATTTATTCACACGGGTGTCCTTGTGAATCCTGCCCTCCATTCAGGACAGCACACCATTAATTGACCTGGTCTCCTTTCCGTGTTTTGTATCTAGTATTTGGGGCATAAGTTGGCAGGTCATTAAATTATTTCCCCTTTGACCCGCCACACATTTGTTTTTGAGTATAATAGGTTCTGGCCATGGAGGAAGTTCAGAGCCCAAAAACTCGAAAATGTCTGGGTCATCCTCTGTGGACCCATAGACTGATACTAAGGTGAATGTCTTGCCCTTAATACTACACTCAAGAAGTATTCACCTCCCCCACAAATCCTCCTTCTTCCTCTTAACTATAGTGACCCCCCTTTTGGCGAGTACGGCCACCCCCGAGTTTTAGTACCCTCTTTTGTGCACGCCAGTACTGAAAAACATCCCTCTCCCCCCTTATGACTATTAATCCCTGCTGTGCTTACCCCCTTACACATCGTGACCTCCCACCACCACTATCTTGGATGTAGGAACTGTGCTCTGGGGCCGGTAGAAGGGAGGCAGCAAAAGCCCCCTCCCCCTACTGCTCTTACATGACCCCTGAAGTGATAAGCAATATTACAGTTCGAGCAAGACTAGCCCGCTTAGCCACCATTCTGTCCCTTTAACTCCTCCATATACTCCTCTATATATTTCAGAGAAAAACATCCTCACTTGCCCCCTTGTGATTACATTAAGCCTAGCAGGAAACAAAAGATAAGCCTCTGAGCCTAGGGCCTGGAAAGGCGTAATTAACTGCCTTAACTTCCATCTTCTTTCCACCGTAACGTGGCAGAAATTGGGCCTGGCAAAGAAGGCAGTGCCGTTAAACGACCGCTTTTAGTCTGGTCTTGCCTTATCCATAATTTCTTGTCTAAGCAAGTAATTGCCGACATAAACCAAGATTGCCCTGGGCATACTCTCCTGTCCTCCTCCCTGCCCTTTCTTCATCGTAAATGGGAACCTGTGCACCCTTTGCACCTCATTCTCCCATTGCCAGGGTGAATCAGGAAAGGCTCCCTTCAATAGATTGATAACAAAGAGACTGACATCTTGCCCCTCCGCCCCCTCCACCACACCCAGTAGCCTGACATTGTTCCGCCTCTGGCGGTGTTCAAAATCCTCCAGCTTCCATTGCATGTCCTCTGCCAACTTTTCATGTGCCATTTTGAAAGTCTGCCAGCTACCAACATCATCTTCCAGCCTTCCCATTCTTTCCTCGACCTGCGTCACTCAGTCCGCCACTTTTTCATAAAGTTTATTCACTTTCCTCAGAGTGTTTTGAATTTTCTTTGTTGCCTGCCTAGCCTGCGGCTTTCTGCTCTTGCTTCCCCCTGCATTTGCTTAAGGGTATTAAACAATAAGTCTAATGAGGCAGGCTGGGCTGAAGGGGGATTATTGACAGTAACCTCTCCTTGTGTGGCTGGTGAGGTTTTCCATCATGATATAATTGAGAGGTGGCCGAGTAGTCTCAGAGAAGCTTTTTATTCATTCCCGAGGGGGTCTCAGGACCATTCATCCTTATTTTGGATCTTCGCTTCGTCTGCGTGCTCTTCTTTCCAGAAGTGCTGGACCCTGTGTCTGAGCCTTCCCCTGAACTTTCTTCGCTGGAGAGCAGAGATTCCAAGTCGTCATTCAGGGAATAGAAGCAGTCCCCCTCTGGTGAGCCCCCCCTTCTCTCCGACCCCCCTTGTTGCAGTATGTCATTTGCCTTGTCTTTATGCGTTGCCAAGCTAGTATCGCTACCTCAGGTACTCACTATTTGGCGTGGGGTGTTCAGTCCGGCCTCTACCATCAGCAGGGTGCTCATCATATCCTTGTTACCCGCATTTGCAACATCTAGTGCTACAGCAGTATCCAGGGGCTCTCCTTGCAACGCAACCTGCCTCGCTGCCTGGCAACCACTCTCACAGCGTCCTCGAGGATGACACTGTATTTGTTCTACCCCCTGTCGGCGTCAGGCTGTTCTGTGGTCTTCGTGTTGAAAGCTTGAACCACCGTAGGCTGCTTCATTGTTGTGTCTTTGTGTTTGGTACTTTCTTTTCCGGGCTTCTGCATCGGAGTGCTCCGAGCCTCCTCCGTACTGACAGGATCGCCTGCTTTTCCCCGTAGTTCCGTCTTTTTTTTTTGCTGCGGGATTCATCGCCTTCTGTACAGTGCCCGCGGAGCGCTGGGCCGTACCTGAGGCCGGGGGATCCTTCTTTGGCATTTTGTCTGCTCCGATCCCTGCTCCGATCCTGGGTTCCGTCTGTTCCTTCACTTGCTTGGGGGGGGTGTGGGGGCATCGTGATTACCGCTCTTGTGCTTAAGAGGAGGGTGAACTAGTTGCCTAGGCTGGTTTTGAAGGCGGCGAGTAAGAGGCTGAGTGGGGATGTCAGCCAGTTACCAGTCCTGTGTTCGCATTGTCTTGCTTGAGTCCAGATTTCCAAACCTCCAGGGGTGCACAGCATCCTATTCAGTACTCCGGCCTCATTTAGGAGGGAGAGGAAATAAATGCGACTGTGCGCTACGATCCAGCTGCGGACATCTTGCCCCCGCTCTTCACCATCTTGTTTTTAATGAGACTAGGACCTTGAGTCAGCATTATGCTCACTCTCCACAGGAAGGGGTCTTATAGGTGGTGTAGTCACCCTAGGAGTAGGTAACCATTTGGCTACTAACATACACTCCTCTAAACTCTCCTAAATTCAGTATTTAGAGCCCCCCCGACACCAGAAATGCAGATTAGTCTACCTGGTAACAGAAGAGCATAGAGAAGAGCCGAAGATGTGAAAACTGAGGTCCTGCACTAAAACTGGCAGCAAACCCTGCCTGGCTGTTTGCACCCCGACAATCATGGAGACCAACTCGTCCTGAAGCTGAACACCCTCCCCAAACCCTTGGAGGACTATCCAGCACTTCAACAACCAAGCAGCATCTCTCTCGGGGTGGAGGAGCCACTGCCCTGCATCTGCAAGCACCAACTGCATGTGTCTGGTACTCCGTTTTGCTGCCCACCAGGTCCACCATGGGAGCATCTTGCCAGGAAGAGGTCATCATGGTTCTAGGAGGTCAGCCCCATATCTCCAGTGAGTTTTGGGACGCTAGACCCTCGAAGAGTCCCATAGCATGAATCCCTTGTTTACTGTAGCATTTGCCACAATGAAGGCTTGTTGAGTGTCCAGCCCAGACACCATCAATGCCATAACTGACCTGCTGATGAGGGACATTCAGGATCAAGAAGGCCTGCCAACAAAGTGGCCCTGCTGTTCTGTTATTCTTTCCCTCCCAGGTAACTCAAGCAAAGTAAGAGCCCCCAACGCACGCAACCCGCCGGAAAAACACCTCTGCACCCGAGCCCCATAGTCCGAGTCTGAGCCATTCAACGGTATCCCTTTACCCCAGAGACCCTCAAAAGCAGAGCCCTTCTTTGGGTGGTTCTGACATCCTTGTCCCCAAGTGCCCACTTACAACCTTTCTTTCACAGGTACCCTGCCACTGACTTTAACGCTTAGCGCTCGTGGCTACCAATGCGACCAGTACCACTGCACTTGGACTCACGAGGGAGGTAAAACCGAACTGCTGGAGGTTATTTGGACCTTGGTCCCTAAGCACCCTAAATCCCAAAAAGCACCCTCAAGAAATGTTCCCAATATCTATATGCAGTTTATGTTTCTCCCAAAGGATAACATTACCATGTTTAACCAGTTGGCTGCTGCCGTCGGCCATTGGCCGACGGCAGCACTACCTCGCTGGTGCTGCCGTCGGCCAATGGCCGACGCAACCGCGCCCTTTTTTTAAAACGGCCGCACTGCCGCAAAAAAGCGGAAGCAGCCAACGGGTTAAGGCTCATGCCCCAAAAGACGTTATTTGAGCATTTTACTGTTTTACTAAAAAAAATCTATATCTCCGAAAGCACTTACCTGATTCCAATGATCATGGCGTCTAAAATTATATAAAAATCTGTGTTATTTTACTAAATTAGTCTTGGATTTCTTGTTGAGTGTGTGTCTCATTTATTGACTCTGTGTGTACAACAAAAGCTCAACAGTCCCCTCTGATAAGCCTAAACTAAGCCTAAACTGCTTGACCACACTACCACAAATAGAGCACATTGGGATTGTTAAAACAAGCTCCTGTAAGCCAATAATGGCCATCTGCACTTTTTGCATGGTGTACCCCTACATTGATACACTACCTAAAAAGCCAGCATCCTACATGTTACCAATGTATCTATTCTCATACTTTTTTGTAACACTTTATGGTTATCTGCAGCTACCACGTTGCTATACTATGTTTAGAGCAAATCTCCAAAAATCATGCACCTTACCCAACAGCTCCCACATAGACCTAACCACAGTCACTACCTCGTCAACCATGCTCTCAGAAAAACGTGTTAAGAATGTGATTACATTTTTACTCCATCTGGCTGATTTATGAGGACCTGCTCTAAGAGAAAACAATGGGCCAATGCTATAAACCCATTTGGACGTTTGGAAACACCAGACTTTATTTTAAAACAGCACTACTATCCTGACTAGTTCAAAAGAGGAACTTCTAGTCATGCTATGATATTCACATTGCATAACTATGAATGAAAAGTGGATTTGTGGCACAACACAGCAACTGGTAAAACCACATCGGACACCGTCCTTTGCGACCCAGATGCTGGCTGTATGGCAGTGATGCTATTTAATTTCCAATGCATCCATTATGAGCTCGTCATGGTATTCAACCACACATGGACACTTCAGATTCTAGTATGAAAGACTCAATTCATGACTTGCCAACTGACTTGTATATAATCATGCAAGATTTCTTTCAGAAAAAAGTTTGGGAAAAACCCAGAAATTCCAGTGAACCAGTAGAGCCAGCTAATAGCTCAAACATCTCCTGCCAAAAGGTTGTGCTGCAAAAGACTATGAATATTTTTAGGTTTTGGAGCCCCACTAAATGTTCAGGGGATCTAACTCATTTCAAAGATATGTAGAAAGAGGCTATGGGATTGACTGCATATAATATGAACATAGTAATTTGTTAACACAAGTGGTGTTTCTACTCTTCCTACTGCTCCTTTTTTTCTTTGTTGTGTTATGTGTTAGCTGCTGACCTGTTGGTCTGAAAGCGCCGGGACACTCCGTTGGAGTATCTGAGCGCTATACAAAACCCCCCCTTAACATAACATAACATAACATAACACAAACACTCAGGCTGGGCCATCACGATCCAAAGTATTATCTGCCCATATCAAACATCCATTTCCTTTAAAAAATCATGGAAAAGAAGGTCGCTATCCAAAACAGCAATTTATATGGAATCGTTTGACATCTTAGGTGCATAACAATCTGGTTTTCAAATGAACTGATGCAAGGAAACCACCTTGGAAAATGCCATTGTGGACATTGAGAATCTACCTTTACTGATCATGGCATGCTATTTTCAGCATGTAACACCATCACCCAAGCCACCCTCATGGTGAGTGGGAGGTACGTGGAAGAGGTCTCTGACTAGTCCAACAGGTGGCTGGTTCTTTATTACAAGTTCAGAAGGAAACATTAGTTGAAGAGCTCAAGAGATGGTACTGGATCCACCAGGGTTCATGTCTATTCCCTTTCTTGTTTATTATGTATAACTTTGTAAAAAAAAAAAAACTATGATAGACTCTCAAACAGTATTCTATCTCTCACTGACTCCCTCTACAGATAGAGGGAGAGTGAAGGAGAAGTTCTCATACATCCAGACCTAGTTGAACGTCAAAAGTCTGAACAAATCTAAGACTGAGTTTCTCACTGCGGGTTCCGATGCTTTGTTGAAAAACAAGAAGGCTGAGCCAACACTCACTTCACGTTGGCCACTTTGAGATCCTTTAGAGTACAGGGTTAAGACAATTATGGGGATTTTAGACTCCCATTTGTCTATGAGAAGTTAAAGTAATAACATCATATCTGTGGGCCCCATCTTAAACTCCTGGAAGAGAATCGCAGAGCAAATATTTCAATAGCTATAATTGTGGCTTAACCTAACTATGGGAATGGCCTTTTATTAAGAACAAGATGCCACTGTTCCCACTTAATCAGGAAAAGGAAAATAAATGGTGGTAGGGCCTTTCTTCAAGTGGTATATGCCTGATGAAATTACCTCCCAAACGATACTAGACTGATAGAAGTTGGTCTATCTTTCAAGATGTTAAAAAAACGTCTCTTGGGATAATGGTTACTTCTCACCATGCTTTGGTTGTTTAGTGCTTAGATAATTAGGGTCTTTAGCACTCAAAATACAAAAAAGTGATGATTCCCATGCTGAACATTGACAGTGGAAAAGGGCACCAAGTTGTCAATCAATCAATCAAAATTCTTCATTTCCAAGAAATAAATTCTTATAGAAATTACCCAATTCATTGGCATATACAATTACAAGTATCATGAAATTAGCAGTACATAACACTTAGTTAAATCAATTGGACCAACACATATCACCATCTTATAATACATATAAAATGGTACATGAATTCACATATCTTCTCACTAAAAATCATTGAACACGCTGCAGACCATTATCCCACACATATTAAAATATTTTAAAGTGCAAAAGTTTTAAAAAAGGACATCCAAGAATCATTTAAGCGGCAAGAGAGCATTGTGCAGATCAACATAACATAAAGCAGCAGAGTGGCAATTCCTAATAAAAATCTCATTAAACAGAGCACCATAAAATAGTTTGCCTGAGGGGAGCATAGGAATCAAATTTCAATTGTAAGAAGTAAAGTGCATTGTGCGGAACCAACTATTCGCAATTCACGAAGGTCTCACTCAGACCGGCCTCACTAACAGGGCACTATGGAATAATCTCAACTGTAAGTAGTAAAGTGCATTGCGCAGAACCAAATTATCACAATTCACAGAGGTCTAATTCAGTCAGGCCTCACTAGCATCATGGACTTGTTTGCCATGTGGGTGTATGGATATCTAATCTCAATTATAAGAAGTAAAGCGCATTGTGTCAGACAAAGTTGTCACAATTCACATAGATCACATTCAGGCTGGCCTCACTAACAGACCCAAATATCCCATTTCGGGGTCAATGTCCTAATCAGGATATCCTCCTAATTTGGTGAGTGGCACTTAATGGCATGGGGAAGTCCGCTATAAACAATAGGGGAGCTAAAACGCATCCATGACGTAAATTGTCAAAGAGTTAAGCTCCTGGGCCTCTATGAATGAGTACAGGCATGGTCCTGGGGAATCCCATGCGGCCCCCAGGCACCATGAGCTACACACCAAAGCAGATCATCCGTGCTTAATTTGATTAATTTGCACACAGTCTGGTTTGTCAGTAGCCAATCCACTTACAGTCTCTTTTCACAGTCAGTCTCAGAATAAATAAACTATTTCGCAATTTAACTGACAGATTGCCCTATCACGCATCAAGCTACCTACCGCAGGCATCAGCAACCAAGTTTACACATCTTCCTCGCACGCCAATCATACGTTACGTCACAACACTGCTCAGCCTTCCTGTGGCAGAAGACATTTCTGTCACCAGGGACCATTTACCATAAGGTGTTACCCTAGGGACGTATAGCAGCTCCAGACGCTTGTCAGCCTGAGTCAATTCTGCTACTAGAGCTAACTACAGAATAATAGCCACGTACATTTTAGGCACACACAACGTAAATACAAAAAGCCCTACAACATACAGGCTTAAAAATGTTGAATGAATGAAATACTGTGAGAAAACGTGGAGGAAAGGGGCAGCATTTGGCAACCTGTGAAGCATCTAAGCAAATAAACAGAGCTACAAAACGGAAATGTATCAAACAAAACTATCCTACTTGAAAAATATGAAATCCACAGCAATTAGCAGTGATATGACTACTTTCCAATAATACTCCTTACCCCAGTATACTGCTGTTCCTCGTCATAAAGTGCTTTAACACTGAGGGTTTGTTGATCTCATTAGAGGGGGCATCCACGCTGACCCCAACCTGAAAAAATGATTCCCCTTTTTTTCAAACGAATCCTCTCATTCTTCTGGGCTATACCTTGCCATACACACCTGGTTGATCCCGAGCAGTACAATGTCAGGTCAAAGACTTCACTCACTGGGATTTGGAGGGAGGGATCTATTAAAACTAGAAGTTAAACAAAGAACAAATAAGCCAGCCATATTCCCCTTACCATTCTTGCTTATTTAAGTCCATACCCTTTGAGGAAATACAAAACCTGTGCCAGCTGTTCAGTCAGTATCTACCAATGAACCCATAGAATTAGCCAGCAGCCTACATAGTGAATTGTCTTTGTTTTATAAAATGTTTAAAATTCATAAAGACTGAAATAACAAGACTGCTTTCAACCTCATTACATTATGATGCCCTCACATTCAGTATCTATAGGTGAATAATGCATTTGTTATACCCCATGTAGCAGCAAAGCAGGTCTGACATAGAAGAGACTTCTCATCTTCAACACAACTTCACCCCAGAGGCTGCCATTTCCTATGTGGAGGGGTCAGATGTTTTAGATAAAACGAAGACCCCAAAAGATTACATTCAGTGGCAAAATCTGAAACACAATTGAAGGCTTCCTACTCCAGTTGGGAAGATGAAAGGTAGCAAAAAGTAAGCTGAGTACATACATCTTTCATATCTACGTTAGTACTTCAGAATGGCCCCACATATGTCCAGTGAATAAGGGAATACCACCCCAGTGAAGAGAAATCAAACAAGAAGATAAACAAAAAATGTCCTGTATGACAAACAAGGTTGATGGAATCTTGAGCAGAAAGTAGAGCCACAGATTGTGAACTAATCGGTATGGCAAAGAAATTAGTGAAAGTTTAATGGCAAGAAAAGAACCCAGCACCCCAATGGGCCTTAATACAAAAATTATAACCAGGAACATAACGTCTGGATAAAAATGAATATATCTATCTTGTTGGAAAAATACCCATCTCTGCAGGGTACCCCGAAACCTTTTGCGTTCACCCTATACTTTTTGCTGGATTTGTTTTTGTTGGTCTTAGGACGCTGAGCACTTTACCACTGTTAACCAGTACTAATGTGCATGTGCTCTCACCTCTAAACATGGTAATATTGGCTCATACACAATTGGAATATTTACTTTACTTATATGTGCCTAGTACAGTGCACTACATGTACCAAGGGCCTGTAAATTAAATGCTACTAGTGGGCCTGCATCACTGATTGTGCCACCCACTGAAATAGTTCTTTAACCATATCTCAGAACTGCTGTTGTGGAGCCTGTGTGTGCAGTTTAAACTGCGATTTCAACCGGGCAAAATAAACCTTTTGTCAGGCCCAAACCTTCCTTTTTAATACATATAAGCCACCCCAAGGATAGGCCATGGGCAGTCTAGCAGGCAGGGTGCAATCTATTTTAAAAGTAGGACATGCACTTTTAAGTTTCACATATTCTGCTGGGGAAAAAAAGCTTGCATTCATTTTTGACTACTGCAAAGCTTATATATCCCATCGGATGACATTGGGATTGCCTTATTACATTTTAGAAGTGTAATTTCCAAATAGAAAGATATGACTAATCCAAGTTTGATGTCTCTGGAATCACAATTTAAAATTCAAACTTATGATGAAGTCGAATTTTAAACTGTAATTCTGAAAACGACACTTTTAGAGAGTGGTCATTTTCTTCCTTTTGACATTTGGTGCCTGTAGCCTGTTTCTGATCACATGCTTGGATGTAGTAGGCAGTTGGGTTTTGTGTATTCCTCTTAGACAGACCCACCAAATGGGAGCTTAGGTGGGTCTCAATGGGCCATTCTTGGCAGGATGGGTGGGAGGGAGGAGCTTGGAAAAGCCTCACTTATACCTAAATAGGCTGTGTCCTGTTCACACACTAAGGGCTGCATACCCCTCTGTAGTGTGTCCGGAGCTGGGAAGGAAGGGAGGACATCTGTGCACTTCAAAGGCCTGTCTTGGAAGTCTCCCCTACTTCAAAGGTACCGTGGGTATAAGTACTGGACCTCAGACACCACCACTTCAGTACACTTCTGGACCTCTGGATACTGTGCCAGGATGAAGGACTGTTGTGCTGCTGATGGATTGCAATCTGTTGGGCTCCTGCTTTACTGTGCTGTACTGATGCCTCCTGCCCTCTTGCCTGTGTGAGAAGAACTTGACCTGCATTACTTGAAGCCAGAACCCAGAGTGACTCCAAGGGCTAGTTGTCTGACCTCCTGATCTGAAGCCTTAGGGACATAACATGCTTCCAACCTACTTGCATCTGTAACTAGACTGACATCTATGAGTCTACCCTGCCAAGTGGTACCACCCTGGACCCTAGGAAGTGGGACTATGGTGCTTACCAGTGGAACCAACGAACCTTCTTTGTTGAGATATGCCCGAAGCAGAACTGATGCATCTCCACAGCTGAGCGTTGCAACCCCAAGCAGAACGAACACATTGCCACTGCTGTAAGGATTAGACCCTTTGTAATAGACTCTCATTGTCTCCGACTCCTACATCTTGGGATCGGTCATCACCTTCAGAACCACTGCTGTGCGATGCTTTTCCTGGTGCAAGCTCCTCGTATCCCTCTTCTACGGCAGCCTCGAAAAAGCAAAACGGCATTGCTGCTTATCTGCTCATCCGAACCGACAAATCAACTCGGATGCGCACCTCGCTTTCTCGACACCGACTTTGCATCACAAGCCCCATCGACAGGATCTTCGACATTGACACATCTGGACCTCACACCACAGCATCGCCATATCTCAAAACTGAGCAGCGCCTCTGCTATGCAATGCATTTTCAACGCAGATCCACACAACTCTCAACAATCAGGATTTAAGGTACTTTTTTCAGTGGGCCTATCTGGATCCCTATAGTTGGCCAACTCTCCATCGTGGTCAGTCAGAATTTGTGACTTTGTCCCAGTCCGGTGCAACTAGATTTTGCCAATAGTGCTTTGTGCATTATGGCTCTATTTTTCACTATAGACTTTAAAATTCATTATCTAATGTTCTACTACTTGGATTTGTGTCGTTTTGGTCTTGATTTATTTATTAAAATCAGAGCTATTTTTCTAAACTAATGTGGACCTTATTTTTTTTTTTTTGTTTTAGAGTTTTACTGTTTGAAGTGTTGCACACATACTTTACACACTGTCTCTAAGTTGAGCCTGACTGCTCTCTGCCAAGCTACTAGAGAGTGAGCATAGGTTCATTTACAGTTGCCTGCCTCGTTCCCTGACTAGGATTGTGGTTGTTGCCAGACCAGGGCTCATACCCCAGTCAACCAACAACCCGATTTGTAGCACATCCCAAAAGTTCAAACAATATTAGAGCTAAAAAGAGTAGCACATCTTAAGAATGGATGGGGTAATGTGGAGCTTGGCAGTGTTGCTCAAAAACTCACAAAAGGTAAACGAAACAGAAGAAAGTGTATGTAAATGCTTCTAAACAGCACAGCCAGCTGCTAATTTTGAATACTTGAGAACAACACACCAAGCAAAACCTTTTCTCTTGAAAATTCCAATAGCTTCAGGGACTTGAAATTTCGGGTACGTAGGCCATGAAAGATGTACCAATAATACACCAGTCCTGAGGGTAAATGGACGCATACTAATATGCCAAATACTTAGTCCCTGACACAACTCCCTCACTGAAAGATGAGCCACCCAACAATTATTCCACTTGGTGAAGACTGAGAAAAGTTCTCCTCATCAGAAAAGTAGGTAAGGCTACAAGAGGAATTAGCCATGGCCTGCTCCAAGATCCATGAAGCAACGGAGCAAAATGGTTCATCCTAGTCAATGCAGAGCCACTAAGAAGGCTTGTGCTGGATTTGTCTACATTTTCTGCTAAATACAATATCGATGTGATGAAAGTAAATGCATGTATTGGCCATATACCTATAAAAGCGCCTCAGTTTGAAATTCTTGAGTAAGACTCCAGATGCATTGTCCACTCCTGAAAGCTTATGTAGCCACAGTGAACCAAAATGGCATGGTGTCTGGGAAGGGAGAATTAGGCAATACTTAATTGATGAAAAAACAGATCTGACTCAATTAATTGCCTCATTCTTAGCTGCAGGTAGGTATGTTGCAGCCAGTGAGTTCGGGGGGGATCTTCCACTCTAGCAAATCTGTATTTCTTGTATGTTATTATTGTTATTGTTAATTGATATTTATATAGCGCTAAATCACCGTCAGGTCTGTTAGCGCTCTGGAGGGAGTGGGCTTGGCTGCTAGATGACAACAGGAGTCGAGCGTGAAACAGAATTAAACTGTCCTTAGGGCCTCCCTGAACAGGATCGTTTTGAGCGGTTTCCTGAACCGGAGTAGAGTGGATTCCTTTCGGAGTTGCTCAGATAGCTGGTTCCAGAGCTGGGGGACTAGGACAGAGAAGGCTCTGCCCCCTTTTGATGCAGTATTATGCTGTGGACAGGACAGACGACAGGCCCCGAAAGACTGCAGTGTGCGGCCGGGAACATAGGCCTCAAGGCGTTCTTATATATAAGCTGGGCTTGGCCATAGATCGCTTTGTGGGCGAAACAGAGGCTCTTGAACTTTGCTCTTGGCCTAATAGGGAGCCAGTGCAGCTTACGCAACAGAGGAGTGGCATGAGACCTCCTAGATCCGCCTGGCTGCATCATTCAGCACCACTTGCAGTCTGTTAGCCAGTTTCTGTGGGAGCCCAATGTATAAGGCGTTACCGTAGTCCAACCTCGAGACAATAGTGGCCAACACATGGAAGGAGATCCTGTCGTTGCGGTATTGGGGTCCGGTGTTGTAGAGGCATTTGTAGGCGTGGGTGAGCATCTTGAAAGTTACTCTTTTCTCAACGGGGAGCCAGTGGAGGTTACGCAGGTGCTGGGTGATGTGCTCATGTCGAGGGATGTCGAGGATGAGTCTGGCTGCGGTGTTCTGTATGGTTTGGAGTTTGTGGAGCAGAGACTTGTTGATCCCAGCGTAGAGTGCGTTAGGCCATAGAGCAGGATGCTTAACAGATAAAAATGTGGCACATTACACAATGGGAATAATATGCCCCTCAAACAACAATTACCGAAAAGCTGTTGTCACAGTGTTGTGGTAAATAAATAATTAATTACCGGTACTATTTTTCTATGCATAAAATAAAACAGATAGCTCAATAAATAAGAGGCAGGACCGGGGTATCTGAGTCGAACAGGCTTTAATCAGGCATAAGGGAAGGGACAGGATCGGAACAGCCTGAAATAGAATGGCATGGAATGGCAGCTGCCACGTTTCATTAACAGTACATGATATATATAGTAAAACAGTACAATTGCATTGAATACAGTAGGCGTAACAAGTGACAAACGTAAGATAAGAACAAATGGGCGTACAAAGAAGGCGTGTACGTAGACATGTGATGAGAACGTCACAGAAGTGTCATAAATGGGTGGATACATGGAGGGGGCTACCTGGGCAGCTGGAACCTTTAACCTACTGGTGCGCGCAAACGGGCCATGACGTGTAACTAGGGAGAGCTGGGGGCTCTGACTTCTGCACTAGAAGAGGAGACTAAAGTCTAAGATGTCAGGACGACATGTACCTATATCATATCTGGTATCTTGTGTTTGGAGTACATGTTGATAGAATCTAAAAGTCATCAGAGCAAAGGCTACTTGACACTAAGGCTGGTGCATGCATATATTCTCCGTGTATTGCGTGTGCTATGAATCTTCTATGGATACTAATTCAGTAATTCACTTGCATGGAGACAGAAAGACTAGACTATAGCTGAAGATGTTTATGCGGTTCGTTAGCTTAGGAATGTGAAGACGGAGAGCTGAACTGATAACTGTAGGCATGCCATATTCTTGGCAGACAGGCAGGCAGAGCCAGGCCGGGCACCGCGCTGCGCGGCAAGAAGTAAGCGAAGGGTCAGGGATGCGGGAGGGGCTGCATCGCTCCTCGGAGTGGTTTCAGGAGACTGGAGCTTGAATCTGGTGTTCAGGCCCTTTGAGGCCTAGAAACGGGGACAATTCGATAAGTCTAACGGGCATAATGTAAAACGTTGGCAACATAGGCCTAGAAGCCTAATTCACGTTGCTTTCACGGGGACCGGATAACTGACATACTAACGTTGGACACAACTATAATTGCGTCTTTAATCGATCATAAGGGGATATATGCATATCGATCATGCACATATAACATAGGATGGGGAACACGTAGGCACACATGACAAGGCAAAATTCAATTTTCCTCATTCCCTCCTTGTGCCCTACGTTTCCTTCAGGAAACATCAATAGTCATGATACCATCTATCTGTTCATAGAGCATCATTTGCTCGTCTCGGATTGTCTTGGAACGGGACTTAGGACTAGGAATACAAGAGGTAGCGTACAAGCCGCAAATCGCAGGGCCACATTGTAAACATAGGCAACAACTGAATATGATCATTACTACTATACCCAGGAATGACAATACTTTCCATCCCCAGGCAGATATTATACTCCAGAGCCAACCGGACCATGTCCAGGTGCCTGGATTCTGGTGTAACTGATGGGCTATCTTGTGAAGTCTAGTTATAGCTGAATAAACAGACGGTGCATTATTAGGAATGAAAATGCAGCAACTAGATCCGATGACTCTACAAGCTCCGCCCCTATCGGCCAGTATGACGTCAAGGACGAGACGATTTTGGAGCACGACAAATCTCATAGCAGATTGTTCTTCGGTTAAGTTACCTAGAGCGGAAGTAGTCTCATTCACTACTGCTTCAAGGGTTCTGGTTAGCCTACGTATTAGCTTACTATTCTGGACAGGACCTATGAAAAAAAAGAAACCTTTATTGAAGTCTTGATACTGTTCTAAGGCAGTTTCAGTTTGATCGACAATTGGGGACTCAGTCTCCCTTCTATGTCTGATGTGTACTAGATGTGTGTTTCTGTGATAATCGGATGGGGCTAGAAAAACTGGTGGCAGTAGGAAGGCAATGTAACATGTTCCATCCCAATCGAGAGGCAGACGAACATATGCGGTCTGACCACACACAAAATACGAATGACGTGAGGCTTTGAAAATAGATTTCCCACTGTCACTATACTCGACCACAGTAGTACAATCACTGTGTCCTAGATGTACTGAACCATTCTTTCTGACACATAATTCACCTTTCACTGGTAGGACTGTAATAGCAGGCAAATCTGGAGTAGTCTCGGACTGAACATTCAAAACCATGAAATTTGAGGAATAATTACCTAGATCATATACTTCATTTTCTAGATCTAACCCTGTTCTATGGGAAAGTCCTTCCTTGTCTGGGAAACATGTTCTATTCAGAAGGGACATATCGTTTGAGGATGACGTTAACGTGGACCATGCTCCACACGAACCATTGTGTGAAAACGGATAGGGAAAGAGTGGCAGAACTCCCTTCGGTGTCTGGAAAGGGGGGAGTCGACCACACACCCAACAATTAGTGGCATTGCTAGTCTGGTGTGAATAGTGTAACATTCGGATAAAAGTATTGTTGCGCATGGCAAGACGATAGGATAACTCGTGAGGAGGCAGTTCACTAAATGTGTGCTCTACTGTAACATTAGAGGAAAAATGTACATGTGAAACAGTAGGAGGAAAACATAGATGTAAGGCATAACTTATGCAGGTAACCATAAGATTCAGGAATAACATAATTAATAGAGTAACAATGCATCGACTTCGAAGATTCTTTCGATAACGTGTTCTCTTAGAGCTTCGACTAACTCTCTCACTATGGGGGTCTATCTCATACATGTCAGGAACCTGTCTAACCGTTTCACCCGAAAGGGACTTAGACAATTAAACTGGCTGACTTACTAGACCTTAATTTTTCTTTATACTCCTGCTGCGGAGTTTTCTCTAACAGGGGAAGTTTAGAGTCAGTATCTGGGCAGTCCTTGAAAAAAGTCTTTGGACGGAGTCCATGGAATCGTTTAACGTGACTGGAATGCAACCAGCCTTTGCGGCCCTCCACCTTGATCGCAGTCCTTGTTGTCATCAGAACGAGCTTTGGTTCTTTCCAGCGGGGCTCCAGCGGATTTGAACGATCAAAGTTCCTAATCAGAACGAGGTCGCCTGGTATGACCTCGTGCGGTTTCACTTGAGTGTTGTCTGGAAAAGCAGCGGCGACCTGTGAACGACAAGAGAGTAGTGCAGACATCAAGGAAGCCAGGTAATCTGTCAGCATATTACTGTCAACATCAGTAATTGTACGTGGTCTAGGTGTACCCCACATGTTCGGGGGACGACCGAAAACTACCTCGTAAGGGGACAGACCTGAACGGGAGTGAGCAACCATTCTCATGTAAAAAAGGGCGACTGGCAGTGCTACCATCCAATCTACACCTTTCTCTGCGCATACCTTTGCAATGCGGATTTTCAGGGTCTGATTATGTCTCTCTACGAGACCAGCTGCTTCAGGATGTCGTACACAGTGGAACTTCCACTGGTACCCTAACAGTAGGGATACTTGTTTCATGAGTTCGGATGAGAATGGCTGGCCGTTATCTGAATACACGACCCTCGGTAATCCATAGCGAGGGAAAAATTCACGAACCAACTGCCTGGCAGTGGTCGCGGCAGTGTAATCTGGGACTGGATATGCTTCTGTCCATCTGGACAAAGCGCATACAACTACGAGGACATACTTGAAACCTCGGCATCGATCCATCTGAATATAATCCATCTGGAGGACTTCAAAAGGGTGGTCAGGAGGATGGAATCCACCTTGTTCCACCGGAACACCTTTACCTGGATTGAACTGACAACATATCATGCAGGTACGTACTTTCTGTTTGGCTGCTGCTCGTAAATGCTTGTTAAACCAGATATTCTGGATACTGTCTATCATGGCTTTTTCTCCTAAATGTGCTGGACTATGTGCGGTATTAACAATAACTTGAACCATAGAGTCGGGGAGAAACCATGTGGCTTTTCCCTTCGTCAACCATCCTTGATCTGTCTGGACCCCTCCTTGTTCAGACCATTTCTTGATTTCGTCTGGGGTAGCATGTGACTGTATATCTAGTACGTCTTGTGTAGGGTCCTTAACTGTCATACAAGTCGTCTGAACTGCGTCGTGTTAACTGGAATGTCTGGAGTCTGAGCTGTAAGCTTGGCTGTTCGATCTGCCAGGTCGTTACCTTGAGAAATGGTGTCAGTGACTTTCGTATGTGCCTTGCACTTCATGATAGCGATAGCTGTCGGTAAATGTATTGCATCTAACAGAGCTTGAATGAGGGGGCCATGCTGAATCTTGGTTCCATGAGAAGTCATGAAACCTCTCTCTTGCCAGAGGATTCCAAAGTCGTGTACGACTCCGAATGCATAACGTGAATCTGTGTATATGTTTACTTTCAGGTTCTTGGCTCGTATGCAGGCTTGGGTCAGAGCGACGAGCTCTGCTGCTTGAGCAGACAGGGTATCAATACGATGTGTTTCTATAACGTCAGTTTCAGTAGTCACTGCATACGCGGCTACTAATTCTCCTGTACTTGTCCTCATACATGAACCATCCACATAAAGTGTCAGGTCGGGATCAGGTAATGCAATGTCTGTCAAGTCTTGTCTTGGCTTTGTCATGGTGTTAACAACTTCCACACAGTCATGTGTGGCAGGATTTGAAGTAACTGAGGGTAACAGTGTAGCGGGATTTAAAATGTTGCAGCGTCTGATTTCTATGTGTGGCTGAAACAGTGTCAGTTCATAACCTGTTAAACGTGCAATTGTCAAGTGCTGAGTCTGTGTTCGGTTCAAAAGAACTTCCACAGAATGTGGAACTTGTACTGTCAGGGAGTGTCCTAACACTATGGAATCACTTTGTCTGATAGCTAGAGCTGTGGCTGCAACTGACTTGAGGCACGCAGGCAGAGCCTGGGCCACCGGATCTAATGTGCTAGAAAAATAAGCACAAGGCTTGTGTTGTCCTGCTTGATCTTGTGTAAGAACAGATAATGCTGTACCATCACGTTCAGTGACAAAAAGTGTAAAAGGCTTACTGTAGTTTGGTGTCGCTAGAACAGGTGCTTGGCATAAAGCTTTCTTTAACTCATTGAAAACAAGTGTATGTTCTTGGGTCCAGGGGAGGACAGTCAATGTGGCTGCCTCCTGTGTCGTTAACTGTATCAGTGGCTTGGCTAGATATGCGTACTGAGGAATCCATTGTCTGCAGTAAGAAGTGAGGCCGATAAAAGCTCGTACCTCCTTCTGAGTCTTGGGCTGTGGAAGATGTGCTATTAACTGGATACGGTCTGGTGTCAACTGCCTACCCCTCTTGGACAGTAAGTGTCCAAGGTACACCACTTGCTGGACACAAAATTGCAGTTTCGAAAGGGACACCTTGTGCCCCATCTCTGCCAGGAAATACAAGACTGTAAGCAACGCATGTTCGCAGTCACGTTCAGAACGGGCTGTGATCAATAGATCATCGACATACTGGAGCAGGGCAGTGTCAGTTGGCATGTGAATACTGTCTAGTTGTCTTTTAAGTGCTTGACTGTAAATGCTAGGACTTTCTGTGAAACCTTGAGGAGCTCGTGTGAATTTATAGCTTCTTCCATTTAAACAGAAACCGAAAAGGAATTGGCTGTCTGGATGAATGGGGACACTAAAGAATGCGTTCTTGAGATCAATAACAGTAAAGAACGTAGCTTCGGAATCAATGGCAGTCAATAGGGAAGAAATATCTGGAACCACTGGGTACTGGGGTATGATACATTTATTAAGTTCTCGAAGGTCGATCACTAATCGATAAACTGAAGGTGCATTGGGATCAGTACGTTTAAGAATCGGAATGATAGGAGAATTACATACATTGGAGTCAGTTTCTACAACCACTCCTTGAGCAAGGAGCTCGTCAATAATTTTGGATAAGGCTGCTACAGCCTCAGGTGGCAATTTGTACTGTCGGATTAGTGGTAATACAACACCTTGTTTCAGAGTGACACGATAGGGTGTAATGTGCATACAACCTACATCAGTTGGACCTTGCGCCCATAAATGCTGAGGTACATTCAATAATCTTGGATCAAAATCACGCAATACATAATGACCTTTAAAATCACGTAAAAACAATCTCACTCCTTCTGGGGAACAGCATATGACTGCACCTAACTCTTTCAATGTCTTAATACCTAGTAAATTTTCTGGACATGATTTCGTAAGTAACAAGTCTGTAGTTCGGGACAATGGACCAACTTCTAGGGATACTGGTTTCGATATTTCATTAACAATAGGCTTTCCTGAAAATCCAAGGGAAACATTTCTAGAGCCTGAGAGTGGAGCCCCTGGAACCTCGTCATGACTGATGGTAGTCCTACTTGCCCCTGTATCAATCAGAAACTTTCTGTCTTTCCCTAATACTTGACTGTGTACATAGGGACCCTCTTGATCTACAGGAGCCTCGATGAGAGGCAAGCCAACCTCCCTCTCTAGGCTGTTTCATGAATACTGCTGATATTCTGGATAATCTGACTGTGCGTACTGGTACATCTGCTGTGTTACGTGTTGTGTGGCAGCTATAGGCTGCGGTACTGTAACTGTCTGTTGTGCGTTCTGCGGTGGCTGGGAATTCTGCGGAACATGTTCTTGTCTAGGAGGACGTGGTCTCTCTTTCGTCTTACCTGTAGCTATGTTGTGTTTCAGAACTGCACATTCGTTTATATAATGACCTGGCTGTTTACAGTAATTGCATGTCCCCTTAACGGGAGCTGTAGAATGACTAGTTTGACTCGGACCCCTCTTCTGACTGTCTTGTGGAACAGACTGTGCAACCAGTACTTTCATTTTCGTGTCTTTCATACGTCTTCTTTCGTGTTCTTGCTCTTCCCTGATTCTGTTCTGGTGATACTGTAGCATCTGGAGCATTTGTGATGGAGTATTAGCTTGCCAGGTACTTTCGACTTTCAATACTCTATTTTTAACTTGCGGTAAAGAATTTTCAACTAGTTTGGTAACAAAAAGATGTGGATACGATTCACTACTTGTTTTCAGGCCGCTATTTATAATGAAACATTTCTCAAATCTAGAATAAAAATCACTAGTGTCTTCATCTTGTTTCTGTTTACAGGCTGAGATGACATCCCAATCTTCCTTTTTCGTGGCTAGTAATCTTGGCAAGACCTGTATTAACAGTTCGGGCAACTCTTTGGCTTTATCCCCAAGACCAGTACCTGGGACTCGTGCATTATCTTCGGTCTCTAACGCGGTCCAATCTATCTTTTTCTCTCCCACCTCCCATTCTTTTTCTTTGAGTTTTTCATATATGCCCGCAGGCAACAGGACCTTTAACATTTTAATGATATCAGGATACGTATATTCTCCCATACGGAGCATGTCCTTTAATTCTCGATGGAACCCTGCTGGATCTTTATCGTGACAGGGTATTAACTTTTTCATTTCTAGAAGTTCTATTTTCGTTATAGGGGTGTAAACAAATACTCGTTCGAGATTACCCCCCGCTCCCTTAACAGGATGTACTTCTCGTAACGGATTCTGTCTGTCTATGTAGAACGGAGGTGAAACAGGAACAAAATGCGGAGTCAGGAACGTTCTGTATTTGTGGCGCTGTTCTAAAATGACGCTAATTAAATCGGTACCTAGACCTTTCCATCGGTTTAGGAGTAACTCGTTCAGTACATCATGTAAAGGACCTGGATCAGAATGCTGATCCTCATACAGTGTAATGAGGTGCTGGATCATATACATACCCACCAGTCGCTGCTCGGCTGGGGGCAGCTTCAGAAACGTTTGGGCCACTATTTCGTCTGGAAACGTGGTAGAATCACTAACCCATCGGACTGCTGATCGGGCTAGTTCTTGTTCATGCATGGTACTAAGTTCACTATAACCTATTCGTAGTTTCAGAATTTTATCTGTAGCCTGGAATATTTGTTCAAGAGAACACTGTTCTGGTACGGGAGGAGGAAAAACGTTCTTGTAATCTAGGCGTGTGTGTCTGTCGGAAAATCTAGTTCTACCTACATACGCTATTCTGGCGGGATTCTCGCTGTCTACCTCTTCACTTGAAGAGTCATCCTCTTTCTCGGCTACTCTCTTTTCTTCCTCCTTCTTGTGTATACTTATTATTTCTTTACGGATCTTTTTGTACATGGATTCTATACAGTTTTGTGTTCTGTGTTTTCCTTCTGATATATTGTCACTCCATCTTGTCAGGACTTTCATATCTTCTTTGTTTTTATCAGGATAATCTTGTTCTCTTATTAAACAATTTATCAGAAATTGCAAAATCATGCCTTGAATCTCGACTTTCCTGTGTGCCATAGCTTCGTGAATACTTTCTGGATTCTCCCCTGTTTGAATAAAATGGTATATTCTGTCTAGATGTTGTTCCATATTCGATATGGTAACCAAGAAGCTTGCAACTCGACGTAAACGTATGGAATATATTAGCATGCTATCTTCTCCTGGCACTGGATCATATCTACAATCAGGTCCGCACTCTGTAAGATACTTTCGGAGGGCGTCATACGTAGCCAGTTTTGGCGTACGCTGTAACGCTACATCTCTGAGCGTCCGTCGCCTTGTTTGAGGCGGGGTGATAGGAGTACCTCCCCCTGCTCCTCCTGAACTGGAATCGTCTGTTAATACTGTACGTGCTGGTAAAGTGACTGGTACAGTAGGAGTACGTAATGTGGGTTGATCCTGGGGGACTGGCGCATGGACAGGACCAACGACTGGAGGCACAGGAATTACATTAACAGGAGGCTGGACTTGTACTTGGACTGGCGGAGTAGGATCTGTATTAGCATATTCTGGGACAGTGTCGTCTAAATAGGAAGAAAGAAAAATTTCAGCTGCAGTCGGTTTATGACGCAGTTTAGTCGGGACTAATGGTGGCGGTAAATTATGGGGTGCTTCCGGGGTCGCCTTCGGCAAACCCTCGGCGAGAAGAGGATACATACCTTTAATTAGGGCATTTCTCTGTCTGTCTGATTGTTCTGCTCTAACTCGTTCACCTTCTTCTAGAAGTTCCCTTTCTTGGGCTTTTTCTGAGGATTCTCTACTTAATTCTGCTTTTCTAAATTCTTTTTCGGTTCTTCTATGAGATTCTTTGCGCCATAACTCTATGGCATCTTTCTGGGACTGTCTGGCTTTCTTTTTCCATAATGCTTCTTCTACTCTCATGATGCACTCGGCATCCCATGTACCTGATACAGGCCATCTATATTTCTCTTCAAGATTCTTTGTATAATCCACCCATAAGTCTAGATATAATATGGCATCTAAGCCATGCTTGTGATACATAAAGTGTCCAGGACTGTCCCTAGGAGGGACAGGAACTGCTTCTTCGAGTAACCCTTTTCTGGTTTTTATCTGACATAACTTTGAAAACAGAGACATATTTGAGTCGTACTTGAATTAAACACAATACACAATAATCACAGTAATGAAATGGCAAACAAATCACTCATACCACGACATAGAAATACATTAATAACAGTTCGAACAGAATACTACCTAATACACTGAAAAACATAACACTTGAATTTCTCGAGAAACGGACTTACTAGAATTACTGGATGCACTGCTAAAACAGTACAGAACATACCGGTCTCATAAAGAGACACGTCATACCGTATCCACCTAGATGGACACGTCGGACTGGATCTGTGTACCCAAACCCATCGGACCGGAGACAAACTAATGACCCCGTCTAGATACTCCCCCAGCAACGGTACTCACCGGGAAGCAAAACTTGAAGGCCTCGGACTGGACTGGACTGCTACGACGTCTGGTTACTACGCATGCGCTTCGAACTTCGGGCTTCGGAAACAGGTGGGCCTCCGGATACCTCGGACCTTGCTCTCTCGGCTTGGGCTCTGGTCGGGACGAACCGCATTCCTCACCGCCTCGTCTGGATGCCGGACCGCAGTCTCCGTCTCCTCCGTGGGCCTGAGGGAGACTTGATGAAGCAGAAATATCTGCACGTGCACGGTAGAGTTCCGTCACGGCTGTAGAAGGGTCAGGGGGCCTGCGTTACATCGCCGGCGCGTGGGGAAGGGGCTCGTCCCTATTCGGGCGCCATTATGTGGTAAATAAATAATTAATTACAGGTACTATTTTTCTATGCATAAAATAAAACAGATAGCTCAATAAATAAGAGGCAGGATCCGGGGTATCTGAGTCGAACAGGCTTTAATCAGGCATAAGGGAAGGGACAGGATCGGAACAGCCTGAAATAGAATGGCATGGAATGGCAGCTGCCACGTTTCATTAACAGTACATGATATATATAGTAAAACAGTACAATTGCATTGAATACAGTAGGCGTAACAAGTGACAAACGTAAGATAAGAACAAATGGGCGTACAAAGAAGGCGTGTACGTAGACATGTGATGAGAACGTCACAGAAGTGTCATAAATGGGTGGATACATGGAGGGGGCTACCTGGGCAGCTGGAACCTTTAACCTACTGGTGCGCGCAAACGGGCCATGACGTGTAACTAGGGAGAGCTGGGGGCTCTGACTTCTGCACTAGAAGAGGAGACTAAAGTCTAAGATGTCAGGACGACATGTACCTATATCATATCTGGTATCTTGTGTTTGGAGTACATGTTGATAGAATCTAAAAGTCATCAGAGCAAAGGCTACTTGACACTAAGGCTGGTGCATGCATATATTCTCCGTGTATTGCGTGTGCTATGAATCTTCTATGGATACTAATTCAGTAATTCACTTGCATGGAGACAGAAATACTAGACTATAGCTGAAGATGTTTATGCGGTTCGTTAGCTTAGGAATGTGAAGACGGAGAGCTGAACTGATAACTGTATGCATAACATATTCTTGGCAGACAGGCAGGCAGAGCCAGGCCGGGCACCGCGCTGCGCGGCAAGAAGTAAGCGAAGGGTCAGGGATGCGGGAGGGGCTGCATCGCTCCTCGGAGTGGTTTCAGGAGACTGGAGCTTGAATCTGGTGTTCAGGCCCTTTGAGGCCTAGAAACGGGGACAATTCGATAAGTCTAACGGGCATAATGTAAAACGTTGGCAACATAGGCCTAGAAGCCTAATTCACGTTGCTTTCACGGGGACCGGATAACTGACATACTAACGTTGGACACAACTATAATTGCGTCTTTAATCGATCATAAGGGGATATATGCATATCGATCATGCACATATAACATAGGATGGGGAACACGTAGGCACACATGACAAGGCAAAATTCAATTTTCCTCAGTGTAGTTAAAACTGTATTTTCCAGAAAGATGCCTAACATTGAATAAAATATCTCTGAAGGGGAATAATGTGAATAAATTATTCACAGTTATTTTTCTCTTAATTTCAAACATGTAATTCAAAGGTGAAAGTAGATGTTTAATGTCTTTAGTGGATAAGTAACTTTAAGAAAGTGTACTTTGTAATGCCTGAGAGTAAATAGGTTTAGAACTTGTTCGCTGCTCAGCCCTGTTCCCAAGGCATGCAATGCATCCTTGCTGGCCAGCT
Organism: Lissotriton helveticus; assembly: GCF_964261635.1. Lineage (NCBI taxonomy): Eukaryota > Metazoa > Chordata > Amphibia > Caudata > Salamandridae > Lissotriton > Lissotriton helveticus. The sequence continues at coordinate 297,761,555 of NC_136071.1, read as the reverse complement.
GCCCACCCTCCTAATGGAAGAAAAGGCCTTGGCTCTGGCAGCAGGAAGATATGGTTGTTGTAAGCAACTTGTCTAAGGGTCAAGTGCTTGGCTAGCTGTTGCTGCTACAGGGATACAAAAGCCAAAAAAATCTTTGCTCCGAAGAAGGCCCAGCTGCCTACTTGGAACTCGACCATGGGGTGGTCCTGGCTGGTGAGAGATCTGAAGACTAGAGGTCTGCTCCAAGGACCTCAGGGCTGTAGTAGAGACCCCAAGAGTGACTTTCTAAGTATTAATAAACTTTTGGGACTCCTGGCTCTAACGGGGACACTGAGGCAGAGACACCCATGCCCCATTCAGAGCTGTAACTGGAGTCCCCAAGAAGAGCACCAAGCACTGAAGTGTGCAAACATAGATGTTTAGTGACTCAGCACCTGACTTCCCAGCCTCTATGAAGTAGAGCAGCTTTCTGCCAGTAACTTTTCCTTACTTTCATTTCTGGGGCCACAGTGGCCTCTGGTCACCTTTGTTGAGGCAATGCATCTACACTGAAAGTGGCCTTTAAATTGCCATTGTTTCTTCAGGCATATTTTTACCATTTTGGCATAAAACCTTTAGTACCTCTTAACCCAGGTTCTAAGTAGTATATTTTTACAAACACACAACACCGTTGCCTATTGTTTCCAATTGAAAGATCTTCCTCACTCAATTACTATCAACATATCTTATACTGATATAGACAGTGGCGGCTCCTCCTCTATGGCGGAGGAGCGTTGCCCCACTGCTTTCAAACAGTGCGAGAAGAGGAAACATATCATGATAATAACTTCCGTTATTATCATGTTATGGTTCCTTTGCGGGTGGGCGGGCTGCTCTGCTTACGGACCAGGGTAGGGGCGGAGTGGTTTGCTCACTCAAGTGCACAATGACTGTTTGGTCAGCCCTCTCGGGCCGCACAAACCAGTCATGAGCACTTTCCCCTTCTCCATGAAGGCTGCATTACAGCCTGCATGGAGAACAAACCCAGGCTCCCATTCCCTAGTTGAGGGTCTAATTTGGACGCTCACAACGCTGTATTGCAGCACTGTGATTGGTCAGTGGGGCCTGGCTGTGCTTCCGGAGAAGAGCAGGAGGGGAGACGCAAGACTCAGAGGGGAGGTAGGTTAATTTTTTTTTTTTTAATTATGCGTGATCACCTGCTACCCCCACACGACTCGCCCGCCTCACCACCTGCTAGCCACCCCGGTCGCTGCTGAGTGGCTGTAAATGAAGGGATGAAGAAGGCACTACTTCTGACAAACACGAACAGCAATGCCAAGTCACAAGGCAAGCATGAACGTTTTAAAAAGCCAAAAGTAGAAGACAGACAACTTAGAAAAATACAACTACTGTTTCCAGTGACATTTTTCCCAAAAATGACCACAAAACTAGGCTGATTATCTAAATGTGATCACAGGGCCAAACATTCAGTGGTCTACATGATACTTATTGGCAAAATGCGAATATACATGCGCAACGTTTAAAAAACAGAATTTAAATTGTTTCTACATACAAACACTTGTGAATCAGATAATCTGTCAATTTAAATTAGTTCTGCTATTTATGACAAATACTTTTGCCACCCAATTCAGGGATCACAAAGTAAATCATTCAGTTAAAATACCACGAGGATGTGAAGAAATGCAATTTGTATCAGCATTGGATACTGTAGCAAACGTAACTTTAGTCAAAACGTAAACAACCATAGCAATGCGCTCAAAATAACAATGCAGGACGGTAAAGCAGCACATGTAACAATAGTTACTAATCGAAAACAAATGAAATCAAAAACAATTATTCAAAATGTTCATACACTATTCAAATTCCAAACTATTCACTACGCAATAATAAAAAAATGCAACATTTCTAATCTGTACAGCAACAGATTGCAAAGAAAATTCTGAAAACACTACAACGCTCTTCTACAAAAAGAAATCAAGCAAGGTCAAGAAGCAGAATGCCAGCACTACCAAAAAATGGACAACACGGAGACCATAGTCTGGCAAGTGTAAATTGAATTAGATACATGTGCAACACACATACAAGTGAATATTAAAACTAATGGCCACCATAACCTTTTACAGATAACTATACCCGGAAACACAGAAATCTCATGCAAACAAACTTACTTTAATAAGTCCCCGAATGCAAAGCAATCCGCAATGATCACAGCAGTTCCAACAGCAGACAGGATAATAAAGCCAAGGAGAAAATAAGGAAATAATAACAAGTGATAAAATATACACACACACATGGAATCCTCCATAAAGGCAGCAGTGTCCCATCTTTGAGCACTACTCTGCCACTAAAGAAACTGGTATATGAGATAAATTGAAGAAATGATTGTTGAAGAAATGATTGTAGTCACCTAACCTAGTAATGTCTCTTAAGTCATTTTTTAGTATCACCAACAGTGGTGGTCGGTTGAGATTAAAGTTCAATGGGAACCCTTCTAGTTTGAACTTATTAATTGTATGCATGATGATAAGTGCATTTTATTAAGTATACCGCAATGTTTCATGATTTTTTGCTGCTTAGCTTTTTCTGATGGACTATTGTTTTTGACGTATAAATATTCTTCCCGATGAAGTGTCGCAAGACTATGTGTTCTAGGACCCCTGTGTTCTGGGCAGACTCAATAAAGGAAGTGCGTAACTTGCTGGGAGGTGTTAAGGTGTGGTTATGAATGGTTATGATGTAATCAGAGAGCAGAGTGTGGTTGTATGCTGAACAGTAAAGACGTTCCTTCATTCATATGCTCCTGGGCTGGGGAGGACGCTACACCCAGGTTCTTTCAAGTATTAGGGTGGATATTAGGATGGTCCTTGTTCTGGTAGAGATGTGGTGTGCGGTCGCCTGGAAGTGGGCAGAGAATTGCTGGAGAGAGCCCTTCCCTGGAAACAGGCATCACCACTGTAGTTAGTAATTGTGAGAAGTTGGCCTGATATGCAGTGCTCACTATTCTAGTGAACACTATGTATCAGTCCAAACAACCCTTATTGATGTTTGGTTGTAAGTCAACCTGATAGACCAGCTATCCTAGTAGCATGGACACGTGCAGTCTTTAGGCTAAACTCTAGAGGGCATGTTAAGCCAGCTGTTTTACCATCACATATACCCCTTGAACACCAAGTGAAAGGACACCACACAAGTTGTTATGAAAAAGAAAGTATATTTATTTATAACAAGACTACCCTGGCTCTTTATGAGACAGGGAGCTAAGCACACAACAAAACTCTTAAAGAAATACTTAAAGTCGCACAATTTACACAAATGCCCGAGGGGCACGAAAAACCATATACTATACAAGTGGAATGCGAACTACTAGCAGGTAAGTAACTATTCTCATAGGCTTTAGGATCGCTAGGACTGGACTACTGAACCTTTAGATTACAAGCAGGAGGCCTAGGGACGTCGTGTGCAGAGTGGGAACTCTCACGCGTAAGGCGGGAAAAAGTCTATGGAGGCTAGTAAAAGCAAAGTTAGTGTTTTCGGGCGAACCCGACTAGGTAGGTAATAAACGAAAGTGGATCTAGACACTTAGAGAGTTGGTCTACGCTGGAGCACCGGAGTACTCGGTTTACCTAGCCCAGGGGCTGCGGCTGCATAGGGTTCAAATGTCGTCGGATTTCTTCGTTGATGAACCAGGAGCCTAAAGGAAGAAGTTGCTGGCAGGCGACCAGTGAAGAAGTTCTTGGGGATCCAAGCCTGGGTCGGGGAAGAGGAAGACCTGTAAGCAGAGGGGACCAAGTTCTGAATCACTAGCCAGTGATTTAGGTGGGCACCAGAGTGGCACCGGACGAAGTCACCTCAACCAGGTGAGTGGGCGCTGCTGGGCTCTGCAGTCTCTCGGACCAGGAGGCGTTGTCGGCGACCAGGATGGAGGTGCGAGCTGTCCCACGAAGATATCTGCTGTCGATGTCGCTGGACCCAGGATTGGGGCAACAAGTCTTGGCAAATGCAAGCCCACGCGGTGGACTTAAAATGGCGTCTGGAGTGGACCAGGAGGGTCCAGGGTGCTCCTCTGTTGGAGGGGAGCAAGGGCCAGTCTGGAGCAACCAGACCAGCAGTGTTTGTCGTCGAAATTCATCGTCAGAGGGCCACTAGCCAACGGGCAAGCGACCTGGACAACGCGGTGAGCAGCAAAGAGCAGAAGGGCCCCACGCAGATCTCGTGGATGCAAGGGGGCTGAACTTCGGTGCTGGAGCTGCTCAGGGTTGGGGCTTCTCTTACCCCAAAGCACTCGGTCGAGGGTCACTCGGGAGTCGTGCTGGGCAAGCGTCGTGCAGTCTTGAAGATGGCCGGTCCCTCGAGGTCACGTCACACCCACGGGTCTCAGCTGGGCTGAAGATGCAGGTAGAGGTCAGAGGTGCCAGGGAAGCCGGTTCTCGTCGAGCTGGGCAGTCTTGATCCGGAGGAGAGACTTACAGCAGACCGCGATGCTTGGATGGTGCCTGCTGCTGCAGGGTGACTACTCCTTAGTCACAAGGGAGAAATCTTGAGAAGAGTCTTGAGTTCCTTTCGTGGAAAGTCGGTTCAGGATTCAAAGATGATCTAGTTTGGAAGGGGGCCTGCTCCTACCTATACCCTGCAAAAGGGGGCTGGCACGCGACTAAGTCCTGCCCTGTGGGTGGGACTAGGAGGGGGGTGGTTACACCCCTCTCCTTTGCCGGGCTTTTCCCCAGATCAGGGGCTGGAGTGCCCCTGGAACTGGTTCAAGCCGGCCTATGCATAGTGAGCACCGGGGTGCCACTTGCAGTCACCTTCCTCTAAAGCCCTGCCTACCTAGGATACACAAAATCCTGTCTGGGACGGTGCTGGCACCGCCCCTGGCAGGAAACCCTTTGTCCTTGCCTCCTGCGCTGGGAGGACTCCCAGCAGCAGGAGGGCAGACTTGTGTCTCGGTGGCAGCATCCATCTTGTGGAGCTGAGGCTATGTCTGACTTTAACCGGGGTTACAGGTTACCAACATGTCGTGTCCCTCTAGAAGGGTGGAATGCTAACCCCGTCGGCAGAATTGGCGAGGGGTTCGTATTCCAATTCGTATGACACCTTACTCGACATGTTTTGATAATGTTATACCAAAGTTAGCATATGACCGCGAGGTACATAATGCACTTAAGAGTATATGGTATAGCGTTATCATGGAACAGCTATTAGGACTTGGTTCCGCAAGCTGCAAACGGGCTCAGCTCATGCCAGAGCACCATTTCACATTATTCCACGCACTCTGCCTTCAGGATTGTTAAGGCCTGCCATAGGAGTGACTGATAGGAATATATGTGTCCATTTTAGGTTTAGATATAGGAATGCTATATCTACAGCAAAGGGTGATTACACCACCTTGCCCCAGCTGTCAAGCAGCCAGTTGTGTCTGGTTTAGTTAGTCAACCCAGGGGTGGCATAATACATGCTGCAGCCCCTGGGAGACTTCTGGGTACACCTCTGCCCTGGTTACAGGGACACAAGAGAGGGCCCAGTGCCAATTCAGTACCTGGGTACAATTTGGAGTAGAGAGAACAGCTAGGCTGTGGGTCTGATTAGCAGGCCCACAGCCAGGGAAAGTCGTAAACCAGTGAAGCAAAAAGCAAAAATCTGGGTGATCATAGGATTGCAGACCCTACTCACCTACATGACCCCCCCCCAAACTTTGGGACAATAAGCTAACCTTGACCAGGTGAGTCTTCTTGCTCTAAGTGGAAATACCTGGAGTGCCCATCAGCATTGCCATGATCAGTACCAGGTCTATGCTCCACTGTAAAATCCATCCCCTGTAGGGAAATGGACCACCTAAGTAGTTTGGGGTTTTCACCCTTCATCTGATTTAGCCATAAGAGGGGCTTATGGTCGGTCTGAATCTTAAAGTGAGTGCCAAACAAGTATGACCTCAACTTTTTCAGGGCCCACACCACAGCAAAGGCATCCCTCTCAATAGCTGACCAATTTTTCTCTCTGGGGGTCAGCCTTCTGCTAATAAAAGCAATGGGCTGGTCGTTACCATCAAAATTCAGCTGAGATAGAACAGCTCCAACACCCAACTCAGAAGCATCTGTTTGAACAATGAAGGTCTTGGAGTAGTCTGGACTCTTTAGGATAGGTGCTGTGCACATGGCCTGCTTTAGGTCATTGAATGCTTTCTGACAGCTTGCTGTCCACTGAACTTTCTTTGGCATCTTTTTACTTGTCAGGTCATTAAGTGGAGTCACAATGGACCCATAATTCTTGACAAATTTCCTATAGTAACCAGTCAGGACCAAGAAAGCTCGAACCTGAGTCTGGGTGGTTGGAGGAGCCCAGTCCTTGATGGCCTGTATCTTGCTCTCCAAGGGTTGAACCTGGCCTCACCTACAAGGTGGCCCAGGTATACAACCTGTGTCTGCCCTATCTGGCACTTAGTGGCCTTGATAGTGAGACCTGCCTTCTGCATTGCCTCTAACACTTTCCTCAGGTGGACCAGGTGATCCTCCCAGGTGGAACTAAAGACAGCTATATCATCAAGATATGCTGCACAGAAGTCATCCAACCCAGTGAGAACTTGATTCACCAGCCTTTGGAAGGTGGCAGGTGCATTTTTCAAACCAAAGGGCATTACCACAAATTGATAATGCCCACCAGGGGTAGAAAATGCTGTCTTGGGCTTGGCCTCCTCAGCTAACCTGATTTGCCAATACCCAGCTGTCAGGTCAAATGTACTTAAGTAGTTGGCAGAAGCCAATCTATCTAGAAGTTCATCTGCTCTTGGTATTGGGTGGGCATCAGTCTTAGTGACTGCATTGAGTCCTCTGTAGTCTACGCAAAACCTCATCTCTTTCTTATCACCCTGGGTGTGAGGCTTTGGCACTAGAACTACTGGGCTAGCCCAAGGGCTATCTGAGGGCTCAATGACTCCCAGCTCCAACATTTTCTGCACTTCTGTCTTGATGCAGTCTCTGACATGATCAGGCTGTCTGTAGATTTTACTCTTGACAGGCAGACTGTCTCCAGTGTCAACTTCATGGGTACACCAATCAGTTTGACTGGGGGTCAGAGAGAACATATGTCTAAAGGATTGCAGAACTTGTCTACAATCCTGTTGCTGATGTTCAGAGAGGCTGCCACAAAAGACAACACCATCTACTGATCCATCATCAGGATTCTGAGTGAGCAGGTCTGGGAGAGGGTCACTCTCTTCCTCCTGTCCCTCATCTGTGGCCATGAGCAAGCTCATGTCCTTCCTGTCGACATATGCCTTGAGCCTGTTCACATGGAGCACCCTGAGGGGGCTCCTGGGAGTTCCAAGGTCCACCAGGTAGGTGACCTCTCCCTTTTGCTCAATGATGGCTTGGGGCCCAGACCATTTGTCTTTGAGTGCTGCTGGGGCCACTGGCTCCAGCACCCACACTTTCTGTCCAGGCTTGTACACAGTCAGGACAGCCTTCTGGTCATTTTTTTTTTTTTTTAAGACCAACGGTCCCAAACTTTATTTAGTTTCACAGATAAGTTGGTAAGTATTCACACAATATCATAACAATGAAGTACTATTACAATTGGTACTCAACGAGTAGCACATATTGACAAGCCAGTTATACATGAGTGAAAAGAAACAGTAGCCAGAGGAGATGCATTAGTCCGCAAGTGGCAGCGCCAGGAAATGTCTCGTGTTGCAGTGTACGCGGTCCGCAACACTGCAAGAGGACCAACGTGGTCATGAAGACCAGCAACCAGTGACTTGAGTCGTGTTCCTCGGTTAGCACAGCAGCAGTCAAGGGCAGGATCATATCCCACATAGGCACATGGGACGCTGGGTTGCAGTCTCCTGTTCATGGCAGCGTCCAACCAGTGTTGTGCGAAACATAAACAAGGAGGGGAAATCGAAGATTACCATGAGTACAGCATAAACAGTCTCGTTATCAACCAAGAGATTCAACTGGGAAGTAAAAGAAGAAGAGGGGAAGGGAGAAACTTTTCAACAACCGTTAGACTAGCATTTGCGTGTGTAGCAGTGTATCTAAATCTCTAGCCGTGCGTGGTGTACTCCATGTGGGCCGTGTGGGGGCGGGGATAGCTGAGGATGTGATGTCGCCGCAACTGCAGGGCGGGGGCGGGCGGCGGCAGGGGACAGCTCCCGGTGGGCAAGGGCCTGGCGGTCGGGGAAAGCGGCAGGGGGGGGAAGGGGGCGGGGGAGGGGGGGGGGGAGCCCGCGTCAAGTCCGGACAGTAGTCAATTGGGTCCCCTCTATTCCACGTCGGGATGGCACTCTATACCGGCCTGCGCGCACGCCCGATGGTACGCATTCAGGGCAGAGTCCCAGTCCTGGGCGATCGGGTACTTCCGTAGGCCCGCAGTCTCTTCCCTGTGCAGAGACACACTCTCCGCGCATGCCCAGTTGCCCAGAGAGCGACGCCAGTCTGCAGGGCGCGGTGGGATGGCGCTTTTCCACCGTTTCGTGATAAGGCGCTTGGCCGTGATGAGGCCCAAGTCCCAGAAACGCGCCCGTAGCTTGGTCTGCTTGGTTCTTTTGTAGAGTCCCAGCAGGCATACCTCCCACGTCTTGGGGAGGGTATCGCCTGTGGCCGCCGTCAGTGTGTCTGTGACCGCCGACCAGTACGAGGTGAGGTGGGCGCAACTCCAGAGTGCGTGCAGGAAGTCCGAGTCCAGGAGGCCGCATCTGGGACACGCCGACGACGTGAGTCCGAAGTAGCGATTCAGTTTGTCTGGAGACAGATACGCGCGATGGATGATATAATATTGGATGGTCTTAAAGCGCGCGTTGCGAGGAATATTCCTGGCGCCCGCTAATACCGCGGCCCACTGCTTGTCTGTCCAGTCGGAACCTCGGTCGGTCGCCCACTTCTCCCTCAATCTGTGGGAGGAGAATTGGGTATGACTGTGCAGTGCTTGTGCCAACCAGTGCACTATATGGGAGCCATCGCCCATCACATGTAGGTACTGGATGAGCAAATGAGTGGGTGGCTCGTGGCTCATGTCACCCCATGCCTTCGTTAGCTCACGAAGGAGTCTGGCGTGCGCCAGAAATTGTCCCGCTGGCAGATCCGTATCCGCAGCCAAGGTCTCAAAGGACAACAACTTCCCGTCGCTGTACAGGCCGCCCAGTTCGTCCAAGTCCGCCGCAGTCCAACTGCGCAGCTCGGCCGAGGACAGCACGCCAGCGCCCAAGGGAGCTCCTAGTAGAGGTAGGTTCGGAGCATAGGGTACCGTACTTTTGGTGAGTTTGAGGCTCCGCACAAAGCACCGCCTCGCGACTGCTACATGGACCTGAGTGGGGAGCCGGCCCCTCGTTAGGGGGTGGAAGAGTGTCAGCACCTGCACGGGGGACAGGGTAGTGTCAATCGTGGCCGTGTCCGTCAGGTTCTTGACACTCAGCCAGTAAGCGACCCATTGCAGCTGGGCTGCTAAGTAATATAGCTCCTGATTGGGAACCGCCAGGCCTCCAGCGTCTGTGGCCGCGTACAGGGTCTTCAATGCTACCCGGGGTCTCCCTTTATTCCAGACGAGGCGCCTGGTGAGGGTTTCCAGCTCTTTGAATATGCGCACCGGTACATACACTGGCAGGTTAGTATAATAATAGAGGAGCCGGGGGAGCATTATCATCTTGGTTAGCGACACTCTGGCCGGCACGTTCAGCGGAAGGGAATTCCAGAACGTGACCTGGGCCGAGAGCGAGGATATAGCCCTCACCAGGTTGCCTTCCAGGAGGTCCACAGGGTCTCGATATATCAAGATCCCCAGGTACCTGAATACCGTCGGGTGCCACCGGAGTGTCTCCCCCATCATGCACACATCGCATTGTGGCATCTCGCTACTGAATGCATAGGCTCCCGATTTGGCCCAGTTGACGCGGAGCCCCGACATGTCCCCAAACGTTTGGAAGATGTCCGCTATTGCCGCAGGTATACAGGTGAGGTCTCTGATATATATCAATAAGTCGTCGGCGTACAGAGACACCGAGTGAATGCCATCAGCCAGCGGGATGCCCCAGATGTCGCCGGAGTTGCGGAGCAGTTCCGCCAACGGCTCCATCGCCAGGGCGAATAATAGAGGGGAGAGGGGGCAGCCCTGCCTGGTACCCCTCCCAATGCGGATCCTATTAGAGAACAACCGCCCAGTCCGGACTCGTATCTCGGGCTCTTGATAGAGAAGCCCTACCATCTGTACATAGGCATCACCCAGGTCATATTTCTCTAGGACTCGGAGGAGATATGGCCACTCCACCGAGTCGAACGCTTTTTCCAGGTCGAGTATGATGCATCCCGAGCGTGGCCAGGCGGGGGTCGCATACCGTTGGATCCTGAAAAAGCGGCGTAAATTATATGACGTGCTCCGGGTGGGCACGAAGCCGTTCTGATCGGAGTGCACTAGTGTGGGGACCAGTGGCGCAAGTCTCCGAGCCAGCGTCGCTGCTAAGATTTTGTAATCGGTGTTGAGGAGTGCCAATGGTCTGTAAGAGCCTAGTTCATTCGCTTCTCTACCCGGTTTTAGCAGGGAGATCACGTTAGCTTCATTCAGGGACGCCGGGAGTTCAGCATCCTCCAATGCCGCCGTATACACCTTCAACAGTTCCGGTATGAGCACCAGTGAGTAGGCTTTGTAGAACTCAGCCGGGAGTCCGTCAGGGCCCGGTGCCTTGCTATTGGAGAGGGAGAAGATCACCTCCCGTAGTTCCTCACCGGTGAGTGCAGCACCTAGCTCTGTCTGGTGGGCAGCAGTAGCTGTCGGGAGCTGCAGTGTCGCCAGGTAGTCCGCGATCTCCACCACCGTGGCCCGTAGCCGTGAGCTGTATAAGGACTTGTAATGCGACGTGAACGCTTCGTGAATCTGTGCCTGGGTGTAGACCTCAACGCCCTGGGCCGTGCGGATCGACAGAACCGACGCGGACTGTGAGTCCTGTCGTACCAGCCACGATAGAAGCCTACCAGGTTTGTCACCTGCATTGTGGGTGCGCGCGGAGTGTGCTGTGAAATTAATGTTCTTCAGGCGCTCCATCAAAACAGCATGATCCGCCCTGGCTGAGATCAGCTGGGAGTCATCGCCCTCCGCTGCTTCCCGTTCTTTATCCAGTAGTGCCTCTTCCGCCCGTATCAGATCTCTCTCCACCTGGCCTCGCAGGCTCGCCTGTATACTGAGGCAGCTACCCCTGGTCACCGCCTTGAAGGCGTCCCACTCGGTCCTCGGGGAGGGGGTCGAGTCACTATTGTCCTCGAAATACTGTATGATCCTCCTGGATATCTCCTCTCGGAATGGGGTGTCGAGCAGGAGATCTGGTTGCAAGCGCCACGTGGGTATAGGCGGGCGCGGGCGCCTCCATCCATATACCAGAGTGTGTGGGTTATGGTCCGAGTGCATCCGTCCTAGGTAGTCAGCGTCTGTCACGGAGGGAAGCAGGTCGCGGGACAGCATGTACCTGTCAAGCCTGACATGCAATGAGTGTGCTCCCGAGTAGTAGGAATACACTCGGGCGGCGGGATTTCTGACTCGCCAGGCATCCTGTAAGTTCCACTGTGTTGCCCAATCAAGTAGGGCCCTGGAGGCCGTCCGCACTGGGGCGACTGCCACTGGGGGGGACGAGCGGTCAAGGGAGAAGTCCAGTACACAATTGTAATCCCCACCCAACAACAGGGGTACGTCTGGCCAAGGCGCTACTACTGCCGATAATCGCGTGAAGAATTTCCCCTGCTCTACATTAGGTGCATAGATGGAGGCTATGACAATCTGCTGCCCGTCCAGTCTGCCCTGTATGAAGACATAGCGCCCCTCGGAGTCGACATTACTGTGTGTCAGTGCAAACGGAACTCCGGGCCGAACCCAGATCAGGGTCCCTCGCGCATACGCTGAAAAGGTCGTGGTGAATATCTGCCCCCTCCACCTACGGCGGAGCGTGGCTACCTCAGCGGCGACCAGGATCTGATGTCTTTTAAGATAGGAGTACACCTGATATCTACGTGAGGGTGTGTGCATGCCCCTGACATTCCAGGTACAAAATTTAACTGTAGCCATCACAGTATTCATTTCGCCCAAGCACCCGCCCCCCCCCCCCAGCCCGCCCCGCCCACACGACCACAGCAGCAGCCAACAATGACCATCTTTTCCCCCCCCCGTCTCCACCCACCGACCCAAGGATGCACGCTCCAACACTTCAGTGCCAACACTAGTCTCAAAAAGAGGAACTTGAACAGAAACATAATACCAAAAGGGCAACTACAAAACAAGTCGTCGCCCAAACGCTCTATCGAGCTCAATCAATCCGTGAGTTCAATGGGGGGGATGTCAAAGTACAGCACTAAGGTAGAACAGGGTAGTGTGGTATGCCAAGAGAGCCGTGGTGGCTCCCCTCCACGGGCAGTGGGTCAAAGGGCACCAGAAAGTCAGTGGCAGTGCCCGCAGATGGGCCAGAGTTCCCAATGTCACTGGGCTCAGATGATTAGTCCCAGGGTGGATCTCAACCGTTAGGGGCACTCACCTCTAGGGGTCCGTCCACCCCACCAAAACTGTGATACCGATGGTGCTCCTGTGGAACCGCTCCAGCACCTCTCCCGGCAGCCGCGGTGGCTTCACGACCGGCCGGCAGGTGGGGGGGTTCGGGAAGAGAGAATAGACCCCAGGGACGAGGCCGGTCGTGGCCACCGGGGCCTCCAGGTGCGTCGGTGTGGACCCTTGATCGGGTCAGCCTCGGAAGTGAGCAAGCTGCTCCATGATGACAGTGGCAGTGGCCTAGCCAGGGCTAGCTCGAGGAGGGTTGCCTATGCTATTAGGTCCGATGTTTGGGGTGTGACATCCGGTAGGCCCTCTGCGTTCGGATCATCAGGCAGTCCGTACATGTAATCGTCGTCTTCGCTCCCGCGTGACCGAGGGCTGGCGTTGGAGATCAGGATAGGTGATTGTGATCCGCTGATCTCAGCTGTTATCCGGAGGGCCTCTCGGTGTTCGTTCTGAATTTGCTCCGGAGTGGGGCCGATTGTTGCGTCCACGGCCGGTGATCCGGCTCTCGAGACACGCCGCTGCCTCCTCCTGCGGATGCCCCGGTTTCGGCGTTGCTCCATCGGTGAGGGCCCGTGGTTCGCGTCCACTCCCGAATCCAGCCAGGTCGCCGCTGCCTCCGGAGAATCGAAGAAGTGGGTCTTGTCCTGTGCCACCACTCTGAGGCGTGCCGGGAACAGCAGTGAGTACTTGAGAGCCAGGCGCCTGAGCCGCTGCTTCACCGCGAGGAACGATTGACGCTGTCGTTGAACCTGTATGGTGTAATCAGGGAAGAACATCACCTTGGCGTTGTCCACCCGTATGTCCGACAGTTTCCGCGTTTCGCGGAGGATGGCGTCCCGGTCACGGTAGTTCAGCACCCGCATAAGCATTGGTCTCGGGTTAGAGCCCTCTGGTGGTGGGCGGGATGGTACTCTGTGTGCTCTTTCCACCACAAAGTGTGGCGACAGCGTGCCCTCCGGTAGCAGCTCTCTGAGCCAGGTCTCCATGTGTTCCGCCGTCTCCCTCCGCTCCCATCGTTCCGGCAGGCCTACTATGCGTACATTGTTCCTTCTGGCCCGTCCTTCTGCATCCTCCGCCCTATCTTCGAGGCACTCCACCCGGTTGAGCAGGTCTCGGACGTGCTTATCTGTCTGTGCCAACTTGGGCGAGGTCTCCGCTATCGTATGTTCCAGGGCCGTGGTGCGGTCGGATAGTTTCCTGTGGTCCGCCCGGAGAAGTGTCAGGTCCACTGCTACCTTATCGATCCTGTTCTCTAGTGACGTACGGGTCAGCTGCATGGATTCCTCCAGTCGCTCCATGGCCGCTAGCATAGTGTCCAGTTTGGAGGCGGTGTGGTCTGTCTCCGAGTTCTTCGCCATCTTTCCTTTGTTCAGAGTCCCACCGGTGCCGGTCTTAGCTCTGGTCCCCCCTGACATGTGGCTGGTCGGCGCAGCGAGGCGGCCGGTTGGGCTGGCTCCCGCAATGAACACTGTTTGGGCCTGTGCGCGTGGGCCTCCTGGTGAGGTACTCTGCTCCACTCGTGCCGGGCGGTGCGTGGTCCGCGGGGAGGGGGGGACCGCTATACCGCATATCTTCAGGGTTTGGCGCTATGATCCCGTCTGGGGATGACAAGATGGCTGTGTTGTGACTGGTATGGGACCTCCCAAGTGTGCCGGGAGCCTCTGCGAGCGTCTTTTTTGCAAGTCACCTCCCAGCCGTGCCTCGTGGCGGTCCGCCAGGCCGGGCCGCTTTGTCTCTCCGATCGCGCCCGCCTCTGGGTCTGGGAAGGTACGCTCTGCCGGGCGATTCCGGGCGCCGCCAAGCGCCACGTGGGGTTCCGCGCAGCTCAGCGGAAGGCAGTAGAGGTGAGGAGTGCGGGGCCACGTTGGTTCCCCGCCCGTTCAGGCTTGGGCAATCCTCCCAACGTAGGGCCGGCTGCCAGTGGGGTCGCTCCTTGGTGGTCGCAGTCTGCACGCCGTGCGGGCCGGGCCCCCGAACGTTGGACGGGTCCGGCGCCGGTTAGTGTCTATGTCAAGGCGGTGGGCGGACACGGGGGTCTAGAAGATAGGACCTTGCAGCCTCCGTCGCTGGTCGTTCGGGCCCAGGGGTAATATCGTCCGCGTGGGTCCCCAAACAGCCGAGTCCGATCTCCCTCCTGTGTACGCTAAGCTTGGCGGGGCGTCCCCAGGGACGGCGAGTAAGGTGGTCCGATGTTACAGCTCGTCACGAGCCAGCGCGGAGTGTCCGCCTACAGCGTCCGGGGCCCCCGAGTAGCTGGGTCGCCAGGGGCAGCAGGTGCTGCGGCGAGAACTCTCTCTCCTTGCTGGGTCAGGCTCAGGGCGGGGGGCAGGTGAGGAGGGCCCAGGGGACAGGGCCGGTCAGCGTCCGTTGTTGTTTGCCGGGATCCTGGAGCTATTACATCACTGCGGTTCCCCAAGCAGCTGGGTGTGATCTTCCCCCGGTGTCCACAAGGCTCGACGGGGCTCCCCCAGCGTCGGCAGGCAGGGAGGGTCGGCGTCGCAGTTCGCCGCGGGCCAGGGTGGTGTGCCCACAGTCAATGTCTGGGGCCCCGGAGCGGCTGGGCCGCCGGGGGGGGTATCAGGTGTCGCGGCGTGATCTCTTACCACCACTGGATCGCGTCGGGGAATACGCTCGTGCCGCGGCCTACCTCGTAGGGCCGGATCCCCGGTCTCCAGTGGGTAAGGTCGCCGACCGGAAGTGAGCCCCGGGCGGGCAGGTGCCGAGGCTGTCGCCGGTCGGAGGGTCAGGCACTCCGATACGTCTACAAATTTTTCTGGTGGCGGTTTGGGCTCCCGGGTGCACTCGGTTCGAGTGTGGGCTCGTCACCGCTGGAAATTAAGGAGAAATGGCCCGTGGTAGGGGAGCTTTACTCGGAGCTCAACCCGGGCACGTCCGCTCACATCGCGTGCTTAGCCACGCCCCCCAGCCTTCTGGTCATGCCAAGCTTTTTGGAGTTCTTGGCTGGCCTCAAGGTTTTTAGATGCCTTCTCCATGTATTCAGACATCCTGGAGCGGAGAGCAAGTACATAGTCCACTATGTTGGTTGCAGGCTTTTTGAGAGGTCTCTCCCATCCTTCCTTCACCAAACACAGGGGTCCTCTTACAGGATGCCCATACAGAAGTTCAAAAGGGCTGTAGCCAACCCCCTTCTGTGGGACCTCTCTGTAAGCAAACAAGAGGCAGGGTATCAGGACATCCCATCTACGCCTGAGCTTTTCAGGTAGTCCATGAATCATCCCTTTGAGGGTCCTGTTGAACCTTTCAACAAGCCCATTGCACTGTGGATGATAGGGTGTGGTGAACTTGTAGTTGACACCACATTCCTTCCACATTGCAGTCAGATATCCTGACATGAAGTTTGCACCCCTGTCAGAAACAACCTCCTTAGGGAAGCCCACTCTGGAGAACACTCCAACTAGGGCTCTTGCCACTACAGGTGCTGTAGTGGTCCTAAGTGGAATAGCTTCAGGATACCTGGTGGCATGGTCCACCACCACCAGTATAAACTTGTGCCCTGATGCTGTCTGGGGTTCCATTGGACCAACAATGTCAATCCCCACTCTTTCAAAGGGAACCCCCACCACATGTAGTGGTATGAGGGGGGCCTTTGTTGTGCCACCTGACTTACCACTGGCTTGGCAAGTGACACAGGAGCGACAAAACTCCTTGGTATTCTCATTCATGTGAGGCCAGTGAAAGTGTGAGACAAGTCTGTCCCAAGTCTTTGTCTGGCCTAAGTGACCTGCAAGGGGAATCTCATGGGCCAAGGTGAGAAGGAACCCCCTCTGAGACAAGGGGATGACCAGCCTCCTGGTTGCACCAGGCTTGGGGTCTCTTGACTCAGAGTACAGGAGTCCATCTTCCCAGTATACCCTGTGGGCACCTGTGGCGTTCCCTGCAGCCTCAGCAGCAGCCTGCTGTCTGAGGGGTTCAAGGGAAGGGCAGTCTAACTGTGCCTTCCCCAGGTCTTCTCTGGGGGGTCCCCCTGAGCCCAGAAACTCAACTTGATCAAGTTCAAGCTCTTTAGGCTCAGTTTCCCCTCAGCTCTCTCAGATCAGCCTCCTCAGAGACTTGATCCTCAACCTGGGGCAAGGGGGAAGGCAATGCCTTAACCCTACTGCTCTTCTTCTTGGAAGGTGTCTGGTCCATTGTTCCAGGATCCAGCACCTGTTCAGTGGGGCATCTTCTGGCCTGTGACCTAGTCACAGCAAGCACATGTGCTGGCAAGCCTAACATTTCCATGTGAGTCCTCTGCTCCACTTCTGACCATAGTGATGACTCCAAATCATTGCCCAACAAACAATCCACTGGGAGGTCTGAACTAACCACAACTTTCTTTTGGCCACTTACCCCTCCCCAGGAGAAAGCAACAATCGCCATACTATGACTGGTAGTGACGTTGCTGGCATTGGTCACTAGGAAATCTGTACCTGG
This sequence comes from Lissotriton helveticus, assembly GCF_964261635.1. Classification (NCBI taxonomy): domain Eukaryota; kingdom Metazoa; phylum Chordata; class Amphibia; order Caudata; family Salamandridae; genus Lissotriton; species Lissotriton helveticus. The sequence continues at coordinate 297,744,626 of NC_136071.1, read as the reverse complement.
CATGATCTGTCCAGGGTCCACAAAGTTAGGTGTCACCATGGTGACACTCACAAAAAGGAGAAAGGTCCTTGGCGGGGCTGAGGGAGGGCTGGACCCTATATACTGCAAACCAACAAACTGTGCCCCCTCACTCAATCACTTAAGTTTTTGGGGACCAAATAAACATGGACGTTAAATTTGGTCCGGTATCTTTATTTATACCTTTTTCTTTAAATGATTATTTCGAAAAAATTTTGTTTGGCAGATAGAGAATACAACATACACAATTATTGACAATTAACACTAGCCTACATTAACACAATACCACTAACAAACTCTGTGAAAAAAAGATTTCAAGTGTAACATCCCACAAATAATACAGTGCTGAACCATAAACATGACAATTAGACAATTTTATACAGACAAATCAAAAATACGTGGAAAGAGCCAATTCAATACAAGAGCAAAAAAGCGTAAGGCAGATATGTTTTTTGATACACATTCAATGTATATAATTAGCTCTTGCTGGGTTGCCGACGCGTTTCAAGTTTGGGCATGGAGTTTCCAAACTATCATCAGGGCTCTTGTAATTCTTCTGTTGGAATGTAAAAAACAAACCGTTTTAATACAACCAAATGGCCTCTTCTGAAAAAGAGGAACCGTTTGAATAGAATTAAAAGTACCTGAGTATTGGTATTAGGTTGGCCTGTATGGGTTTCTATAAATGGACCAAATCCTCTATTCAGGACACAACCAGGGTAACTTCAGTGACAGCACCAACCTGAGAAAAGAGGTGTTGTCTTTATTTGACATGTGGTCTCTTGGGTATGGAATAACATCCTGCATTATATTTACAAAACGGGGATAATATTAAAAGATTCATACCTTTAGTGGATCGATTTTGTAGCCAAAAAGGGTCTGGGGGGCGGAGGGTTATCTTTTCTTAGAATCCTGTATGGGAAATATGTACCCATTTGTCATGAGGGGAATACTTCCGTGATTACATGAAAGTTTCTTTTTTTGAAACAAAATATTTTATCGAGTTGTCATACCTTTCACGCTCTTCTGCTGGAAGGCGGCAGACACTTCTACCCTGTGCCTGTAAGAGCAATAAACTGAATGAATATGGGCTTTTTATTTTCTGACAAAACTAGACTTGGCGTTGTGGCACACTTCAAGATTTTCGGTGCGCCGGAATTGAATGTACCTTTAATTATTGCTGTTGGCGGCACCCCTCGCCCCCAGTCTACGGCCCCAGCCGGGGCTGTCGGGAATCACAGTGACTTGGTTCCGCTCCGAGCTTTGCAGTCACGTACCGTCGTGATCTGAAAAGACGCGCGGATGGTTAGTCTGCGGAAGGCACAACAGATGTAGATCTCTTAGCAGATCGACATGACTGTTTGTTACGCTCACCTCTACAATCTTTTCTTTACGCGGCTTGGGTACGATGCTTCTCTCTCGCTCGCTGTTAGGTAGAAGAGGCGGCGGCCATTTCTACATACTTAAAGGGACACTGCTTAGAAACAAAGGGGGGACGCTCCTTAGACCAAGGTGCATTCTGGGATTTGAAGTGCAAAACCCATTTTGGTGTAATCAAGCCAATCCCAGGTTGATTATATGATAAACAATGATAGGCGAATTTAGCTTGTGAGAGATTGAAACGCTACGGGGTACAACAATTCCCTCATATCTCATTCATGAATGGAGCATAATAGTGACAACACGGCAGTATGGCACGAAGTCTCAAATTCTTGACAGTTCAGACATGTTGTTAAGGCCAGTCATGGTACAATTAAATTTCAAAATTAGATAAGCTTCTTTTTCAAGTAACATTTTGTCAATGTCCGCAGGGCGCTGTACGTGGCTCATGGTGTGTAGAACAGTCCACTTGAAATCATTCTCATTGTGGGACATTTCGATGAAATGCTCTACCACCGGGGCTGTTAATATTCTCTTTTTGATCCTTGATCTGTGCTGTCCTATTCGGAGATTCACCTGCTGATTTGTCTTCCCTATATATAACCTAGGGCAGGGGCAGATCAGAGCGTAAATAACATTTTTGGTTTTACAATTTGAAAACCCCAGATGTTTCCATTTGGTTCCTTGGTGTTCGAACTCACTACCCTCAATGGTGCTACTGCACGAGACACAATTCCCGCACCTATGGTGTCCCTCTATCGGTTTCATGTCCCATAGAGCTCGGAGATCATGTTTAGGTGGGGGCTTAGGGAGATCTGCTCGCACAATGTGTTGGCCCAAACTACGGTTCTTTCTGTATGCGAAAATCGGGCGTTGGAAGGGGCATTCTAGGTCCTCCAACAGGTGCCAGTTCTTGAGGACTGCCTGCCTCAACTTATGGGTATCCGGCCCAAAGGTGGTCATGCATACCAACCTGTCCAATTCCTTTTTCTCATTAGTTTGTAATAGGGATTCACGTGGAGTACAGCGTGCCCTCTTGTATGAATTCCTAAGGAGCTTCCTTGGGTAGCCTCTATGGATCATTTCGTTACAAAATGTCTGTGCATGTTGATCATAATCGCCAAGCTCCGAGCAATTCCTTCCGATGCGTAACATTTGCCCATAGGGCAAATTGGCCTTAACCGCATGCGCGCTAGCGGAATTCTGCTCGAGTGCTGAGATTTTTAAAAACGCATGTTTCATGACGAGCTGGGCTCGTCATGAGCGTGCGAGGAGGCTACCTCATGACGAGCCCAGCTCGTCATGAGCGTCGAAGGGGTTAAGACTTCTAGGGTGGTAGCTTTTGTGGTGGAGGATGGTATTCTTATCAGTCGGTTTTTTAAACAGTGATGTTTTGAGTTTACCCTCCTCGCAGGTTACCTCGACGTCCAAAAATGTCATTTTTGTGGTGCTTGTTTCAATGGAGAATTTAATATCCGGGTGTCTGTTGTAGATCCATTCATGGAACCCTAAAAGTTCGATCTGGCTCCCCTGCCACAGGAGCCAGATATCATCAATGTATCTCCACCATTGAAGGATATTCTCCTTGTACGGGTTGTTATTGTCTACGAACAGAGTCTCATATTGTGCCATGTAGAGCACTGCCATTTCTGGGGCATAAGGACACCCCATGGCAGTGCCCTTGATTTGCATATAAAACTGGCCATTGAATGTGAAGAAATTCTTCTGTAGAGCAATAGCTGCAAGTTTAAGGATAAATGCAGTAGGCACCCTGTGGGGCCTTTCCCTTTTGTCTAAGACTAATTCGATGACCTCAAGCGCCTCTTCCTGAGGGATTTGAGTATACAAAGACGTAACGTCCATAGTTGCCATGATTTGTTTGGATGAATCAAACTCGATACCCTCCACCTTTGTTAAAAAATCAGTCGTGTCTCTGAGATACGATTTAACCTCCGTCAAAAAAGGCTTTAAAAAGAAATCCACATACTTGGATAGTGGCTCTAAGCAGGAATCAACACCCGACACAATCGGGCGCCCTGGTGGCTCGGCTAGGTTTTTGTGGATTTTGGGGAGCAAATACAAAACAGGTGTACGGGGGAATTTTTTATTCAAAAATTCAAACTCTTTGCTACCCAAGAAACCTGCATCTCTCCCTTGCGTTAGAACATCGGAGATCAAACTCTGAATCTGTTTTGTGGGGTCCTCATTTAAGGGGCGATACCACGTGGTGTTGTTGACCTGTTTTAATCCTCAGTGACATATTTTTCACGGGGCCAAACGACGACCGTACCAACCTTGTCGGCCTGTTTTATGACCAGGGTGGGGTCATCTTTAAGGCTTTGTAGTGCTTGCAATTCGCCCTTACTGATATTGGAAGGCACATATCTTTTGGATTTTTCCATTTTATTAATGGAGGAAAGCATGATTTGCTCAAAAGCTATTATTTGCTTAGGAATGTTTTGATGAGGAACAAAAGTGGACTTGTTCCTCAATCCCGTTACTTCCATATTTTGAGCAAATGGTTGGTTGAAGAAGAAAGCTTTCAACCTGAGTTTTCTACAAAACTCCAAGATTTCTATTTTCAGTTTTGTATAATCAGTGCGTTTGCATGGGACGAATTTCAAGCCCAGATTTAATAAGGATTCCTCTTGTGTGGTTAATGTCCGGGCAGATAAATTCACTACCACATTCGGTGTACCTAAGATTGGTAGAACCGTTTCCGTGTTCGCATTTGCCAAGGGGCTTTGGGCTTGGTTTTTCCTTGCTGGCCCTATGGGCAAATGTTACGCATCCGAAGGAATTGCTCGGAGCTTGGCGATTATGATCAACATGCACAGACATTTTGTAACGAAATGATCCATAGAGGCTACCCAAGGAAGCTCCTTAGGAATTCATACAAGAGGGCACGCTGTACTCCACGTGAAACCCTATTACAAACTAATGAGAAAAAGGAATTGGACAGGTTGGTATGCGTGACCACCTTTGGGCCGGATACCCATAAGTTGAGGCAGGCAGTCCTCAAGAACTGCCACCTGTTGGAGGACCTAGAATGCCCCTTCCAACGCCCGATTTTCGCATACAGAAAGAACCGTAGTTTGGGCCAACACATTGTGCGAGCAGATCTCCCTAAGCCCCCACCTAAACATGATCTCCGAGCTCTATGGGACATGAAACCGATAGAGGGACACCATAGGTGCGGGAATTGTGTCTCGTGCAGTAGCACCATTGAGGGTAGTGAGTTCGAACACCAAGGAACCAAATGGAAACATCTGGGGTTTTCAAATTGTAAAACCAAAAATTTTATTTACGCTCTGATCTGCCCCTGCCCTAGGTTATATATAGGGAAGACAAATCAGCAGGTGAATCTCCGAATAGGACAGCACAGATCAAGGATCAAAAAGAGAATATTAACAGCCCCGGTGGTAGAGCATTTCATCGAAATGTCCCACAATGAGAATGATTTCAAGTGGACTGTTCTACGCACCATGAGCCACGTACAGCGCCCTGCGGACATTGACAAAATGTTACTTGAAAAAGAAGCTTATCTAATTTTGAAATTTAATTGTACCATGACTGGCCTTAACAACATGTCTGAACTGTCAAGAATTTGAGACTTCATGCCATACTGCCGTGTTGTCACTATTATGCTCCATTCATGAATGAGATATGAGGGAATTGTTGTACCCCGTAGCGTTTCAATCTCTCACAAGCTAAATTCGCCTATCATTGTTTGTCATATAATCAACCTGGGATTGGCTTGATTACACCAAAATGGGTTTTGCACTTCAAATCCCAGAATGCACCTTGGTCTAAGGAGCGTCCCCCCTTTGTTTCTAAGCAGTGTCCCTTTAAGTATGTAGAAATGGCCGCTGCCTCTTTTAGCTAACAGCGAGCGAGAGAGAAGCATCGTATCCAAGCCGCGTAAAGAAAAGATTGTAGAGGTGAGCATAACAAACAGTCATGTCGATCTGCTAAGAGATCTACATCTGTTGTGCCTTCCGCAGACTAACCATCCGCGCGTCTTTTCAGATCACGACAGTGCGTGACTGCAAAGCTCGGAGCGGAACCAAGTCACTGTGATTCCCGACAGCCCCGGCTGGGGCCGTAGACTGGGGGCGAGGGGTGCCGCCAACAGCAATAATTAAAGGTACATTCAATTCCGGCGCACCGAAAATCTTGAAGTGTGCCATAACGCCAAGTCTAGTTTTGTCAGAAAATAAAAAGCCCATATTCATTCAGTTTATTGCTCTTACAGGCACAGGGTAGAAGTGTCTGCCGCCTTCCAGCAGAAGAGCGTGAAAGGTATGACAACTCGATAAAATATTTTGTTTCAAAAAAATAAACTTTCATGTAATCACGGAAGTATTCCCCTCATGACAAATGGGTACATATTTCCCATACAGGATTCTAAGAAAAGATAACCCTCCGCCCCCCAGACCCTTTTTGGCTACAAAATCGATCCACTAAAGGTATGAATCTTTTAATATTATCCCCGTTTTGTAAATATAATGCAGGATGTTATTCCATACCCAAGAGACCACATGTCAAATAAAGACAACACCTCTTTTCTCAGGTTGGTGCTGTCACTGAAGTTACCCTGGTTGTGTCCTGAATAGAGGATTTGGTCCATTTATAGAAACCCATACAGGCCAACCTAATACCAATACTCAGGTACTTTTAATTCTATTCAAACGGTTCCTCTTTTTCAGAAGAGGCCATTTGGTTGTATTAAAACGGTTTGTTTTTTACATTCCAACAGAAGAATTACAAGAGCCCTGATGATAGTTTGGAAACTCCATGCCCAAACTTGAAACGCGTCGGCAACCCAGCAAGAGCTAATTATATACATTGAATGTGTATCAAAAAACATATCTGCCTTACGCTTTTTTGCTCTTGTATTGAATTGGCTCTTTCCACGTATTTTTGATTTGTCTGTATAAAATTGTCTAATTGTCATGTTTATGGTTCAGCACTGTATTATTTGTGGGATGTTACACTTGAAATCTTTTTTTCACAGAGTTTGTTAGTGGTATTGTGTTAATGTAGGCTAGTGTTAATTGTCAATAATTGTGTATGTTGTATTCTCTATCTGCCAAACAAAATTGTTTTTGAAATAATCATTTAAAGAAAAAGGTATAAATAAAGATACCGGACCAAATTTAACGTCCATGTTTATTTGGTCCCCAAAAACTTAAGTGATTGAGTGAGGGGGCACAGTTTGTTGGTTTGCAGTACCATGGTGACACTGGCACAAGTGTCCCTATAGGCCTGAGCCATTTTGCCATTTATCAAAGGTGTCTGCCTGTATTTGCCCAAAGTATTGGGACTGACATCAGGGGACATATCCATATCCCCTGTACAGACAAGGACAGCCTGAGTGAGTGTGCCAACTAAGTTGTCAGACCCCTCAGTTCCCAAGGTTAACCCAACTATTCCCTTGGGAGGTGCACTACCTCTACTGACTGTACTAGGGGGTGCAGTTGCCTTAGGGGCTGTAGTGGTAGGAGTTTGCCCTCCTCTTTTAGTGCACTCACTAAACCAGTGAGACTTACTTTTACAGTACTGGCACCACCTTTTTGACTGGCCTTCTTGAGTCTTCTTTTTCTGCTGTGAAGCCGGACCCCCACCCTCTTTGGTTTGTTGGGGACCTGTTGAAGACTTCTGGTCATTTTGTTCACTCTTGTTACTATCCTTTTGGTCTGCTTTCTTCTGACCACCCTGGTTCTGAGTCTGGTTCTGCTTGACCCTTGTTCTGACCCATCTGTCTGCCTTCTTTCCCAATTCTTGGGGAGAGGTCAGATCTGAGTCCACAAGGTGCTGATGCAACAACTGGTTCTAACAGTTATTTAAAATCTGCTCTCTCATGATCAGATTGTACAACCCTGTATAATCAGTAACCTTACTGCCCAGCAACCAGCCTTCCAAAGCCTTAGTGGCACAATCCACAAAGTCAGACCAATCCTGAGACTGAATTTTCTGGGTATCCCTGAACAGCAACCTGTACTGCTCAGTGGTTAAGCCAAACCCATCAACCAGTGTATTTTTCAGGACTTGGTAATTGTTAGCATCCGCAACTCTAGTAGTGAGGAGCTTATCTCTACCTTTGCCTTCAAAGGAGAGCCACAGTATAGCTGCCCACTGACTTTGGGGGATGCACTGGACAGTGCAGGCCCTCTCCAAAGCAGCCATTCACTTGTGGATGTCATCCCCTTGTTTAAAGGGGGGCACTATCTTACTCAGGTGCTTAGTATCTAAACCCCTTTCTTTATCTCTTGGGAGATTGCTGCCACCAGTGGGGACTACCCCACTCATCTGCTGCTCTCTAGCAAAGGCAAGCTTCTCTTTGGCCAGGGCAAGTTCTTCCCTTTCAATCCTCAGATTAGCCTGTCTCATCCTTGCTTCAAGTTCAAGTTCATGCATTTATAAAGCGCACTACTCACCCAGAGGGTCTCAAGGCGCTGGAGGGAGGGGTTTACTTTTTATCGAATAGCCATGTTTTCAGTTCTTTTCTGAAGGAGATGTGATTCTGAGTGAGGCGGAGGTGGGTGGGGAGTGAGTTCCAGGTCTTGGCAGCCAGCAAGGAGGAGGATCTGCCACCCATGGTGGTTTTTCGGATGCGCGGGACTGCGGCGAGGGCTTGATTGGATGATCTTAGTTGGCGGGTGGGATAGTAGAAGGACAGTCGGGTGTTGAGGCATTCGGGTCCTAGATTATAAAGGGCCTTGTGTGCGTGGGTAAGAAGGCGGAAAGTAATTCTTTTGTTGACGGGAAGCCAGTGGAGGTTTTTTAAGTGACCGGTGATGTGCTCTTGGCGCGGGATGTCTAATATGAGTCTCGCTGATGCGTTTTGGATGCGCTGGAGCTTTTTCTGCAATTTTGTTGTAATTCCGGCGTAGAGTGTGTTGCCATAGTCCAGTCGACTCGTGACCAGTGCATGGGTGACAGTCTTTCTTGTTTCGAGGGGGATCCAGCGGAAGATCTTTTTGAGAATGCGAAGGACGTTGAAGCAGGAGGACGATACGGCGTTGACTTGTCTGGACATTGAGAGGGAGGAGTCTAGAATGAAGCCAAGGTTACGTGCATGGTCTGTGGGTGTGGGCGCAGATCCCAAAGCGGAAGGCCACCAGGAGTCGTCCCAAGCTGAGGGGGAGGATCCTAGGATGAGCACCTCCGTTTTGTCTGAGTTGAGTTTTAAGCGGCTCTGTTTCATCCATTCGGCTACTTCTTTCATACCTTCGTGAAGGTTGTTTTTGGCGGTGTTGGGGTCTTTAGTGAGGGAAAGGATTAGCTGGGTGTCGTCGGCGTAGGAGATGATGTTGAGATTGTGTTGACGTGCGATGGAGGCGAGGGGACTCATGTAGACGTTGAAGAGGGTGGGACTGAGTGAGGAGCCTTGAGGTACGCCGCAGATGACTTCGGTGGGCTCTGAGTAGAATGGGGGGAGTCGGACTCTCTGGGTTCTCCCGGCTAGGAACGAGATGATCCAGTCCAAGGCTTTTCCTTGTATGCCGATGTTGTTGAGGCGTTGTATGAGGGTGTTGTGACAGACAGTGTCGAAGGCGGCGGAGAGGTCGAGTAGAATGAGGGCCACTGTTTCACCGTTGTCCAGGAGTGCTCGGATGTCGTCGGTCGCCGCAATGAGGGCGGTTTCGGTGCTGTGTTTGGCTCGAAAGCTGTTCTGTGAGGGATCCAGGGAGTTGTTGGATTCAAGGAAGGCTGCTAGTTGGCTATTGACGGCTTTCTCAATGACTTTGGCCGGGAAAGGGAGGAGGGAAATGGGTCGGTAGTTTTTCAGATCTGAGGGGTCTGCTGTTGGTTTTTTCAGAAGGGCGCTGAGTTCGGCGTGTTTCCATATTTCTGGAAAGGTGGCGGAGTCGAAGGAGCAGTTGATGACATCGCGGAGTTGGGGAGCGATGATGGAGACAGCTTTGTTGAAGATGTAGTGGGGACAGGGGTCAGAAGGTGAGCCAGAGTGGATTGAGTTCATGAGGCGAATGGTGTCTTCAATGGTGATTGGGTTCCAGGAGTTGAAGTAGTTAGTTGGAGGGGTGGGATCTGAAGGGGGTGGGGTGAGTTGGTCATTGGGAGTATTCTTGAAGCTGTTGTGGATGTCGGCAATTTTGTTGTAGAAGAAGGAGGATAGCGCATCGCAGAGTTCTTGGGAGTTAGTGATGTCGTTGGATGCTGCGGGAGGGTTGGTGAATTCTTTGACGATATTGAAGAGTTCCTTGCTGTTATGAGAATTGTTGTCGAGACGGTCCTTAAATGCTGATTTCTTGGCGGATCGAATCAGTTGGTGGTGTTTGCGGGTGGCTGTCTTGAGGGAGGCCATGTTGTCTGAGGTTGGTTCTTTTCTCCAATTCTTCTCCAGGGTGCGGCATGTCTTCTTGGATTTTTTAAGGTCATCATTGAACCAGGGAGCTTTTTTGCTGGATGATTTCGACTGGTGTTTTTTCAGGGGTGCTAGTTCGTCCGCACTGTGGGTAATCCATTGCCTGAGGTTGGTGGCCGCTAGGTCTGGGTCCGTTGCTAGGGTGGGAGTGTTTTGGCTGAGTGATGTGAGGAGTTGTTCGGTGGTGATTTTGTTCCATTTTCTTCGGGGAATGGGTTGTGGACGGTTGTGGGTCAGGGTTGTTTTGTAGCTGAAGTGAACACAGCTATGATCCGTCCAGTGGAGAGCTGTAGTATGATCGAAGGAGATGTGCTTGCTGGAGGTGAAGATAGGGTCGAGCGTGTGTCCGGCTATGTGAGTGGGGGTGTCGACAAGTTGTTTGAGTCCGAGATTGGACAAGTTGTCCAGAAGGGTGGTGGTGTTGTTGTCGAGAATGTTGTCAAGGTGGTAGTTGAGGTCTCCTAGAAGAATGTAGTTCTCGGAGGCGAGGGCGTGCGGGCTGACGAAGTCAGTGATGTCGTCGCTGAATTGAGATCGGGTGCCTGGGGGTCTGTAAATAAGGGTTCCTCTAAGTGTGGTCCTGGGGTCGGTGTGGATCTGAAAGTGGAGGTGTTCGGCGGTTGCAAGCTTGACGTCAGAGCTGGTTGTAATTTTGATGGTGTTTCTATGGACGATGGCGATGCCTCCTCCAGTTTGATCGGTGCGGTCTTTTCGAATGATCTTGTAAGTGTCCGGTATGGCTATGGCGATGTCGGGGGCAGAAGATGCATTCATCCATGTTTCAGTAAGGAAGGCGATGTCAGGTGACGCAGTGTCGATTAGGTCCCAGAGTTCGGTTGCATGTCTGTGGACCGAGCGGGTGTTCAGTAGGATGCATTTCAAGTCGTTGGGTTCGGAGCTGTGTGTAGAGGAAGTGTGTTTGGTGAGGGTCCTGACGCAGTTGAACTTACAGGAGAGGCAGGAGAATGGGCCGTGGGTATGTCCTGGGGTAGCTTCGCAGCAAAGTGGGGTGCGTCCGGAGTTGAGGGCGAGGAGAGTAGCGGCATCATAAGTTACTCTGGGGGGTTGGGAGCGGCATAGAGCAGGGGGACGGGGCGCTGGGCGCGGTCCAGGCGCGGACGGGCTTACCTTTGGCGCACCTTCGGCGAGGCCGCAGCGCGTGGACGCTGCGCGTTGAGGCATTCGACATAAATGGATGTTGGAGGGGGCGGAGCGTGGGAGGGGCAGCTGGGAGGCGGGAGCGAGGTGGAGTGACGGTGTGGGAAGGTACAGCAAAACAGAATGGCATCAACAATAACAACAGATGCTGTGAGGCAGGGCGAGATTGGGCAAAAAGGAGCGCTATGGGGGAGAAATGCAGCAAATGCTAGCGGTTCAAAGCGCAACGGTAGCGTTACAAGCGCTATGAAATTTGGCAGCAGTTTCAGTAAAATGCACACAGTAATGAAATTGTGTGGACAGGCAAATGAGGCAAAAATCACTCGACAATCAGCAGTCAGCAAACCAATACAGAGCCCAGCAGTGCGCAAAAGAACTGGAAATGCAGAACGAAAAATGCACTCAGCAGTCAATAATTAGTGAAATCCCACAAAGCCCAGCAGTGCGCAAGCGAACTCGGAATGCTAAACAAATAGATGCTCTCAGCAATTGCTAAACAATGAGGCAATATCTAGCCTAGCAGTGCGCAGATGAATAGATAAAGGCTAGCGCTTGGAAAGATATTTGGCAGAGTCAGAAGCGCTACGGCACGATACCAAATGAGGAGCAGGTGAGGGGAGCGACCGCTTCTGCCGAGGACAGGATGGTCACAGCTCTCCGAGGAGGACAGGATGGTCACAGCTTCATGCTCTATTCTCTGAGGGGAAGTCAATCTCCTCTGGGGAGAATTCCTTCTCCTCTGAGAAGAGGCATTAGAGTACAGAGATCTATTGGAGTCCCTAGAATGAGATCTATCTCTTCTAACTCCAAGGTTAGGCCTCATTAGGGTCAGCACTGGGGGTTCCCCAGCTCCTTCCCTAAATAGGTCTAAGTTGGCCCTAGTAAGTCTGCTGACTAACTCAGACCTCTTGTCTGCCTCATCCCCAGAGAGTTCCTCTTGATCCTCCTCCTCAACTGCATTTTCAGTGTCAAGGAGGTCTGGATCACCACTGGTACCCTCTAAGGCTGGCATATTCCCATCTACATGAGAGGCTTTCCTAGCATCATATGTCTCTAAGAGACCTATCAGAAAGGGAATGGTGGGGTTAGACCCCTGTTTCAGTTTCCTGGAGGTACACACTGGTCTCATCTCCTGGAAACTGAGAGCTGCATATCTTGATTTGACCTGTGGAGGGTCAATAGCCACAAGGGGAGTCTCAGTAGACTCTCCATGGGTAGACATGCTTTTCTAGTGAGGTGTAAGTGGTGCACTTACCTACACTATTTGTTTACCTACTGATCCCTTGCTAGAGTTGTAGTTTAGGGTGTGCTAGGCCCTAGGAGCTACAACAGCTGGTTCAGTAGAACTCAGAGTATTCTAAGTTAAGTTATATGTACCTTAGTACTTGTGTGATCTTTCAAATGATATTCTTAGGATACGTGTGGTAAAACAACAGCAAGCTCAAATCCCAACCGCTGCTCACCAATGTGAGAAGTTGGCCTGATATGCAGTGCTCACTATTCTAGTGAACACTATGTATCAGTCCAAACAACCCTTATTGATGTTTGGTTGTAAGTCAACCTGATAGACCAGCTATCCTAGTAGCATGGACACGTGCAGTCTTTAGGCTAAACTCTAGAGGGCGTGTTAAGCCAGCTGTTTTACCATCACATATACCCCTTGAACACCAAGTGAAAGGACACCACACAAGTTGTTATGAAAAATAAAGTATATTTATAACAAGACTACCCTGGCTCTTTATGAGACAGGGAGCTAAGCACACAACAAAACTCTTAAAGAAATACTTAAAGTCGCACAATTTACACAAATGCCCGAGGGGCACGAAAAACCATATACTATACAAGTGGAATGCGAACTACTAGCAGGTAAGTAACTATTCTCATAGGCTTTAGGATCGCTAGGACTGGACTACTGAACCTTTAGATTACAAGCAGGAGGCCTAGGGACGTCGTGTGCAGAGTGGGAACTCTCACGCGTAAGGCGGGAAAAAGTCTATGGAGGCTAGTAAAAGCAAAGTTAGTGTTTTCGGGCGAACCTGACTAGGTAGGTCAAAAACGAAAGTGGATCTAGACACTTAGAGAGTTGGTCTACGCTGGAGCACCGGAGTACTCGGTTTACCTAGCCCAGGGGCTGCGGCTGCATAGGGTTCAAATGACGTCGGATTTCTTCGTTGATGAACCAGGAGCCTGAAGGAAGAAGTTGCTGGCAGGCGACCAGTGAAGAAGTTCTTGGGGATCCAAGCCTGGATCGGGGAAGAGGAAGACCTGTAAGCAGAGGGGACCAAGTTCTGAATCACTAGCCAGTGATTTAGGTGGGCACCAGAGTGGCACCGGACGAAGTCACCTCAACCAGGTGAGTAGGCGCTGCTGGGCTCTGCAGTCTCTCAGACCAGGAGGCGTTGTCGGCGACCAGGATGGAGGTGCGAGCTGTCCCACGAAGATATCTGCTGTCGACGTCGCTGGACACAGGATTGGGGCAACAAGTCTTGGCAAATGCAAGCCCAGGCGGTGGACTTAAAATGGCGTCTGGAGTGGACCAGGAGGGTCCAGGGTGCTCCTCTGTTGGAGGGGAGCAAGGGCTAGTCTGGAGCAACCAGACCAGCGGTGTTTGTCGTCGAAATTCGTCGTCAGAGGGCCACTAGCCAACGGGCAAGCGACCTGTACAACGCGGTGAGCAGCAAAGAGCAGAAGGGCCCCACGCAGATCTCGTGGATGCAAGGGGGCTGAACTTCGGTGCTGGAGCTGCTCAGGGTTGGGGCTTCTCTTACCCCAAAGCACTCGGTCGAGGGTCACTCGGGAGTCGTGCTGGGCAAGCGTCGTGCAGTCTTGAAGATGGCCGGTCCCTCGAGGTCTCGTCACACCCACGGGTCTCAGCTGGGCTGAAGATGCAGGTAGAGGTCAGAGGTGCCAGGGAAACCGGTTCTCGTCGAGCTGGGCAGTCTTGATCCGGAGGAGAGACTTACAGCAGACCGCGATGCTTGGATGGTGCCTGCTGCTGCAGGGTGACTACTCCTTAGTCACAAGGGAGAAATCTTGAGAAGAGTCTTGAGTTCCTTTCGTGGAAAGTCGGTTCAGGATTCAAAGATGAACTAGTTTGGAAGGGGGCCTGCTCCTACCTTTATCCTGCAAAAGGGGGCTGGCACGCAACTAAGTCCTGCCCTATGGGTGGGACTAGGAGGGGGGTGGTTACACCCCTCTCCTTTGCCGGGCTTTTCCCCAGATCAGGGGCTGGAGTGCCCCTGGAACTGGTTCAAGCCGGCCTATGCATAGTGAGCACCGGGGTGCCACTTGCAGTCACCTTCCTCTAAAGCCCTGCCTACCTAGGATACACAAAATCCTGTCTGGGACGGTGCTGGCACCGCCCCTGGCAGGAAACCCTTTGTCCTTGCCTCCTGCGCTGGGAGGACTCCCGGCAGCAGGAGGGCAGACTTGTGTCTCGGTGGCAGCATCCATCTTGTGGAGCTGAGGCTATGTCTGACTTTAACCGGGGTTACAGGTTACCAACATGTCGTGTCCCTCTAGAAGGGTGGAATGCTAACCCCGTCGCCAGAATTGGCGAGGGGTTAGTATTCCAATTCGTATGACACCTTACTCGACATGTTTTGATAATGTTATACCAAAGTTAGCATATGACCGCGAGGTACATAATGCACTTAAGAGTATATGGTTTAGCGTTATCATGGAACAGCTATTAGGACTTGGTTCCGCAAGCTGCAAACGGGCTCAGCTCATGCCAGAGCACCATTTCACATTATTCCACGCACTCTGCCTTCAGGATTGTTAAGGCCTGCCATAGGAGTGACTGATAGGAATATATGTGTCCATTTTAGGTTTAGATATAGGAATACTATATCTACAGCAAAGGGTGATTACACCACCTTGCCCCAGCTGTCAAGCAGCCAGTTGTGTCTGGTTTAGTTAGTCAACCCAGGGGTGGCATAATACATGCTGCAGCCCCTGGGAGACTTCTGGGTACACCTCTGCCCTGGTTACAGGGACACAAGAGAGGGCCCAGTGCCAATTCAGTACCTGGGTACAATTTGGAGTAGAGAGAACAGCTAGGCTGTGGGTCTGATTAGCAGGCCCACAGCCAGGGAAAGTCGTAAACCAGTGAAGCAAAAGCAAAAATCTGGGTGATCATAGGATTGCAGACCCTACTCTCCTACAGTAATCCTTCATTGAAAAGGAAGCTACACCATTCTAAGTCAGCAAGTATCTCCTAAGAAGGCAACAGGAAACTACAGTCTATGAGGGAAGATGCAACAGCCTTCAGCATGAAATAGCAGCCCAAAGTGATATCAGCCATGATGGCTGGTTAACGCAAGGAGGCCTCACTCTCTTTGCAAATTCTGCCTGCTCTACTGTATCTTGCTTCCCCGCTCAGTTTGACAGATTTGTTTTCCATCAAAACCATTTGGTGTCAACCAAGCAGCAGCCTGGACGTCCTCCAAAAAGGAGGGTCTTTCATGTTTTCTTGAAAGATGAAATTATTTGAATTTTAATGCACATAGGAAGTTCTTACCATAGCTTCACTGCCTTGCCTAAGAGTGATTTGTCACCTACTATACACTTGCAGAGACAAGGGACTCTTAATAGACCTAGATCTCAGAATTCAAATGCGATGGGCCATTCAAATCTTTCTTGCAATGCGCCGGGCACTCCTAATAGATTGTGTTATAAGCAAAATAGAATTTCTTACAGTAACCCATGCAGCGAGAATCAGACAATTAGCATAAATACAGGCTTCATCGGTCACCATTCTGATCTCATTATTCTATATTCTTTGAAGGCGACCTAGGATCTTTTAGGCATGTCAAATAATTACAATAGTGCAAACTAGATCCCACAATGGCATGAGATACAGTGCCCACCTCTTGCTCCCACAGGAACATGAATATATTGTCCAGGACTGTATTTTATAAGCTGGTTAACTTTCCTGTTCATAGATAGCTGGGGCGGGTGGTGGATCAGGTTAATAATAAGGCTAGAGATCTAACTTCAGATAAAAATATGGTTAAAATATTCCCAATACACGCATGCTAATGGAAGCTTAGCAACTAACATCAGTTCCAAAAGTTATAGGCAACCACTACCTTGCATCCCGTATTTTTAAATCTTCACAGTAGTTGTTCGGTGCCCATTTGTGGCCTGGTCAATACTACCACTAGTTTGGATCAGAAGTCATTTATCATTCAGGTAGGTTTGAAACTCACACCTCTTGATTTTGGTAAATCAGTGAGTGGTGTCATAAATGTGTTACAAAAACTCAGCTGAAAGAGCGAATACCTATGGGACTCCCAACATTACCTTCATTTTCATCTGCTGCTTAGTTTCAGTGATGTTTTGCATTATGTAGCAGTAGCAGTGCTTAATTTGTGTTGGTGGCTGCGGGTAGTCGGCACCAGGTCTTAATTGTCTTTAACCAAGGTTTGACGCAGAGCACAAGAGAAAACGCTAGGAAGAGAGTTACAAAAGGAGAAAGCAGTGCTGAAAAAGAACCTTAAAGCATGGGTACTCGCAAACATTTTCCCACAGGTCGAAAAGTATGCTCTAGGCTGTGGCCAAAGGCTGCACTGATGCCCGCAGAATGGGGTTTGGGTGGAAGTGTAAGGTGGGCATTGGGCATTGGGGAGGTCCATATACATGGTGCAGACAGTGCGGTGCGGAGTTACTTAGTGTTTCATTCTATACGGCCTTCTAAATAAAGCCCCTAGTCTGTAGAAGAGACATAGGTTTGATAGTATTGTGCTTTGTTGCATCTGAGTTGCTATCCCTGTATTGTGCCGTGGAGTGAGAATTCTCTGCTTGCTATCACTACCTTTGGCTCGTCAAGTGTGCAGGGGATGTTACTTGATTACTGAACTGGAATGAGACATAATCTTAGGTCTCCCAATCTCCTTTCACCTTTAGCCTCTTATCTATAAACATTAGTAATGCTTAGAAACAGACCCTAAGTTAGAAAGTGCTGTAAAACATCCTTGACAAAGTCCCCCACGGAGCCAAGGTGTACATTTACCAAGGTTGCCAGACACAAACAACCTCCACCACTAGATATGGGACAGTGAGAAAGTTCTATCCATGTCACTAGGAGAGTTAATGTTTAATCCTAGTTTCACAGCTTTGCAAAACATGCTGATTGTTAACTCTTAAAGTCTGAGCAGGCTCCACAGTGGCATTTCAATGGTAAGAATAGTCCCCGAGGTTCACAGACTACCCAGATACCAGTTCTTGTGGAACAAGCAAGATGGAAACTGTGGATACTGAAGGCAGCCTTTTTAGTTATCTCGGATCTCCCTTGAGACAAATTGTGCGCTTGTGGGTAATCACTTTCTGAACATATTTATCTGCTCCTGTTTTTTTTCCTTAAACTGAGTTAGGAAAAATGTAAATCAAACTAAACACTGGTAGTAAATATGTTGTAAGAAAACTGAACTGGAACCCACATTTTATTTAACCCATGGGTGAGAGGACACCCAGTGTCATAGTGCACTCTCTAAAATATGGTGTAGGAGAAAGTTTATGTCTTTTGAAACAACGAGTCATGCACTGTGGTGTTGGTACTCCTGTTTCACCAATTCTTTATGACAGTCAAACCATACCCCTTCTATGCATTTTCCCCTTGCAAATCCATTATGTGCCAGAAATGGGCAAACCACTAAAAGGCTCAAGCTCAGGTCAGTTGCCAGGGTTGAGACTCAGAGGTGTTATTAGATGCTCAAGCCCAAACTGAGCTGAGCTTTCATGTGGCTTCTGTGTGCCACAAATGCTCCACCTCATGCACCAAGAATTAAAGGCAAAGCATTAAACTTGGTGTAAAATAAGAGAGGGAAACAGATATCAAACCGAATAGCACAATGTCAAAAACAGAAAACATGGGATCAATCCAGCCTTCCCAACATAACCAAACTGTGTGATCCTAGGCAATTGTTTTATTTCACCCTGCCTATTTTTCTTCAGTATCACATATGAGAGGACCTTTTTATTTTTATCTATCTTTTATTTACGTGCATAGCTAATTAAAACATTTGCACTAACCATATTAAGACCAAGCTTATTGATATAAAAAAGGCATTCAAGGGCTAAAAGAAGCTAGTGATTCAAGATAAAAAAATGCTTAATTATACAATATGCTATTTATAAAGCAGTAAAATAACGAAATACAAACTCTGTTCAAATATTGCACCAGATAAAGCTCTTTGCCTAGTTTCTTCTCTGGCGGGCTGGTTAGCCGTAAGAACACTGCCCCCTCGATCATGAGAAAAGTCAGTCCGTTAAAGGCGTACAATAGACCGGTATTTAAATGCGCTCAAGGTCACACCAGGGTAGGTGCAGCCAGAGTCTTGCATAGAAGAGGCAGTCAGAATGCCGGATCAAGACTATGGGCCAGATGTAGGAGCCCTAATACCGGTCGGAAACGGACGATTTTGGCCGTTTCCGACCGGTATTAAGGTTTTCAGATGTAGGGCATGCATTTACAGAATCGGTATTTTACCGATTCTGTAATTACCGATTCGGTACAATTACCGAATCGGTAAATACAGACTCGGTAAAATACCGATTCCTTAAATGCAGATGTAGCTGGCACATGTCAGAGTGCCACAGGGCTTTAAGAATCGGTATTTTACCACCCAATCCATTTGGGTGGTAAGATACCAAATCCAGGTGTGCATGCACATGTGTGCATGCACACCTGTGCCATGTGACACACAGACATGCCCTCAGGGCATGTCTGTGTGCCACATGGCGTACATGCCTATTTTTGGGGTGCCAGAGGGTGTCAAAGTGACACCCCCTGCACCCTTGCTGGAATCGGTATTTACAGATTCGGTAATTACCGAATCGGTATTTCCCATTGATTCCTATGGGCTTCACAGCCCATAGGAATCAATGGGAAATACCGATTCGGTATTTACCGAATCGGTAAATACCGAATTTTAACGATTCGGTATTTCCACATCTGGAAATACCTACATCTCCCCCCTTAATATTTACAGATTCATAAATACCGAATCGGTAAAATTCGGTATTTATGAATCGGTAAATATCATTTACCTACATCTAGCCCCAAATACGTTATCACCAGCCGGACGTTAGGCTTTCAAGAAGAGTCTTATCGACAATAGAGTTGCGGTGAAGGCAAAGTCTTTGTGCGAGGGAGAGGAGGCGATAAAACTGGCATTGCAGCCAAGGCCTTCTTCAAAGTTAGCCATGCTACTAATCCTGCGAATCCAGTTTGTTTGGTCCAGATAAAGTGGCTGTGCTGACGGAGAGTTGTCCAAAATACTGAGTTTAAGATACCTGATTCGACCGTGATGCTGTGAAGCCTGTGAAGTAGTTTACTTTCTTTTCTAGTCTTGACAGGTAGCTCACCACCTCACAGTTCAACTGGATGTCTGAGGTATCAAAGCGGCCTGGGCGCCGCCCCCTTGAGTTAAATGCTGCTCTTAATATAGCTCCTCCAAATTTGCAACAAATATGCAGATTGGATGGACTATAGTTTCAGAGGATTGACCACAGAGTCGACAGGCCTTTCTATACTGGCGGGCGTTTCCGTTTCATCTATCTATATATATAAAAACAAATGCATGTCTGTCTGTCTGTCTGTCTGTCTGTTTGTCCTTTATGCATTTCTACACCATTCATCTGATCGCCATGAAACTTTGGGAAGTTGTTGAGTACACTGCCGCGAAGGTTTCTGACATACATTTTATTTAAATATCGGCCCCCCAGGGCCCTCATAATCTTTCAAATACTGATGTACGCACCAGACGGAAAAATAACAAATCGTGTATCCACAAGCACTCGAATAAATAAATAGAATTAAAACACCATTCATCCGATCCCCATGAAACTTTGGGAAGTTGTTGAGTACACTCCTGCGAAGGTTTCTGGCATAAAAACGTTTTAAATATCGGCCCCCCAGGGCCCTCATAATCTTTCGAATACTGATGTACGCACAAGACGGAAAAACAAAAAGTCGAAAGAGCTGTGGTGCCTGAAGGTACTTGAGGCATCCACAGGGTCAGAGCAGGGGCAGATCCTTCTCCTACCTGGCGACCAAGACCTGGAACGAACTCCACCTCCGCATCCAACAAGCCTGACACTGCACCAATTTAGCAAGGTCCTCAAGACCTGGCTGTTCAAATGATCCACGGAGCAGCTCGCACTCCCACAGCGCCTTAAGACCATTACGGGCGAGTGGTGCGCTTTAAAACCCCTGATTGATTGTTTGAAGGAGCATGACTTTGATTGTCTCTGCTTGTGCAATCCACAACCACGTGCGCTTGAAGTGACACAGCTTGTATGGGTTTCACTGGAGCATGGCCAACTGACGCAGCATCTAATTTAGGTATCTTAATCAAACTTTCAGGCTGAAAAGTTGTTCTAAGTTTGTTGAGAATGTCGCCGAGGGATAGGGGTAGTGATTCCTTCCAACTCGTCCAAAATTGGGAAACACGTGCAGATCAGACGTATTGTGTCTGCTGTTTTTTGGGCTTAGTTATGAGATCATTTAGATTCACTATCTTTGTGCCGAGCCCAGAGATGAAAACTGCCATAGTGTTTAATAGCGTGATCTGAGTATCTATTTTCGCTGACTGGTAGTTGAGGGCCTCGACTGTCGATTGCAAGGCTCTTAGGAAGGATGACCAGACTCCACAGGCTCGTTTGCCTTCTGAGAGGTGTTAGCTAGGCCCAGTAGAAAGGTATCAATTTGCATAGGATCAAAGGTATTAGTTTGCATAGGTTTTGAGTGGGCCAGCTTGTTCCTGCAGTACGAGGCAATCAATCATGGGTTCCCATTCAGCTGGGGTGAGAGAAGATGTATTGTGACTAGGTGTTTTGGTTGGAGTTGCTCATTTTGTTGAGATGACTGATTGAGAGCTGCCAGTGTAAGGCCACAAGGCTTCTGCCTTAATGTGCGTAATGTGTTTTGTCTGACGGAGGGGCTATTACACTGAATTTTCTTGCTTCGGAGTTCATGTGAGAGCAGTTTTTAGGGGTGGAAAACGACTGTTGGTTTATTTCACATTCCAATGCTTTGACAAGAAGAAAAAGCTATTGCAGTCAGACAGCTGCGACAAAGCGTCAGTTTTGCTAGCTTCTATGTGTAATGACAGTGAGTACAGGGTAACCTACTTCAGGTTGACTTTTGAGGTGGGAAAGAGTCTTTTCTGACCCTGAGCAGTCAGGCTAGAGACGGAGGTAAGAATAGTGATAGCACCCACAATGTCATGATTTTTAGCAGCAGACATATTAAGGACCTGATGTTCTCCTTTTGTGTTAGATAAGTATTGTTGGTGGTTGGATCTTTGTTGCATTTGAGTGGATCTGCCCAAGCTGTCAGGCACATCATGTGAGAGGCCGTGTTCAGCAATTTGCTTGATGATGGTTGATTCCAAGGGAGACTGCAAACCTGGAATGTTAGCATTGGATGTAAAAATAGATGCAGCTTGGTCCTTCAGAATTGTGTGAATTTTGGCTAATTTTTTTGGGTTATTGTTTCCTTTTGTGGGAGGGGTTGCCTTTATTACTGGGGTAATAATAGGCATTTGAAAGGAAGATATAGTGACGGCTGCGCCAGGGTTTGAGAGCGCCAAGAGCCCAGGAATGATGGTCTAATTTTTTACTTTATCACTAACAAGGGTGAGTTTCCTTTTGCATCGTGTCGCTGGCAGGGGGCTTCTTATTCTGCCTGATCTCATACTCAGTGGTGGCTGCTATTTAACACCAGTGGGGGAGGCGAGTCTCGGGAGGGAGGCAATGAAAAACAAGCATTTACAATGCAACGGTTTCGCCTTTGGAAAAGTTAGAGCTATTGGCAATGTAAATAACAATGCCATTTATTTATCTGTTTTCAAAACCAACACATAAATACAAATTTTGTCATTTACAATGCCAATAGCTCAAACTTTTCCAAAGGCGAAACCGTTGCATTGTAAATGCTTGTTATTATTTATGTTTTCATATGAAAGAGCTATGCACAAAGGGTTTCAATGTTTCATGTAAAATGTGATAGCCTGGATATGCATTATAATGAATAAAGTATCACCTTTAGCACATCATAAGGATATTGGAAGTCACCTCGGAGTTTCATTACCTTATAAAAGAACTCAGCCTTTGGCCTCATTCTTATACATGGTCATGGAACACCTCCATTATTTGCAATACCCCAAAGTGGTAGTTTGTTGTTCCCTCATATGCAGGGCTTGGAATGACTGGGTATTTATCGTTTTCTATCAGGTCCAGGCCGCGTTGTTGTATTCAGTCCAGTTAGGCTTTCTAGGCCTGTTTGCTACCATCTCTCTAGCAAATAAAGTGACCGTTGACACTGTACTGGTTATTTACGTTTGCAATTCACCATCTGTCCGTCTCGCGCTCTGCCTCGCGCTCTCTCTCTTTTGCTCGCGCTCCCTCTCTATGGCTCGCGCTTTCTCTGGCTCTCCACCATTCCGAAGAGTTGGCTGTGTGTCCTCGTGCACAATCGCCGCCCTTGCGTTAACCTTGCGTATTAATAATGCACGAGCAGCTTTGGTTTCTCCGAGACTCTAAAAGTATCCGATTGCAGGCGAGGAGCCCTTAACGCCGGGGGCCCGGAGCCCCTTCGGGTTCTCATAATAATCAGCCACGGATCAAAGCAACGCCTGGGCGGGAAACGAAGAGAACCCCCCGCCTGGAGACCACCGAGCGCCTTTCATTTCAAGCAATGCCTGCTGCAGGGGTGGGCCCGTTGCGAAAAGCATGGCGGAATTAATTCAATTCAATGGTGTGGCCAACAGTGGATGGGAGGGGGAGGAGAAGCGAAGGGGGCAAGGGGAAACATGGAAATGGAGGGGGGTCGAATGAGGCAAAGAAGAGAGGATATTGAAGGCAGGGACGAATGACGAGTTTAGAGAAAGGGGCTGACAGGATGATGAAAGGCGGAGTAGGAAGAGATGGTACGAAAAGAATGAAAGAACAAGTCAGGTCCCGGGCCGTGCTGTGATTGGCTGACGTCACGGGGGTGTCCCGGGCCGCCAGCCAATCACAGCGCGGCCCGGGAATGACATCACAGGGGTGTCCCGGGCCGGCAGCCAATCACAGCGCTGCCCGGGACAAAGGGGCGGGGCTTAAAAAAACACCGCGAAACGCCCCCGAATCGCGTTTTCAAGAGAAAGCGTGATTGACAGCCTCTGTCTCCCAATGGCTAGCCTCCATTTATGGAGCTAGCCAATGGGAGACCGAGGCGGGACCAAAGTCAATATGTAGGATCATGAGGTTTCGCCGTGGGAGGAGCAACTGCTACGCAGTTGCAACTCCCAGGTCGATAACCTAAAAATAATTTAACACTAACGTGTGTGCTGCTGCCACTTCTCGGCCTCTTTACCCGCTTCCATGGCAGAAACAGGAAGCACCCAGGCTTCCAGGCTCCCCAAAGCTAATCACAACGCTGCAATATAGCGTTGTGATTGGCTGAGCGCCATGGTCTGAACTGCTCCATGTTTTTGGGCAATCCTATCAGCACTTTATATGTACACTTGCAAGTGCACTACGGTCGCAATTGTTAGTTATGACGAACTACTGTGAGTGTGAGCTCGGTGTGCACATTCTATCGGTTGCATAGAATGTTTATCATTTCAACTCTTCTATTTGCTTTATTATTAGCCTTAATTTGTCCTTTTGCGTGCATGCTTTCAAATATTTCAAAAACAATTTCAAACAAATTCAATTTTAATAGGAAATTTTTAATGTAAAATTAGTATGACCAACGCAGTAAATTAAAAAAATTGTAAAATACTGCTAATAGTTTTTACTGTTTGCATATTGATTATTATATTGTTTTTATATGGCATATATGCGGAAACAATAAAAAAACATTAAATAAATGTTTCTAAATAAAATTAAAAACATTTTTATGAATTTTTGAAAATATTTAACTTTTTTCTATGCTTGTTGCATGATGTATTTGATAATGAAGGGATTTCTAAGATAAGTTGCACAGGAGACCTTTGATTCTACAGTTTTGTGTTAATTTGTAAATAATTGGCTGCTTGTTTGTCAACTTTATGAATGCTAGTGCTCTCTCTGTCTAGTAAACTGCAGCCCAGTGGTGCTGTTGACCAAGGGCCAGCATGTCAAGGTCAGGCGTGCCGCAAGGGCCCCCCAGGCCATCCTTGGAGTATCTCTGCCTTAAACGCGATAGAAAAGGACAGTAATGGGAACCGTGGTGGAAGAAAAGGACGGAGTTTGAATCAAAAGTGGGGAGCTTGATATTCTGCAAACCACTCATTCTGCAGTGCTTGCAAGTAGGCTTCTAATGAAAACAAGCACAAGCAAAGTGTTAAAAATGGCGGTCTCTAGTTGGCAATGGTTTGCACTTTTGTCCAAATAGGGACCCTTGCTTCTAGTCAGGGTAAGAGAGTTACGCCATTAGACAACCCCTGCTCACCCCCTTGGTAGCTTGGCATGAGCAGGCAGACTTATCTCAGAGGAAATGTGTAAAGCATGTGTGCACACATACAGTAACATAGTGAAAACACTACAAATGGACACCACACCAGTTTAGAAAACTAGGAAATCTTTATCTAAACCAAACAAAACCAAAATAACAAAAATCCACCATACATATGTAAAGATGCCGTCAAAAATAGGTTATTCACAAAAATAAAGCTGTGGCAACAGAGAGCTCTAACTGGGGCTATTATAACGTCGTGCGCAGGACGGGCATGAAGTCGCACTTCAGGGCGGGCATGAAGTCGCCCAAGAACAGAACTGTGGCAAACGATGAATAACAAAAACTGTGCACGGCGTCTGTGAAGTGATGCGTCGTTGGCGCTGGGCAGCATCAGTTCCTTACGACCACAGGGGAGGTGAGGCGTCGGTTCCTTACGACCATAGGGGAGGTGAGGTGTCGGTTCCTTACTGCAAGGCAGGGAAGATGAGGTGTCAGTTCCTTACAGTTGCCGGGGAGGTGAGGCTTTGTTTCCTTACTGTGGCCGGGGAGGTCACATCGCGATGTTATGTTATGTTATGTTATCTTGGTTTTGTATAGCGCACGGCTACTCAGAAGAGTGTCCCGGCGCTTTGGTTGCACACCTGTCTCACAACATAACACGAAAAAGAACAGAGAGGGATCCAGAAAAAAACCACAAGGGGGACAACTAAGAAGTAAAGAGCCACGTCTTGAGACCCTTCCTGAACGCCAGTAGATTTGGTGTACTACGCAATGTTACTGGTAGCATGTTCCACAACTGCGGGGCCAGCAGTCTAAAAGAGCGGCCTCCAATGCGGGCCCTTTTTATACGAGGAACCGTGGCAAGAAACGAGGATCCGGACCTCAGAGCCCTGGCCGGATGATAAAAGGCTAGCCTTTTTTGTAAGTATTTTGCTCCTGAGGCATGAAGAGCTTTATGCGCCAAGGTTAAGGCAAGGAGTCGGTTCCTTACGACGGTACGGGTTCGATAGATTAAGGAGGTCACCCACGTCAGGTATCAGCTCTGCAATGATGAGGAACTGGCATCGGTGAGGTCAGGGCTGCGGTGCGAGTCGGAGTGGTGCGTCGTGAGCAACACAAGCGGTGCCCTCAGCTCCGGTGCATGCTATTGAGGACAAGGGAACCCAGTTCAATTGGTCAGGGAACTTGGGTAGTTATAAGTTTTGAACACAGCGGTCCCTAAACAAGGACAATAATCAACGAGAAAGATGAATATAGACTCAAGAGTCAGTAGTATATTTAAAGGTGTTCAGCCGACAGGAATGCTTTTAATTTATAAAATTAACACGAAAACAATAAAGTGAGACACAAGCCTGCACCCTACTAAAAGTGTATATATAGCATAAACACAAAACAAAATTAACAATACCGCAAGGCTCTGGCAGAGCGACTTGCTTGTGTGTTACACATTCAAATAACACAAGCAATAATGTGATGGGACACTGTTACACATAAATAATATTAATTAGAAAAGCATTTACGGTGTACAATGAGATGACGACTTTTCGATCACTTTTAAACATTTTTGGATCATCATCAGGACATAGTGTTACATGCCTGAATAAAACTGCCGTATGTCAGTACAGATGAATCTGGTAGAGATGTGAACCGTGTTCACGGTATCACAACGAGTGGGCTTGGAGGGCCTGTGGGCAGCGAGGTAAGCAATTGGTCTGATATGGAGTTATTTGCGTATCTGTAATCCTGTAGTTATAGGCTTGAAAAGATGTGAACCGCGTCCCCCGGTTTAACCAAGTGGTATGCTTGAACGAAGGTCTTGATGGACCCCGTGCAGAAGAAGTGCTGGAGTCAAAGCGTCTTCACTGTAGGTATCTCCTGTGCAGGCAGCAGTCTCGGTCACAGCATCAGAGGCAATACGTTGCAGCATCGGCAGATGTCGGGCTGCGGTACGAGTTGGGGAGATGCGTCGTGCACTTCACAAGCGGTGCCAGCGTCAGTGTTGCTCTTCTCTCTGTGACAGCTGAAACAGCAGTTCCCAGGTGCAGGAGGACAGAGGAAGTGAAGTCTTTGTGTCCCTGAGACTTCAGAACAGGAGGCAAGCTCTACACCAAGCCCTTGGAGATCTTCTTCAAGAAGGATAAACAGCACAGTTCAACCTTTCTCCTCTCCTTGGCACAAGCAGCCACTGCAGGCCAATTCAGCAAAGCAACCACAAAGCAATAGGGCAGTACTCCTCCTTACAACTTCTCCAGTTCTTCTCCTTGGCAGAAGTTCCTCTTGAGTCCCGACGTAGTTATACCATGTTTTCCGTTATTCTATTGTGGCAAAAAGTCTCTCAGCTCAGTGCAAACCAGTTCTGTCCTCTCTGGTCCAGCTTTTTGGCAGGAGGTGGAGACAGCATTGGGCACAAGAGACAGGGCCTATTCAAAGTGAAAGAAAATCTCCTCCCACTACTTAAATGCAGTGCAGGTCAATTCAGCTCAGCTCTGAGTCCTCCAGGGAAGGCAGGACACACATCAAACCCCCCAACGGCTGTCTACAGAGAATGCACATCCCCAAACTCTTGTCACACCAAAGCCAGACAGTCAATACACAATCAAGCAGAGGCACATATGATGGCTAAGCAAGAAAATGGCCACTTTCTGAAGGTGACATTTTCAAACACATATTTTAAAAACCATCTTTACAAAAAGATGTTTTAGTAAATTCTGAATTTATAGAGCCTAAACTGTGAAGGTCTGGTGCTTAGGAATATAACTTGAAATAGCCTGGAAAGAATAGACAGCTGAAATGAGGCTTAAGGATGGTTTCATGGATAGCATTCAGATAGAACATAGACAGAAGGTGAAATGCAATTACAAATGCTACAGAGGGTTTTGCGCCTAGGCGGTCCAGAGGGGTGGGGCGGTTTGGGCATAGTTTGATCTATGAATTGGTGAGGTGATTGTTTATAGGTGGTAAGGGGAGGAGTCTTTTGTTGTGATTGCGCTATTTTACCTAAATGACAAGGTCCTCACAACCTGTTTCTGATTTACACTTGTTGAGCCACAACTAACAGGATTATTCTTATCTGAGTCTGTATAGCCTTCCAACTTTCAATGCTATTTATTTCTGCTTGAAGCACTAGAAAACATAATATGTGGATCCTATCCGAAATGAATCACTTCAGTCATAACCACCCATCTCTCATGTAATGTGTGACACCTTCAGCCAGTACTGGCTTTTACTTCAATACCACTACTCGTGCTGGGATTTGTTTTTACCTACACTTGCAATGTTACGGAAAAAATGAAAGTCCCAGAAAGTAACAGGCAGTTGGATGAAAAGTCATGACTGATAAGACGTTACATGGAAATACTTGGCAGCACTGTTTATGGTGCTACAAACCAGCAAATTGGTGATTGCAAACGCTGGATACAACTAAAGCTATTCATGTTTCTACGAATCTTGCGTCCCCTCAAAAAACATACACTGTATGCAGGGTTTTAAGTGGGCCGTGTCCTGCTGTGCTAAGTAGGTGCAGAGAAGGGTCCTTATTAGGCTCTCCAATTTTTGCCTTCACCCTTAGGGTGAAAATAAAAATCTTCACTTTGCAGCAGTAGCATCCTTCACAGGCTTTGATATAACTTCAAAGAGACTCGTTTTACTTTTTTCACAGTCTCATGTCAGAATTGAAGCATTTTCAATATTATATATAATGAAACCGTAGTAGTTGCTTATTTATTTTATGCAACTAACAACCATTGACAAAGCCAATAGTCCCGGCTTGTTGTAGGAGTGATGTTACTTGTATTATATATCTGGATGCAGTGACAAAAGCAACAAAATACAAGTCAGGCAGCACACTATGCTAAACACCGATTTTTAGCTTACGTGTTTTAAAGTAGTTTTAAGCCACGCCCATTGGCCAGGCACCTTTGAGATACCCTTCTGCCCCGAGTTTTATCATCCCACTTAAAGCCCTGACTGTATGGTTTCTGCATTTCTATCTCCCCACCTGACTGTGTGTGGGTCTGAAACACCAAAATACACTCTGGCGCTGCTCAGTGAAAGTTCCACCGTATTTCTTATCAAGTCGTTTCTTGGTCCATCTGTACCACAAGCAGGAATCCAAGCTGCCTGCACCATTCCCGGGGACGATCGCCGCTTTACTGGGGATTCTTGGACCATTTTCCTCATGAACCATATTACCTGAAGAAGACAGAAAGAGTCTGAGCCCAGACAGTGATGCGAAAGTATCAACAATGAGAAGTTTATAGAGTGCTCAGCAACGGACACCGCAAACTGCAGTCAGTGCCATTTAGGACTGAAAAGAGAAATAAAAAATAAAAATCACAAACAGACTGGGACATCTTTCGCTAAACTATAAAATACAGAAAATAAGAAAGGCGCGCTGCATTTGTGAAAGTATGAGCAGGCATTGTGCTGAAACATTAAGCACGTCGCCCAGGACGAGGTATGTCTATTCTCTCTGGTATGTCTACATCTAGAAATGTACCTGCAGACAATACAAGTGCAGACTGCCGAAGATAAGACGCTGCCTGTAAGTCACGTCATGGAAGTCCACAGACTAGAAAGGATTGCAGCCAAACATGTTCGCCTGGTACGCAGAGGTGCGCTGTCTGCGCCGATGTTTTATTTACAGAGCCCAGGTAACCAGTTCGCAGAGCAGGGACTAAGCGCACTTAAGACAAAAACAGCTTGCAGGGCTAATGAGTGCTTAATTATGACATGCAAGAGGGGAATTGAGCAGGTTTGTAAAGGGTTGCTGGGTTTGCTCGGGGTAGATGTCACGAGGGCTCCTAGTAGTGCTGGGCTGACCTACTGTACACCGAAGGGAGTTTCCCAGCAGATTAGGAAACTAGGCTGTGAACTAAACGCACACGGTGGGATGCCCCTCACACACACCTGCCTACACTGTCAGCCGCCGCCATCGCCCACAACCCCACGGATTTTTCCACTCACCATGACTGCAGCATGCGACGGGGGGAGGCAGCTGGTGCTCTGCTGCTGCCACAGGTGAGCTTCCCTTCCCTTCAGCTCTTGCTCTGCCCCAGTTCCAACAATGCCGGAACTGAAAGCTGCTGAACTCCTCCCCCTCGAAGGCATTATGGGTCCAACCCGGGGCAAGGATGTGCCAAGTAGTGTGACTCGTTCTGTAGGTAGGTTTCGGAGGTACAGACACAACAAACTGGGAGGGAGAGTTGAGTAGGGAGCGGGCCTGGCCGCAGACCGGGCGTCCACTTTTATCATCAACAAATCAGGCAGGGAGGGCCGTTTGAGGCGGCTGTACATTCGTGTGTCCTACCCCGGCTTAATTACGTTTAAAACGCTAATAGGTAAAATGTTTTAAGCGACTTGCGCTGTTGTTTGAATTGGGAACAAGAAGAACACAAGACGTCAGTGGTTCTTTCATTAAGTTGCTTCCCTGAGAAATGGATCCAAAAATGTACAATCCCGTGCGTGTTGTGCGTGCGCGCACCACAGTGAGACATGTGGTTTCAATTATCGCACCCGTGTCTGGGCATGATAATTGAAACCACATGACGGCCGGTGCTCGTAACAGACAGCAATAGGCCATGGGTGGAGCAATGTGCCCGCCTTTAGCCAACTGAGTGCTGTTTTTCATTACAAGACACACGCAAAGGCCAATCGCTTAGCACAAAAGGAAAAGCACACGCATAAGCGTGTGCGATTCCTAGGTCGATTTTCAAACCACCTCCAAAAGGACTCTCGCTTGGCCGGCAGTGCTGCGCACTGCAACGCCAGGCGCGAGACCTAATGAATCAGTAGTGTTCCTAATCTCATATTCTATTACTAAAATTATTAATTGTTTGAACTTTCAGAGCCATAAAATGGGAACACAATGCAGTGACTGGAAGTGCATAATGAAGAATAACAAAATTTGCAAGAATAAATAAACTGAATGAAACAACACACAGTTAATAACAAAATAAATACAGGCACAAGGGCAGTAGCATACACCTTAAAGATGCTGAAACTCACATCATATGCCCAAAAGCTGTGTTACAAACTATACTTAAAATCAACAAGCTTGAAGGTGTATGTGCACACTACAAAATGTCAAAGGCACCCTGAAAGTCAAACATGATTCCCCATTTTGAAAGTTGTAATCTCTATCTGTAATACCATATCCCGGTCACCGAAGTCTATGCAAACAGAAAAAATAGTATTTGGTCCAAGCTCCGCAGAAAAGACAAACACTGGGCAGATGTAGTGAAACCAGAAACCTACAGGAAATGGCACACAATAACCAATAAATAGAACAGAAATTCGAGTGACAAGCAAATCAATAGAATGGTAAGTAATGGTCGGTCTGTCAGCCCATTTTAGATTTTCTTTAATTATTATATGAGGTAGCGCTAGCGCTCTGCAGGAGGATCCTAACTATGAACCATTGCACTTATTTTTTCCAATTAAACCCCACCAGTAAAAGTGCAAGGTTTAAGTGCTTGCTCCAGTGTTAATTTTATTGCATGTAGCTTTACTTTGTTGTCTTAATCTGTTTCCAGGGATGTCAAGGGGTGCTAGGTATGCATAGGCTCATTCCTTATTTTCGATTATGCTAACGTAATTCACAGAATTTCATGTTACATAAATTACGTAAACAGTCTGAAATGACAAAATCACAAGATTTCACACAATTTTGTGCCGAAGAAAACTAGATTGAGCAGAAAAGGGTCTCGCAAGATGCAGGTTTGAGCATAAAATGTTTTTTCAGGGACATTTTCTCTATGAACCAGGCGCCCTGCTGGTATCTCGGATTACTTTTGAACGTGAAGTATGTCCCTGCATTAAATTTTCACTCGAGCTACCCCAAAGAGTATTTTACAAAATGCAAGCATAATTTTACGGAGCAGGGGGGGCGGGGATGGAATCCTACACCGTGTGCTGTGCACTCTTTTTTAACCTGCCCTTTTACTTCCTTTAATATTTGTCTCTGCTGGCACTCTCCCTTGTCGGGGTACATGTTTTTTCAGGAATTTCCATTTATGTGACTTCCTCCATTGCAGATCCTAATATGAATGGCATCTATGGGAGTAAGAAGTGGCCTTAGCTCCGCCATTGGGATGGTGGCTGGCTGCTGCCCTTCCGCGCAGAGCTTAGCTAGATGAAAATAAACAAGCATTTGCAATGCAATAGGATTAGCATCTGTGAGAGTTAGAGGTATTAGCATTGTAAATGACAATGCCTTTTACCTATGTTTTTTTGTTTTTGAGTGTAGTGGGTGTATAAACAGAGACACAGCTGCAACATTGCCTATAGAACTTAAAATGGAGGAGTTGCTGGCGGGACCAGAGACCAGCACCATCTAGAGGACTGAAAATGAGAAATAACCACTGGGAACAGAGACACAGCTGCAGCACTGCCTAGAGGACTTAGAATGAGGAAGTCCAGATGAGCCCAGAAAAGCAACTAGCAGCACTGCCCAGAGGACTAAGAATGAGGAATTATCACTGGGACCAGAGAAGCAGCTGCAGCACTGTCTAAAGGACTTTGATGAAGAAGAATTACCCACTGGGACCAGAGAAACAGCTGCAGCACTGCCTCAGGGACTAAGAATGAGGAATTACCACTGCAACCAGAGAAACAGCTATAAGCACTGTCTAGAGGACTAAGGATGAGGAATTACCACTGGAAGCAGAGCAACGGGGGCAGTCCTGCCTAGAGTACTTAGAATGG
This sequence comes from Lissotriton helveticus, assembly GCF_964261635.1. Taxonomy (NCBI): domain Eukaryota; kingdom Metazoa; phylum Chordata; class Amphibia; order Caudata; family Salamandridae; genus Lissotriton; species Lissotriton helveticus. The sequence continues at coordinate 297,712,542 of NC_136071.1, read as the reverse complement.
AAGAACTACTGACGAGACCAGAGAATCAGCAAGCAGCACTAACTGGAGGGCGTAAAAAGAAGGACTTACAGATGGGACCAGAGAAAATGCTTTTAGCACTGTCTGAAGGACTAACAATGGTGAAATTACCAATGAGACTAGAGAAGCAGCTACAGCACTGGAACCGGATTGACTCAATTTAAATGTCTGCGCTCAGTGTGTTTTACATAGAATGGATTTGGAAAATGGATTTGAGCAAGAACGATACATGTTTTAGGAGAAAGACTAATTCAAAGCTGTACACTCCTACACTCTCATTGAATACGAGTGCAGGAGCTGTACAACCTTAAACACTCATTGGATACCAGGGTGAAGGAGGAGGGCTGAGAAGAATGGGAGAGTGGAACGGAGGAGGAAGTGTGAAGCTGCTGCAATGGAGAATTCTGCAGGCAGCAGCAGGCCGCTGGAAGCGGCTGCTACGGAGAATTCTGCTGGCAGCAGCAGGCCGCTGGGTCATCCCGCCCCGTGTTTACATCAGAAGATGCCAGTGTTTGCACAGCCAGGGCCCGGCTGCGACTGCCCCTGGTCATTGCTTTACACAGATGCTGGGGTGAGTGCTATGGAATATTATATTTTAGCCTTGTGCCTTCCTCTTTACATGCCTTTTTAATCTGTATCTTCAATGGGCAAGAAGCAACCTGGGAGGGTGGTGGAGGTGGTTTGCAGAGACGGGTAAAGGTGTTGCGATGGCAATGGAGTGTGGCTGCAAACACAAAAGAAGCCACAAAAAATAAAATAGAGAAGATAACCACAAAGGATAGTGTTATTCAAGCAGCTGGCAAGCTGCAAAAAAAGAAATTGTGCTCAAAGAGTACCATAAAAAACTGTAAAAGAAAGAGCACATATAATAGGGGCAATTCCTATAGGACGATACAAAAGCCCAAAAGGAGGGACTAGTAAGCAACTTAACCAATCAAAAGCCTGCATTTACCAAGGACAGAAAGAGGAACAAATTGCGGTGCTCCAAGCCCATATTCTAGATGCAGCATGCCTCGCAGAGCAGCACATGCGCTGTCTAGGTTCAACCTAAAAATTAATGAAACTTGCTGATCACACAAAGCCTCATGTGAAATATTTCAATAATTGGAATTGTCAGAAGGAAACTGTAAATATTTATGGCTACTTTGTGAAAGTGCTTTCAGTCGCACGTTAACAGACAGGGTGCAACAATAAGAGAGCTGTCTCACCCCCCCCCCCCAATATATGCAGTAACATTAAAATATCAGGGAGCCAAACACAGTGCTTCAGTAATGTATTGACACTTTCCGACATGCACACACCAGAGATGGGTACTGCCACATTGTCAAACAGGAGACAAACAGTGCTTCAGTAAAACACAAAAGATACACTGTAGTTCACTTTACTTGTTCCCACAATCGTGCTTACTATAATATGCACCTGGACACCACACAGACACACCACTATAGCAATACACAATTTGCTACAATAGTAATACACTTAAAACACATTGCGACAGTCACAAATGAGTAAAACATACACCAGAAATAGTGCCAGCGCAACAAAAACATTGCTACTACAGTGCACCACAGAGGCTAATTGACAAAGAAACATTAGACTTAAGGAACAAAGACCAAAGAGACATTCAGGCATGGTGTGCCTGTAAAGAGCCCTACTATGTCCAAGGTCAGTGGTTTGTATTGGTAAGGAAAGGGAGGGTGGGAGATCAGAGACATAGGCCCTAGCAGAGAGGTGGCATTTCACATACTCTGTCTACAGCTTTTGTTTATTTGATTAGCATTTCAACATAATGTCATTTCAGACATGTGGTAAGAAAAGGCCACATTTTCTTCGAAAGATCCCTGCATATTGAGTTTGCTAGAACAAGCAAAAGCGAGTAACAGGTCAAATGAAATACACGTTTATTTCGGTTTATTTCAAACCATAACACTTAAAAAAATAAAAACAACTGTACAATCAATTAATGTTACATAACACCTAAAAAAAATAAAAACAACTGTACAATCAATTAATGTTACATAACACCTAAAAAAAATACACATGAAGAGCAAGCATGTATTAACAAACGTAAAATTAATTAACAATTCACTTTCAGAATTATTACGTATTTATTCTTAATCTTGCCTAAAAAGTCCCCCGTTCATGTTTTATCAATTCATTTCTTATTTTAATCTCTGCTATCAAAAAGAATATCGATGAGTTTCAAAGTAAATCTTGAACAAGTGAATATGCAAACAGATTGTGGGCACAAAACATAACACAACTGAATATTCAAGCAAATGGCGGGTACAAAACACAACAACTGATCATACTGATTATAACAAAACTGAAAAAGTATATTTAATCAATAGACAATTTTATTGTTCCTTTTTCCACTGCTCAATGTGTGGTGGGAGGTGCTTCTCCACCTTAGCGAAGGAGCCGCCACTGGACACAAAGTCAGAACTGAGTTTAAGGAAAACCCAAATTCCTGGAAAAGTTAAAATAAAGCATTATGTACACAATATGAGTACAATGTAAGTCTAGAGGAGCTATGGCGGTAGAACACGTAACCACCAGATTAAGTGTCCAAGTATGATCTAAGTGTAATCAATACAACCAGTAAACATGGGAATGGCCTTAAAACTGATAATAAAGGCAAAAGGGAAAGAGCCAGTCATGAGCTATTACTTGCGCACTAAATATGATCAGCCAGAAATTCAAATGAAAACTACCTGAGCAAGGTATGTAGAGTGAAAAATTGTCAAATCTCTGCCCTCTTGACTGCAGTTCAATGTTTATTGTTAAGTTTGAAAGAAAATGGGTTTTCAAATCATGCAATCCATTGATGGTGATTGGAGTGTCGTAGAGTGGAGTGTCGTAGCATGGAGTGCTAAAGAGTCAAGTATTGTGTGGTAGAGTGGGGGGGGTGCAGAGTGTCGTCGAGTGGAGAACAGGGTCATAGAGCAGAGTGGCGTGAAGTGGAGTTGGGTGAAGTGGAGTTGGGTGGAGTGGCGTAGAGTGGAGTGGCATAGAGTGGAATATCGCAAGGTGGAGTGGCATAGAGTGGAGTGAAGTGGGGTGTTGGAGACTATTGGAAAGTGCCGCAGAGTGGAGTACAGTGACTGTAGAGTGCAGAGGGGTACAGTACAGTGTCATAGCGTGTGGTAAGTTTAGTGAAATATGGTGTTGTAGAGTCAAGTGGCATAGAATGGCGTAGAGTGGAGTGGTGTATAGCTGAGTAGTTGCGTACTGTGTCAGAGACTTGAGTAAAGTAATTTGGAGTGGCATAGAGTGAGTTGCGTAGTGTGTCTTCGAGTGGAGTAGTGTGTCATAGACTGGTATAGAGTGTCATACAGTGTCATAGACTGTAGTGTAGGGGCATAGAGTGCAGCAGTGTTGTATAGTGAGATAGAGTGTAGTACAGTGTTGCAGAGTGGATTTCTATAGAGTAGATTGTTGTAGAGTGGAGCGGCCTAAAGTGAAGTGTTCTACAATTCAAGTGGAGTTGCATAGCGTAGAGTGAAGAAAGGTATCATACAGTTAAGTGGCATGTCGTACAGTACAGTGCCGTAGAGTGGAGTACATTGTAGTGGCGTAGCATTGACTGTAGCAAAGTGTTATAAAGTGGAGTGGAGTACAGTGGAGTGGTATGCCGTGCCATAGACTGTGGAAAACTGTTGTTGAGTGGAGCGGCATACAGTGAGATACAGTATTGTAGAGGAGTAAGGTAAAGTAGAGAAGAGTCTGGAAGATTGTGGTACTGTGCAGTGGCATAGAGTGTCATAGAGTTAAGTGGCATGCATTGCAGTTGAGTGGAGTGGTGTACAGGGGAGTAGTGCAGTACAGTGAATTAGTGTGCTATCGATTAAAGCAGAGCAATTTTGGTGGAGTGGCATAGAGAGAGTTGTGTACAGTTTTGCAGAGGGGAATAGAGTGGAGTACAGTTTTGTACAGTGACAGACTGGAGTGCAGTGGTGTAGCATACGGTGAAGTACAGGTTGGTAGAGTGGAGGGGCATATAGTGTTGTAGAGTGGAGTAGGGGGTTGTAGAGCAGAGTAGACTAGAGTGGCATAGAGTTCAGTGTAGTACAGTGTCCTGCCATAGAGTACAGTGATGTGGCGTGTCATAGCATAGATTGAAGCTACATAGAGTGGAGAGGCGCCCAATGAAATAGCGTAGAGTAGAGTGGTGTACACTGGTGTGGCATAGACTGGAATAGCGTAGAGTGGAGTAGCAAATAGTGGAATAGCATAGACTGGAGTGGTGTAGAGTGGAGAGGCATATAGTGGAATATCGCACATTGGCGTGGCGTACAGTGGAACAGGGTAGAGTGGAGTAGCGTACAGTGGAGTGGCATACATTGGTGTGACCTAGACTGGAGTGGAATACAGTGGAGTGGATTAGACTGGAATAGCATATAATGGAGTGGCGTAGAGCGAAGTGTCATACATAGCATAGAGTGCAGGGCTCGACAAATCATAAAAAATGCTCTAGACCTGCAGGTCTAGTAAACTACAAAATCTCCTCGACCTAACTTAAATGAACTTGACCTCAAACTCTGAAAACTGAGCAAATGTGACAAATGAACAAGATTTAAAAGCATTTTTATTGTTCATTTACTTTGTGAGCAATAAAGATGCCTTTAAATCTTCCTATCTTGTCACATTTCCTCTGCTTTCAGAGGCAGAGGTCAAGTGTCAAGTTTGTATTCCTACTCGCCAGAAAGGGAGAGTAGGACATAAAAATAGCTCGTCCTTAATCAATCTCACTCGCAAATGCGAGCGGTCGAGTGAATTTGTCGAGCCCTGGAGTGGAATAGCATACAGTGGAGTGGCGTAGAGTGGAGTAACATAGAGTTTACTGGTGTGCAGTGGAGTGGCATAGACTGGAGTATTGTACAGTGGAGTGGGGTAGTGTAGAATGGCGTGGCGTACAGTGGAGTGGCACACAATGGAGTGGCGTAGTGTGGAGTGGCGCACAATGGAGTGGCGTACATTGGAATAGCAGAGTGGAGTTGTGTACAGTGGAATCGCTTACCGTGGATTGTTGTAGAGTGGAGTAGTGTACAATGGAGTGTCATACAGTGAAACAGCATAGAGTGGAATGGCATAGATTGGAGTAGCAGAGAGTGTAGTAGAGTACAGTGGAGTGGCATAGACTGAAGTGTTGTGCAGTGGTGTGGGGTACAGTGAAGTGGCGTATAGTGTAGTGGGGTACAGTGGAGTACTGTACATTGGAGGGACCTACACTGGAGTGGAATACAATGGAGTGGGTTACATTGGAATAGCATACAGTGGAGTGGTGTAGAGCGAAGTGTCATACATAGCATAGAGTGGAGTAGGATACAGTGGTGTGGCGTACAGTGGAATGGTGTACAGCAGAGTTGCATACTGTGGAGCAGTGTATAGTGGAGTGTCATACAGTGGAGTGGCGTAGACTGAAATACTGCAGAGTTGAGTATCGAATAGTGGAGTGGTGTACATTTGAGTGGTGTAGTCTAGAGTGTCATAAAGTTGAGTGGGGTAGAGTGGAATAGCATAGAGTGGTGTCGTGTAGAGTGGAGTATAGTCGAGTGTCATACAGTAGAATACTGTACAGTGGAGTTGCATACAGTGGAGTGGAGTAGAGTGGAATACTGCAGAGTTGAGTAACATAGAGTGGAGTGTTTGTACATTTGAGTGGCGTAGACTAGAGTGTCATGCAGTTGAGTGGGGTAAAGTGGAATAGCACAGAGTGGTGTTGCATACAGTGGAGTAGCATACAGTGGAATAGCGTGGAGTGGTATACAGTGGAATGGCGTAAAGGGAAGTATAGACTGCAATGTAGTACAGTGGATTGGGGTCGACTGGAATAGCATACAGGTGAGTGGTGTAGATTGGAGTTGTGAACAGTGGAATAGAGAAGAGTGGAAAGGAATTTAGTGGAATAGAGTGGAGTGGAATACAGTGAAGTGGTGTAAAGTGTGTGAGAAGTTGCCCTGACATATGCTGTCCACTAGTTCTAATGGGCACCTTGTACCAGTCCAAACAACCCTCATTGATGATAGGTTTGAGACAACCTTTATTAAAAGCTATTCTAGTGGTAGCTATGGAGAGCAGCCTTCAGGCTAAGTCTTGAAGGAGTGTAAAGCAGATGGTTTACCAAATTATAACCTCTTGAATGTCTAAATGAAAGGAGAACCACACCAGGTATATATGTAAAATATATGTATTTATTACTAAACACTCTCTAAGTACACACTTTAAACACAATAGAACTTCAGTAAATAGCACAATATACACTGGGCCCCAGGGGGGGGATCAAACCATATATTAAGAAAGTGGTATAAGAAGTACGACTTGACTAGACACAAGGCCTAGAGCCTGTAGAATCACTGGGACCCCAAGGAACCACCCTAGATAGTGACACAAGGGACCCAAGGGGGACGCGTGCAGTGTGAGAACACAGCCGCGAGCGCTGTTAGCTTCTATGGGGAAAGTCGGGGTTGGAATTTTAAAATTTAAGGACACTTAGGGGAGGACTTTGAGCAAACCCCTTTAGACTTAAGGTGTTCTAGGGCCAACACCCACGGGAGCACCGGAGTACTTGAGTTACCTCACCCAGGGAAGCTGGGTGCATAGGTGTCAAATGGTGTTGGGATCGTCGTTGATTTCAATGGCGATCTGCTGCAAAGTGCTGCTGCCATGAAGAAGAAAAGTGTCCAGTGTGATGCAAGCCTGGATCGAAGATGTGAAGAACCTGAAAGCAGAGGGGACAGAGTCTGGGTCACTTGTCAGTGACCAGGGGCACGATAGACGAATTTCCACCAATGTCGGGTGCTTCAGGAGTAAAGAGGTGAAGCTTGACTCTGCAGCCACGAGGACCAGGAGGCGTCAACGGCGACCAGGAGCTGAATTTGAGCTGTCCCACGAAGGATGTCGAGTGCTGCGGCGTCGGTGCTCGGATTGAACACCACAAGCCTTGGCAACAGCAACCCACGCAGGAAGAGAAAAGATGCTTCAGTATGGACCAGCAAGGTCCAGCGGACTCCCCAAGCAATGGAGAGTCAGGGCACTTCTGGAGCAACCAGGGAATCCCAAGGAAAGTTAAACTTGCCTTCTCAGGGACCCACCAGTCGACGGACCAGGAATCGCGAAGGTACCTCGAGAGAAAACACAAAGGGCCGGCTCACGGAACACTCGTGGAGTGTAGGCCAGCAATCTTCGGTGGAAACAGGCCCGGACTGGCCGTTGTGGGCACCGGGCAATCCCCCGGTCGGCCGCAAGGGTGGGGGCCGGTTTTGGGCCCTGGGGGCCGTTTTTGTTGCAGAGCCGTTTTTGCAGCATAGCTGCAAAATCGGCCCTGTAACAAAATCGGCTGAAAAGCGGCCCTGGCAAAGCGCTCGCCCCCCTCCCGCCCGGGGGGCGGGGGGGCCGGCCGAGCACTTTGCCAGGGCCGGTTTTGGTTCCCAGTCCGGCCCTGGGTGAAAATGCTGCTCGGGGTCTGGGCTACAAGTAACTCAATGCACAGCCTCAAGGATTTTCGAGAAGCAGATGCACTTGCAAATGTGCACGGTGTTGAGGGGTTCCTGTTCGACGGTACCCACGAGGGCTACGGGTCTCAGATTTGCTGGGAACTCGAGTCGGCCTCTGGGAAGTCTGGGAACCCATCTCCTGTGTTGCAACTTCAGAGATCGGTGGGAGCTTCGAAGATGCAAACCGGCCAGATGCGTCTTTGGTGCCTGCCATGCAGGGAAGTAACTTCTTTACTCCAAGGGAGATCCTTCTGTCATCTAGCGCCTTGTAGATCGTCGAAGTTCTAGGATTCAGTATCAGAGTTTCATCCAGGTAAATCTAAAGTCCTGTAGTCAAGGGTTCCTACTTTATACCCAAGGAAGGGGTGGCTACACCCATTTCCTTTGTCCAGTTTCACGCCAGAGCAGGGGCTGGTAGCCCCTGCAACTGGTTTGAACTAGGCTATGCACAGGGACACCAAATGTGCCCCCAGTGTAGACTTCAAAGCACTCTTGGAGAGCACCCACCCAGCCGCAATACACTAAAGCCTGTCTGGGAGGTGGCCAGAGTTTCGTCCAGCAGCAGGAGGCCAGTCTTGTGTCTTTGGCTGCAGCATCCATTTTGTGATGCCAGGGTTCTGTTAAGCTGGTACCGGGTGTACCAGTGTGGCCATGTTTCTCCCTCTAGAAGGGTGGAATCATACCCCCGCCGCCAGACTGGCGGGGGGGTATGATTCCAAGGTGTTTGACACCAAACACAACATATTTCCTTGCAGCCATTCCAAAGTTAGCATTTACCATGAGGTTATAATGCACTTAATAATATATGGTCTGGCTGCATCACAGAACAACCCCAGAGAATAGATTCCGAAGGCTGCAGAGGGGCCCTGCTCATGCATGGGCACCCTCTAACACAAAATCCAGCACCCTGCCTTCAGGAGTGATAAGGCCTGCCATAGGGGTGACTGGTAGGTTTATATGTGCAGTGATATAAGGTAGATATAGGGAACCTATATCTAACTGAGGGTGCATACACCACCTTACACAGGCTGCTGTAGCAGACCTGTGGTTTAATTTTGGAAGGCTGCCCAGGGGTGGCATAATATATGCAGCAGCCCCTGGTAGGCCTCTTGGGTACCTATGCCCTGGGTACATGGTGTACCATATACTAGGGACTCACAAGGGCAACCCAGTATCCAATCTGGAGTGCACCTAAAGTACATGGAATCATTTTAGAGAAAAAGCAAATAGGCTGGGGCCCTGAATAGCAGGATCCCAGCCAAACTAAGTAAAACACCATCAAAACACCAGAAAAAAGGGGGGGGCAACTATGCAGTCAGATTCCACCTTTCTACATAGTGGAGTAGCTTAAAATGAAATAGCATATACTGCAGTGTCGCAAAGTGGAGTGGGGTAGAGTGGAATTGCATACAGTTGAGTGGCATAGACGTATGTTGTATACAGTGGAGAGGCAGATAGTGGAATAGCGTACAGTAGAGTGGCATATAGTGGAGAGCCCTAGACTGGAGTGGCATACAGTGGAGTGGCGCACAGTGGAATGGCGTACAGTGGACCTACATGGGAGTGGCATACAGTGGAGTTGTTTTGAGTGGAATGGCATACAGTGGAGTGGCAAAGAGTTGAATGGCATAGAGTGGAGTGGCGTAGAGTGGAATGGCATACAGTAGAATAGTGTATAGTGTAGTGGCATAGACCGGAGCGCTGTACAGTGGAGTGGGGTAGAGTAGAATAGCATACAATGGAGTGTGCGTGGAGTGGAATAGCAGAGTGAGTAGTACAGAGTGGAGTTGCATACAGTGGGTAGATGTGGAGTGGAATGGCATAAAGTGGAGTGGTTTGGAGTGGAATGGCATACAGTGAAGTGGCGTAGGGTGGAACAGCGTAGATTGTAGTGGCCTAGACTGAAGGGTTGTACAGTGGAGTGGGGTAGAGTGGAGTAGCGTACAGTAAAGTGGTGCACAGTGCAGTGGTTAGAGTGGTTAGAGTGGAGTGGCATACAGTGGAGTGGTGTAAAATGGAGTGGCATAGACTACAGTGTCATACAGTTGTGCGGTGCAGAGTGGAATTACAGAGTGGAGTGGAGTAGAATGGAGTTGCTTATGTAGAATAGTATACAGTGTAAAGGTGTGGAGTGGCATAGAGAGGAATAGCGTAGAGTGGAGTGGCATACGTTGAAGTGGTGTAGAGTGGAGAAGGGTGGAGTGTCGTAGCACACAGTGGAGTAGCGAATACTGAAAGTTGTACAGTGAAGTGGGGTGGAGCGGAATAACATATAGTTGAGTGGCATAGAGTCAAGTTGCGTACAGTGGAATAGCGTAGAGTGGAGTGGCCTGCAGTGGAGTAGCATAGAGTGCAATAGCATACAGTGGAGTGCCCTAGACTGGAGGGTGTACCGTGGAGTGTGTTAGAGTGGAATTGCACATAGTGGAGAGCTGTAGACTGAAGTAGCATACAGTGGAGTGGCGTACAGTGCAATAGCGTAGAGTGGAGTGGCGTACAGTAGAGTGACGTAGAGTTGGGTAGAGTGGAGTGGCATATAGTGGAGTGATGTCGAGTGGAGTGGCATTAAGGTTTTAAAAGGAGCGATAGGTCCATCATTTAATCCTGTATGTCTTCTGGGATCAAATTTACAAGTTGTAACTCAGGCTTACGAGTTTGTGAGGAATTAAAGAAAAATCCAGTTTTTAGCGATGACTGGGCTTGGCTTCCAAAAATCTTACTAAAGAGAAAGCTGGAGTCCACGAATGATACTAAACAGCTCGGCCAATAGAAACAAATCCATTAATATTTTCTCATGGAACGTTCATGGCCTGATAAGTCTGCTAGAAGATCAAGATACAGTAACTTTTATACATAATTTTGCAGTGCTAATGTTTCGGGAAACCTGGAATATGCCTAAAGAATCGATAATCCGATATCAGGAGTATGCAAACTTTGCAGCTCTTTCGTCTGCCTATGGTCGTTCAAGAGGTGGGATAGCTACCCAAGTGTCATTGGACCTGGATATTAAGCACTATGAAATTGATTTTCAATTAACATGGCTTTTATGTATCAAAATATATTTTAAAAAAACAATGTTCTTAAATGTATATTTAAGCACAAAGAGAACAGTCAAGATATCTCAATTCACTGCGCTTTGGGAAATAGTTAAATTCCTGAATTATCAATACCCTGCCACTAGGTTAATTATTTCAGGAGACTTCAAAATGTATTTGCTTTCTAAAAACCTAGCTGACAAACCTGCATTTGTGTACTGGGCATCGTGCTTTATACTTTTTAAGATTTTAACAAAAGGATTACCAGAATTGTAGCATTAATATGGCGGCATAAAAACAACATGTTATGAGGCAGCTGCAATCCCATGTTCATTGGTCACTTCCTCAACCAATGGGAGTGATGCTTGGAATTTTTAAAACAACACGTAAAAGTGCTGACTTAAATGAAATTACTGGCATTGAAAAAGGCAATGTTCCGAAACTCATCTGCTATGAATAAAGTTTGCATGACATCCAACGAGTGCTCCATGCTGTTTGCTTTGGATATTACACAGTGAGTCTGTCTCGCTCTCTCTCTCTCTCTCTCTCTCTATATATATATATATATATATATATATATATATATACATACATACATACATACATACATACACACGTTTTAGGAAATAGAATTTTTAAAAACGTTGAAATTCACTGAAAAAACCAAAGGTTACAGGGACGTTATAGTTGGGCACACATTTCACTAGTACAAAACCAGAGAAATTCAGCAGTTATAGTTAGCTAACTATAGCTTGCACACCCTCAATGCACTGCTTATAAACTCACATATTACATCATTCATGACATGGTCAGTGGCATCAACAATGATGTCTCAAATGGCTTCACTGATGACATCTGAAATGACATCACTGAAGACATCATCCAGTGATTGCAAGTGTTTACTAAAATGTACTGAGTGTTAATGATATATACTAGGATAAGTGGCTATGGGAGTGCCTCTGTAGGTGAGTGAGTGGGTTTGTAAGTGGCGGACTTTTTTAGCTTGCACGTTTTAAGCCATGTCCTAATTACATCAGCTGCGTCCCTTTGAGCGACCGTTCTATTTTTTTTCATCCCACTTAAAGCCCAGGGCACTTCCTATACCGCGACACCAGTGTGCCTTGCAACCAAACCAGCCCTTTGTATCCAGACAATGCACCCCTCTCTCTGTGCCAGAGCACTCTGCCCTTTGCCATTTGCCCGTTCGGCATGCTGCGCACGTTCGCTTCCAGCAGTAGCATAACTGCTAAATCACTCGTAAATTGCGGCAACTATGCAGATTTTTAATTACACAAACACAAGGAAATCACATTCTAGAAAGTTTCGCTTTTTATTATGTATGAATGCAAAATCTCAGCTTTACAAAAAAAAAACGCAGACTATAACGCCCAGACTCTGGAAGTGTTCAGCTGACAGGGCAAGGGGCACCTGGTAGCTATGCAGCGCAATTATTTGTCCTTTACACTACGGCCGCTATATCCTCCTGCTCCCACGCTGTAAACTGTTTAGCGTTTTTTCTTGCAACCTACAAGTCTGTCACAGACGCCAAAGAAGTACGTTAATACAAACATATATCATAAATACCTCAGTCTCAAAACCACAATGTCCCGACCCGGATCTGCAAGACTCTGTTGCAGCAGCAGAAGTGAGAAGTTGGGAAAAGTATTTAGCATTAATGCTGCAATGGAATAGCCACGTGATGCTAACGTCAGAGCAGGCACACTTAAAGGGACAGGGTTTTGATTTTCCTATCACTCCGGCGCCCTACAGCCAGATTAGGGTGGTTGAGTAAAACATTAAATGGTACTTTCACCGACTAAACTATATCACTGTTATACCGAAGCCACACCCTGCCTTCCGGACTTCTGGATAAATCGCGAGGACACGATGGATAAGAGGAACGTGGAAAGTTTTACAAAGTTACTAAGAGCAAGGGGCTGACTGAAATACGTTTCCACGCACGCCTACTGGTTGAGCAAGTGATTCTTTCCCGTCTTCACTCACTTATCTAGCAGTGACCCCAGCTGCCTCTTGGCTCGTTTGTCCTTCATCTCTGTACATGCTTTCAATGCTCCTCTGTGTTTTTATATCTGCCACAAATACGGAGGAATTTTGTTGGGGCTGTTTTGTTCTGCTTACACCTCATAACTGACTTGTGCATACATGACGATTCAGGCGGGAGACTCAAAACTTATCAAGTCAAATATTACTCCTTTCTGAAATTGTCTCCTATTTAATGTATGTCAAAGGGAAAAACACTCCCTCGATAGTTTTTTTCAGAATCTTCTAACTTTCCACTTTTAAAATCTTGGCATGTAAGAGATGTGCATTGTGTGACTCTGGGCCGTTCAGTTGTCATATAGTCCACTTGCTGGAGTCCTTATGCTAGGCACACTATAGATATGCCCACCATGAGAATCAGTTTAGCAACTTTTGACATTATTTACACATAGCTGCCAACGTTTCATATTGCCATTTGTGACATTTTCATAATTTCAATGTTATTATGAGTGACATTTCAATGACTATGAGTGACACTTTTTCGCGAACAAAATCAAGCAATGAAGACGATTGAAACATATAAATATTAGAAGTTAAACCCATGTGAAGAACTAGAAACTCTAAAAAAGTCTTTAAACTGCTGCTAGAGACCAGAAATGGAAGGACACTAACCAATATGACACAGAGAGCCCTGCCCCCAAACAGGCCACCTGTTTCTGCTAGGAAGTCTCAGCTTCCATGCTGACAACAATACCAGAGTGCACATTAGTGTTATTAAAAATGTTAACTTAAAGTACAGAGAAATGCCAATAAGAACAGGACACTCTGCAGCCAGCCAGCACTTGACTGTAGCGCCTGTAACACTACACAACATTCGGAATGACATAATATTGGAGATGTAAAACAAAATAGATAACAAAAGATAATGCAAATTTTCTTTTAACTCTTCTATGTAGTATGATAGATGTGATGAAAACATTTCATAATGGAAGTTCGTAATGTAAAAAAATAATCCTACTGATTATTTAAGTTTTACTTGTCTTTCATTTTAAAGTGTGTGCGCTATTATTTTATATGCAGTTTAAAGTGAACTGTGCCCATACCTTACACTTGGGCACTGGGAACACCGATGCTGACCAGACATGACAGCCAGAATGGGTTGACCCAGGCGATAGCTGAATCATTTTCAAACTGGGGCCATACTGCGGGATCACAGGGGTACAGACTGAGGAAGGTCTGCTATTAGGCTTGGACGGATGGTGTTCAGACACATGGCTTTGCCCAAGAGCACGACCACTTACAGGCCCCAAAGACCACAAAGCATAGGGTTGCTCTTTCACTGTGTCACCTTCTCTGGGTGTGGAATTGACAGGCATGTCAGCACACAGCAGAACATGTCCAAACGTTAAGGTTCAGTTGCTTCACTTTAGTTTGCTCAGTATCAGACGTGCTAAAAATATTTGGAGAAGAATTGGAGATGAGCTTGTGACACAGAGACTTACTTGTACTCTGTAGCAGGCAGCCCCATCAGCGGAACGGGCCAGCCCATTGCAACGACTTTCTGCAGCCCCGCATAGGGGCTTCTGACAGCGGCCGCGGTGGGTGCATGACTCTCTCCGGCCCCGTAAATCTCATAGCTGCTAAACTGTAGTGCAGCGCCCCTCCGGCCATGGTGTGTGTCCGTTCGCGGCACTGTTCTCGCAAAATTAGGCCGCGCTGCCGGCCCTCAATGCGGAATGTGAGGCAGTTAACATCACTGTCTGACCGCAGTACACCCGCGCTACTTGTGACCGTGCAGCTCGTCTATTAAACTTGTCCTCTCTTCAGTGAATACTGCGGCGGGCGAGAGAGAATTGTTATTGTTATTGTTAAGTTCGATTTATATAGCGCCAAATCACCGACAGGTCTCTTAGCGCTTGGAACCGAGGGAGAGAAAGTGGCTGCTGAGCAGTTGGAAAGTGCGCGAATCTTCAAAGGTTACTCTAAACTTAGTGCTTCTTTAAACAGAAGAGTTTTAAGTGATTTCCGAAAGGAAAACAGGTTGGATTCTTTGCGGAGGTGTTCCGGTAATTTATTCCAGAGCTGTGGAACCAGCACTGAGAAAGATCTACCGCCTTTCGAGGAGAGTTTGTACCTAGGGCAGGACAGCAGTTGTGCCTCGGAAGACCTTAACGAGCGTCCAGGATTGTAGACCTCCAGAATACGTTGGCACCCCTGGTGAGTGCCTAGTAGTGTCAGCCAGCATCGTGCTGAGAGGGCGGCCCCGCCCGTCGTAATTAATTACTGTGTGTCAAACTTAAGCCGTGGCACGGCAGGAACTTACAGCGCCAGCCTGGAGCCAGCACCGAGGATCGTTACTTTGTAGCCGCCTAGCGCTGTCGCGGTCTCACTCAGCCCACAAGCTGAGAGCTGCCATTATTACAACATACATGATTATTTATGTACTAAGAGCAGCTGCTGGCACTGGCTACAGCACGTCTCTCGGACCCGGAGCAGCAGGAGCCGTGCACAGGTGCCTCCAGTGGCGCGAGTCGGCAAAATGCGTGACAATGTATTTCAGTGCGGTGATGCGCAAACCGCACTGAAATGCGTGAGTGTCACACCTGATGAGTGACACTTGGCAGGACTGTTTACAGCCGCATGCAGATGTCTGTGTGTGTTCTGGTAATAATTGGGTAATATGGCTGTATTTATTACAAAAGTCTAAAAAGTATTAAACACAGAGCAAGTTACATAAGTCACAGTTTTGTTATAGTCCTACACCGAGTCGTATTTGTAAATTGTGAAGGGGCTGGGATTCTTATCTAGATTTTTACCTTATTAATTCTCCAGAATCCCAGGACAGGTCAACTGGACCTTTTTGTCTGCTAAGAAGTGTAGAGGGGAGGTTTCCAAACTCATAATTAAACAACTTGCAAATCGACAACCAAATTCAATTTAAAGAACCACTGACTACAAACTGAAGTTAAGAATTTATTACAAAGCCAAAAATATTTGGACATACATGCACCTCAACAAGAGGTTCAAGAAATAGACTGGCACTAATACAAACATAATCCTACAAAGGAGTCTCACACGACTCAGAATGAAATGCAAAGTCAATTCTAGGAACATCAGGCATCCAATTACCGTTCCTATTTGAAGTCTGGACTGCATTTACAAAAGGAAAGAAAAGGTTAATCTGTCCTTACACTAACTCTAAGGTGACATCCCTACTTAACAATTCCCTTCAGGCAAGAGTAAAGGTGTCAGCCGTGAAGACTCCCTAAGAAGTGCATTCACGTTTCTCAAATAAGTAGTCTAAACTACTGAGCTCGTTCTAATATGCTCCTTCCTACACCCCACTCTGCCCTAAGTTCCCTCAACGCTGTCTAAGATTTCCAACATCCTGCTCTAGCAACCTCCTGACAAAAACTGCTCTCCAGCCTCGGGGTCTGTCCCTAATACAAAATTCCCAAAATAGCAGATACGTTCAAGGCACGCCCCTCTGGGCAGGTCTTGGTCTTCTGATTTTTCCAGCATGGCATCCTTCCATCCAGCGTCCGTTGAGGTGTCCTTGGATCCCAGGCACCTTCTCGCCAAATGTTGCAGATGAACATTCCTCTGGCACCTACTCGTCCTCACTCCTACCGGCCTAACTTCCAAACAATGGATCTTTCTACCTAACAAGCTCTGTGGCCTTGCACCTGCAACTGAAATACATGAGAAGCAACCTTGTGCACATCCAAAGTTACAATTCAATATTCTCTGAAAACAGCACCCTTCCCAACAAGCAGCTATTACACAAGAATAACCAATGCTAACTAAAGAAATTACAGTTAGGCCTCTACTGACTTTTCTTCATGTGCCAGGACTTTACATGTTTAAATGCATTTCCAAATGATTCTACATTATAAGCAATGCACTCTAATCCATTACAACTGCATCATTACATTTCATCTCTAAATGTAAGTTCTTCTAAAACATCACATTCTATCTCCTACACGTGCAACTCTTAATATGGCACGTTTATTAACCCTTCAATACACACGTTTAATAGCATTTCTACCTCATATAAAGCATTACACTCCTGTTAAAGCTCTACATTAATTTGTATCATTATGAATACATTGATTACACATTGCACTAGTTCCCAACCTCCTGTTATATCTCTAAAACACACGTTAGAATATCTTCTAAATATGCGGGTGCTGAATACGGGAGATATGATGCTCCCCTACAATTTTCAAAATGACATGGCGCTCTCTCAGTTCCCCCCTTTGATGACCTGTGTCATCACACAATGCACCACCCTCATGGAAAGAACCGAGTTAAACAGAGCTTGTTGCCTCTTTTCCTCTCTTAAGCAACTCCATGTTCTTGAGATTCCGATATTGACTGTCGTGCAGTCTCTACATTCTCCTCTCTTGCATTCTCAATGACCTCTCCAGTCTGCTTGACCTGTACCATTTATAAGCTTGTACCAAACCCCCAATCCAATCACACATGCCACAACTATGACAAGGGGTTTCAACACAAAACCAAGGAAACCTATTCCAAGGTTTGCAAACCAACTCCCGACTTTGCCAAACCCTTTGCCAACTTTTCCCCACACCGTTTCCTCAGTCAGATCCTCAATCTCGCTATGGATCGCAGTAATGTTGCTTATATATTTCTCCAGATCTTTGCTCTTGTCTGGTATAAAAGTACAACATTCTTGGACCTTCAAAAGTTTACAGACTCCTCCCTCTTTTGCTAGAAGGACGTCTAAAGCAAGACAATTTTGTAAAACGATAGTCCTTATCGACAACATCTCACCTTCAACCAACCCCAACGACTTAGCTGTAGTTATTGACAACTCATCCACAACAGTCGCCAACCTTCTAATTTTCACATCATTCCTGATCACTCCCAAAGTTGGTATCATCGCTCCAAAAATGTCTCCAACTATGGCTCCTGCACTTTCACTTCGCTTCACTCTCACATGTTGTCCTCCTTCTAAAAGTTCAAAATCTTCCGTATGATAAATCTTGGGAAAAATGATTGCTAGATAGCACGTTCCATACCATTTCTCAGGCAGTCGCACATATGCATTCCTCCCACAAACAAAATACACAGTCTGAATAATCTGCACCACACTTTGCAAGAAGTCTTTTGAATAATACTCCAAAGTGAAAGTGTGCTCACATGTGGTATGGCCTATATACACATTCTCATAATATGTCTGTGGTCTATGAAGGCACAACTTCCCTTTCTGCACTTCCTCTAGAGCTATTGGACCATAACTTCCTTTTGACTTGTGCAGCTTTTCTTCATCGGTCCAATCTACCTTACCCTGTCCTGAATCTCGCAACTGCTTTTGTCTCCGGTACCTATCTTCCACTTGTTCTATACATTTCTTCTCTGTGTCTGACAACAAACATGTCAGATTATGGTGATGAGCATAAGACATATCATTAAGTCGGAATAAAATAAGTCCCAAGTCTATCTTCCGATTTGTAATAATCATACTTGTTCAAATGCTTGTAAGCAGGTACTTCAGGAAGTACAGCATCATAATTTGAAAAGAAATTCTCAAAATGATTTCGTCCATAAAAAATGCTAAGCAGCAAACTACATGAAGTTCCATAAGTCAATGGAAGGTGATGGTATCTAATACCCTCATCTACAGAAGCAGGCAATTGCATACACACATAACAATCTTTCACATCCATGGCCTCAATATACTCATACAACAACTTCGCATACGCATTAAGATTGAAATTGCCTCTAGACAGATCTGCATGTAATCTACGACTCTCCTCTAGCAGCAGGGCTCTTTTGTCTGCTATTTTGACCTCTTTTTCGCTAGGAGTAGTAGGTGTAGGTGTTCCCTCTACCTCCACTGCCTGCTCATGTGGTACTAAATACGAAACTACAACTACCAGAATAATGAAGAGTATCACTCCTCCTATAAGTGTGCCTACAATGCACCTAGCTCTACGATTCGGATTTCCAGCCTCCATGGTCTCAGGACAATTTGCAGCTTCTCTTGTTCGGCAACAAACTTCACAGTCTCTTCTCTCCAACCTCAGTTACTTGAATCAGTTCGAACCACACCTTAAAAGCTGGAAGTCCCCTTAGAATTTCAGTTCCTTATTTACAGTTTTCAAAGACAACCCTAACCCTTCTCCGTCCTCTATGGGAAACCCCTACATTTCTTCTTCTTCCACTCGGACCTAGGTTGTCAAAGCAAGTTTATTTACAGAAAAGTCTCCATCATCCATAATAAGATTTGTGCCAACCGCCTCTAGCACATATTCCAAAAGTTCAAGACGAAGAACAATAGATTCATGGGATGATATTTCAGGACCAAATGTAGTAAAAAGCAGTCTACTCAAAATCAGATGATGAATTCTGCTCAAAATCGGTGGATTCGGGACTGTGATTGTCAGTACACCTTCAATCTCAAGTCCTGGTACTAACAGCAGCACATTCAACTTGATATTAGGACTGGTACTAATCACTGTCACTGCCCTCACCCTCCCCAATCTCAGAACTCCTGGCATCAGTCACAATGTAAGTCCACTCAGGAGTCATGTACCTCCAGCAAGGCACCCTCATTCTCCTTGATCTCCTTAGACCTCCACAAGCTTGCCCTTCTTCGCCTTCGTCCGATTCAGATTCCTCAGACACAGGAGCAAGGTCTCTTTCAGAAACCAGTCTCAGGTTCGTTCGCCTTTGTCTCTCCGGCCACTACTCCTCTACTCTGCTGGCTCTCGCACCTTCTGCTTGCTCACCATGCTCACAACTTTATTCCGCTGAGTTTGACTCTGGACCACTTTCACAGCAACTTCCCCTTTCGGAGTCAGTTTCGGAGTCGCTGCCGTTGCGACTCTCCTCAGCTTGACCTTGTGAGCAACCAGCTGCATCAGACACCCTCACAGCTTGGCTTGCCCGTCCTGTGGCCCTGCCACATCAGCTGGATTTTCATTCGGGAGAGAAGCTGTTTCTTCCAAGGGTGCTGGAGCACCGTCCAAGGGTGCTCTTTCGCACGTGCTTCCGAACCAACACCCAATCTCCCGGACTCAAGTTGTGACAGAGATCACTGGATGCCGGGACCACAGCAGCCTGCACCTGATGAGACACAGAACAGACGACATCAGCGAGTCCCTTTCAATAATCGAGGATCAGATCATCTGTTATATTAATCTGGGCCGCTGCTGGCACTGCCGTCAACCTCATAACCCTTCCCATCAACACTTCATGAGGTGAAAGACCCATTCTTCTGTCTGGGGTACTGCGCATACTCCTCAACACCAAGGGCAAGGCATCTGGCCACTTCAGAGACGTGGATGAACACACTTTTGCCATTCGAGCTTTCAGGGTCCCATTGATCTGCTCCACTATTCCAGAAGCCTCTGGACGATAACTACAATGGAGTCTCTGATCAATGTTCAGTGCTGTGCAAAGCATCTTCCTGATTTTGCTATGAAAATGCGTTCCTCTGTCCGATTCCAAAGAGGCTGGAATCCCGAATCGAGGGACAAGCTCCCTCAACAACAGCTTGGCTACTGTGTGTCGCACCTGCGGGTCGGATATGTCTCCACCCACCTTGAAAATACGCACACCACTACCAAGATGTACCTCAAGTGGTTGCACCTAGGCATCTCAATGAAGTCCAATTGCATTCTGTTGAAGGGCCCCCCTGACCTCCCAATGTGACTCAGGGTAACTGCAGTCCTCTTTCCGACATTCAATTGTTGACATGTAACACATCTCTGACATACAGCTTCTGCCACCGCACGAAACCGTGGGTTGTACCATGTCTGTCGGAACACTCGCACCATCGCATCTCTTCCTAAATGCACTGCACCATGAATCTGTCTTGCCATCGGACTCAGCAACTCATCCGGTAACACTGCTCTTCGATCACCAGACACCCAAATGTCCACATCCATTTTCACGCATCCTGAATTGATCCAAACATTCTTCTCGTGGTCTGACACACTTGACCTCATCCCAAGTATCTGCCATGGCCAGCATCATGTTAAAATCGGTTCTTTCTTTGCCCCCTACAACATGGTTCTCAGTCAAGATATAACGTTGTTCGGCAAAGAATCGTGCAAACTCGCCCGCATAGTGGTTTCCGAGTGACACGAAATCTGTCCCTTTCCCATGAGCTGTGCACTTTACAACAGCGATTTCTTTGGGACGTTGTAAGGCCTCTAAAAGCAACCTCAGGAACTCCCCATTGCGGATGGACCATCCTGGCGATGTCATGTAACCTCTCTGGGACCATAACTGTCCGAAGTCATGAACCACACCAAACCCATATTGGCTGTCAGTGTAGATCGTAATCCAATTCTGATCTGATGCTATGCAAGCTCGCGTCAAAGCAATGATCTCAGCCACCTGAGTGGAGTATACTCCTTCCAGGCATGCAGCTTCAACTACTCCGGTAATAGTACATACAGCAATTGCTGCTCTCAACTGACCAACACTGTCCCTTAAACATGAACCATCAACGAAGAAAATTTCATCAGGGTCAACCAATGGTTCATCGACAATGTCAGGTCTCGGTTTGGTACAAAGTTCAGTTACATCAAGACAATCGTGGTCCGCACAATCTTCATCAAGGGTGTTTGGCAACGGCATGAGGGTAGCAGGATTCAAAACAGAACACCTCTTAAGGGTCACATTCTCCGCAGCAAGCATAACCTGCTCGTAGCATGTGAGCCTATTGTTTCTCAGGTGCTGTGTCTTGGTCCTGGTCATCAAAAGCTCAACAGAATGTGGTACATAAACAGTAAGCTAATGACCCATCACAATGCTTTCACATCTTTCAATGCTGACACCTGTTGCAGCAACGGATTTGAGACTTCGGGCAACGCTGAAGCTACAGGATCTAAAGTAGCTGAGAAGTAAGCAACTGGTCTACGGACACCTCCATGATCTTGTACTAGTCCTGCCAAAGCGCAACCCTCTCGTTCACAACAGAATAGTGAAACAGGCTTATTGTAATCAGGCATTCCCAATGTCGGAGCACGACAAAGATCCTCTCGCAACTCAAGGAAAGCCTTCATATATTCGTTGTCCCATGGTACCGGATCACTCACATCCTTGTGCGTCAGTCTCTGCAAAGGCTTTGCCTTCAATGAAAAATTGGCGATCCATTGGCGACCGTAGCCAATCATCCCTAAAAACATTCTGACCTCTCTTTGAGTAGAAGGCACCATCATACCCATGATCGCCTCTATCCTGTCAGGGGACACCTTCCTCTTGCCTTTTTCTATTCGGTGACCCAAATACTGCACCTCATTCAAACAGTACTGTAACTTGTTTGGTGACACTTTGTGTCCATTCTCTGCCAAATGATTCAGTAAGGCAATGGTATCAATCCTGCACGCATCCTCAGTCTCTGACGCAACAAGGAGGTCGTCAATGTACTGTACGAGAACCAAATTCTGCGGCAGTACAAGACTCTCGAGATTCTTCTTCAAGATCTGATTAAAGATCGATGGACTCTCTGTGTACTCCTGAGTGATACGACACCATGTTAAAACACGGTTTTCCAGCTTAAAAGCAAAAAGAAATTGGCTCTCTTCATGCAAAGGGATTGAAAAGAAAGCCTGACACAGATCAATCACAGTAAACCACTCAGCTTGGCACGGAATCCGAAACAATATCACAGATCAATCCGGCACCACTGGGCAAGAGGGAACAACTATGTTGTTTACCCAGCGCAGGTCCTGCACAATTCGGAACTTCCCGCTCATTTCTGCAATCCCATATTAGGCGAGTTACATGGACTGCCCATTACTTCCTTCAGGATACCTTGCTTGATCATAGACTCAATTACAGGTTTTACCCCTGCAATCGTTTCTGGAGTCAGATTATACTGAGGCGTTCTACATTCTGCTTGACCTGAATCTTAACTGGTTCAACTCCTTTAATTAATCCTATGTCCTCTCCAGTAAAGGCCCACACTTCCTGCGAGACTGAATCTCTCAAATCTAGTGGAAGCTCCTCCACCGTCAAAACAGGATACATCTCTATGCAAACATGCTGATTGGCGACCTAAAAGGTAGCGTCATCATCATTCGTTTGCAATTCTCCTCCCTTGGGGGTACAATAGATGGTACAATTAATCTTACACAGGCGATCCCTCCCTAATAAACACACAGGACTCGAGTCACACACCACAAACTGGTGTTTGTCACGAAACAATCCTATTTTCACAGGGATCGGTTCTGTCAAAGGATTCGTCATCTTCCTATTCGTAACACCTACAACTTGGATTGTCTGTCCCGAGATGGGTAGGTTGGGGACTACTGCAGATCTCACAGTAGAACGGGTAGCACCAGTATCAACCAGAAAGGTGGTGGGGTAACCATCAACATCCGCTTCCACAAATGGTCCCCTCTGGTCTACCTCCAAGACTGCCCCAAGAGTGCAGCCTTCCTCCCCTCTCAGGCACCGTCATGCCAACGGGTCTAAGTAACAATCATCACTCTCATCAAAAAGAGGCATCTGCTGGTATGCCCGAGTCCCTGACGGGTTCCTCGGTGGCTGGGGAACTTGTACTCGCGGAGCTGAAGTCCCCCCTTTCACCTTTTTAAGCTTTGATGCAGTTGTTGTCACCTGTGACACCTGTACCTGTTCTACCTCTTCCTCCTGCTCAACCTAATTTGCAGGATTCAAGGGACACTCGCATCTCCAGTGTCCAATCTGATGACACTGGTGGCAGGCAGTAGTCTTTTTCAGGCTAGATCTACTCTCGGCTTGGAATCCTCTACATTTCCCTTTATCTTGTTCTGACCATTCTGTTTCCTTCCCAGCGAACCTCCTCCAGACTGCACCTGACCTTTATCAGCCGCCTGCATCTGGACCAGCATCAGCTTGTCCTTAAACTTTTTATTTTTCGAGTCTATTTCATTGCCACAATACCTAGCATACCTCAAAATTTCGCCCAGCGGCTTGTTCTGCCAACAAATCAAATGCTGCTGGATCATAAGGCAGATATTCAGTCTCAATCCCAGGACAAACGTTTAGACAAACTGTCCCATGTCCTTCGGATCCATCACATCCAACCCACTGTACTGCTTAAAGACTTGCAACAGTCTTTCTTAATATTCATGCACTGTCTCCTTTGGTTCCTGAACCCTCCAATCTATCTTCACTCAGTCAACATCCTGTGGGGATACCTTAGACTTTAGCCATGTGGTCCCCTGTTCATATTTCCTCATGACCAAAGGCGATGGCCCGTTTGTGACAACATCTCGGTCTGGTTCAACAGTAGGCCACTCAATCGCAACCTTACATGCAACCCACAAAGCTCCTGGAAATACAATGTCGAATAAGGTATTCAAGTCGATCCACAACACCTTGGAAATCTGAACAAACCTCTCAACCTGCTTGTACCATTCAACTGGGCTCTGTCTCAACTTGGGAAAATCGTTCCTGAATGCTGCCAAATCTCGACTCCAAGGTACATGCACATATCCTCCACTGGCCACTTCCCGCAAAGGGTATGTCCCAACTCCTGGTATTCCCCCTCCTGGATTGGGTGTCTCTACCACAATCCTTCTGAAACTCTTTTTCTTTGACCACCGTTCTTCCCATTTATCGAGCCTGTTCCAGGCTTGTATTTCTATGATCAGCTCTTTAATGTGAGTCTTTAAGCCAACTACCCTCTTCTCTTCTAGGTCTTGATCATTGTATTGCAACTGATGATTTCCCTGCAACATGTTTGTCCTGGACAAGTCCACATCATATTTATTTGCCAATTCAGTCAATTTCTCATGTGTCGACCTTGCTTTGCGGGTCACATCGTTCGCTACAAACAGCAACTCGTCTGGCTCATAGAGCTCCACTCTCTCTAAGGGTAAATTTCCCTCAACTTTCTCGCCTACTTCTGCTTTGAGTCTCATTACATCCAGCCTTTTCGCTTTTACGGCTGCTGACAGGGTACTTCTGCTAGCTACACCACTCAATTCTCTGCAAGCACTGTCCTGTTCTCGGCACCTATTATCTTTGGGTGTTTCTCTAAAACTCATCCTGTTCTCCGCACTCCCATGGTCCCAATCCTTTCTTGGCCCCTCGCTTTGAGCCCCTTTGATCGTCACCCATGTCCTCAAATCTGGCCTCAGCTAGCCAAGAGATTTTGGCCTCGGCCCCCTCAGATCCATCAGTCCTCCAGACGAATCTGCAGTAGCCGGCAATGGAGTACTCGATTCCACAGGCTTTGGCATTGTACTCAACCCACCTACTACACTGCTCCTTACGTCGCTGATGCTCCCTTCCATTTTCATCTGTGGTGGAGTTACATTTCTCACCGGCTCGGGGTTGTACACTGACACTATAGGACCAATGGTAACCGGTACATTAAGGGCATCTGGCAACCTCTGTGGATCACTACTTCCTACGTTCTGCATCTCTGAGAGCTTTCCCACTACTTCCACACTACGCAGAACTTGTTGTTCTCCAACTCCTTCTATTGGGGCTGACTTCTCCCCTTCTGACTCTGGATTGTATGGAGGTGGTCTCTCCATTAACATCCTTTCTAACAAGCCATCGTCTGTGTCACTGTCATCTTCTTCATCATTCCTTTTCTGGCCGTTCCCTGTCTTTACCAGCAGCGGATACAACCTGTCCCGCTCAATAGTCTGTACTCTCCATCTTTTTGCCAATGCATCCCATCTCGCATCCTGAAATGCTCTGACTGACCTTTTCACTCTTTCCTGTCTCCTGTCCCTGTTTCTCTCGTGTGCCACTGTAATCCACGCATTCAATGCCTCAAACCGTGTTGGTCTAGGCAACGGACGCAAAGAAGCCATAATTGACTTCAACTGATATAACACTTCCAATCTGAAAGTTCCGGATCTGGGGAAAGTCAACTCTTCATTTCCATCAGTAATCTTAGCCCAATTCTCAAGCCACAATATAGTATGCAACCCTACATTCGTATCCATATAATGAGCTGGAGTATCCTCTGGCGGAGCCTCTTCTCCCCCCCGGGGTTCTAATCTCTTTTCTCTTTTGAACATTTCGCACAACACTTTAAAACATTTCATGATGAAAACCAACTTCTCTCTTTTCGCAGCGCTCCTCTATTTCCTGATGACAATCCACCAATCCCAGCGCAGCTTCACACCAACCGCCCTATCCCAGCGCTGCACCTTCTGACGTCACTCGCCCCCGCTCCGCAGCAGTTCTCACCCTTTACAATTCAGCTCTCACTCACGCATACATCCCATTCACACACTGAAATGATCACTTATGACCAAGCAATCACTTCGCTGACTGTAGGTCCACAGTCTGACTGTACGTCCACAGTCGCGTAATTGTCACCGAACTGGCAACTGTCTGTCCACGAAACGACTGGACAATCACCTCAACTGATAGGTTACAAACACTCAGCAACCCAAGACCAGCGTCAGTTACTCACGCACTCACACACTCGTTCCCACTATTTTGGTCCAGCGGGCGATCGATGGTACCTCACGATCCCCTTAACAATGGTTGGCAATTACTCTGGGTGTGCAGTACACCCGACCCACTTAAGCTACTCCTTGAGCCTAAGATTTTCCCGGTCTGCGCGCGCTCAAAGCCTGATCCAGTTTCAAACAACAGGCATACCAACTCTGCAAGACATCACAATACAACACAAACACCGCAATCTAACAACATAAAACCCTATTTATACTCACTCTCCCACGAACTGCTGCTTTTGCCGCACCGCCACTCTCCGTCGTTTTCCATGAAACGCCGTCTTCCGCCGACAATCCACTGGGCAATCATGACCTAATTTCTATGGGCCTTAGAAATCTTATCCTAATCTAGATCTTCCCTCAATCTAGAGACAACCATCCTCTGCTAACAACTGAAGGGGCTGGGATTCTTATCTAGATTTTTACCTTATTAATTCTCCAGAATCCTAGGACAGGTCGACTGGACCTTTTTTGTCTGCTAAGAAGTGTAGAGGGGAGGTTTCCAAACTCATAATTAAACAACTTGCAAATCGACAACCAAATTCAATTTAAAGAACCACTGACTACGAACTGAAGTTAAGAATGTATTACAAAGCCAAAAATAATTGGACATACAAGCACCTCAAGAAGAGGTTCAAGAAATAGACTGTCACTAATACAAACATAATCCTACGAAGGAGTCTCAGACGACTCAGAATGAAAAGCAAAGACAATTCTAGGAACATCAGGAATCCAATTACCGACCCTATTTGAAGTCTGGACTACATTTACAAAAGGAAAGAAAAGGTTAATCTGTCCTTACACTAACTCTAAGGTGACATCTCTACTTAACAATTCCCTTCAGGCAAGAGTAAAGGTGTCAGCCGTGAAGACTCCCTAAGAAGTGTGCTCACGTTTCTCAAATAAGTAGTCTAAACTACTGAGCTTGTTCTAAAATGCTCCTTCCTACACCCCACTCTGCCCTAAGTTCCCTAAACGCTGTCTAAGATTGCCTATATGCTGCTCTAGCAACCTCCTGACAAAAACTGCTCTCCACCCTCGGGGTCTGTCCCTAATACAAAACTCCCAAAATAGCAGATACGCCCAAGGCACGCCCCTCTGGGCAGGTGTTGGTCTTCGGATTTTTTCAGCATGGCATCCTTCCAACCAGCGTCCGTTGAGGTGTCCTTGGATTCCAGGCACCTTCTCGCCAAATGTTGCAGATGAACATTCCTCTGGCACCTACTCGTCCTCACTCCTACTGGCCTAACTTCTAAACAATGGATCTTTCTACCTAACAAGCTCTGTGGCCTTGCACCTGCAACTGAAATACATGAGAAGCAACCTTGTGCACATCCAAACTTACAAGTCAATATTTGCTGAAAACAGTACCCTTACCAACAAGGAGCTATTACAAAAGAATAACCAATGCTAACTAAAGAAATTACTGTTAGGCCTCTACTGGCTTTTATTCATGTCCCAGGCCTTTACGCGTTTAAATGCATTTCTAAATGATTCTACCTTATAAATATGAATATGGTTTTTTATATAAATTCGCTGATCCAAAATTCTTTAAAAAGGTTAGGTTAAAGGTTTTAAGGGACTTAGGAGAGACATGGTTTAGAATCAGGAGGGCACTTAAGATTACATATTATAGCCAGATGGCCTCCATTTGGGATGCGCCAGGTTCTCCCCTCTGGTCGAAAGATGCGCTGGCTCGACCGTTACATCGATTACACATTGCACTAATTCCCAACCTACTGTTATATCTCTAAAAACACATGTTAGTAAACCCTCTAAATATACGGGTGCAGACTACGGGAGATATGATGCACCCCTACAATTTTCAAAATGACATGGCGCTCTCTCAGTTCTCTCACACTGGATTTCTACATTTCCGCTTGCATTGTTTCTTTTCCTGTCCAGTGGCGCAGCAAGGTCAGGTGGTGCCCGGTGCATAAAATTTCTCGTTTCCCCCGGCTTGACCTAATGACAAAAATATGTGTTTAAAGCACATATTTTTGCCATTTTGTCACCCCCCTCAGTGATGACACTTGTCACCCCCGGCTTGACAAAAATATGTGTTTAAAGCACATATTTTTGCCCTTTTGTCACCCCCCTCAGTGATGACACATGGGGTGGCCCGCACCCACCTCATCCCTCTTCCTATGCCACTGTTCCTGTCAACAGAGTTAACATTTTGGAATGCAGGTTTGGCCTTCTATCCTTCTGAGCTTAGCAAATGGAGCAGCATTATTAAGCAATGTAGCATTCGTTATATACTGCACTTAGAATTGTCACATGTGAAGATTGTATAAATTAGCATTAGCAAAGCAGGTAGATTTGCCTTAAACATGCTAACGCACACAGACATTTTCTGCAGTGGCGTAGCTAGCTCTATGGGTGCCCATGGAAGGGGTCTCTGCGTTTACCGCCCCCGCGGTGGCCGTTATGAAGAACGGGTGGTGCTGGCAAGTATTTTTTCCGTTTGCTGTCCCGTGGCGTGGCTGTCCTGTGGCGTTAAACATATGAAGGTCAAAGGTGGGCTTGCTGTTGCCGCCCCAAGACCGCAGGTGATAGCGGGGGAGGCTGCTCCCCACATATCTGCATATCTGTGTTTGTAGGTACAGGGGGGACTGGTGAGTATTTGTTCAGTTTTTCCGCCCCGTGGCGGCAAACGCATTAAGGGCGGTGGGGGGGCTTGCTGTTGCCGCCCGAGGCGACAGGTGATAGTTGGGGAGGCTGCCGCCCACAAAACTCATGCCTCCTGGGGCGGATCGCTCCACCCGCCCCCCGTAGCTATGTCACTGGTGTTCTGCATACCTGTGCTTGCAAGCACAGAAAAGACAGACCAACTGCATCACCAATGCTTGTTTTTTAAATTGAGCCTAGAGTCAGTGCACATGTGCTGCTCTGCGAGACTTGTTGTAGCGGAGTAGGGAATAGAAGCCCTGTCCACCCTCCGCCCATATTTGCCATTGGCTTCTGTCATTGTCCTTCCTAAATGCTGGCTTCTGATTCATAAATAGGCTTATTAATCCCTCCTTAGTACCGCCTCGTCTTCATTTGTCACCTCCCATGGTGACTGGCCCTTTTACATCAGTTGTTACATGGTACCTGTTATTTTGTCTTTAAGCACTATTTTCTTTATCTTTACTTTACTGCTGGCACGGCATGCCTTGGTGCCTTCTTTACAACCCCACCGTACCCCAGTTGTCCATGCCTTTTTTACCCCCCTTCATGCCTTGTTTATCCCCCTCCTTCCTGTTGTCCGTGCCTTCTTTAACCCCCTGCCCTCCCTCCCGTAGTCCGTGCCTTTTTTACCCAACCCGTCCTCCCTCCTGTTGTCCGTGATGCCTACCATTTGCAATGCAATAGGTCTCGCATTTATGCGAGTTTGAGCTATTGGCATTGTTAATGACAATGCCTTTTATTTATGTTTTGGTTTTTAATATATGAATAAAACGCATTGTCTTTCACAATGCCAATAACTTAAACTGGGGTAAATCTGAGACCTATTTCATTGCAAATGCTTGTTTTAAATAAAGATTTTGATGGAAGTTTGACCACCTGCACTCTGAATAAGAAAAGAGCGGCCTGGCAGAAGACAAGGGACACCACTGGTCCAAAGCAAAGAAAATGGCCAGCATACATTACTGAAAGACCTACAGAAGAATTCAACTATTCAAAATACTCATACAAAAGCCCCACAATGAGGACGTATAAAGGAATAATTTGAAAAGTACAACACATCACGAGTGTGTGTGGAGAGGTGGGTATGTGTATAAATGAGGTAGGTGTGTCAACATGTGGGTTGTGTGTGAATTTGTGTGGGCAGGCATGCATCTTTTTGGTGTGAGTGGCTAGTTCTACCTATGTGTGGGCGGGTGCGTTTTGGGTTCAATGTGTGTTGTGTGGAGGTTTACATATGATTGTGTGTGTGAATTTAGTAGGAATATGATAGGTGTGTGTTTTGGTATGCGTGGGGATGTGTGTATGCTTGTGAAAGGGGGTGGGTGTGTGGGCTGGTGTAATTCTATCTGTGCATCAGTGTGTATGTGCGTGCACACAGGTGTTTGTATTTTTGAATATGAGTTGGTAGGTCTTTGTGTGGGTAAATGTGTGTGTTTGCATGTAGGTGTGGCAGACAGGCTTGTATGTGGGTTTATGTAGAATCTTGAGCCCGAGAGATTGTGCGGGCCTTGAGTGTACATGGTGCAGACTGTATGAAAAGTGAGTGAGTTGTAACATTGTGTGTTGGCATTTGGGGCTCGGATCTGGAGTATGGAATATTATGGTCTGGTATGGTCGGAGGATTTTTTAGCGAGCTGCTGTGTAAGGTTATTGCTAATGACCTGAAGACTATTTCAATAAAGCTGCGAATGTTTGAACTATGTCAGTTTTTCCCTTTTTGAACAGTACCCTTTTTTGGTGTAACCTAAGATCTGTGTGGAAAAATATAGAGCAACATGGTGCTGACAGACCATGGAGTCCAGAGTCCATTGGAAACAAACACAGGCCCGGCAGGCAACATGAACAGTGCATGAGGAAATATTGTTTCCCAAGCCATGCAAAGGATTGCCGTCAGGTACACAAAATCTGGGCCTGCATTGTGATGCGTCATCAATGCCTGCTTATAGTCAGGGGAACATTATGAGAGAGCATAAACAAGTATTCATAGTGCCAATATCAGCAACTCACCCAACCCGCAAAATGCAGCAATCTGATAATAAAGAAACACACAAGACATAGTAAGTGTTGGAGAAAATATTGCAGCAGGTTTATTTCGTACAAAAATATGCCAACATGGTAGGTTAACTTATGGGAAATCCAAGGGCAGGCAGCAGTGACTCCCCTAAGCTGCCCTGCTCACCTGGTGAGCCAAATTACACTGTGGCCTAACAAATCGGTGCTAACCATTTTGGGGGAATTTCCCCCTAACATTCTGTGGACCACCAGTCAACCCCTTTACTCACGCCCCTTGAGGGGGCGGAGCGTATCCAGGCAAGCCCCCGGTTGCTCAGGTTTACAACAGCCTGAAGCACTAACGGGGTGCCGTCATTCCTCCAGGGTCCTGCTGTAAGGACATCCTGGGGTTGTTTGGCATTTGCACCCTTCTTGTGCTCCTGAAAAGGGTACCCCTATGTACCAATTAGCCTCTGGATAGCCCTGTAACTCCGCCATGGCTCTCGGTGTGGCACCCATCACACGCAGTCCCCCCCTCCAAGGCTGGCATTCTTACTTACACCCTGCTGACTCTAGGGCGTTGTCCAGGTCCAACAGAAACAGGTCCATGCCCACTCTAGACAGGTGTACCCCATCCTCATCAAAACATCCTGTGGTCTTGGCATGCAAGAGTCCATGTCTGACATAGCCAAAACACCTCTGTTCTATGAATATGCGCATGGCACTGATTACTCTCCTGTGAGAAATTTCAACTACCTCTCCTGACCTGGCCCGTGCCAGACCTGTCGTGGAGTGATCTCGGACCACCATAACCTACTTGGGCCTTACTGATTACTTATCTCACTCATTGTGGTTTACATAGTCTGTAGCAGAGCCTTTCTACCCATGAAAGTCAGATCATTGCCTCCCAGGTGGATGACCAAAATGTTGGGAGGGGGTCTGCCTCCTGCAAGTCTGTACCGCAGCTTCTACAGCAAGCTGTGCCATTGCATGCCTGGGAACCCCAACCAGACTATCTCAGTGAGGGAAACCCATGCTTCCAACTTCTGCTTTCCACTCATTGCGCTACCCTAGCGAGGTAATGGTAAACAATTACTAAGCATAACTGAAAATTATTTTCACCAAAACCACACTGCAGACATATAGAACACAACTGGCAGTGACCTGAAGCTCAAGTGCGCACCCTGCCCCTTCCTGACTGAGGTAGCTGTTCCACGTTGGGTGTTGCCAGGTCATGCATTACCCTTTACTGCCCAGTCACTGATTTCAGACTACGCTGGAAAACATATTGGACTTCGCCTCCCAGTCCAACAGTGATTTTGGTAACGGGTTATTGATTGTTGCCAACACCATATCCTTATCTTTGCCAGCTGGCCTCCTCCTGTATAGGAGTACCATGCTGACCAGAATTCTTACCCAAATGGGGATCCAAAACTACTGCTCTTCGTCACACTGGAATGTCTGATTTAATCCATAGAGTACTGCGTGCAATATGTGCCTTACGTTTAGGGTTGACTCAGCCCTACTATACCCCCGAACTTGAATTTTCCCAAAAAGAGGGTTCGAACTGATAACTGTGTACAGCACCGGCAGAGGAAATTAACCTGTTCCTTCCAAGCTTGTACGCATACTGTGTTCTGGTCACTGTCAGCATTTGTGCACCGACCCCTTCTTGCTCCACCTTATTGGAGTTGCAGCACACACTTCTTTGGAATGGCAAAGTTACGCAGCCCCTTTCTAAACTCCCACTCTATTTGCGGGTTCCTGGCACTGTACCCTGCTGCCAGTGTATGGCCAATGTAATGCCTATAGCATCTGCCTTTTCATGAATACTGGAAATGACAAATGTTCTTAATAAACTGCAGTCTTTTTGTGGGACAGCAGCACACTAGTTAGATGACAGCTTCCACAACCTGCCTGGCTACCATGGTAGGTAAGTACTTTGTGCACCTATTGCAGTCACGCCCCCTTTTTGGAGTGACAACGTACGCAGCCCACCAAGCTTGCTTAGCTGCGGGGTCCCGTTACCCGTCCTCCCACTTTACAGGGTGCCCATCTTTTATGGACAAGAGGAAGACCTATTGAAAACCCACTCTATTGCCGTTTTCTGCCACTGTACCCATCTGCCCATATGTGGGCACATGTAAACGCTTTATGTATTGCAGGCCTACCGCCCTACCCTCTAATGTACTATGGTGATGGGGGAGAGCCCTGCAACCCCAGTATTCTGCTTGTTCCATGACCATATTGGATGCAGGCCCCTCACCTTTTGACTGAGATTTGGGTGCTGGTTGCCTTGTTGATGCCCCACCCTGGCATAAGTCGTCCAATTCCAAACTTCTGCTAAAGTATACCAGGAGCTAGAAAATGGGTGGGACAGGAAGAAAGCCAAATGTACAGTTCCCTGCCCTTTCTCGAATAAATGGAGCCAATCTTTTACTACCTTGTAGCCATTTTTGTGCTCTAAAACAGCGTTTCCCCAACTTTTGGAACCACAGCACCCTGGTTAGCTGACAACTTCCAACATCCACCCAGCTGCAGGTGAGTATTTCTAGTTTAACTGAAGCTTAACTGTGGCGTGTTCTGAACTGTTATGACTGTGCAACTTGTACCCTGCTTTTAGAGGCTCCAGTTCGCATAAAGTATGTCTCAATGTCATGACAAGGCAGACCCAATAGCCAATTCTACCGTGGTGACTATCCCCCTATGCTGTGTGACGGTTCAACTATAGATGAGCTTAGAAATACATGACATGAAGCCAGGGTGTCCTCATGTATTTGCCATGTGTTCCTCCGTTCTTACAGGAAATCTGCATGTTACAGTTTAATCCGTATTTTGCCCCCAGTCTTCCCCTGCTTTTTGACTGCCTGCAATGTGGGCAGTTGCTGACATTAAAGGGGGGAATCTCATGTTTGCAACTTGACATCTTTCGCCGTCCACCTTAAAGTGCTACGATGTAAGCAATTAAGTACTTACATTATATCTCATCCCTCTGAAAAGATACAACAGCCCGCCTTGTTCATTCAAACCTTAATAAGCACAAGTTTTACCATGGCTATACCGCTAAATGTCTCTGAGGTGGGGCAGTTGAACACAAGACAAAGGCAGTATGCACAGTGAGAATGGCTCTACTCTGTCATAATGACCATAAAGACACATCAAACCCACAGAGACAAAATGAGGTATGCTAACCTGCCCCAAAATCTGCTTCACCCTGCTCCTGAACTGGGAACATTTTGTATGGAGGTAACAACCCCTCAGCCACTGAAACTCCAATGAGATCAGCTGGCTGATGCTACAACTAAATTGCGGTACAATTGTTTGCGCCCAGGCCTGTTGAAAGACATTTTTATTCCATTACTATTGTTGTGCGAAATACCCAACCTTTTGGTTTTGCCCATCATTGTTTCATATAGTGAAGGCAGTTATTTGCACTCAGTGCCCCAGGGTGCATGCTTTGTATGCTGAGGTTTTAATCCCATCCGTACCCTGATAAGTGCAGCCACGAGTCCCAGGTTGCAACAAAATTAACATGAATACTGGTCGTCTGTATACCATGACCTGCTGTCATTTAAGGCCACGTGCTACATCATGAGTAACCTTTACGAACATGTCTCGTGTTGTTACTATTTCATTTTTAACCTGCTTGGTGCATTAGTGAGAGAGGCCAGTAATGCCATTACCGAGAATGTACTTATGTGTGAGTTGTGGCGACGTGCAAATGTTTGCTTACTGATGCTGTTTAAACTGCAGTATCTTAAATCCTTCTTGAAAAAATGCTACCCTCGGAGCTCGGTAAGGAAGAGGGGGAGATCCGCTTAAATTTAAAATCTAAAGAAACGGACCATTACAAACTATGTTTTTACTTAGCGCTTCAGACTGCATTTCGCTACCTCAGCGCTGTGTCTGGCAGATGCTACCCTCTGCATGTGTTTCCTGTCCTTCCCACAGAGGGAGGAAAGTAGGCCAACTGTGATTGACATAAACGATGCCAAACATAACAAGTGTGCGCGCGCACCTTCACCCCAAGGGATATCCTGGCACTGCTAAACAGGTGTTTACTTCTACCCCACTTGATGGTTCTGATTTTATCAACCTCAGGAGGATGTAAGGCTGAGTGGATGGCATACTATCATGTGGGATGGCCTTAATAACAGCTTCCCCTATGTAATTCCATATGCCCAATGTTTCTCAAAGGAAAGAAAAGTGTTCAGGTTACTCTGCAGTGCTCTGCCCATAATCTTAGCAGGCTGCTTCATTGCTAACAGTTTGAGTGGCTAATGACATAGATTGTTGACATCTATTAGTTAATGTATCATAATCTTCATAATCTCGCACAACCCCCCTTATTGTGAGTCTTCTTAGTATAAATTAGAGTGTCACTCAGCATGACCATAAACAATAACAAGCATTGGCATAGCCAAGAGTTTCCCCTTTGGGACTTTTATAAGTGTTTAGCCAGAACATGCCTTTCCCACGTAGAGTCATCACTGCAGAAACGTCTGGTCAGAAACAAACGGGCCTCAGAGAAGATATTTTTGGAGCCTGTTTATGATGGGGGCAGTTACCATACTTAAAGTGAAAGTGCACCGCAAGATCCTTAACTGGAAGCCTCATAGCAGCTGAACTCTTCAATAGAGAGTTTTCCCAGAACTGCTCTGTTGAGCAGTGTGTGCTTGCGTGTGGAGAGGCGTCTCTGTAGATGGCCATCACAGGGTAATTTTGTGTAACATGACAAATTTACTTTTTTATGGCTTCTTTGACTTTCATCGGAGACTCTGGTCTCCAGGAAGTTCGTAGAAACAATCTCTTGCAGTGTAAGGGAGGAAGGCTGGAGAGACGGTAGGGTGGAAAGAAGGAAGGATGGAGGGATGGGTGGCTGGAGAGAAGGATGAAGGGATGGATGGAGAAAAGGATGGTTGGGGAAAAGGATGGCTGATGGTTGATGGCAAGGAGGGTGAATGGAGAGAAGGATGAATGGGTGGATGCAGAGATGTGTGGATGAAAGAATGTTGGATGGGTGGATGGATGAGGGATGAAAATGGAAGGAATGGAGGAGAAAGATGCACCGGAAGGAAGGTGGATAAAAAGAAAGATGAACAGAACGAAGGGTAGATGACAAAGACTGAAAGGTGGATGAATGGCAAAATGTACAGAAAGGATGGAAAGAAAGGATGATGAAAAAAAGACAGAAAAAGGATGGAAAGTAAGACTGAAAGAAAGCAGCAGAGAAGAAAGGAAATTAAAGAATTTTAGAAACTCCTAATGGGGCTATCTCCCGAACGACTGCAGTTTGGGAGGTACAAAGAACAGGCCATTTCAACAACAATGTATACATCCCTGAATAGCTGAATAAAATTAATTGATTTCACCCGTCCACTCTGCCCCCTACAGCTATTGATCTCTTGCTGTGTGGTTATTTATTTTATTTTTTTAGAGTTTTATATAGCGCGAACTAGACCCGAACCGAATCGGGTATCAGAGCGCTTTACATAGCACCAGTTACGTTAGGTTTTGGCGTCGTTACCGAGACTCGAACCCAGTTCCTCAGGTCAGAGGTCGAGCGCCCTAGCCGTTAGGCCATCTCCTCTCCCTAATTGATTTGATATTGATTTGAGAGTCCAGGAATAGCAACTTCTGTGGGTCAAATGTGGTCCACTGGCAGAGGTGTGCCCATGCCCCGCTACTGCAATATCTCGAGTCGGCCGGCCAGTACTAAAGAGCATTGGAGAGCTGTATGCGGGTCTCAGTAGTACTGCAACGGTACGGGTGATGTATAAGTGTGAGGACTGAGGTGCCTCAGCAGAGCTGTATATTCGAGCCCGATGCTGGGTTGCATATCCTCGGGGGTCAGGAAAGTGAGCGGTTAATTGTAGAGCGAGCGTGGAATGCCTTCGCCCAAATACCAGCCCCCCTTCCTCCACACCTCTTACAATGACCCTCTTCGCAGTTCGCTCACCTCCTCCTGGGAGGAGGCTTTCTCCGGATCACCTGTGAAATTGACAACTCTACCAAGGAAATCGGTTTCTTCCGTACTGGGCAAAGTAAATCGAAAGGGACAAACAAATCGGAAGTGAAAAATATCGGAACAATGTACAAATGAAATCGATGTCTGCCATATTGGGGAAAGGGAAAAATATCGGAGAAATGTAATTTCAAACAAATAAAATAGGCACGGTTGTAAAAAGGAAAAAAGGAAACACACACTCCACTAAACCTCAATTGAAAACTGTACGAAGGAAATCGAAAATGAAAAGTACCGGACCTAACTGCAGAGGCCTGTACAAAACCAGGGCGCCTTGCATGTAACCTGATCCACCAGGAATTCAGATGCCACCCTGTGCGCTGCTGACGCTCCCGACAACAAAATGCCGGAGTGAACATTGGCCATTGCATGCTTTCATTATTGAAAGACACACGCAAAGGCCAATAATATAAGTGGGAGGAGTCAAGCCCACACAAAAAAGTTTAAAGTGATCACAATAAGCCTCCCCATAGTGCAGCGCATGCGCGCTGCGCTAGGCTCGACCTAAAAAGAGCAGCTGCTGTTGTATACCATAGGATGTAACAATGAGGTGTTCCCTCTGCACCTTAAAAATGTGTACGATGCTTCAGCAAGGGGGTCTTTTTACTCATATACAGCAGAGGGGTGCTCTCTACATGTTAAACTCTGCAAGAAAACACACAAACCCCACTTTGCTGCACCCAAACGCAGCCATCAAATCTACTTAGTGAAAGCTTCTATAGCAATCAGAGGGGCTGAAGGCAATCGCCTTAATGCCCTGCCCGCAAGGCCTTTAAACCCCAGGGTAAGTGTAAAACCATGCTTTCCACCATTCTCTTGAAGCCAATGGGAGTAAGTTTGCATAAACATGCTAGCCGTTCCTGTGTCACTAGCACTGCTCAATTAAGTGGCGGTGCTGAAATCTACTGATGTGATTGGATATTCCGAGTTCTTCTTCAGTAGACTATTTCAATAGCCATCAGGAATGGGTTCTGACACTATGACTAGCCAGAGCCCCGCAGTCACTGCCTGCTAAGTATATAGGTGTTGCATGGTAGCAAAAACCACAAACTCAGTGCCCAGATGTCAGCCCTGGACATGCTTGTTATGGAAACCAAAGTACTACTTATAAAACAGAGCCTAGTGACAGTAAATAAAACAACTCCAGATGATCCCAGAATGCATCAATCTCACTGTCGGCCTACTACCATGTAGAGGGAGAAGACGTAGTAATGTACACCCCAGCCCGCATGCAGCGACACCGAGGTACCGCCATTAATTGTTTTAGATGCTGCATATTCCAGGTGAGCTTCATTAGCTGTCTCAGCAACCCCGTTAGTGGTTCCATGGCCCTAGGGGCGGAATTGGCGCACCAGCAATAACTTGGTAAAAGGAAGATGCTTAGGCAGAGGAGACTGTTACCAGTTTAACGTACCTCCGGCCCGCAAATCAATCTGACGGGCATATTAAAAACCAATTATCTAGAAAACTACAACTTATACATTCCATTTAGTTAAAAGCATGGGGCACATCTGCACAGAACAGGCGGAAAATAGCTGACACTCCATCTTTCCCTAGCCACATTCGGATATAAATCAGCCTAACCACCTCTTTTATCACCCTCTGCTGTAACTTTGTGTGCTAACAACTCCTCCTCTTCCAGGGTGAAGCTTATGAACACCGTGTACCACGCTTGACTACCGCAACACAAAACCTGTGGTGCATTGACTTTAGATAACACCTAAGCATGCAACTATAGTACCCAGCCCAAGGGGAGGGATACTTGAGTCTACAATATCTAATACAGAATCTGGCCCAGGGACCTATACATAAGGCCATATTATTTAATTGATCTACCCAGGATGAAAGAGTTGCGAGCCAGCACGGGACTTAAACCTGGTCCCTCATTCAAAATAGTTCAGCCCACGGGCCCTCTTTCTCCTGTGAGATCAGGAATCATGATGCTTTCCTTCTCATTATGTTCAAAAGGACACAGACGTTCCTTCAGCGTACACCTGAGCGTGACGTGGCCGTCAGACACAGGGAAACACAGGATGTTACACCAACGCTGAGACTCTACTTGCTCCCCAGTGCGATATTCGGCTGTGCTCGCTCGCTGATGGGCCGTTTCTTCCTAGTAACCATCTGCCCTGAAACCCAGGCTCCTGCTTCTCGGTTGCCAGCTCATTTACCCTCGTTGGGTGTGATAAATTTGGGTTCAGTCCCTAGAGCATCATCTGACCGCTACCTATTGTCGCCTTGCTGCACCCTACAGTGAGAGGAGACTCATACAGGCATTTATTTTCAAAACATCGGCCCGCAACACCAAAGCACCCCAGACTGGCAGAGCAGTAGCTCCCAGCCCAGGCCCCTTATGCCTCCTGAAACTTTAAACTTTCCCAGCATCGCCACAACCTAACGTTCCACACAGTGCCCTTGGCATCTGCCTGGGGCTTTCGCAGCCAGGGGATGGAGCACTGCCTGCAAATTTACCCGCGCTGGGCGACCCCTTGGGATGCTGTGGGACTCGGGAAAATGTCGGAACCGGAGCCCAAGGGGAAAAGGTAAGCGCAGTCCGGTTCCCTGCTCGTTGGACCGGACCCTGCCCCAGCCGCGCCCCGATGCACAACAACGCATGCCCCCTGTAGTGTCCTGCGGCGCAGGGTAGCGTTCCAGCCTACCCGCACCTGCGAGGGCATGTTAACGTGGGCGTGTGTCGTCACGCGCCCGCTATAAGAATAAAGGGGCGTGGCCGGCAAAGTCAGTCGGAGCCACGATCACAGCAAATACCGACTCCTGGTCTTTATTAGTCTCGTGGCGCCGCTGTAATTAGCGCCAGCGCTATCTGAGACAGGACATTGGTGACGAGGAGCTATTTGACCCCATGCTATGCTGAGTGTCCCCCCCTGCTGTGTAAATGGGCCGATTTTGGGAGCTTTTATATTCAGGCCCAGGAGAGTCATGAGAGCCTCGTGGGTGCCTGCTATGGGACCAGTGCTGCCGTTTCCAGGCTTGTGAGGCCTTACCTGTGCCCTCCATCGCTGGAAGCTGCAAACATCACCAGAAATGAGCCCTCAATGCACCCTGGAGCTGGCCCACGCCCGAGTACCACGGAAACCCACCTCTGAGGCCAGGGCTGGGCACCAGGCGAGTGACCACCAGTGGAGGACGGAGGGCAGATCAGCCACACGAATACCACCTGACATAGCCTCTGCCATCCCCGGCCAGACTTCCATCGGTGCACCCGAGAGGTGGGTGTACAGTGCACGTGCCGCAGAGCGTACCACGCACGTGCCAAAATGGCGCTGACTCCTGCCATCGAGCCGTTTGTCGTCGATCGAGCTCCGTCGTCCCGCGCTTCACGATGGAGGGACTGGGTTGATCGTCTCCAGATCTACTTCGAAGGGGCTGGCACGGCCCGGGAAAAGCGCAGAGCATTACTTCTTCACCTGGGAGGAAAGGATATCCATCGTATATACAAAACGATAGTGGAAGTCACGCCGAAGACGTACCCCACCCTCCTCAACTCTTTAAACGCGCACTTTGAACCCATGGCAAGTAAAGACTATGAGAGGTTCATCTTCCGCCAGGCTAAGCAAGAAGCAGTGGAGTCCCTGTACACCTTCCACAGGAGACTGAAGGAGTTGGCCAGCACGTGTGGATTCCGTGATGAACAGGAAGAAATTCGAGGACAGATAATTCAAGGGTGTTACTCCTCCAAACTCAGAGTCACCATCCTCCAGGAAGACGGCAAGCCGCTAGCTGACATCCTCAAGCTGGGGCGCTCCAAGGAGCTATCACAGGCCAGAGCCTCTCACATGGAAGAAGCCCTCCACCGACCCATCAAAGCGAAGCAAGTCAACATGGCGGAGAAAGCGAACGTCGTAAGACCAAAAGCGCGTCAATATGCTGGCAGGAAACAGCAGGACAAGCGGAAATAGTGTGGATACTATGGGGGACCGCCCCACCGCATGCAGGACTGCCTGGGAAAAGGAAAGAGGTGTAGCGCATGTGGGTGGATGAATCACTATGCGGCAGTATGCCGGTCGACGAAGTCAAAGAAGGAAGCTGCGCAAGCAGTAGTGGAGGAACGAGACAGTGAAGACATGGACGACGACACAAGTGACTATCCGGTCCACTACGTATTTGCTATTGACCAACCGCGGTGGAAAAAGTGACGTCTGCCAAAAGGGAAACATCCTTAACAACGCAACTTTTACCACGCAGTGCGTTTACGACGCAACTTTTACAACGCAAACCATTACAACGCATTGCGCTGGGGGGCGCTCTAGGATAGGGAATGTGTTTAATGTACTATCCAACACCTTCCCTACTATCCACGGGGACTGGAGTTGGAATAGTAAATTAAACAATTCACTATCCAGCGCCTAAAGGCACTATGCGTTGTAATGGTATGCGTTGTAAAAACAGCGTTGTAAAAGCATGCGATGTAAAAGCATGCGTTGTAATGTCATACATCCCTGCCAAAATGCCGAATCAAAGTCCATCAGCAAGAGGTGAGAGCCACCATCGACAAAGGAGCATCCATTGAACTGATGGCGGCCAACGTGTACAATAAGCTGAGTAAAAAGCCCCCTCTCCGTGAAGCAAGGATCAGGGTATTCGCATATGGCCAGAAGACGCCAATTCCACTCATAGGGTGTTTCAAAACGGATCTGCAACACCATGGCCTCAAAGTCCCTACCACAGTGTACTTCACCAAAGGAGGCAGCGGCATGCTGATTAGCGGACAATCGGCGGAAGAGCTGAGGCTCATGTCGTTCGCCATGGCAGTGCTGGAGGATGAGCTAGAGGGCATTTTAGAAGAATTCGGGGACGTCTTCAATGGCATCGGATGCCTGAAAGGGAAAGAGGTCTCCCTCCATATCGACCCATCTGTCCAACCAGTGGCACTGAGACACAAACGCATCGCAATCCATCTGAGGAAGAAGGTCGAGGAAGAACTGGAGGTGTTGGAGAAACAGGGCATTATTGAAAAAGTAAGTGGGCCCACCCCGTGGGTCTCCCCGATCGTGGTGGCTCGGAAACAGAAACAGCCGGGACAAGTCCGAATTTGTGTGGACATGTGCCTCCCAAACACCGCCGTAAAGAGGGAACGACATCCCAACCATCGACGACATACTGGGGGAGTTGGACGGAGCGAGATGGCTCTCCAAGATGGACCTCCGGTCGGGGTATCGCCAACTGCCACTACACCCGGACTCCCGATACATAACCACCTTCTCCACGCACTTAGGCCTCAAAAGATACCGACGCCTCAACTTTGGGATCTCGAGTGCCGCTGAGGTGTTCCAAAACACTATCCGTGAAGTCCTCAGTGGGCTCCCAGGAGTTTTAAACGTGAGCGATGATTTGCTCATCTATGCATCGTCGGTTGAAGATCACCATCAGAGGTTAAGGGGAGTGCTACAAATGATCCAAGAGTCCGGCCTGACCCTACACCTGGAGAAGTGTCAATTTCTGAGAAATAAGATCAGCTTCTTTGGCTACATATTCTCGGACCAAGGAATTGCCCCGGACCCCGAAAAAGTGAGGGACGTCCAAGAAGCCCCTGCCCCCACCAACATCTCGGAAACCAGGAGTTTCCTGGGCATGGTGAATTTTTGTGGACGCTTCGTCCCCGATCTTTCTAACCTCACCAAACCATTGAGGGAACTGACAAAGTCCACCAAGACGTGGTAGTGGGGCCCAGAACAAGAACAAGCCTTCAAAGCCACTAAACGGGCTCTGTCAGCAGACACAACCCTGTCCTATTTTGACCCGACCTGGTCCACCAACGTTGCAGTGGACGCCAGCCCCTATGGGCTAGGGGCAGTGCTAACTCAACTACAAAGCAACGGAGAATGGACCCCGATTGCATATGCCAGCCGCTCCTTAATGGACACAGAGCAGAGATACTCGCAGATAGAGCGGGAAGCAATCGCCATCCACTGGGCCTGTCGACATTTTCATGTGTATGTGTATGGTCATCCTTTCACAGTGTCGACGGACTACAAGCCGCTCATACCCCTATTTCAAGGCTCGGTGTCCAAGCCCCCACCACGGATTGAGAAGTGGATACTTCAGCTCCAAGGCTATGACTACAAAGTAGAGTACAAACCTGGATCATCGAATCCCACAGGCTACCTCTCAAGACATCCCGGACAGCCACCCAAGCGGAAAGAGAGGAGGCGGAAGATACCGAAGAATATGTCCGGTTGGTACTGGAGAGGGCTTGGCCCCTACCAATGAGTCTGGAAGCCACACGGGGAGATGAGTGTCTACAACTGGTCGCCGAGGCTGTCCAAGTGAACGACTGGCCAGATCCAAACCACCCTAAACAGGCAGACACCGCAAGCAAAAGGGGCACTAGAATCCATGATGCGAGTCAAGGACGAACTGTCGGTCGACAGCCGAGGCTGCCTTCTGCGAGGACCGCGATTGGTGATGCCTTTCAGCCTGGCTCAGCAGGCCATTGACCTGGCACACAGTGGACACCAAGGCATGGTAAAAACCAAGAGTAGGCTGAGGGCCAGTGTGGTTCCCAGGAATGGACGCAATGGTGGAACAGACAGTCCGGACCTGCGCCTGGTGTCAAGCAGCAGGACAATCAGACCGCCCTCACCCTGTCATCACTGAGGAGAACCCTAAAAGACCGTGGGAATGTGTAAGCTTCCTGATGGGCGCTATGCACTGGTGATCATCGACGATTTCACGAAGTATCCAGAGGTGGAGATTGTAGGGAGCCAGGCAGCCACGGAGGTCATCACCAAGTTCAAAAAAACCATTGCTACGCACGGAATATTTGAGGTGGTCAAAACAGACAATGGCCCACCCTTCCAGGGACAGGAGTTTTCGGACTACTTAAAGAGCTGGGGGATCAACCATCGGAAAGTGACCCCCCCGCTGGCCCCAAGCCAACGGAGAAGTGGAGAGATTCATGCGCATGCTCAACAAAACAATACGCATTGCACATGTCGATGGATCACCAGTGGAAAGAGCCATTTACAGCTTTTTGCGAGTGTCCCGGCAGACAACCCATCTCACAAGCGAGGCAGCCTCCGGCCCAGCGACCA
Organism: Lissotriton helveticus; assembly: GCF_964261635.1. Lineage (NCBI taxonomy): Eukaryota > Metazoa > Chordata > Amphibia > Caudata > Salamandridae > Lissotriton > Lissotriton helveticus. Next base: position 297,668,796 of record NC_136071.1, on the reverse strand, counting down.
TGGGCCGAGTAGTGAAGGACACCCTCCCAAACCACCCAGACTGGGTCCCCGCTCGAGTAGATGTAGACAAAACCCTGGCGAACCGGACCCAATCCAACAACCAAGCCAGTGTCAGGAGAGGGGCCAATGAATCGGACATCCAAGAGGGAGACAGCGTGTTCATCAAAGACCGATATCCAAGGAGCAAATTCCGGCTCTAATTCGAGCATAAGCCCTGGACTGTTCTCCGCCGGACTGGCACCATGGTGACCGCACAGAGGGGATCCGAAGTTGTCACTCAAAACGTCTCGTTCTTCAAGAAGGCACACCCCGGAGCTCCAGATCGTCAGGAGCCAGATTGCCTGACAGCCAGGCCCCGCTAGCCAGCGGATGAAGACGACTATGAACTACCAAGGCAGTACCCCACCGAAAATGAAAACCAAATGGACCAGGACACCCAGCCGATGCCAGAGTCGCCAGGAGAGAGCCTGCGGAGCTCTCCCGTGCAGTCTCCGACAAATGGTACCTCGCCGAGAGTGACACCGTCACTGCCACTATCACGAGGGGAGCAATCCAGGTATGGGTTGCGCCAAAATCCAGCACCATCATCCCGGCTAGCTGATATCATGGTGTGACCGTCCAGAGACTGGAAATCAAGAGACTGGTAACAGACCCTTGTTATTTCTATGATGCTGTTTATGTTTTGTTCAAATAAAGGTTAGAAGGAATGTAGAGTCATGCGGCGCTGGGTAGCGTTCCAGCCTACCGCGCCTGCGAGGGCACGTTAGCGCGGGCGTGTGTCGTCACGCGCCCGCTATAAGAACAAGCATTTACAATGCAACGGTTTCGCCTTTGGAGAAGTTAGAGCTATTGGCATTGTAAATGACAAAATTTGTATGTATGTGTTGGTTTTGAAAACAGATAAATAAATGGCATTGTCATTTACATTGCCAATAGCTTAATCTCTCGCAAATGTGAGAACTATTGTACCCTACGGACGAGCTCAGCAGACAGCAATTACTACCACCCACACACACACTCAGAGCCAGCCACACACACCCAGAGCCAGCCACACACACCCAGAGCCAGCCACACACACACTGGAGCAGTCACACACACACACTGGAGCAGTCACATACACACACACACACACACACTGGAGCAGTCACATACACACACACACACACTCTGGAGCAGTCACATACACACACACACACCCAGGAGCAGTCACACACACACACACACACAAACACACTCTGCAGCAGTCACATACACACACACTCTGGAGCAGTCACATACACACACACCCTTGAGCAGTCACACACACACCCAGGAGCAGTCACACACACACACACACACACACACACACACTCTGGAGCAGTCGCATGCACGCACACACTGGAGCAGTCACACACGCACTGGAGCAGTCACATACAAACACACCCTGGAGCAGTCACACACACACACACCCAGGAGCAGTCACACACACTCTGGAGCAGTCACATGCACGCACACACTGGAGCAGTCACAAACGCACACACTCGGGATCCCTCATGTGTAGACAGGGGGTGAGATCGTTGGTGTTTTCAAATATAGAAGAACGGGCAAAATGGAAGACTTTACTAAGGTCTAGTGCTTATAGAAATAGTAGAAGTGCTATATAAAAAACATGAAAGTCGTGTGGTCACACAGCGGAGAAGGTGGACTGTGTGCATCGATGGGCTGGCGCTACCAGTACAGGATGAGCTACAGGACAAATTGCAGGCACCTAGTAAAGCGCACATCTAGAGAAGAACTTTAAATGAGTTTGTGACTTAGGGCGGATACTAAAAGGGAACGGGCGCCCGAGGGAAAATTCATGTGAGACGAGTACTTACACAGTGTTTATTTTACAAACGTTTTTCTCTAGGATTACCAGTTTACCACCCTCTTTTCACGTCTTTTCTTGAACAGTGCGAAGCGCCTAAACGTACAAATCTTGATAAAAGCCTGGCACGCAGTCATGCTCCAGGGGCCCCTGCATCGCCTTAAGTGACATCCTCGACTTGTCAAATAAATCCGGTGGATGAAACGCTCACTGCAACATCTTCGCGCAACCTGCAGCCCACAGACTTAAATCACAGCGAGACTGTCAGTCTATCATTCTTCTTCCAAAAGTGGACATGATCGTTCACTTCAGTAACAGCAACACTTTTGACATGCAGTGCTACGAAACTCCAGTTTTGTATTTCCAAACGCTACCCTACATTTTCTTAAAGCTTCACTAGGCGCTGGCACCTTAGAACACTGTTCATCCGCTTTTAAAAAACAAATACAATTCTTTACAACTACTCCCTCAATACGGCATGTGCCCCACGTCACGTGCACTGCGCGGGAATCGCCGTCACCCAATAATTGTTTAAGGGGCAAGGCTTTACTCAATTTTACTCGAAAAGCAGGGATGGATAACGAAGGGAAAGTCCCACCATGTTACCTCTTTTCAGATGTTTTAATGTTTCCTCAATGTTATTTTCTTTGCCGTATTTATCATGGTAGACTCGTGATTGGCCTCAAGGCAGGTATCAAATGGCCTCCGACTTTAAAAAGTCGCCTGTACTCTGGATTCGGCTGGTACTGCAATCTTCTGGGGGGCAATTGTCCCTAGCCTTTCACTAGCGCCGCCTCTGGGAAGTGGAGCAGGCGCCATGGTCTTCTAGGCACCCCCAGGTACAAAGTGTTCATGCTGTGTTTCGTTTAATCAGGGTCGATAGCTTCCGGCTGCTAATCACAATGGTCAGCCTCCCAGAAGTGTTGAGCGCCCCCTACAGCCATCAAGAGTAGCTGCAACCACCTGGGAGACTTAACCTGCTGCTGTGGCCACCAAGTGACCCCGCCCTCACCCCCCATATGTGGCACATTCCGTCAGTCCTGGTTGTGAAGCCCTTGGAATGCTGAGGCCTGCAAGTCCACTTGACCTAGAAATAACCCCAAGAACAACAAGTCCAGGGGAATAAAGCACAGCACCTGAATGGTGAGAGACAGAAGAGAGCACGCATGACTGGCAGCAGGGGCGCACTCGGCATCACACACCAGATCACCACAAACTATCACCACGTACAGGCGGCCGGAGTAAGGTCAAGAAAGCCATATGTAAAGAGCAGGCACGCAGAGATCAGAACATTGCGGACGGACACACCTAAGGACAGACACGTTTACCCCGTACACACAAATAGTATTATAGGAGCTATAACGTGCACACGCAGCGCTACAAAATAGGGAATTACTATTAAACGAGGAGGCACTGCAGAGGGGGCAGCAGGCGTGGTGGGGGTTAAGCACACCGCACGAGGCTGAGGACAGCGGTCAGAGGTGAAAGGGCACCCAGGGTTGAGGAAGGGCACGGGTGCGAGGTCCAAGAGTGAAGGGTGAAGAGAGAGCGGGTAGGCCACGTTAGTGAGACAGAGGACAGGCAGGGTGGACACGTTAGTGAGACAGAGGACAGGCAGGGTGGACACGTTCGTGAGACAGCAGGACAGGCAGGGTGGACACGTTAGTGAGACAGAAGGACAGGCAGGGTGGACACGTTCGTGAGACAGCAGGACAGGCAGGGTGGACACGTTCGTGAGACAGCAGGACAGGCAGGGTGGACACGTTAGTGAGACAGAAGGACAGGCAGGGTGGACACGTTAGTGAGACAGAAGGACAGGAGGACAGGCAGGGTGGACACGTTAGTGAGACAGAAGGACAGGCAGGGTGGACACGTTAGTGAGACAGAAGGACAGGCAGGGTGGACACGTTAGTGAGACAGCAGGACAGTGGGGTGGACACGTTCGTGAGAAAGCAGGACAGGCAGGGTGGACATTGGGGTGGACACGTTAGTGAGACCACAGGACAGGCAGGGTGGACACGTTCGGGGGACAGCAGGACAGGCAGGGTGGACAACCTACAAAAATAGGGTTCAGAAAAAAAGCAGAAAAGCTGGGCTTGCTACATGTTTTATACTTTAAAAATAGTGTTTGTTTATAAGTTGTGTATCACTGAGGTTTTAGCACTTTGCAAACCTGTATGTAAAAAGGTGTGAAATGTTCAACAGAATGGCACTCGCTTCATAAACAACTGAAATATGAAAACCTGGAAGCCGCAATCTGCATTTTCTTTTTTAAAGGGATCTCGGCAGCGAACTAGACAAACTGTAAAGATAAGTGTAAATCTATATATACACACACCACTGTTGAGAGAGAGCGAGAGAAAAACCAGACTAGCTTATATGGACACGTCAGTACATTCCAAAGTGTTAATTCCAGACACCGCTACCCACCCATGGAACGTCGATAAATGGTAACCCCTCTAAGATATGTCACCCTGAAAACAAAATACAGGACAGACTATGTTCTACAATTTCCCATGAATTTTCTGTTTTCTATTCAAGTAAAAATATACAGAGACGAAAACTGAACCAGTATGTTCACTAGCAGAGTGAGTGAAACTTCCAGTGCTACACACACACCAAGATATGGAGGATAAGCACAGCTGATGAACTGTAAAGAGAACATCACCGCATTACACAAAGGGAAATCCTACATTACAAAAAAAAAAAAAAAACATACCATGTTACACAATAGGGCGTTAATCACCAAAATGCGCAGCCCTGGTGAAAAGGTGGAGCACAGTCAAAAAGCGTCTTAGCTACCGGAAGTGCACACCGCTGTAGTATCCGCCCCCCCCCCGCAGGTGATCCCATTTACCTGTGGGGCCCCCATTTAAACCAAATGCTGCAATCCGCTCCTGCAGAGCATTCCATCCCTGGACTGCACTTCTAACAGACATGACGAGTGCTGCAGTACTGCTAGCATATATACAAGTCCGACAAAGGTTGGTGAATCAACAAGCTTAGTGTTCATGGCTATGAATGTTGGCCATGTTGGGCAGTATTTTCTTCCAAGCTGAAGGAAACACTGCCCAAGAAGAGCCTTGTTTGTAATGACACATGAAGTTTCCCTTTCAAAAGGATCTGCTGTGTCCAAAACACTATTTTTGGCTCCTCCTGACAACTTTTCAACAGATTTTTGAGCAGATACGTGTGCTGTTTCCTCAACAGATGCATTTGGTTAATTAAAAAGTGAACACCTCTAATTCCCCAAACCGCCCCACTGCATTCCTAAAAATGCTTTTAGTGATTATTCATTTATCCACAAACACACAATGAATTATCCGGCGACCTTGTGCGAGAAATGGGTTAAACTGAGACCGTTTTGGAAATCTAGGGCCTTTAGTTCCACGGGCAGTCTAAAACGTCTGAGAAAACATAAATCAGCCCGGTGCTTTGCCACGTCTTCGCTGCTGTCTGTACAGAAGCAAAAGTGGCTGTGGGGGCACCGGAGGAGGCACACCCATTAATTTATGGGCACTGGTACCGCAGACACCACTTACTCGAGGAGCCTCCTGCTCTTGTGGTCTTCACCACTTCACACACACATCCCTTGACCTTGGCTGCTCAAGACTCACTCCGGAAACACAGCTCATTAAAGCGGTAGTACTGCAAATACTTAGCCAAATACAAACCAAGGCCTGAAAATGTGAGGGGCGGGGAATAACACCACTGCACCGAAGTTACTAGTCCATTTAAGTAGAGGCCAATTAAAGACAGCTGCCAAGGAGTACGGGGTGGGAGTTCAATGTGACCAAGAAAGAGCGAACAGGAAAGAGTGCATTATTCAAACACAATATTGAACTAGGCACAGACACACAAACCACACCTAAATGTCGGTCCTTCACTTAATTCTAAATATCTTCGGCAGAAAAAGAAAACAAGTCAGGTCCCGGGCCGGCAGCCAATCACAGCGCGGCCCGGGAATGACGTCAGGGGGGTGTCCCGGGCCGCCAGCCAATAACAGCGCGGCCCGGGAATGACGTCACGGGGGTGTCCCGGGCCGGCAGCCAATCGCAGCGCGGCCCGGGACAAAGGGGCGGGGCTTAAAAAAAGCACCAGAAACGCCCCCGAATCGCGTTTTCAAGAGAAAGCGCGATTGACAGCCTCTGTCTCCCAATGGCTAGCCTCCATTTATGGAGCTAGCCAATGATAGACAGAGGCGGGTCATCACCCCACATAGAACTCAAGAGGTTTTGCTAGCGCATGCGTACTTCGTACGCATCGCTAGGCAAAACCTAACAAGCACAGGAGAAGACTGAAGATGAGCACGGGAGAGAGCAGAGAAATGGAGTAGGGTGGCGTGCCCTCTTACCTGATCTTGGGACTAGTTTTAAGAAATGTACAAGGGTGTTCAGGGGAGAACAGAAGAAACAGAAAGCAAACAATCAGACGGCGAAAGCAAAATGCTGCTGCGTGTAACTCAAACGTTTCAAGCATTTATGTTATCCTCGAAATCACACGACTTATTTTAATTCCACACACGGTCTGGTCTGTTTTACAGAGCCTGGAAAGCGGTAGTTGGAGAGGTCACGAATCGTTGTGTGATGTGAGCATAACATGTGTATATGAACTGTGCAGATGTAAAATGGACGAAGCAGCTGCAAACTGGAATGACATTTTCGTAATCACAAGCATGGAGGCGATCAAAAAATAAAAAAACATTTCGAGCGAGAATGCAAAACCAACAAAAATGATTGACACTTCAAAACATTTTGACCAGCTCTGTATCGTTTGAGGTTCACTTTCATAAATATATTGTCTGCTTTCATATCCCAGCTCCCCGTTTACTACACCGTTTTCATGTCACAACACGCTTCTGGTGTACAAGCTGCTCACATTTCTATAGGAGGCGCCCTCTTTCCTGGCGGAAGTTGTTCTACAAAGTTAAACATGCATTAAGTTACCGACGGGATCAACAAACGAAAGTGCAATACCTCGACCGTGAAAAAAAGGCACGTCCAGACTGCCGTCTTCCTGATCTAATGCAACCTGCACAGAGGAGCCTGGCGTGTAAACCTCCCAGCTTTACCTTGTGGGAGGTGTCATTCAGGGGCAGACAATGCAACTTTTTTTTTTTTAACATCTCATTAAGCCATAGGAAAACGTCCTGGGGCACTCTGGAGTGGGGTTTAATTATTAGCCTCAAAATAATTTGTCTGTCAGCATACATGCTGCCTAATCCACTACTGTGGAAGTGATCTATCGACGGGCACAAGGCAGCGTTTGTTAGAAGCATAGAAAAGGCCCAGACAGACGCTGCAAGTAACATAAACTGTACTTCCAGTGCGGAGGAAATCCGCGTATCACGTGGCACCCGCCTCGAGCCCTGCTTCTGCTGCAGCTCCAGTCTGTGACGTCACTGTTTAACTGAGGCAGACAGGAAGTGCGCCACTGAGTGACTCAACACGTCACGTGCAAGCATATACACTCTTTCTGAACGTTCCTAGAAGCCTGACAAGGCACCTGCAATGCAAACGATAGTAGGGGGGGCCTTTGTATGAACCCACATAGTTCTGTGTCCATCTATATGTCTCTGGCCTCGCGCTTGCAAATCCCACAGTACCAGCTCCATTTCTAAGGAACGTAATCTTTACATCGGCTCTAAAGCACAAATTATTAGCCCCACCAAAAGCAATAACATAACTCCTCCAAAAAACACACACACACATCATTCCCACCCAACCAGTTTCAAGCACACCAAATCTAACTGACTATATGTTATTATGATATAATTCCACGTGACAACGTCCAGGTCTGAATAGACTTCCATCCATGTGCTGTTTTCTGCGGTAGGGAGAGGCCGAGTGAAGAAAGAAGGCACAGTACCTGGCAGATCGCGCCCCTATGCTGAAGCCCATGTAGCCCTCCTGCGGCAGGGAGTCGTCGCCCAGCTCCTTCAGGTCCTGCGGGCACAGGTACTTGTCGGTGTCGCCTGTCATGGCGTCCTCACCTGTCAGAACAGAAGCACATTTCAACAAGACGCTCCGGAATACGCATGCACTTGGCTGTTCAGCGACACTCACAGATCGGCTGGCAGCGAGCAATCAATTAAGTTAGCCCCCAGGGGTTTTTCCATGTTAAAATGCCAACAGGCCACCCGACAGCAGGGGTTAGAATAAAACAGGTTCTACATTAATTAGGACACCAACGAGACCTGTCATTTATCGGCCAGAGTGTCTGAAAACACATTTGGTCCACTCCAAAAACGGGGGGAAAAGCAGCGTTATCTAACACTGGAGAGGCATGTATAGATTCTGTGCCCGCCAGATAAGGGCGAATGTAAAGGTTAAAACACCCGTTCCTACCCTAGCCGTTGAAAAGTGCGTAATCTTTAAGCATACGCACTTTGAAGGGGAGTGCGGATCTTTTCAGGCTTCCAGCAACGTTTCATGTGTGTATCAGGGCGGCATTTACCCATTTGTGGCAGAATAATATATTAACTAGGCGCTATCCTTAAAAAAACAAAAAAAACTAACAAACTTTATAGGCTTTGCTATTAACAAGGATACATCTTTTTTTAAACACGAACCAACAATTCTAATGAAATCTCAAAGCATTCATTGGTTCGATTTGAATTTGTCAGAAGTCCAGTGAACGAGCTGAATTTAACAGAAAAGGATGATGCAAAATGGCTCCGCCGGTGAAACGCTCACCCCTGACAACTGCTAAGGTTTTCAGGGCAAAGTGTTTCGAATCTCAGCGTAGGCCAGCCCAACTTTCCGTCATTTCGACGTCAATAAAATCGAGTACAATTACACTGGGCTATAAAACATGGTTTTCATAGCGCTATAAAACGGCAGACATCTGTGTGAAGGGCTATAAACAACACGAGTTATTATTAGAAAGAATTATGCCAGAGAACAAACTTATCACATTTTATTAGTCACTGAACCGTTCCCTAGAGTCTTTGACTCTTAATGCTTGCTCGGATTTGAAACAAAAGGTTTCGTGGACTTAAAAAACAAGTCAGGTCCCGGGCCGCGCTGTGATTGGCTGACGTCACGGGGGTGTCCCGGGCCGGCAGCCAATCACAGCGCGGCCCGGGAATGACGTCACGGGGGTGTCCCGGGCCGGCAGCCAATCGCAGCGCGGCCCGGGACAAAGGGGCGGGGCTTAAAAAAAGCACCAGAAACGCCCCCGAATCGCGTTTTCAAGAGAAAGCGCGATTGACAGCCTCTGTCTCCCAATGGCTGGCCTCCATTTATGGAGCTAGCCAATGAGAGGCAGAGGCTGTGTCGACATCCCTACTGTAGACAATAGTTTTCGATCTGGGAGTGGCACTGCGTGCCCCTCGCCAGGTCGAAACCTAATAAAGGGGCGTGGCCGGCAAATTCAGTCGGAGCCACGATCACAGCAAATACCGACTCCTGGTCTTTATTAGTCTCGCGGCGCTGCTGTAATTAGCGCCAGCGCTATCTGAGACACAACACCCCCGGAACCGTACGGCCTGATCCAGTTATCACTAGGATATTAGGAGCCCAGACCCTTACAGGCAAAGCACCAACAGGAAAATTGCTACCACCGCCCGCACTCACCGGAATTACCGAAGCATCGGGACCACCGCCGGATTTGGGCGCAACACGACCACGGCAAGACATGGACACAAGCGTGTCCAGTGGGTAGCACAGAGAATCAGGAGCCTAAGGATAGCATTTCATAACAATGTTGCCACACAACTGGAGCTCAGCGAGCTTAATGGTGGTCAAAACAGGGAGGAACTGCTATCCTCTAAAAACTACAACTGTGCCTCACACCCCAGAAGCGATGCAGGGGAGAAGGTAAAACCCGTGGCCAAGTATGCCCGCTGCAGTCTCCAGACACGGACACCCCGTGTCCACTATACAAAAGGGAGCCCATGCAACAACATCGCAGCGGGCCACCCAACAAGCCGCTCACAGTTCCCCGCTTCCAACACCCGCTCAATTGCTTCACCGCAAGAGGCCGGAGCTGCAGACTGGGCTCCTTCATTCCCCCACGAATCAGGGCCCCAGATACCACAAATGAGTTGGGAAGTCAAGCGTGACCCGGTCGCGGGCCCTGAAAATATGCTGCTTCTAGCCCCTTCAACAGCCTGACCAAAAACACCGCAATCCCACCGTCGCTGCCCCCCCTTGGGGGTGCTGCCCTCCCCACCTAGCACACCACCAGACCGCAGGACGTCCCGAGTCCTGAAGTCCTGCCCAGCTCTACCCCTGCAACCAGGCTCCAACCCGATGGTTGGAGCTACAGAACACAAGCAGGATTACAGGGGTGGGGCTTGCAATGCCCTCACCGCAACAAAAACCAACACTGGATGCATCGCCACACCTGGAGACACGCCAGGACAGAGTGTCCAGCAGGGGACACGGAGGACCTAATGGCGTGTGGAACTTGGCGAAAAAGGAACGCCAGAAGGGCGAGGGAGGTATAAATACCTTTCTCTCGCCCACTCGGTGCACCCACTCGGTGCGCCAGAAGTGACGCGAGCAATGCGTCGGACCTCTGGACTCCAGAGGTCTGACCACGAGACCGGTTAGGTTCTGCCAAATGTGGCACTAATGTGGCTGCCCTCTAAGGGGGACCCCTGCGTGGGCAGTGGGCAGCCTCATTTCTGCAGAGAAAAGGACATCAGGGCCAACTGTATGTGGGGGCAACATGATCTATAGTGTTAGGGGTCCTCCAGACCTACAATGTGAGGAAGTGTCCTGGCCTGCACTATGAAGGAGCATCAAGGCCTAGAGTTCTGTAGAGAGGGAGACATCAGGGTCTACAGTGTCAAGAGACAATATGAACTACAGTGTGATGGAGCGTCCAGGCCTAGAATTCTACAGAGAGGGGGACATCAGGGTCTACAGTGTCAAGAGAAAATATGTACTACAGAGTAAGGGGCATCCAGCCTTGTAGTGTGAAGGAGTGAGAAAGACTATCAAGGCCTACTGTGTGAAGTTTGATCCAGGCCTGTTGTGTGAGGGAACATCAGGTTGTATAGTGGGAGTGGACATCAGTTCCTGCAGTGAAAGGTGGCAACATGAAAAATAGTA